>NC_080633.1:107836776-108444276 GCF_027579445.1 Ammospiza nelsoni
GCAGAGCCGCGACTGAGAGTGGGAAAGGTCCCCCTTCTGGCAGGATGGATGTACGGAGGGAAAGCAGGCAGCCAGCGCCGGGCGGCAGCTAGCGAGGGGGGATTTATGGCTGGGGCTGCTGCATTGTTGCCGCCGGCTTTTTTTTTATTTTCTTCTTTTTTTTCTTCCCTCTCCCCCCCTCAACCCCAACCGTATTGTCCTAGAGATGCTGGATGCGGTTTTGTTTGTAAAGCAACTAACCTGCCAAGTCTCACTCATTACGGATTAACTTTAAAGGCAGTTTTGTTTTGTTTTCAAGAGGGGGAAGTCTCTTTGAGTCTGGTGCTGAAGGATTTTCCAATATGATTTAAAAATGAATATTTTTACAACTCACTCACCTTTTGTTTTAAAATGTTAAGCTGCTTAAATTACCACGGGTTGGCAACCCCCGAAATAACTTTCTTTTTTTTAAAGCTCTTTGTGAGAGGTAAGGAAGCATGCTACTCTCGGTAACTAAATAATATATTACCAGGAGAATTGTTTCTAAAATTGATTGCACTGTTTTCCAGATACAGTTTTGTTTACTAAGACTCCCCTCCTCCCAACAAGAACCATCTCTGCGATTCACTCTGCGGAGCAAGGGTATTTATTTATTTACTAATTGATTGGAGAGAATATACATGACATACAGTACATCAGAAGCTATGAACAGAGGACCTTAAAAACTGCTGGGACCTACATTTTGCTGTATAGAGGTTTAATATAAATTAAGTGGGATGATTAACTGTGTCAGTATCTAAAGCGCGATGAGGAGAAAGCATTGCTCTGCTCTTGGAAATCAAGGCAATCTCAGCTCACACAGAAAGAGAGAGAGACATGCACATGAAGGCATTAACACACAGCATCATTAACCCAGCCAAGTCCTTTCACTGAGTTAACTCATATCCATGCTGAAATCTGATATTTCAAAGTAGCAGTGTAATGCAAAGGCTCCTGATTCTTTTTTTTTTTTTCTGATGTTCTTATTTTTATTAACTGAGCTTCACCACTTTCAAAGTTACAGGTGGTATTTACTAGGGTTTACATTCGTGCTGTCAGTCAAACAAGTGTCACTATATATCACCGTGTGTTAAGAAAACATACTTTGTGATTGAAGAATGAAGTTGTGTTTGGACATGTATTTTACAAGTAACAAAATCCATTTAATTGACATAAAAAACCACGGCTGCTGCTAGTAACTTTTGGGTAGAGTCCTGCTCGTAGTCGTAAAAATAACTCCAAAGAGAACAAAGCGCTTCAGTCCGGAGGAATGGCTGTTTAGGTAGCCGTGTGGGTGCCATGCTTTCACATAATGATTGTGTTTATACATGACAGGAAGCATCTGTAATCCACAGCTGCGGGTGCTCCAGCCCAAAGTCCTGATAAAATCTACACCTATGCTTCTGCATGAATGAAAACAGACTTCTCGAGCAGACCAGAAAAGCAGCCTGCGTTCCTAAAGTTTTTAGCACTCCGTGGTCACCCTCCGTCTTCTCCCTACTTTTCTGCAGACTAAGCTCTGTTCTGCCTACATCTCTAACAACTCTACTGTGCTCACTCCTGGTACACCTTTTTTTGCTCAAATGCTGGCTTTCCCCCCTTGCTTTGTCCAATAGAAACATATTTATATTGTTTTCCTCCCCTCTCTGTCTCTCCCCCCTGCTCCCCTCCCCATTGCAGAGAGGCACAAAACCCCCAGTGCTCACATCCTTTTTATTTCCTACTCCAGTGCTCAGCGCTGACTCTCGCCAAAGTGAGAAGCACTCTTTCCCTGAAAGTTACCTTGTTTCAGGAAATATACTCAGATGCAACAAAACCAAGGCTTTGTTAAGCCGCCTCAGAGCAGTTTCATCTTTAAGTCCCCTTTATTTCCAATGCTGTGTCACACAGGAAAATCAAACTGGAGCACAGAGTATATAATGGCTTCTTAAAATATTTTTAGGCTACTTCAGCTATCCTTTCTCACTCCCTCTGTGGAAGAAGCGTGCAACAGTTTAAGTTGGAACCGGGCAAAACGAAGTTACAGTTAAACAGGACGTGTAATGCTTTCTCAGAGATGACCTGTAACACAAGGTCTGCTACATTTCACAGTCTGACCTGCACAAATAACAACCTGAGTTTTCCAGGCATTAATGGAATCTGATTTCCGCAGCTCTGTTCCTTAACGGTAGAGCCCATCCTTTAAGAAATAGCGCTCCAGCTTCTAGTTTATATATCCTGATTTTCTTTCCTGCTGCTGCGTGTGAATGTTCCAGCACAGAAGACAGCTAAATAGGAATTGTGTCAATATGATTATAAGATCTTTTTTATTTCTTTGTTTTTGAGAAGACTGGGTTAGAATAGTGGTAAAGGAAAACAACCGTCTTAAATTAATTACTGTCATAATTTGAAAAATGCCCTTCCTTTTCCCAGTAATTAATTTCAGTTCAAGAATTTAAAAATCAGATGCAGTGAAGTTTAATTCATGTCTGTAAGTGCACAAGAATGGAAAAACGTGCAGCTTTTCACAGGCTTCTAGCAATATACAGAACTGTGTGTGTAAATTTCTAAAAAGCAAATTACAAAGGCTCACGTAAAAAAAAGCAAAAAACCCACTCCCTTGAATTAAGACTTTCTGTTTGTTACTGGTGCAGGAGTGGTATAATATATATACTATCAGATATCACTCACTTTCACTTGCTCCATTAAAATAGCCTATACAAATGGGAAATATTAGGTACCTAATGGGAAATATTAGGTACCTTACGTGATGCAACTCAACAGCAATTTCATGATGGGAGCCTCTTTACAATGGATAAAATGGTTTCTGCATTTATATTTTTCAAATTTTCTAACAATACAAAATCTTGCTACAGCAGATTAAACAGAAAAACAACAATTTATGAAATATGACCTCCAAAAGACTAATTGCAGAAGAAATATTCATTCCCAGTCCAATAAATCCTTAATTTTAAATGTCAGCTGCAAAACATAAATCCCTTTAATAGATTTCAAACTGTGGTGACGAAGTTATAATTGTAGGGTCCAGCCCACTCAAAATCAGTCCAATGCACTCACTTTGCATTAGCCAGTCTTCTGGGTTTTGGGTTTTTTTTATGATGTTGTGTTTTAATCTCATCTCCAATCTTTTAGGAATTTTCCATTGCATTCCTGAGCCTGGTTCTGGATTACTTTTGGCTCAGGTTGAATTGAATCTTGTTGCTATTCCTCAATAGATGTCTGGAGTGCAAAGTCTACTTGACCATAACTTTCTGTGTCATTTACTGCAGGGTAGCCTGCACATAAAGACCCTCAAGTCATATGAAATAAGAGCCTTGACCTCAAGACACAATAAAATTGGTTAGTTTAGTTGTAGCTCAAAAGGTCACTTTTTCTGGGACTGCCTCTGAGGGCTGTTTTAAACTAATTATTACCTTTGATTTTAACTTGTCGTTTGTTAACAAAAGAGAGAAAGGAAGAAAGTACAACCCCCCGTTATTATAATTTCAACAGTTTGAGTGGCATGTATTTAACACTATGGACGTATGAAAAGACAAGGTCCCTACCTGAGGAGGAGCTTATGGTGTAAATTAGATAGAGAGCTCTGTGAATAATAACAGCAGGCAGAGGAGAGATTTATATAAGAGTGTGGGAATAATGGGGAGGTGTATAAGAGAAATATGCAGAGTTGAGAAATATTCTACCAGTTGACACTAATCACGATACTTTTCTTCCTTTTTCTGTTTTCATGTACGTATGGTAATAGTTTTGTTTTTTCTCTGTTTGTTTGCTTGTCACTGAGCTGTTCATCTGCAGAGCTCTCCTCCTGATTTCTTTTTCTGTTCTAGATTCTAGTCCAATAGGTAATACAGGTAAATTTTTATTCTTCTGCTCAGCCATGGAAAATAACACTGAAATCCCCCAAAACATTATATATACTTCCCTTGGTAGTTTTTCCACAGCAGTCTACTGAAAAGTATGATTCACTATTAATAGAAAGCATAAATGAACTTGAAATTCTGGGCTTTTTGACACTATCATCTCCCAGAAAACCTCTGACACATCTTTAGAGGTTTGTTTATTTGTCTTTTGTAATAAGATGTTTCTAAACAAAATGGTGTTTGCTGTCAATTTATTTTTCCTTCTGCCTAGTTGTGTTAGACAAATAAAAATATAAAAAGAAAAAAAAAGAGCTGAACAGCTTCTTTCCACTGTTCTTTAACACAGAGATGTGATGCTACACAGGCTTTATTCTTTTTAAGTGCTGAAAGTAGGATGATATCAGAAATAGGAATATCAGAAAAGGTGATGGATCAACCTGAGAAATTAAACTGCAATCAGTCAGGAGGACCAGATGGTGTTCATCCAAGAGCTCTGAAGGAACTGGAGACCAAAGCAAGTGAGATTGTAACAAAAATATGCAATTTATAATTAAAAACAGCTACTGTACCAGAGGGCAGGAGAGTGGCCAAGGGTGTCCCTATCTCTTAAGAAGGTGCTAATGATGATCCTGGGAATTATAAACCAGTAAGTCTAGTATGAAGAAACTATTCAGAGAATCAGTAAAAATAATGTACTTAGGCACACAGGCAAGTAAAATCTGCAATGCTTCTGCCTACATTTCCTCAACCCTCCTAGAACTACAGGAAAGAGTTAATTAGTAGTCAATAAAGTAGAATCAGAAGATACAATTAATTTAATGTTTCCAACATCTTATGGTAAGGTTTCTGAAAAGAAAAACACAGCAGATCCAGAATTAAAATCCATCTATGCTGTAAGTACTGAATAAAAGAGGGAAATCAATCCCCAAAATTTTAGAACTATTAGAATTTTGTCCTCTGAAAGCATTTTATAAACACTATCAGATTACTACAACTTCCTAATGAGGTTATATTAGAGGTGAAGTAAGTTACCTAAAATTATTAAAGCAGGCTGTGTCAGAACCAGACTTCAGTTCATGAGCACCCAAGTTCCAGAGCTGCATTTAAGTGACTAGGTGACAGCATCCCTTTCTCTGGGTACTGCAGAAGAATCAGTGGTCAGTATAATCAGAGAAAGAGGTAAACTCAGAATTGCCCCTGGGATCGATAGTGGCAATAAAGATGGTTTTGTTCAACTTATTCATTAGAAAGCTTGGGAAAAAGAAAGCTTCTGAAGTAAAGAATGCAGAACATGATTTCACTGTAACAGTCACAGCCTGCTTTCTTGTGTTTAAAGCCAGTGCCTGTTGCTCTAACAGGGAAATTCATGGGGGTATTTGGCCATTTATTAAGTTAACTGAATTTAGACAAAACTTGAAGAAATTCCAGAACAAGACAGTGAACTAAGATAAAATGGTGACATGATGGCATGCAAAATTAAACCGACTAATGCCGAGGAGTGTATGCTGGAAAATATTTTCAAGAACTGATGGCTATTAATTAGCACAGGAAAATCTAAGCATCATTTACTGAAAACGCTATTCAGGATATTGCAGGAGCTTAGAAAACATACACAAGCAGAGAAGATATCCAGTATGAACAAAAAGATGGTTAAACATAAAATATTACAGTGCAGTTTCATGAGTAAAAACTGCATTTCCAGATATTCTGTTGTATTTTAGTCAGTGGGTTATAAGCAAGGCACACCAAACCAAGGAAACATACAGAGATATGCAGTAAACATGATGATGAAACAGGGGAAAGCACCAAGAAGGCAGATTTAAAGGAAGAGAACGCTTAATTTAGAAGTAGAAAAAGATAGAAAAGTTTGAAGAGTTTTAGGACCACATAAAATTCTAGATGATGCAGAAGAGCTCAGGTGTTGCTGTCTGGTTTCTTGCTTTTTGCAAAAAATAAGTGGAAAGCATGTTTAATTGAATATATGGAGATGTGTTGATTTCATCAGAAAATGCAGTTAAATTGTGGGGTTTTTTTGCTTCTGCATAGGATTGAAGAAAAGAGCTTTGGGGCAATGAGGGAGTAAAAATTAGAAAATGAAAACAAAAGGAAGCGAAAAGAGAAGGACTAGCTCTTTGTCATGTCCTCGAGTTTCCTGAGACTCTTCAGCTGCTCCTCCACACAAAGGGCACGTGGGCAGTGATATGCAGGTTTGGTGAAAGGGCATCTCAGGCTGCAGAGGAAGACCTGAGAAACAGTCATCCCCTGCAACATGGTTTTCTCTCTAAAACCATTGCTTTTTCAGGCAGAAATCCAAATAGCTGCTGCTATAGGTCTGCCTAACTCCCACGGCTCCGTCTGAGCAGCCCTTTTGGTCTGGGGTGAGGGACAGAATGAGGCAGGAGGAAAGAGTGGCCAAACTTGGAGCCTGACTCCCCTATGAAGCCTAAGACTGTGCTGCTTGACATCCTTTCCAGCCCTGCCAGTCTCTCCACAAGCATGCAAACTGTGCTCCCCAGAGAGTACAGAAAGCAGTGGGAACTTGATGTGATTCTCCTTGTGGAATTTCTCAGCACTTTTTTCTTCCTTGGGATTTTTCCCGAGAGATCAGAGTATTTAGCCCTTACTTAGCTTTATCAAAGTATTAGACATTTATTTGATTAAGTATAGCATCTGCAGCCACACTAGCTAGAATAAAAATTATAAGGGCTATCAATCCTCATACTTCAGGGCATAAGCTGATCACCAGCTGGGGTCGAAAAGAAATTTCCCTCTGTGGTATAGTATTGCAATTAGGTGCATTAGGAGGGGGTTATGCCTTCCTCAGTAGCCTCAGGCATTGGCCAGTGTGAAGCAGAGAGATACCAGGCTAGAAGGACCACTGGTCTGCTCCAATATGGCAATTCCTTTGTTCTTAGGGCTGAATGTTTCCTGCTGCCGAGCCGCCCTACTTTGTCATAATGTCAAAATCCAGCATTAATTATAATTCTGAAAATGAAGGAATATTCATGAATTATTATGTTGGCAATAACTGTGTGTAATGCAATAAAGACAAAAACAGTGTCTGCTGCAGAGTAAAAGGAAGTTGACAGCTTCAAGCACAAGGTGGTTTCTGTTTCCAGTTACCCTCCAGAACTCCTTGCACCCCAGAGTCAACACCTTTGAGAATAATGAAGTAATTACAATTTTATTTTACCATATTCTGACAACAGATTTGATTCAACAGTGTCTGCACAGTTCAGACAAAGCAAAACACTCCAACAGTTTGACTATAAAATGCTGATAATTTTTATGTGCTCAAATTTAATCCCCCAAATGGCACGATGGCCTTCTTGGTAAACCAATTTTAAATGAAATTTTCTTCTGTATTACTCTGTTCTGGTTCCATCAGCATTTTGATAGAAATTAAAAAAAAAAAAAAAAAAGAAAAAAAAAGAAAAAATTCTATAGCTGCTTTATTCTTGTCATGTTCTTTTTCTAAAGCAACTCTCGGAGATGATTGCAAGAGTACATTAAAGGCATGCATTTTTGAAGTTAGTCAGTTGTCAAAGTGATCCTGAAGGTTGACAATCACATTTAAGACAAATATAGAAATCTAAAAGAAATGCTTACAAGCAATTCTGCATTCTGGGCAATGATTTGGTTTGAAAATGCATCCAGTTCAAGGGTTAAATGAAAGCAAAAGCAATCACTTCATCCATGTTTTTGAAGAAAATAAACCAGCTTGATGTAAGCTAAATGAAGGGGGTCTGTGACTTAAAAGGAATGGACAGATAGAGAAAAAGGTCAGAAGATTAAATTTTCCCTAAGGGAAAAGTCATTCTTTGGAATCATTAACCTCCTTCTAGGTCACTACTGAAAAAAACAGCAGGAAATCCTACTGCTCCTGGAAAGATGGGTGCATCGTATACCGCCCACTGACCTAGCAACTCCATGGCAAACATAATTGTGCTTACAAATTCTCCTCCAGGCATGCTTGGTTTTACTATGCCCATTTTAAAGCAATATGATCTTTTAGCTGAACTCTGAAGTGTATCTATAAAGAAGATATTCCAGGGGCTTGGGATGTTAAAAAGAAGGATCACTTGCTTGAATGTCTTTTTGGATTTTTTTTTTAATGGAGAGAAATGTAGAAACAGAGTTTTTGAATTTGAAAGTTGGTCAGTGACGTGTTTTATCCATTAGCTGTCTCTCTTTAGGACTGAAATTAATCATGGTCATTGTTGTGATGCATTTTAGTGAATTTCTACACCCTAAAGCACATTGCTGGGATCAAGTGTATGTCTCAAAGCATCTTTTCATCTCAGAGAACCTGCATCAGAGTGTGTTTTCAAGGTTTCATTGTCAGCTAATTCTGCTGCCTCCTAGAGAAGTGAGAGTAAGCAGTGCACCAGAGAGGAGAGCTGGGGTCCCATACAATCTTCCAGAAAGGATTTGGTGGATGTTCTGTAGCATTTATCAGACAATACACAAATGAACAGTCTGACCAGTATCAATGGAAACAAGTCTTTTGTCATGACCAAGCCCCAAAACAAGTGAGGGAAACTACCTCTGGTCGATTTCTACCACTATATCATGTGGAAATGCTCACATCTTCATTGAAAAGTGGCCTCTTTTTCTTCCCCTCTTGCAACAGAAATAGAACTCTCAATCAACATAAATGCAAATTCATATTTGCTTTTGATGGAAGCTCCAAATCCACCAAGAATTGGCAAGGCAGGGGGATGCCTGTAGCTCTGCAAAGTCCCTTGTCTACTTGGAGACTGTAGGCAAAGCCTGTATCATACTCCAGAATCAAGGACTTAATCTTAAGAACTTTTATTACTGAAAAATATTCTGGCAACTATCTTAAAATCCTTTGTCTCTGGTCAGTCAATTTTTTTTCCTAACAGAATGGCATATTCAGAAGAGAAACTTAATATGGAGAAAAGACTTCAGCAATTTAGAAGGATGTTATGCAGTAAAACCTGAAAATTTTGGATTGTCTATGAAGATCTCTCAAATCTCAGGCCTGCTGGATGAACACTGAGCAACACTTTTTCTTAATTTGATGTTTTCTATTTCCATTCCATTTACATATATGAAGTGAAAAAAGAAAAGTACACAGAAACAATTACAACCAATTGACTGCCCTGGTAGCAGAAGGTGTCTTGATTAGCTTAAATTTATGAAATTGTGCATTTCATAAAACACCACTTTTCACATGTAAGCATGATCTTTGAAGATTTCAGAAAACAATGGCATGACCCCTGGAGAATAAAGGCATTGAAAGAAGTAGCTAAGAGAAAGACAAATAAAGCATAATTTGTGGAAATTAGCACCCTTTACAAAGCCTCAAATAGGACATAATCACACAGAGTTCACATTCTTCATTAAAACCATGATTTTTACTCATATTCGCATGACTGAATAGCCAAGGAGCAAAAATCTTTTCCTGAATGTTAGCAGCCCAATTGCCTGATGTGAACAAGGTAAGAATTTCCTGATATGTGCATGGGAAGAAAAAGAATCGTGTGGCTCACTTGTTTGCTAGCCAAAATGCATTTCAGAGGCAGGAAATCAAAAACACATCACAAACCTTGTGGGGAGACTACACACATTCACTCTGCCGATATTAGTGTCTGTCAGGAGGCTGTCAGGCTCAGGGAGTCACAGCTCCCTAAAGCGGTGCTTCCCCAGTGCCTCCTCCCCAAAAGCATGGGTTTGGATCATACTTTGCTAGGAAATAGTGAGGAAATATCACAGTGTTACAGATGCTGAGACAACTCCCCAAATTCAATACAAACCGCACTCCGAAACAAAGCAACCAAGGAATGTTGCAGCAGAGCCCTAAGCTGAGCAGCAAGATGCAAGATTTATTATGACACAGTGCAGGGGATATCTGAAATGGAAGTCAAAGCATTAATGTGTCTTTCTTTGCCTTCTCTCACCCACCCTGTCTTCTTTTTTCTTTGTAATTCACATATGCTTATATAAATATATATATCTAATTGCTTATTTTCTCAAGTGACACTGCATCTAAAATGATTGAAAATTTTAGGAGGTGAGGATTTCCTAAGATCTTTTCTACTTGTTTTTCCTGTGTTCCAGTGTTCTCTACCCGCAGGACACTGAAATGCTGAAATTTCAGCAGTTCATATGTTTGCCTGCCCACCTCTTTAATAAAAGGGTTGTGTTTCTTTTCTGTCAACACCTATTCTTTAACACACATCTCTGTTATCATCCAGGAAAATGTTGGCATAGCCTTTTGGGGGATTTGTTGTTTTTTTTTGTTCTTTTAAATTCATTTCTATAGCTGGGCTTTTCCTTTTAAGTCCCCTTAATTTCTGTCATCAGTTTCAACCCCAAAGTTCTCACTTTCACAAGACAATAAGCTATTTTCACACATGTAAAAAGCTCTGTAAAGTGGAATTGCAGATGTCACATTTACATGTTTATGTTTTCTGTTTCTTTTTTTTTTTTCCATCAGTCGCTCAGTTCAGCTCTTCAAGTCCAAGATATTTCAGTGTAGCTGAGAGACTCCCTCAGTTCTTCTGCCCAGAGACCTAGCTTGACAAAATAAGCAGGTATCTCAAGCTACGTGGCAACTTCGGTTCCAAGGATAAAAGCAAGCGCGGTAAAATCCAGCACTGACCCCGTGTACAAACGCTCACAGGCTCTCACACACGTGACCCGTAAACCGGTGCAGTTAATTTTCCATACGGTCCTGTCCCTTTCTGTGTGGAAAAGAAAAAAAAAAAAAAAAAAAAAGAAGAAAGAAAGAAGTAAAAAAAAAAAAAAAAGGGCTGTGAAAGGTGAGTTTTTGAAGAAGAAATCCCTCTGAGGCTCCTCTTGCTGAGATTCCCCGCTAGGATTGCAGGGGGCAAGAGAAGACCTGCTTTTGGCTCAGTGCAGTAGAGGCCGTGGGATCTGCCCCCAAATCTGGCAGCTCAGTGGGATGCCATGACCTCTCACCCTGGAGCCTTGGCAGCTCAGCCCCATTGTTCCTGGGGGCAGGGGGCTGGAGAAGCTGGGGGTGGGGGTCAATGAACATCACCACAACTTTTGTGGCTCTGGGAAAGGAGATCACCTCCATGTGGAGACCTGGAAGATGTGAGCTGGCCCATATTTAGTGGTAGCATTCAAGATTTACAGGGGGCTCAGGTAATATAAAAAAAAGAAACCATGAAAGTAAAAACATAGGCTCATTGGAAGTGGCATATACAAATTTATTTTGCCTCCTCCACGTACTTTTGCCTGCATGTGCATGAGCTCCTGATATTGTCCCTTCAGCCCAGGGAAGCAGAGAGGCATGAGTGAATCATTCTACCCTGAGCTCCAGTTACTTGCTCCACTCTAACCTGCAGCTACCTGCTTCTCAGATTTTTCAAAGGCTTCTAATTTGGCCAGATCGGGGTCTTTTTTCACAAGAACAAAAAAAGCTCATTGCTGTCACCAAAAGTGACACCCTCCTCATACATCTCCCTCCCCCTCCTGCACATCCAATTATCAAGTCTCTTTTCCAACGTATGAGATCTCTAGAGCTTCTCAATGAAGGGTTTGTAATAATTCTTTTAACATGGCAAAACACCACATTATTCCCCAAACATTAATGTTGCATGAATGCGAGACTTCTTTTCCCCATGAAATTTCCTTTTTGATTTTACAAAACAGAAAGTGCAATTTAAAACAATGCTAATGGAGCTCATATCTTCCATGATCTAAAATTATTTTTTGTGGTGCCAATAAGTAGCTTGCTAAAAATGCTTGTCTGAGGAACCAACCTGACCTTGAACAAGGGCACTCAAGCCCTTTCTGTCATGACAGTGTCCTTCTGAGCACCCAGCAAAATATCACATGGTGTTTGGCCACCTGTATACAGAGTGACCAGAGTTTCACATTTCAGATCTGCTTAACACCCTGTGCCACTCAAACACTTATCACTAGCTAAATCCCCACCTATTGATATGTTTACATTCTCCCCATGGTTCTTTCTGTTGCTGTTCAGGACATGGACCATTTTTTCCCTCTGTGCTGCTTCATTCAAGTACAAATGCCTGAACTCTTGAACAACCTGAGGTGCAGGAACCTTTACTTACAGGAGAAGGCCATGGCACATTCAGGAAGGCAGATACAGAAAAGACAAAGAGCCTGTCAAAGTTTTCATGATTTTGCACCCTCTTGGAGACGTTAAATTAAGGGGTGTCTGGCCAACAAATCATATAACCAAGAGAGGATTTACTGAGGAAAGATAATATGGATATACACAATTAATTCTGATAAAATTACATCATCTGAAGAACTATTTTCTTTTTCATTGAAACCAGCATCTTGCAGTTTCTGTCTATGGAGTTAATATTTAAAGACTAGAGCTGTAATACACTTCAAGACACTTTCTTGATTTCATGGGGTCACTCTACTATATTTTCTTGTTTATGTAAGTTGTAAATGATGTATCTGATACATCCACCCTGAAAACTGTGTTTTTAGCCTGTTCGTGTCATTATTAAATCTTAGCACTACATTCCATGTTGACATCTCATAAAAACACCTCCATGCCCAGTTTTCTGCTTGGGTGTCATCACTCAGTGATCATGAGAGCATGAAACCAGATGCTGTTCCAAGTCGGTGTAACTACGGTTTGGCTAAACAAAAATAAAATGGCTTTTCATGCTTATTGATCTTGATTTTTTTGGCCATTTTTACACTTCATTGCCTATAAGCTCAGTAAGGATGTGCTTTGTAAAAAGAACTGAAGTTTCTTCTCTCAGAGGATTAGACATTTCACATTTTAGTGACTCCCACTAACATTTCCATTCCCCCCTCCCAGAAGCAGCCCTTTCCATTGACTTTAAAAAAAAAAAAGGATTGATCTTTAAGTAATACATATGATATTAGTTTTTCCGTTTTAAAATAATCACATTATTGCAGACATTTTAATAGCTGTAGAGGTTGCTATGTATTAACATGATTCATGGTCCTTGACAGCAGTGTCTCTGAAAATCCCACAGGAATGCAAAATACAAAACTCCACACACGTTCAAATTTTACTGCCTGCAGCTAAAAGAGAGGAAAAAAACTTAAAACTGTTGAAGCCCTTCAACTTTAAAAGCATTAATAGATGGTCCCAGGGGATTAAATCTAAATCTTAATGTGTAAAAATCAAGTTAATAACCACAGAGATTAATATGGTTGCATTTGATTATTGTGATAATGCAAACAATTAGTACTGCTAAAGTGAGATATATTAGCCTCCTACTTGCCCCACACACATCTGCAAAGCATTGGAAATAAATGGAAATAAAACATTTTGCTCTGAAAGGTTTTTCTTTTTTCTTTTTGCCTTTGTCTTATTTTCTCTGTAGCTGACTCATTTTTATATAGCTGACTATAATTGTTAACATTTTATTTTTAAGCCTCTCTTTTTATAAGACTCTCATAAAATTGGTTGCCATAATCATTCATTCCATATTGTCAGCAAATTATGCATTCCTTGCCAATACAAGTAAATAAATAAATCTTCTAGATAAATGACGTGACATTTTTTTTCCTTCTTTCTTTTAAGGACAAAAAAATGCCATGCAAATGTATTAGCTTGAGGAAAATAAGAACTTCTTCCTAGTCCACTGTTGGTTTAATCCAGAATGCCCTAGGACTGGAACCAGGCATCTAATCCAATCTGTGTTATAGGTGGAGTTGGAAGTGCCACCTATACTTAATGCTTGACACTTCCCATTATAAAACCCTTTTTTCAGCTGCAAAAAACTGTGCCAGACTTTCCGGTGTTTGACTAAAATTCCCTTTGCTGGATGAATGCCTCACTTTGATTTATTTGTTGTTCTAAAATTTTAGTGAAAAACAACTCAGCAATTTCCAAGAACAAGATTATAGAAATTATATTATTTTGCCCACATAAAAAAAAAAGTCCTTGTGACCATTCAGTCTATTTACTCTAATATACCCATCCCTTGGAGCATGGACATTATATTTGGCATAGAAGAGGACCTGCCTGGTGTCAAGAATGTGAAAACAGACCAGCTTTGGCTAAATGCTTAGCCTTTGCTCAAGTTCAGTAGACATTCTCAGGAATTTGGCAGGAATGTCCTCCAAAATCTATGTCTGTACCAAGCACAGTCCAGCTCCCAAGCTGCAGGCTCTGAGCAAAACATGCCCTCTTACTGCTGGTCCTAGATTCTGTGGTTGCATGTGTTTAGGCAAGGGATGTAGGACTGCAAGGAAGCGGAGGCAGAAACCTGGGGTTAGATGTCAATGGTTTGGGAGTGTGGAAGGAAGACTGTGATCCTGGCTTGGCAAGAAGCACATGTGCGGAAGGAAAGGGAGCTCGGGAAAGGGGAGAAGCTTGGTGACTTACTGCCTTGTGGGATGGTGGAAGATTGAAAGCAGGATGAGGAGCAAATGGATGAGAAACTGGGACTGGATCTGAGGTGGCTAAAAAGTGAGCTGCAAGTGAGAAATCCAGTGAGAAAAGCCTGGTGGTGAAGGGAGGAAGCTGGAGGGTTGGAAAGTAAACAGAATGTGCCACTGGCAGCTTATATCCAGGAACTGGGATGGACCCCAACAGTCTGGGTTATGCACCCAAGAAATGACCCACAAAATAAATGGCTCATTCCTCTCAAGCACTGCTGTGCAGCCAGGATAGCATCAGCCACCTTCTGCAGCCTTGAGCGGCTGAGGTCAGCCCTGTAAGTCTGGAGATTTCAGCCCTGCAGCTAAGCCACCATGGTGGCACTTCTGAGGGGTTTCCAAATTGCCTTTTTAGACAAAGCTATAGGATAGTACATGAGAAACCTTTAAAAGCAAAGTATCACACAATAAATCTTTCAAAATGTAGGAAAAATTAAAATTATATATGCAGCCCTAACTTGTCCTCCCCTTTTTTTTTCTGCAGTATAACATGGATGGACTTGCCTGACAATCAGTTAGGAAAAGCAGCAGAGAAAGATGAACATATGATGTATTGCAAGGCTGGAGAATTAGGAATTAGCATGCAGGAGGAGGATGGAAAGCTTCGTAGATGATATATTTGAATGTTGTCTTACACAGAGGGTCTGTCCTTGCCTTTTCCTCACCTGTAATGCTGTGAGGAAACACCAAGACCTGGCTGTTCATTTATGGCTACTTTCTGTACTTGGAGAGCATTTGACTTGGCACTCCAGCAGTCTCCTTCCCAAGTGCCACTTGTGACTCCACCTGAGCTGTGCACTGACGATACACGTGGCTGCACAATGCTGAGCTCTCTGACAACCCAGGCTCTGGTAGCTTAGCTTGGCCCTCTCGAACTGGTGTGAATGCTGGCCTTATTTAAAGTCTTGTTGCCTCAGTTCCCCTTTCAAAAAATGGGAATAAGACCAACCTAGCTCTTGCATGAGTGTTGTGAAAATGAATGAATTACTATTTATGAAGTACTGTAATGATGAGTGCCCATGAGGAACAGCCCATGAGGAAATTAATTATTCTATCTTTGGAACAGGATTTGAATAGTGAGCAGTAAATAGGATGTAGGGCCATTACAGTGAATAATGAGAATGAAGCAGATGAATAGCATCCACTCTGTTCAGTGAATGAGGCAAGGGCTCGATGAAGAAAACAGGCTATTTTTGTGGTGGTGTGGAAGACCATCCCAAGGTAGAAGAAGGTAACTCTGCCATACAGCAGCTCTGGAGTGCTTGGGCCCATGTCACCATGACCCCAAACCCTTCCCAGCTCTGATGATGGACATGTACCACACAGCCTAACATGCCCTGTGAGCTCACCCTCCCTCTCTGATGGTTCCTAAAGCAGTTTCTGAGTCCAGCCAGCCCCAGTCTCCTCCCATCTGACTCACAGCTCCAGTTTCCTTGCTTGGCCAGGCCCTGACTCAAAAACTGCTTCAGCTTCCCTCCCTTCATCCACAACCATTAACCCCAGTTCCTATAATAACAGGAAAAAGCACATTCCTAACACAGACACCTTCCTCTGTGAAATTCCTAACACAGCTCAAAACCAAGCGATAGCAGAACTTCAAAAAAGACAAGGGACAATCAGAAAATATCCACAAATATATGCAAATCTGTGTGCATTTTCTAGCCTCAGTAGCAACTATAGGTTTACAATGACATCAGAAACTTTCCAAAATTGATTCAATATGATTTCAGCCCAGTGTTTATTTGGAGTGATATAGATTAGAAATTACAACTGAAAATAGGATTTCCCTCTAAAATACCTCAGCAATCACAATCAGAATATCTGGCAGTCCTTATCATCCTTGCATAATATTGTTAATACTGGCATGCTGAAGAAAGAGAATTAAAATACCTGTTTCCTGGCATTGGAGCTGGAGGGCAAATATACCTATATGGTACATTATTTTTTTCATAAAGTTACCTCAGCAGTAAGAACCAGTCAAAACCAAATCCAAATGTAACTCATCCTAATTTCAGGTATGCCAAACTTCAAAGAAACCAGTGGAAAAGAATCTATCTTTTAACTTGCAAGCTCAGATTTAAAAACATATTTTCAGAGCAGTTCCCCATTTGTTTCATTAGCTTTCAAGCCAAAGGTCTCTCAAGATAATCTCAGGCAAGGGCTAATCCAAGATTTCTCATTTTAGGTGCTAAACTTCTAGCTCATCTCTGAGTGAGTTTCTTAAATACAAGGTTTTATAAACTTTGAAATTGTCTTCATAGGATTAATGACTATTTTGAACACTTGGAATCAATGGTTCTACTGTGCTCTGGGAAGGAAAGAAACTTAGAAAAGAGAAACATTTAGGAAGGAATGTCTCTTAATGCTATGCAAGCTCTTCTGTGAAAAGGAGGGCAAACCCCAGCTTTGGGCTAATGCTGGTGGGTAGGAGAGCCACCAGACGAGCAGCTGCATTCCCCCTGACTGTTTAGAGGAATACTTGATGCTAGTGCCACCTTTTATGCAAGTTGCTTGAGAAGCAAGACATGAAAAAAGAAAAAGGAAAGGGAAAGAGACCCAGCTTCATCACTCCAAACCATTACTTCCACCTTGGCAAAGAAATAAGCAGAAGGAAGGAAAACAGCAAACCAAGCTGGGCCTCTTTTGTTCTTCCACCTTGACAAGGATGGAGCCAGGAAGAACAAATAGCAACCAACAGCACGTGTTGCAGCTCACATGAAGCAGTGGAGTAGCTGTGCAGTCAGGATCAAAGATCAGAGAGTCTTTAATACTGTGTCACTCTGCTTTCTGGTTGTGCTCTGCAAAACCAGTGTTAGGTGGCACACATGGAGCTCCATGCAACCAGTGTCACACCAGCAGTTCTCACACCTTCACCATATGATTGGGGTGTTAGCATCATAGGCTGAACTGCAAATCCATGAGACCTTTTGATCTGTTCTTCCATAGACAGCTCATACACACAGTTATCACTATGCCATGACATTTAGTGCAGGTAAGATGGCATGGTCTGCTCCAAGCAGTACATTTAGTCCCCTACCCTTGTGAATAAATAACACTAATGATCTGTCAGACCCATCTGCATTTCATGCATTTCCCTCCTGTATCACCATCACAGGAGGCAGCGTGAGCTTCATGTTTTGTCCTGGAGTCTGTGAGGCTGGTCAGCCTCATCACTGGGATGAAGGCCCAGGTAGACCCAAACACAGTAGGCAGAAGGGAACACATGTGTCAAAGGGATTTTTGTCTTACTGCTAATGATGGGGCAAGTCTGCTCTGAGAAACTGATTTCAAGTATTGTTGCAGCATCTCTGGGACTGATCCACTCAGGAACCACCTATTATTGGGAGAGGCTGTAGAAACAGACTTCATGGATGATCTCCAGGCTTGATGACCTTAGCTGTGACATATCCTGTCATAACACGCTACAGGAAAAAGACCACTTTGTGACATTCATTTCACTGACTCAGCACCAGAAATGTGTGAGCAAGGGCATGAAGGAAGCTAGTCCATCATCAGAGAAGCCTGACAGGGTAAAAATCCAGGACTCCTTTGCATCCAGGGTGCATGACCTCGGCATCATCTACTCCAGCCAATTCACCAGTCTATCAATCTACACATATTATTTACTTGTTCCAGTGCAGCAGTGTCTTGCTTGATATAAATACTGCTAGTTCCTATTTCATTTCAGCTAAACTCCCATTCTGCTTCCTATGCTGCATTGAGGGTTGGAGCAGAAGGATAGTCTTCTTGTAAATGGCAAACATCCTGAATCAGCCATAAAAGTGTGCCCTGGCAGCTAACTGCAAAATGGTTTGGGTTGGAAAAAAATTTAAAAATCCTCTGGTTCCAACCTCACTACCATAGGCAGGGACACTTTCCTCTAGACTCAGCTGCTGAAAGCCTTGTCCAACCTGGCCTTAATCAGTCCAGGGATGAGGTATCCACAACTTCTGTGGTCAACCTGTTCCAGTGCCTCACCACCCTCACAGTAAAGAATTTCTTCCTCATGTCTCATCTAAACCTACTTTTTTCAGAGTAAAGTCATTACCTCTTTTTCTTTCACCACATGCCCTTGTAAAAAGTTAGGCAAATTTTCCCGTAGCCACTAGGAACAGGACACAACTGTATAACTGGCATTGGTTTGGGTTTGTTTTTTGCTTCTCTCTCTCCTTCATTGTTCAAAGATTTAAGGAGTGAGGCCATCATTCCTTTTACACTAAGCTGCCAGGTTGCTAATGTTCCCATGGATGGCTTCCTATATCCTCCAGATGTTTCTAGGAACAAAGTGAGCTTGGCAGGGTGACACCAGAGGTAAGTGGGGAATAAATCAGCCAGTGGAATGGGTGGCTGAGGTGGCGCCTGGAGCAGCAGCTACTGCTCCAAGCTGCTCTGGGTAAGCACTAGAGCAGGAGAGCTACAAATTCAGGATTTGTACAATACCAGGATCTCTGCTGAGCAGGGTCCTGGGTCCTCAGTGGATAAAGGGAGATGGAGCAGAGTGAAGGCAGGAGGTGCAAGGCTGTGGGAATGAAGCCTGGGAGGTTACAGCGAGGAGAAGGTGAGGGGCTGGCTGTGTGAAGCCAGTGATGGACAGTGACGAGCAGCAGGGGTGCCCTCTCGCCTTGCTGCAGCTCCGTGGTGCCTGTGAGCAGTGACAGGCGGCAAAGCAGCACAGCTCTGTCCCTGAGCAGGCGGCAAGGTCACCGGCAGCAGGGCCCTGCTCCCTCCCTGCTGCGCCCGGAGCGCCTCTGGAGCTGTGCTGGGCCGGGCTCTGGGCGCCCCGGGGATGCTGCCAGCTTGTTTCCCTCTGCTTATGGCTTGGTGGCCTGGCCCACGGCAGCACGGGCAGCCAGACAGCCCGATGCTTCTCTTTCACGTACAGAGAGAGATGCCTGGCTAACCTGCAAGGTGCTGCCTTTGCCGGAGCGAGGGGACACTGCAGGAGGTGGCTTTTGCCCCATCTCACAAAGAGGAGGGAAACCAGCTGGGCTCCCAGTCAGGGCTCCAAGCAGGTTTGCTGCCAGAAACCAGGCATCAGGGATTCTGCACTGGGGAATTTTGTCAATGTCTGTGTATTTAGTCAGATTTTCCTGTAATAAAACTACATTTTAGGCACTCTGATTTTGATAACATGGGAACTGGCACATAATTTATGTTTCCAGAGCTGTTTTTCCTGATCCTGAAAGAGCTGCTTCCGCAATATCTTTCATCAACAAACCTTCATTTTGTCTTTCAGCACTTTTTTTTCCCCCCATAAATTTTAACCATTGTTTCCAGTGCCCTTCTCCCTGGACTATGCCCAGCCACAGTGGCCTGGGTTTGTAATTATGGTAAAAACTTGTCTCATGACTAGGCGATGACTAGAGATAATTCCCCAAAAGAAACACCTAGAGAAGAATGCCATTTCTGCACTTTTCCTCTCCTTTTGCTTGGATTCATCAGGCTGCTGCTCATCTATTGCTTATTATTTTTAACCCTTCAGCTGTACCTTTTCTTTTAAAATGAAATAATTCTAACTATTAGAGCGCATTTACAATATGAAAACAGCTGTATTTACTATAATACTCCATAAAGTCCTAAAGTGACTATAAATCACAAATTAATATCAGCCTACTTGCTTATCTCTGAATTTGTCAGTAAAAACAGTATGTGGGTCTGACTCATTCTGTATGAACAACAGAAATATCTGAGTCTCTTCCAAAAAAATGGCAGGACGTGTTGTGCCTTCTGTGTGGTTTTAGATTAAGATGCACCTCCACTGGAGAGGAAATGCAAAGTCCTGAACTCAGCAGGAAAAATTGCTGGAACTCCATCTTTTCTTTTGGGTCAATTTGCTTCATAGCTCAGTGTCTCAATGGCAAATCTGAATGATGGGTTTTTTTATGGTCAATATTTAAGATCTAGGGATTTAATTCTCAAATATTAATGACATAATCTGTATATAATTAAAATAAGACTAACATATTTTCACAAAGCACAATATGCATTTTAATATTTTTCTTGCCTTTTTTTTCAGATGTCTACATTAAAGGAGAAAAGAACTAAATGAAAATAACTTGTGTACAGTGAAAACTGGACTATGTAATTTTCTGGCACGAGTCATGCATCTCGTCAGGGTGAAAAGCTTTTCACATCACAAGACACATGTTTGACTGTGACTTATCATTTCCAGGTTAGGGATATACTTGAGTTCCTTGACATGCTACAGACCATTCATCATTTCAACCTGTGCTACTCTTGTTTTTGAGTTAACTTTTTAGTGCTAGTGAATTTGATTTAGAGACATCAGCAAAGGAGTGACACGGATTCCTTTAGCATGGTAAATGTTGTATTTCAGTTTGCTGTACACACTGAAATTCACTGTGCCCTCACCCCTCTGTGTGAGCACAGAGGTTCTGAAATCTGCCAGGTTTTGTGTATGTGTGTGTGTGTTTTTGTGTGCATGTGCACATGTCAGGCAACCTGGCCCACAGTATCATGCCTAAGTCTGTGAGTCAGCTGATGCATGAGCTGAAGGTGAAAAAAAATGCTATTGCTCCAGTTAGGAAGCAGCAACCATAAGTCACCCTTAGGCATCCTCGTCTGGGGAGGAGGGAGAATGCCACCGTAGCCGGGGAACGACCAATTCTCCTTGAGCTGTAAGAGCAGAACAGCTAAGGTGTCCTCTGGGCAATCCTCAGCAAATTCAATGGGTACTTTCAGCTGGCTTTCAAGTGACTCTGCCTAGCTGCTTAGCTGTAGCTCCTCTGTGGGACTGAGACCAAACTGTGCACGTGTGTGTGTGTGTGGGGAGGGGGGGAAGTGGAGTTTCTATTCACAGCAAAATTAGCAGTTCCAGAAGATAAACAAGGATTAACTTTTCACCTTTTTTTTTTTTTTCTTTTTTTAGCTTAAAGAAAGCTTTACTTTTTTGGGGGTGGGGGAGGATGGAAAGACAACAGTAGCAGAAGGATCCTATCTGTGCCAGCTTCACCTCTACACAGTGCCCACACATGCAATTTCAAGCACAGTGTAAGTGTTGATGTTGTGGGTATACTGCTAAGAGATGTAACTGAGATATGCTGAAGCAGTCATTAACACTTTGGACTCTGAGTCAATCCAAAAATCCATAGAGGAGAAACGGGGGTCATGAATATTTTGGTCAGCTTAAGGGGGTTTAATATAAAAGGATATTTTAAATACTGGTACACACCTAACTATTGCCAGATATTAAATGTAGTCTTGCATCAGTGACCTTAATCCTAGTAGTAAGTAACAAAAAGTCTCCTTCCCCTCAATGGTGTTGAACCCCAACACCCAGGTGTGCTGCTCCTTACAGGGGTGCCTGGAGCAACTCAACACCATTGAGCCATGGGCAAGTGAGCAAGAGACCAAGGAGGTCACCTGGTAAGGGGGAGTCCATTTATGCTGCTGAATTGTAATAATATGGCTGGAACTTGTAGTTCTCTCTTCTTCCAGTCAGCAATGCTTCTTGCGCCCCAGCTGCAATCTGGAGAGCCACTGGGCTCTCCAATGGTTATACTGATGTCTCAGACTGAGTCCAGGATCAGGCCAAGGCTTCTTCAGGGACCCAGGAAGCATAATTTCTGGCTCCCACACAGCCTTCACCTGCAAAGCTCTGAGCAGAGTCCAAAATATATTTTGCATACAAATTAATGAGATACATTTATAGCACCCCTTAGACAGCTTTATTCTGTTAGTGCTTACCTTTATTACTGTGTAACATACTCAGCTCTCATTGTCATAAATTGTGCTCTACTTTTGAAGGGGAAGAATAATTCCATATAAAAGATAAATAAATATGAGGAACAAAATGTTGTCAATTCCTGTGTGGCTACCAAAACAATGGCAAAGTCATCCCATACATAAGTAAAACCTCAGTTCCTGACACCTAGTAATTAGAATCTTTCATCCAACTTCTGCATGCCCAAAGTCAGCATACATTGGAACATCCCTGTGCCTCACATGTGCATGAGGCTGTAGGACAGGGCATTAACCACTGCACCTTAGGGGATTCCACAGACTTCAGATCCTCTGGGAAAGGTGCTGCTGTGGCTCTGAAATCATCTGTACAAGCTAAGTGAAGTTTTATCTCCAGCAAAATCCAGATGATTCCAAAGATAGGTGGCACAGTTAAAAAACAAATGGGTGAAAAAATGTCTTTCCTCTGCACTTGGCTGACTTAACCTGTGGGTTTCTGCTGTGATGTGAAAGTGTCCACAGCTTTGGCAGGATATTTGCAGTGTTTGCTTTTGTGCATTTTCATAAGCACGTATTTAACAGCCAAGGGCCCCTGATTTTCACTATGCCCAGGCCAGTGAGATATTGTTCTGCCTGCCTTGACTTCAACTTGTACGGGACTAAATGGTGGCAGAAGCTCTGCTCTGCAGTCTCACCAGCCTCTTACCCCTCCCCACTAAATCACAAGTCACATCCCAGAAGATTAAGGTAAATTTCAATCAACAGCACTTTAAATGAATAAATTGGACAATGAACCACAACACCTGAGGGATGGTGAACACAGGCATCTTGGCACTTCTGAGGTTTCCCCCAGGTGGGGAGAGGGGCAGGGCATCTGGGGGCAACCTTCCTCCTTACCCCAATGTGATTCACCGGGACTCGTGAGTCACAGCCATTACACATCAGGGGAACACGTGTGAAGAGGTATTATTCAATGTGAGTGAAGGTTGCAAAATTGGATTCTATTGTAGGAAAGCTTTTAAGTTATATTAGCCTATGTCTGTGAAGAATTTGTAAAAAATTCACTTTCTCTAAAAAAATACAATTTGATAATATTTTTTACAAATACACAGAAAATGTGAACCATGTGTACTTTATAGGAGTTGTCCCAACACATCATTTTTAGCAAAAGCCCGCTCATTTAATGGAATTTTCCCTTTCCCTTGCAGCAGTACAAATTGCAGTGGTGGTTATGGATGCCAGAGGTGACCCACACAGCACTGGGGACCCAGGCTTTTCTGGGAAGTGCCAGGGAGACCCCTGCCCTCTGCAGGCAGAGCTGCTGGTGTTTGGCCATTTATAATGGATGGTAGTGAATGCTTTGAAGTGCCTCATCGAACTGCTCACTGTAGTCTTTTGTTACTGTCTTGCCATGCTCAACACAGGTGTGTATTCAGATAATACACCCTCCTTTCCAATCCTACAAATGTTTAATGATACATAGACAAAGTATCATGGAGAACACCCCAGTGTAGGTATTCCTGTCTTTTCAGAAAAAAATGGTATTCTTGGGATATAGGATAGCATTAAAAAAAAAAAAATTAATTCTGTATTTCCTTTCAGACTCACTATTGTCTACCATTCATAACTAACTGCATTTATGAGTAATGGAATAATTCCTTACATGTGAGGATAAATGTACAGTATTATGGCATAATCAGGTAGGATGTATTTTAGCAAAGCTTTGAGTAAGTGAAATACTGCAATTGGGAGGTTATCTGGAAGATCAAATCCCCAGTTAGAAAGCTATATTGTTGCCTTCATTTTCCTTTCCCAACCCCATGAAGGCTTAATTGGCAGCTAGCTTACAATGTGATCATCTGGCTTCTTAGAATTTTCTTTTTTGTTACAGGTTTTTTTTTTTTTAATGAGCATTTTGTCAAGGGAATTAATTATTACTTTGACTGGTATATTCATATATTTCTATCAAGAAGTTTTATAAATTACCAAACTCTTGACACAGTGTGCAACCATAAAAATCACAAAGAGTATCTGTAGTTCTTTCAGTTCCCATTAAATATTTTTTTGTAATCAGAAGCTTATTCACCTCTTTGTTAAATGGCAGCATTCAGTCAATTGCAGCCAATGTCCAACGTACATGTGCTGTGATGCTGCTTCAGGTTTACCAAAGCTGCCCTGTAAGAAGAAATACATGTCACCAAGTTAAATGAGCTCAAATAAATGAAGAGCTTCATCACTGCATGGGCATCATTTCTGCAGAGAGAATGTTTACTGTAGACTTGATTCTTTTCTATTTTGTTTACATTTTATGCAGAGCTTTTAGAAGCATGCTCACTGTGAGGCACTCTTGTGGGAAAACCAAGTTTCAGTACCAGTCACCAGATGAGGAGGGGGCTTAGTCCCAGGGCCTCAACTTTATCTTTAGACAAGCAAACTTCAGTTAGTTCAAGGACTGAGACAAGCCCAAAGGCTTTTGCAGTTACTTATCTGCTGACCCTTAAGGAACAAAATTTCCCATAGCTGTGCTCCTCCAGAGCCAAGTGTAACACAACAGCCACATGTCTATTTGAGTCCATTCGTGATTCACAGGGAAGGTGCTGTGTGTCCTTCCTAAGCTTAACAAAAACTCTTTTTTGCATCCTTTTTCTTTGACTCCTTGCTGCCATTACCTACAATTTGCACCCCTTTTTTTTCCTGCATAGAAGCAACTGTCACAAAAGACTTTGTGTTTCTGGCATACACATCATCATTTTTTGGTGCCCTTCCCAGTCAAGGTTCTGGGACAGGAGTCTTCCAAGCCCAGTGTTTGGTTTGGTTTTGCTTGCAGTAAAACCATTGAGCTGGTCGGTACAAGGAGGAGCAGGAGGGTGTGGGTCCTGCCAACAGCCTGGGCTCTCCCCATCAAGGTCCTTTCCAACCAGTGAACCTTCCACAGGGAGGCCTGAAAGTCTCCAGTGGGCATTAATGAGGAGGCACCTTGTTCCCTTCTACTTTCTCTCCTTTCCAGCTGAACTGGCTTGCTAGAATTAAAGTTACCCTCGGTGTTCAAGTTACAGCTTTCCTAACAAATGAAAACAGCAATTAAGGCTGCCACTTCATTCCTAAGTCACACCATTTTGTCTAATTGCAATATATATAATACATAAGATCATGCTGTGCTGGGGGATATATATGCAATAACTGAACACAGTGGCATGATTTAGGACAGACTGGCTTTGAGTTTCTTTGTGTGAGCAGGTGGTGTTTCCACACTGCCTCAAATATATTCATCATGACACTATAAGGTCAAACTTACCCCTTCTGAGGGCTTGGCTTTATTACTAGCCCACAAACTTCAGATGAGGCTCTCTTTCTAGGTTTTCCAGAAGGTATTCCCTGGTTTGCTCTCAGCTCCTCCGTCCAGTGGGTATTTACACAGGTCTTATGCTTTAAGGGACCTCCTAGGGCTACTTTAAGAAAATTGCAATAGGTAAACTGGTTCCTGCTAAGATGTTACTGTCCATCAGCTGGGAGGGGGTGGCCGTCAGTGTGCACCTTGCCCGCACCATCTGCCAAAGAAAGGATTGGCTTACACCCTCATATGCCTTATAGTGGAAGAAAGGAAAATATAGTGCTTGTAATAAGCGCTTTAAGAAAGGGGAGAAAGTGCTTGCAGTAACTACATGCCCTATTTTAATGTAATCTCAGCAGTATGCAATCCTCGAAGAGAAAGGCACTGAGGTAAAGACGGGACAGGCTGCAAGGTGAGTTTGCCAAAGGCTGATTGTGGCAGAGTAGCTGGATAGCTTTCTTCTCTGAGATAACAGATTTTCTTGACTAAAGAAATGCAGTAGGTCTCATCTCTATGGACTTGTGAAAAGTAGGTAATAAGGTGCCACATGGGAAATTATTAGTCAAGCTGAAGAAGCTGGGAATTAGTTCAAAAAGTATAACATGGATAAGAAACTAACTAAAGGGAGATGTCAACTGATTGTGTTGAAAAGGGAGATTCAGCCCTGGAATGAGGTTACCTCTTGCCAGGATGTGGGCTTACAAGGTTATTAGGACCTAGCCTTTATTTGTGAGCTTCATTTTGAAACTGCAGTGCAAAAAGTAGGACTGCACTAAAAAAATTGAAATTGCTGGTCACAAAAATCTGTGAGACATCATAAAGAAAGAAAGAGCTAGAAGAACTGAACCACACCCAAAGTGCAGAATTGTGTACTTGGAGGTAGACGTTGCACAAACATTTACTTTTCAGCTAGAAATGGCATTGGAAAGACTAAGAAGTTCTTGTTGGTCCTGCTGTGGCTCTAAGTTGGCAAAGAGACAGAGATGGTAGCCATAATCCCTACATGGATGATAGTTCCCACAGAGGCACAGCAGTGTCAGCAGCACTAAAAGGACCCTCTTCTACATTCAGCGAGCAGCTCTGGGTGTCCAGGACCTGACTCCTGAGAGAGGGGCACAGAAAGGACACAAAGGATGGAGGGAAACAAGAACCCATCTGTCTAAGGGGCCACACGAAAATGTGACCTGTGCAGTCGAGTAAACTCAGATGGAAAAGGGAGCTAATTGCTCCCTGTAAAAACATCATGCAGGGTAAGCACCAGGCAAAAAAAAAAACAGGTATGTACCTAAAGGACAATGTTGTTGTAAATATGAATACACACACACACACACACACACACACACACACACACACATATTTATATATATACATATATATGTATTGCTGAATAAATCTAGGCTGAATATTAGAAGTAGATTCTTACCATTAAAAACTTGTGTTTCTAAAACAGTCTTCTGTCCAAAGTTATAAACCATATCTAATTTCTCTTAATAGGGAACCTGGTCAATTTCAGAAATGGAACTACATGACAATAATTGATTATAATTATCACAGGGGATAAGGGTTAGTGACCAAAGACATCCTTTCTAGTTCTCTGCTCCTATGAACAGATTTTTCTTGGGTTAAGATTTTACTTTTCTAAGACTGTTTGACAGGCTCAATAGAGAAATTAATTTTAAAATATTTTGCATTAGTAAATTAAAACAAAAAGGTATTAGAAATATATCCTGTTTTACCTACATGCTTGTTGGTGATGATTTGCTCCTTGCTATCTCTATGTCAAGTTATTTCTGTTAAGGGGATTCTTAGTCTTTTACCTCTGCCTTTAATGCCGCATTAAAAACTGAGGGCCCAAGGGGAATAATGTCATTCTGCAATGAAAAATATACTAAATAAGGGTGGAAATATTCATGGAGATAACTCTCCTAAATGCAGATACCATGGAAATATCTACTTTTAACATTTGTGTCAAATGTTTCAAAGTTGGAGCAGTGCAACTTCATGCCCATTTTTGTCATTTTGAATTATCATATTCGCTCTTTTGCTATATCTGTACTAATCTTTTCCTGCCCAGATTGTCTATGCCGGTTCAGATTCCAACCCCACACATTGCCAAAATGAGCCAACGTCAAGCCAGAGTTTGCACAAGGAAACAAGGTGGGTAGAGACATGTTGAAATTTTAACCTTTCATTGCTGGTACTTCCTCTAGAGGAAAAATGAAGTGGGGAAAAAATAAATGGGCAAAATGTTCAAATATGTAATTTTAGCATAGGTGGATTGGTGGATATTTTTATGCAAAGAGGGCAAATTTAGTCCAAAGGTTTTTCACTGTGTGCACTGTCTCCATGATTGGCTTTTGCACATTGGTGCGTGCTAATCAGCGATTAGGGAATAAGGTGAGCATGACTGGTAAAAGATAACTGGAGAAAGCACTTAAAAAATTCAAGGCCCCTTCCCATGTGTGATTTTTCCTAAATGACTTTGGCTTGCTCCTTCCTGAGGTGCATTGTAGGGGAAGGGTTTGAAGTTTCCTGAATTTGCATGTCTTTGCTGGTCAAAGTCAGAATCTTTGTTTCCTGTACATTATGGGAGCACATAAAGAAAAAAAACCTTACCCACTCACACACACAAAGTGGGCCTAGGGCACTTAATATTTTATTCTCACGAACAAGCTATATTAAAAAAAAAAAAGCCACCCTGTGATGTGAACCAGTCAGTTTGCCAGTTTGAGCTGAGGAGCTGGAGTGACGGAGGCAAATTGGTTTCCAGCAGTTGCAGGAGAAACCTCGGGAGACGGCTGGCTCTGCACAGGCAAGCTAAGCTGCGCTTTACAGTTATGGCATTAAAGTCCAAACCTCACAGAAGTGAATGAGCATCTGAGGAAAGCTAATCAGAACTCCAGGTAAAGGACCTTAAATCTGCACTGCACAGACATTGACCCGGACTTTTCTCTGAAGATTTACTAAGTCTTGAATGTCCACAATGTACAGCAGAGTAAAATTCATTATACAGTGGTAAAGGTAATCAGTAGAGCATCTGGTTAAATTGTTCCAGGCAGAAGAGTGAAGGTAAAATATAGAGGAGCATATTAGGATTTTATTTCATATTGCTCTGTGTAGGCTGAACATAACCTAAACTGCTTTTCCTCCTTCGCTTTTTAATCTTAACTCTTTCAAACCAGTATACAGTGACCACATCTCTTACAGAATGATACAAGGTGAAATATGAATTAGTCACTACTAAATGTATAGAAGTACCATTAAATGAGTAAACCTATCCCATTTATAAACTATGTGCATAGAAAAATCATTATTTTAACATTTAGTTTGATAGCAAATATTTATTTGAAAGAGCACTATTATTAGCAGCCTACTTTCAACTAAGAATCTGTTTCCTTATACTGCTTTTTGAAGACTTAACATCATGGCTGTTACATAAGTCTTGTCACATTTTTGGCATAGGCATTATTAGACCAGATGCAGTAAGGTTTCATTTGGGTAAATTGTCCTTCTAGTAAAAGACACAGTTTAAAAAAAAAAACACAAAAAAACCATGTTTGGGTTTCATCCCATCTTTCTCACTTTTAGAAAAGACAAAAAAAAAGTAAATTTAATAATGAAGAGTAATGGTGATATTTATGAAGATAATACTAATTTGTGTTGTGCGCCTGAGTGGTGGCATGAGGTGAACATTTGTCTTTTATAACTGAAGCAGAACCATTAAACCTATTTCACACAGGCTGTCAGCCATCCATCCAGTGGTAAAGGCCCTTTACTCACAATTAAGCAGGCTACTTTAAACTTTGCCATTTGTTTCACTTAAATTTAAAAAAAAATCAAACTTTGCTTGCTAAAATGAATGTAAGTAAGAGAAATATTTCAGCTTGGGATAATACGTCAGCCTGCTGCAGCTCAAGGCAGAGTGAAAAAATTTGGAGAGGCAAGACCAGATCATTTGGGGAGCAGCATGAAAACCCACTGCAGAACAATCCCCTTCCTGTGCAAGTTGCTGGGGCTTCCTGACACCTTCTACAAGGGGTGTGAGGCTCTGGAGCTAGGAGCACAGGCAGCTGCTGAGGTGGGTGAAGGTCCTGCTGGCTCTGGAGCTAGGAGCACAGGCAGCTGCTGAGGTGGGTGAAGGCCCTGCTGGCTCTGGAGCTAGGACCACAGGCAGCGATGAGGTGGGTGAAGGCCCTGCTGGCTCTGGAGCTAGGACCCAGGCAGCTGATGAGGTGGATGAAGGCCCTGCTGGCTCTGGAGCTAGGACCACAGGCAGCTGATGAGGTGGATGAAGGCCCTGCTGGCTCTGGAGCTAGGACCACAGGCAGCTGCTGAGGTGGGTGAAGGTCCTGCTGGCTCTGGAGCTAGGACCACAGGCAGCGGATGAGGTGGGTGAAGGTCCTGCTGGCTCTGGAGCTAGGACCACAGGCAGCTGATGAGGTGGGTGAAGGTCCTGCTGGCATAGTGGGGCCTCCTGAAGCTACACCACCTGTACCCTGCATCAAGACCTCATCTGCCAACAGCAAGGGAAGGGTGGCTGTACCAGGGGATTCCCTTCTGACCGGAACAGAGAGCCCCATGTGTAGACTGGACCCAGCTCGTAGAGAAGTCTGCTGTTTCCCAAGGGCTCGGATAAGGGACAGCACTGGAAAACTCTTGAGTCCAATACGGCTCTCTGATTACTATCTGCTATTGGTTGTTCAAGTTGGCAGTGGCAAAATAACAAAGAGAAGTCTGAGACATACCAAAAGAGACTTCAGAGCCCTGGGGTGATTGGTAGAAGGATCAGGAGCACAGGTCGTGATTTCCTTGATTCTTCCAATAACAATGAGCATAATTGATATGAATAGGCAGATCCATCGGGTCAATGCACTGCTCCAAGGCTGGTGTCAGTGGAAAAAATTTGGATTTGTTGATCATGGAAGGATCTACTCAACACCTGATCTATTGACACCTGATGGGACACACTCAGAGGGGGAAAAAGAGCTCTGGCATGGGAGCAGGGGGAGCGAACTATAAATTAGCTTGGAAGGGGGAAAGGAATAAAAACCAGGCTTGCCAGTGATAAGTGATGGGATGGTGAGACAAAACTTGAGGAAGCAAGCACTAAAGGTATCCCTTAGCCTGCCTCACAAGGTGTTGGCTACCCTGCAGCACACCTGAAATGTATTTCTACACTAACAACCAGCATGAGGAGTAAACAAGAGGAGCTGGAGGCTTTGGCCCTGTCCCAGAGAAATTACCTCATTGGCATAATGAAACCTGGTAAGAATGAAGGGACAAGCGAATAATGAGGATACCATTGTGGGAGTCTGCTATTGACCTCTGAGCCAGGGCCATAGCACTGACAAATTTTTCTTTGAGGAACTAAGATACACTTTCATGTCAACAGCCCTTGTCCTTGAGGAGGACTTCAGTTTGCCAGAAATTAACTGGGAGCATAACACAGCTGGTACAACCCAGGCCTAAAGGTTTCTTAAAAACGTGGATGACAACTTTAGGGAATGGGTGCTAAGAGAACTGACTCAGAAGGATGCCCTCCTCAATGTGCTTATTGTCAACATTGTGGATGTCATGAGTGGAGATTGGCAGCTGTCTTGGCCACAACAACCACAAAGTGATTAAATTTAAAATCTCTGTTGGATGACAGGTAAAGTGCCAGCAAAACCTCAGCTCCACAAATAAGGAGAGCAGATGACAGGCTGCTCAAGGAATTAGTAAGTAAGGTCTTATGGGAAAATGTTCTTGCAGTTGCTGGGGTCCATCACCACTGGCCACTTTTTAAACATAATCTCCTAAGGTGCACAGGAGCAGGCTTTTCCCAAATGTCAGAAGTCAAGCAGGTGAGGCAAAAGGCCAGCTTGGCTGAACAGGATTCTTTTCTTGGAAATAAGGCTAAAAATGAAAGTATATGCCCAGTGGAAGCAAGGTCAAGTGACATGGGAAGAAGACTCTGTTCACCACTGTAGGGAGAAAATTCATGTGGTCAGAGCTTAACTGGAGTTGAAGCTGGCTAAAAATTTGGGGTACAAGAAAAGTTTTTTCAGTTATATTAATGGCAATAGGCAGCATAAAAATAACCTCAGCCTGCTGCAGGATGAGGTTTGTCACGTCCCAAAGAGGAACATGGACAAGGTGGAGGTGTTTAACACATTCTTTGCCTCTGTCTTCAACACAAATGACAGATCAGAGGGGTCTCAGTGCCCTGAGCTGGAGGACCATGATTGTGAGAATGGTCAACTCCCAGTCAAGCCTGAAATGGTGTGAGATATGCTGCTTTAGCAGATGAGACCGAGGAAAGACCCCGTTGCAACCTACAGCATCCTTGTGAGGAAAAGAGGAGGGGCAGACACTGATCTCTTCTCTGTGGTGCCCAAGGGCACGAGGGAATGGCCTGAAGTTGTGTCAGGGGAGGTTTAGGCTGAATATTAGGGAAAGGTTTTCCCTCAGAGGGTGCTTGGACACTGGAACAGGCTCCCCAGAGAAGTGGTCACAGCGCCAGCCTGACAGAGTTCAAGAAGTGTTTGGACAATGCTCTCAGGCACGTGATGTGGGGATGCTGCTGTGCAGGGCCAGGACTTGATGATCCTCATGGGTGCCTTCCAACTTGGCAGGTTCTGATTCTGTGACTTCTGACCCATACAGCAGCTCTGCCCTCCCTTCCACTTCCATGCCATCATCACCAACCCCCTCAGGAGGGACATAGTCACCAGAGGGATGAGGATGCAGAGCTGGACACACTGACCACAACTGAGCAACAGCAGAAAAATTCCCATGCACCTGACTGAAGCAGCTCCCCAGCTGCTCTGCTCTGCCTGGCTTGCACAAACCCCCTACCTGGAGAGGCCGTGGGGGAAGGAAGAGGGAGAAGGAATGAAAGGGACTCAGACACCCAGGCTAATGCAGAGGTTATTATTATCATGACTGTCATTTTATTGACAGTCTATCAGGTTTGGATGAAAAATTCAAAGATAATGCCAGTATCATGTAAATGGGAAGTTTTGTGGTGTTTATTACAGGCATTGTAAGGATGCCAGAGCAAATCCTCTTTCAGTGGTGAATTGGGTAATCCGTTGCATTTTTAAAGGCCATTTGTCCTGAGAGATTATGAATTTATATTGCCTAAGGTCGTATTCCATCATTACAAAAGTGATAGAATCCTCCTTAAAATTTGTTTTACCTGTAGTAGCACTGGGAATTTTGTCTCCTGCACTACATTTACTAACACTGGCATTTTGACATTTGAGAGTTATCTTTTGGTTTTACACGCCACAGGAAAAAATTAGAGACACAACTTCTTTTAATAATGCAACTAGTGGTTCTACTTATTCAGTAGCCTCAAGCCACTGACACCTTTCTTTACTTCCTATACAATCATCTTCACATACAGAGGTCTACTGTTAAATGATTAAATCAGTGATCAAACTGTGATCTCTTTAACTTAGCTGAGATGTTTCTCATCCAAAGGGAAATGTCACTTTACACTTTCTCTTACAAAAATTTGTGTATGCTATATTCCGTTAGTAGAAGGAAATGTAAAGAGATGGGTAAATGTAATTGCTGTACAGTACTACTGTGTGGTAGTCTAATATTTCAACCCAAAAATGCCACATATCCCCAATGTATCCCTTTTCAACATAGATTCCCTTTTATTTACAGTCATTCTGAACCCTGGCTTGGCAACTAACTCACTATTGTTTTGTGAATTCAATTTTGGAAGAATTTAAGAGCTGATGTAACCTTGCCGGCCCATTTTTCTCTTACATTTCCCTCTGCTGTTCTGAGGAATTCTTTGTTGCCAGAAAGTTTGTGGAATAAAAGTACCTTTTGAGCAAATGGAAGAAAACATTGTAAGGACTGAAGCCTCAGTACCCTTCAGATTTGTCTGGGAAAGGGCAGAAAGGACATGCCCCCAGGAAGGAACAAGCCCCAGCCATGGTGACTCACCGGTAGAAGTGATTTGCCACCAGGACTGATATTCTTGCATGCTTATCACCAACCAACATTCTCTTCCTCAGCCTGGCTTCAGACAAAGGATCACTTGACATTTCTGTATTAACTCTAAGCATTCTCAGTGTTTCTGGGTGTGCTGGACCTTGTAAGCATCTTCTGTAGGATCTGAGGGTGTCTACTGAAACACAGACAATGCATAGCCATGTTTGTCTAGATATGAACATCCTGGGCCCTGAGTATTTAACATAACATTATTTTAAGTAGTGCAGAGGAAGCACTCTGTGTGTTCTCGATTCTGCCAACTCTTCTGAGTTTTATTTTGTGTTTTCTTTCCCCCTGGACATCAGTTATTGGTTTATAGAAAATTATAGGCGATACATCTCATTTATTTTGTAGAAGTAGCTATCTTGAGAAGAAAAATTCTAAGATACCCTAGTCTACTAAAATCCTAATGAAAAAATATGTTTTCATGATCTTTTCAGAGACAATATAGCAGAGATTTTCTAGTAAGTTCTGACCAGCTGCCAAGGATGTCTTGCCATATGAAACAAACTTTTGTGAGATGAAGTTCTGTGTGGATGGGAAGGGCTCCCATCTGGAGGAGTCCTTGATGTAAACATGCAAATTATGGTGGGGTCCTAGAGAGGAAGGCTATGAGTGTTCTGACCCCCAGGTGCTGTTTGTAACACACATCTGACCTACCTGAGAATTAAAACTTGGTGCCTTCCATGCAGGCTGGAGAAACAGATGCTCAGTGCTGCAGAGTTGATCTCCAGCATATGTCCAGTGCACCTTCAAAACTTTATTTGGTAAAACAATGTTTTATAAGTAGGGCAGCAAAGAATTTGTGTTGGAATTAAAGCATCTGGACAACACCTCTGCAACTGCCATCTCAGCTAAAGCCTCCTGAAAGTGTAGTCATTGGAGAATGTACTTCCTTGGGGCCTGCACAGGTAACATCTAGTTGTTCTCAAGGCTTCAATGATGTTTGGGCCTAAACTGGGGACTGTGAAGGTCTTTTAGCCATTACCTGGTACTACTGAAGGTGGAAGAAAAAACAATACAGAAATACTTCAGATCATTTTGAATAGGATGTGAAACAGAGATTTGTCTAATACAGTAATAAAGAAAGCCAAGGAGCTACTGGAGAGGGTCCAGCAGAGGCTGCAAAGAGGATCAGGGGTCTGGAGCATCTCTCTCATGGGAGGAAGCTGGGCCTGTTCAGTCTAGAGAAGAGTTCTCATTAATGCTTATAAATATCTCAAAAGTGGCTGTTAAGACAATGGTGCCAGGCTCCTTTTCGTGGTGCCCCATAACTGGATGAGGTGCAGTGGCTATAAACTAAATTGCAAGAAGCTTCCCCTTAAAATGAGTTAGAATTTATTTATTTATTTATGAGGCTGGCAGAGCACTGGAACAGGCTGCCCAGAGAGGTCACGGACTCTCCTTCTCTCTAGACATTCAAAATCCACCTGCATATATTCCTGTGTACCCTGCTCTAAGTGACCCTGCCTTGGCAGGGGTTTGAACAAGGTGATCTCCAGAGATCCTTTACAACCCAGCAATTTGGTGATTTTGTGATTTTGTGATTCTGTAAGGCAGGTGACAGAAAGACCATTAAATAGAACTGAAAAAAAAAATAGTGTTCAGACAACTACAATTATAACCTATCTGTGGCTCTGTTCAGCTCAGCTTTTTAAGAAGGAAGGCTTTTCTGAGAACTAAAACGTCTTTTAGTATCTAGCTCTGCTTTATTTTTTAATTTATAACATTCTAGGGTCTGCAGAATGTTTTGTGACAATGGATGTATGTGATTTGCAAAATGCTGGGCCTTGGTGAAAAAAATGGTGCCTTTACAAGGGAATATTTACCAGGACTTGCACAGGATCTCATAGCACTTGTGTTTGATAACACATTAGAGGTGGAGAGACACATAAAACTCCAGGTCTGTGAGATGTTGTAAGCCCTTCTGACGGTCAGGGAGCGTCAGTGACATGAGCCTGCTTCTCATCCTCTTAACACCAGATGGAAATGCCAGAAATAAACAAATATTTCAGTTTTGTGTAAAAGTCCTTGGGAAAGGCCAGAACAGATAAAACATTGGGGAGGGGGAAGAAGCACAATGGAGAATGAACCAAACAATAAATGTGACCATGTGCACTGTGAACCACCTGACTAAACCAGATGCCTCTGGAGAGGAAACAGCCAAATACCTCTATATCCCCTGGAGCCATCAAAGGAAGCCTGCAATACAGGGCATCAGCATTATCCTCCCAGGTTTAATATCTGATGTGTTTGCATCTGTGCTGGGGGAGCAAGGCAGAATTCCTGTTACAAAAGTACAATAGTTATAGCTCTCCTACACTCTATCACTGCACAGGCCAGTATTGGGGCATATGCTGGACTCAGATGTGTCAGGAGAAGGCTTGAGAGTTTTTTCACTTAGTATTGGAAAAAGCATTAAATAGAAGCAAACTAATACTCTGTATCTGCTGCACCTTGAGAGAAAAGTTTCAGCCTTGTCTGAGACCCATTGCTGTTCATAAACAATGCTGTTGCTTCAATTTCATTCCCTTTCTGGCTCATTGTTATTTCAATAACTCTTTTATTTGCAATATTATTTTAAGACAGTAGGACAGCCCATAAATAGCTTTACTGTATTCATTTAAGTATTCTGGATGAAAAAATTTCTAATAATTCTACCAATGGGTCAATTCATTCCCTACTCACAACAACTGGCAAAAAAGGACAGGAAACTCCCTCGAGGAATTTTCTACAGACAGCTCCATCAGGAAGGCATTAAGTGTATATTTATCTCTTGCCTGCCCCTGTTCCTCTTGGAACAAGCAGAGCAGTTGGGATCTGGGAACCATGATATCTCAAGAGATCTGCCAGAGGTCAGGCATTTCTGCCTGCAAACCCAGAGCCTGTGTGCTACCCATACTCCCTGCAGTTGTTTCTTAGTCCTGGCAGCGCAGATCCAGAATATTGCCAAGGCATGTGAAGGACTTCACACAATGTATATTTACTTTGGGGTAGATTCTTGATTGTTTCTGGATGAGAATTTCGTAAAACATACCATACCCCCTGGCCTGAATATGGAGCACACCCTTTTTCCACAGAGTGGACAACTTCAGACTCAGGACCAGGCAGGGGGGAGCAGACCCTGCAGCCTCCTGTCGTGGTTGGTTTCATATGGTTTGTGAGGGGTACACAAACGAAACATGTAGTTCCTCTACCAGCTGTCCACAATTGTAAAGAATAAAAAAAAGGGTATAAATGATACTGTTCTCCTGATATGTTCAATAACATTGATTTGACTGGAAATTAGTCAGGACTTACTCATGTCATTTGTCATTTTCTCTTTGTCAGCATCACTGAATAAATTTGCAAGTTGTTGACCCAGTTAAACCTTGTATTTCTATGCCTTGTATCACTGGGAAGAAGGGTTTTTGAAAGAAGGAGGCTCTGGAGAGGTACAAATGCTCCGCAGTGTTTTGTAAACCTGGGGCATACGGAGAAATCAGCCAAAACAACAGTAAGGTAGCATGGTGGCTTAAATGTCAAGAGAAGTAGAGAGTTAACCTCTCATACGAGTTGCAAGTGGTCACCTGAATAAGGAGTACATGATTTATCCCTTGGTCATGGTAAAGGCTGAGATTCCTCAGGAACCAAGAACATGTGGATGAAAGGTTGTATCACCAGAGAAGAAAGGATATGGCAAACTGGTGAGGTGTTTTTGTTCTCTTCAAAGGCAGAGTTCTGTTTTCTGGAGGCCAGCCTGTCCCTCATTCAACTTCATTTTCTTTTCTCACAGTAAGAAGCTGTCACAGACGACAGGTATCTTATCATCATATGAAATCCAGCAGAGAATAGGGAAAAAAAGTTTGGGGATAAATAATTGATTGCTTTAGGAAATAGGATTGCTTTTCTGTAAATACAGTATATGTTAGAAAGGAAAAAGGCACAATTCTGTGAGGACAAGGACAAGAGAGAGATCCCAGCAGAGGGTGCTCTCACTTACCAGAATTTTGCCTGAGGGATAAGAAGTTTCTCCCCGTAGGTGTCCATAGGAAAAAAGGTATTTTTGTTAGCTCTGTGATGCCTGGTTATATGCTTGTCTTGCAGTTCTGGGATTGTAACCAGGAAATCACCACAGGGGGAGCATTCAGTCTTTCAGAGCAAGGAGGAGCTGGAGAAAATCCTCTTGCCACCCACTCCCTTGCAGTTCAGAAGACAGATGCACCTACTGTCTGTGGGGTGAGGGATGAAAATTAGTGAAACAAAGGAAGAGCCGAGCCCAGGCAGCAGCAGAGCTTCATGGTGAGCACTCTGTGCGCAGACCTGGGTGCCTGGGACATGCTTGGCCATCAGCATCCTGGAATTCTGATTTCTGATGGGACCCAATGAGGGCACTTGCTGTGTCTGATCCAGTACCAGAAATCAAAAATTGAACTATTTCATTTCGTCTTGCATCCAGATCAGCAATACCTGGCAACTGGGACAGATTCTTAGCACTGAATTTATAGAAAGTAAAGCAAGTTTCCTTAGCAATGGGGACATGGCAATCACTGGTTTTTATAATTCCTCTCTCCTAATCTGAATAATTTGTCTGGATGAAAAAATAAAAAAACTGCAGTGTGCATTATACTAAAAATACAATAAAAATTTTGGAAACAGGCAAATTTACTACTCACAGCTTAGCAGGATTTTTACGTCAAGAAAAAAAAGGACAGAAATAGATTTACAGAACATTTGTCAGAGTAACCTAGTGATTAGCCCCATGCTACAGATTAAGAACATCTCCTTTAGTTTCATCCACTGGATTAAGAAAAACTGGAACATTCTTGGAATAAACCAAATTAAATTTGAAAGCGGAAGAGGACACTCTGCTGCCAGAATTAAAAATGCCTACAATGATCTATTCAAGAGGAGACATTGCACACTTGAGTCTGAATTAGCTTGTCGCTTGGTATGGGAAGGTAAGATCCCTGTCAGGCAGGAGGAGAAGGAATGATCAGCATCTGACTTCTGTACCTGTGTGAGCCTTCTGGGACCCCTCCAATGAGTAACACTTGTACAGCCACAGAGCAGGGGAAGAAAAGTCTCAGTTCAGGTCCATAGGTGCTGCGTGGTGGGAGGTGGAAGTGCCCTGGCACGCCTGATGGGAAGAAGTGAGATGAGTCATTTTGCTAGCAGCAACCTGGGCACATTGTTTCTCTTTGTTTATGCAAAGGTTTATGTTTTGTTTGTTGTTTCCCGATTGTTTTCTGCAGTCAGTCGTCAATGCGAAAGCAGCTGTTTTGATCTTGCTGGTTTGGATCTCTCATTAGGTGGAAGGAAACACATTTGGGCTCCTCACATGGGTAGGGATTACTTACCTCAGCTGAAGGAGGAGCCCGAATGGCTTAGGCTTGGATTCCCCAAGGAGAGGCTACTTGTCAAAATTAATGATAATGATACCTTTCAAATTAAGGCTACAGTCAATGAAGATTCTCTGTTGTAGCAACTGTTTTCTATGTATGGGCTTTTTGGGGGCAAGTACCTTTGACTCATGTCTGTTCTTCTTTAATCCTTTAATATTGGAAACAGGAGAGTAGAATTCCTCTTGGTTTTGCTAACCTCTGAAGAATACTAAGCCAAGACCAGAAAATCCCAGTACTGAAACACTTTTTTTTCCCCATGACCCTGTTTGCAAAGTGTTTGGTGTCTTCTAATTGCATTTCTCACTTCAAGTATTTGCATTATTGGCTGTAATAATGCTGTATCTGCTGAAAGTATTAAAAATCAATAAGACACAGTTGACATATAGACCATAAAAAGGTAGAATTGTTCTGGAGTGCAAAAAGAATATGAAAGCAGCTAAAATTCTTGCCTTCCCTCTTATATAAAATAATGACCCAAAGATCTATTTATATTTTACACAATTATTGGCTTTTTCATTCTTAGATTAACATTCAAAATCAATTCACATAAGGGTGGGGTGATGCTGCTAGTGAATGTAGTAAAATACCTTCCAGAGAAAAAATTACACCTCTTTCTTCTTTGAAAGTCATAGTTAAAGGTGCTGATAGCAAAAGGGTCTTTGGCAAAGTGGAAATCTCAGCTGCAGATGGGAGGTTTATTGCCTTCCTTTGCATTTTATAGCATATTCTGTAAATCAGATGGGGAAAGCAATGGACATTTGCCAAAGCAGAACCCCGTTTGTCTAATCACCAAGTATACCAACAAGCTCCACAAGAGAATATATCTGTGAAGCTCTTTACATGACTGTCTGGAGTGTAAAACAGAAGAAATGAGGGAGCACTAGAGTTACTGTAAATGCTTCAGTATTTCTGCAATTGTACTTTTTCATTTTACCCTCAAACTTGTGTACAACACTCACACTGTTAAGATCTCTTTTTTTTTTCCTCCAGACAAAATAAACCTCAGAAGATATTGGTGAAATGAAAAAAAAAAAAAATTTGAGAAGATCTTTTCAAAGATATCTAACGCTCACCTCCCTCTCACTTCTTTCCCTCGTACCCCAGGAAACCTCATTGAATTTAGTGCTGGATCGTTTTACTGGATGCAAAAACAGAACAGATTCTGCTCAGCACAACGCATACAGTGGCAGAAAGGCATCCTCCAAACGCCCTGGACATCCTGAGCTGAAGAGACCTTCTCTAGGGGTGAAACAGTGCTTTGGTCTCGGTGCTAATTCAGCCCTTGTCCTCTCTGCTGTGACTGCCAGCAACCGCATCAATTAGTGGTACCAATTGTGATGGTGATTTCTGTGATGCGAACACCTGTCCTCTAGGAGCTGGGCGAAGGCGACCAAACAGTTGTCAGATGGTAAGTGTAATGCTAATTGATCCAATCCATAGATCTGTCTCTATATAATGCTTGGTGCCAGAAAGTTACACAGCCAGACATCTGGCAACTAGATGACCGTCTAACTCTCTATCAGTTTGACTTTGGCAGGCAACAAAGTTGGTCTAGTTGTGTATGCTGTGGGCAGCTTAAGGAAGTTAAAACATTGTTTTATGCCTGTGGAAGGCCTCTCTGGCTTGCTCTTTATTAAAATTATAATGCTAAAGTGACCTCCGGTCAGTACCAACCTGTCTCAGATGTGAACCGACGACCTAAGAGTGAAAGGTTCCCTACCTAGTTAATCCAGTTGTGCTGTATCTGCTAAAACACTGAAAAATCAATGAAGTAGTGATAAAGCACAGACTGTTAAAAAAAACCTGCTTAATTTTTGCCTTGAATACATTTTGCTACTTGTCATGATTATAAAGCAAATGGGGCAGTGATGAAACCTTCTGATTACAAAGGGAATACTAGATTAATATTCACAGTTAGTTTATTAGCAGTTGCACTTGCAGCTTAATGTTCATGAGTCCTATATTTCAGAGCAAAGCATTCCTTACATTAAATACAATTAGAGTAGTAGTGCCTGCAGTATATTCCATGCCACGTGTAGAAGGAGTGAGAGCATCGTTAGTAGAAAGATAAATATCATAATTTTTGCCATCTATTATTTCTTCCTAGCAGCTTCTGTGGAACACTAGATGGTAAAAAATAAAGGTAGCTTCTATCTCAAGGAAGTTTGAAAGATCAGTAATAGCACATTAATTTGGAGCATTCTACATGAAAGTCTAACATAACATTTTCTTTCATTCCTTCTTTTATGATGTTGAAGAAGTGTGAATTGATATCAGTGAGTTTTGTAACCTTAAAAAAGCAAAACCAATGCAAGGACACGGGTTATAGTTTGCACATGGAACATGCATCCTCTGCATTGACCAACAGCATGAGAAGAAGCATGGGAATGAAGAAACAATATTGCAGGGCAACAAAATACACAGATGGAGGCATTAAGAAAGGAAATAAGGAGTGTAGTTCTACATGGAGGAAGGCAGGCAGGACTACAATAAAAAACTGGAATTTCTTGTGCTCACAGGTACCATGGAGAAATGTAATATAGTTTAAAAGAGGGCTAAACAAGGTAATATTGGTGAATAGGTTTTGAAGGAGGTGAACTACGTACAGGCTGCAGAGAGGAAACAAAGCAAGGAGTGGCAGATAGGAGAGATGTGGTTTTGAAAAGAACATTATCATAAAGAAAGTAATATAATTCCTGGAGAGAGTGACAGAAAGTGTTTTTGAGAAGCTTGAAGCCTAGCAGAAATAAAAGAGATGTTTTGGAAATGGTCTTGTTATGGCATGAACAGTAGTCGGGGGCAGCAGAAAGAGGAAGGCAGAGGCAGGAAGAAAACCTAGAATAACTGCCTTTTATCAATATGTTTAATTTAATGACAATAATTTACCAGAAAGACAGGTACAAAGACCCACGGGGAAAACAGACAAGTACATTTGTGAGCTGTCAGCACTGAGATAAATCTTTAAGACAGGCCAGTCTGAAGGCACACAGATGTGTATGCACATGCACAGAGTGCCCAGAGCGGGTGATGGGCCTCCCTGAGACTTTTGCCCCAACGATTGGCCCTGCATCACCAGCCCTCCTCAGCATGCACTGGGGCCATTTAAAGAACCAGAGCAAGGGCCAGTGCTGCCCAGGGAGGGAAGGCAGAGTTGACACCCTGCTCCACTCCTAGCTCTCATTTCTGCACTCCAATCTCATTTCTGCTCTCTCCTGGCAAATGCCAGCTGACTGCTATCTTGCCTTCCAGAGGCACTGAGCTTAGTCTCTACCAGCTTGAACCATACCCTCAAAACTCAGCCCCAACGGCTGGAAATCACTTTTATTAGAGACGGGATGATCCTCTTTGTTCTTTCTGCAAAACACAGATAATTTGAGGGGAGAAGTGAGTAATCTTTAATGTACTCATCCAAATCAAATATTTGTTTCTGTGGTTTTGGAGGCTATCTCTCCACACCATCTGCTGAATAAGAGCTCAGCAAAGCTCATGCTGAAGGAGATGAGTAGTCTAGGGAAGGGGATTCCCCCTGGATTTGCAGCTTCACACTTCAGGGGCATTTTTGTTGTCTGTGGCACAAGGCTGTAGTGGGGTCAGCCTGTGCACCATACCCAAACAGGAGGGGAAAACACTGTTTTGTTTGCAGAAGGTTTGAAGGAGAAGAGATTTTTAAACAAGATCTCACAACACTGCTGTGATGCAGGAAGTGGCAGAGATGATTGCCCTGAGCGTATAACTCTGCAAGTAATCTGACTTCCAAAAGCTCTTACACTGTAAGGAATCAATGACACCATAATGATTCTGCTCCATCATTGTTAAGTCCCACACAGGCAGAGTGTCATGAAAATAAGACATATTCAGACATGTTGAGGATAAGTTCTTGTATTTACCTCCAATATAAGAACAGGACATGAAATGACAGCATATCTATTCCTTACTTGGGCTTCAGAGCTGATAGATGGAAATTTTCTGCAATCACCCCACTGAAACTCTTCAGCTTTAGTGCCATCAGTTCAGATTATGAGCAAAGTACCAGGAATGGGCTGGGCCAGCCTCTACCTGGGTAACAACTCAGACAGACCTCAACCACTGCAAGATTAATAAGGTCAACGCTCCTTGCAATGCCTGGTGAACCACTCTGTCAAAGCATATTCTGCTTCTGATTTCTTGAGGTGTTTGTTACAACGCTGTGGCACATTTGATGAAAGGAAGATGTTAACTCCAATTCTCTGACTCCATCTTTCATCTGCTCCAACCCATCTGTCCTACAGCCAAAATGAATTTTTAATGGTGTGGGGTTTGTTTATTTGTTTGTTTGTTTGCTTGTTTGTGGTGGTTTGCTTTTTTGGTCTTCTACCCTGAGTGCAGGGCGTATACTTAAAATGGCAGCCACCATCCTACATCACTGCAATTGTCACAGGCCACTGAAAACTTCTCAGCTGACAATAATTTCCAGTTATTGCATTAGCCATTCAGGCTCAACTTCAGCCAATGACTTGGACGTGACAGGTTTTGCAATATCACACCAAATTCTGGAATCATCTAGTCCCAGATATTTTGGAGGTGGGTTTTGTCAATACAGAAATTAATAATGTTGGACTTTCCCCCTCTTTGTGATGTATAAAGTACAGTTGGTACATTTTTCTTGAAATTTTGAAATATGTTGCAATAGAATAAGTAATAAAGTATTTGGTATCATCCAATTCTCTCAATTTTCTTTTCTGCTTATAAAAGTGGAAAGATTTTCTCTCTTCAGCATTGCTGAAGTTTAAACTTTGTTCAATATTTACAAATTGCATTGTTAATTTATGCTCAGTTTAATTTTAACAAACTTGCTATGTTCCTTCTGTCTTCACACAGGTCAAGTATTGCAGCCTTAGAAGTAGTCACGTCGTAAGTCATATCATTAGTGAGATTAATTAGTCTGGAACACAGTGATAATTGTCACCTGCATTTTGCAGAGAGCCCTGGGGAAGCCCTCCTCAGAAAAAGAGCTTCTATTTAAGCCCTGGGGTCAGTGCCTGAAGCAGACTGGCCCCATTTCACCTCAGGGAGGGTGGAAGGCCGTGTTGTCCAGCAATTCTGGATGGCCATGAGTTTTTGTATCACTACCAAGTCCACCATGGCAATAGCAACTCTTTTTCAGGTTCATCTGGACAGCAGTGGTAACTCTGCATGTAAAGTGAACACAAAAACATTTCAGAAGTGAATGGACAACCATTTATGTACTACACTGAGTTCTGTAAGCACCTCAGGAATTCCTCAGCACTTCATAGGTGGTCTCATCATCACAGTCACAGCAAGATCAGTGTGTTTGCTTCTTTTTCCAGGGACTGGGTTTTTTTCCTCAGCCCAGAGCTGCTCCAGAGTCCTTTTGCCAGGTCTGGAGGCAGCCTGCAGGAGCAGGTTGACTCATTTTCTCTCAGTCCCTTGGGTGCAGGAGTCCCACTGCACAGTGGCAAGGGGTGGAGAAAGAGCCATTGTCTGTCACAGCAGATGGGGGGATGTTCTAGGAAGGCGCATAACAAGAGGACAAAGCTACTGACCTGCACATCCCAGAATCTACCTCATTCTCTTACTTTATTTCACTGGCTCTTCAAAAGCTGAAGGAAACATCTTGGTTTTCTTCTTGACTCTCAGCTATGCTTGGTGCAGCTCTGACTCAGGACTTCCTAGGCAGGGCTCCTTCCTTTCTGCTGGGAAGATAGACCAGGGCCTCTCACTGCACACAGCAGTGTCCCAGACTCCAAAAGGTCTATTCATCTTGTGACATTAGGTTTCACCTACCAAGGTCACGTCTACATAACAGCTTAATTTTTTTTTCTTTTAATTTCCCAGTGTTCCTAATTCTGGCTTAGCTCCACCAGCACTAGCAACATGAGGATCCCAGAGGTAAACCAGTTGCCAGCACAACTAATACCACATAATTTCATCCCACTCATAGCAGTTTAATCAATACAGCATTAAAAATTCTGGCAGCAGCCAGGATGCAGAAGGGCTCCCCATATTACTTATCTTGATGGAGACGAACTTGTAGAGAGCAGGAAATCTTCAGAGGGTCCTCCAAAGATAAATGAGGCCTGAGGGATAGCACTGGTTTGGCTGAGGGAGTGAGAGCTGCTTTGTAGAGATCTTCTCATATTGTGTGTGATGTGTATTCACCCAGCTTTGGCAGGTAGGGCAGGGAGATCACAGTCATAACCCTGTCACAGAGGGGGCAGGATTAGTAATGTGCTATGTTCATGCTTCTTTAGCATTGTCTACAGTTTCTAAGCCAGAAAAAAAAGCACTTGTCTCCAAAATGCTGAAACTTGACCATCATAGAACTACATCTATTAAGTGATAATAGACTACCTTAAGTTCTAATTTACACCAAGAGGTTTTAGAAGAAAGAAAAAAACTCACACCAAAAAAAATACAAAGGAAAACATTTTGAGTGGAAAAAAGGACCCAAACAAACAAATGAAACAACTCTAGAAAAAGTCCGTGTTGTTTTCTGTGTGTCTCAAACTTCACCAGCCCACAGAGCATGTGTGATGGGCAAGTGAAAGAAGACCATCCCACATGTCAGCTATTCACAATAAAACTCCAACAGCAGTTTTTGTCTGAGAGCATTTATGTCCATTTTATTAGTATGAATAAAGGGAGTTCTTTCACATTTAGCTATATCCAGAAGGGCAATAGTCCATAAATCAATACATGGCATGGCTTTGCTTTTCCAGTCCATCAGTATAATTCTTTTGGCTGCCAGTGCTACTCTCAGGAGTCATCTCTTTTCCCATTTATTCAAATTATGTAGCTAGTTGGTGAATTCCAATACCAGCACTGCTGCAGCTTTGTCTAAATTGATTTCCAGGACTAACTCCATTTATCTAAGAACTTTGTTCCAGAAACTGGCTGTTCTGTAGCTGTTTCACATCTAAAATATAAGAGTACTTTTGTCAGCACTGAATCTACAACTTTGAACACAGATTGAAGTCAATGAGTATGCACAGATCTTGTAAATGATTTTTCATGTTGGTCCCCACTGTTTCGGTCAGCAGAGTTCTTCTGAGAGGGGGATAACACATCTATTCCAATCTGTTAATTTCCTCTCTGGCTTTTGGAAACTAGAGTTTGGTTGGAGTTTCTGATCCATACTAGGAGTCTGAATACAAGTAGCCAGGACAATGGGAGCTTGCTCAGTTCTTTATAGTAAAAGCACTGCTACACCTCTGTAGGGGAGTAACTAATTACGGTTGATCAGTTCTGGTGAGGACAATAAGAGTGCCAACTGAGCAGAGATAATTTATTGTAATAGTCTGTCTAATCCACTTGCTGGCATATTTTATTAATATAGACATTCACTGATCTGTAATTGTGGAGAACATACAACACAAGAATGTATAAATTTATCTATAACATATTAGAAATGTGGGGGGGTTTGTGACTGTTTGAGATTACTGCAACTTCAGTTATTTTCTTTCAGATTTTATTAGGATTCTGAGATCTTCAAAAATAGCTCTGTGTGTAGCCATGTACCCATTGTTGTTCCTCTGTGGTAAGATTTCAGAAGCTATATTCAAGAATAAGTCACATTGTAGACTATAGTAAACTAGCAAATATTTCAAAGAATTATTAAAAACTGGTATAATCATCTTTAATTTTGCTTGTAACTCTAAAACTAACGAAGCTGTGAGAGCTCCATTACAGAGCATATGATTCTGTGCAGGCTCATGCTTGGTTTCTCTGGCTTCTTGTGCAGTAGGTGTTTGTCTAGTATTGTCATTGCAATTTTTATAGCACTGCATGATGTGTGCAGATGTGCTTCATCAACATCCCATGAGGGAAAGATGCTCTGCTCAGTATCTTTGCTCCCAGATGACATCTACCTTATAGAATAACTTTCTGGGCTACTTCCTCTGGGATCAGGTAACCATTTAAATTCTCTGGATTTTGGTGTTTTAACAAGGATTTAATTACAAAGGTAAGTGTATGCACCTGCTAAAGCAGTACTAATTATTTGATAATGGGGCAATCTTTCTCAATACAACCAGGTTTTGTGGTGGTAAGCTACACTAATGAAGCACACTGAGAGAACAAATCCTCTCTATGTTAAAAGGCTTATTTAAATTAAAGAACTCTGTAAAGATTAAGAGGGGTTTTTTTGTCATCACAGATATTGACAACTGTGGAGCTAATGTTCATGGAGTGCATCCATTACTGCTGGAGGGTGCTTGCTTTTGACTTGTGTGACTTCATTAAGTAATATATGGCATCATCTTTTAATGCCTTTTTCTGACATTTTTATCTCATCTGTTGTTTTTGAAAGCTGGTTTATATCTAGAGCTACTCAGTTGGAACCAATCAGTAACATTTTAACAGTGCTACTGTATTTCCTCCATCCAGTACATCTGCTGCAGGCCTGTGTAGTATGCACGGGGTCAGTGGAGTGTTTTAGTTTTCAGAAACTCACACCTTATTGTGAGCCCTTTGCCAATTTACAATTGCAGAAGCCAGAAGCTAAACTACAGTGTTACAACTTTATAATCTCAAGCTAATAAAAAAAAAAAGTGGGGGCTCCATAAGCCAGATGGGTTCCAATGCCCCTGTCAAAAGCTGTGTTGATCATATACCACTAGGTTTTTTTGTTTCTTAATAACCAAAAACATGTTAGCATTAAAAAAGCAAATGCACTTGACAGCATCAATTCCATTATAGTTCCCAGTCATCTGCTTTATTGGGTTTGAAGGAATTTAGCCAGAGCTCTCTATTTTCACTAGAATGTCATTAAAAACTTTGCAGCTTAGGCAAATGGTAAGCAATTTTCAGGGAGAACATTTTTTAACTCTCATTTTACAGAAGGGTTTTATTTTTTGATTTCTTTGTAAGATATATTTTGCCTATTTTTTCTGGTTTGTTCTTCTTTTGCACCAAGACATATCACTTTTAAAATCTTCAATGCTTTTCAGCAGTGAAATGAAAAATATTGACATATTACAGATGATGAAACATGGCCAAATTTTATTCCAATTGCTGCTGAATGGTAGCCGTGACTGTGGCACGGATGAAAACAATTCAAAGTTCTAACCCTGAGGCAGACCCCAGATTATTGGAGGCCAAGCAGAAATTTCAGTATTTGGCCCATAAATATCAGAGCTAAAAAAATGAAATCAATTAATGGCACTGCTTAGAAACTGTGTACAAAATCCACAGGCTAACAATTCCATCTCTATTCCTGACTCTTCTTAGACAATAAATACTATGCAGTAAGTCCTCGTTTCTTTATCTGACCTCTTTTTGCCCATTTTAAAATAAGAAAGTGGTAAGAACCTCCCTCCCCCCCAAAAAAATAAAATAATAATAATAAAAAAGTAGACACACAGGGAAGAAAAAGAATTTGTCTTCCTCTGCAATCCATGCAGCAAAGTGAATCTTTTCAGCCAATTCCTCAGTGTCCTAGAGATCGCTGTTATTAATGTAGCTGGGGGTGCATGCTGCTGATAATTACTGTTAGCTGGAATAATTAATAAGAATAATTGCTTGGTATGGTAAGAGAAGGGGAAGCTCTGGGAAGGGGAAGGAATAGGCTGGAAGAGTGATAGACTCCCTGAGCGCATTTTTATAGACAGGAAGTTCAGCAGAAAGCATCCTGAGAATAGAAGAATTGTCTGGATGCCAAGGACAAAAGTTAAGACATATAAGGCTTAAATGAGATGAGGGCAGTCTGGAATGCTACAGTAAGATCCTATCGTGGATGTGTAAGAAAAATGAATGGTTATAGGTTTTAAAGAGGTATATTAGTGATTGTGAGGCAGTCTAAAATTAGTAGTGTAGTCTTTATTTGTGGTATAGGACCACTTGAGACAGACAGAAGTCAGGCAGAATAGAGAGAAGTGTTGCCTCTGAGAGAGGTTTTCTGTAGTTTATCCCAGCTAGAGAGAGGACAAACTAGTCATTAGAAACAAAATACAGGTGCCAGGGGTGTGGAGAATGACCACAATTTTGGTATAATAGGTTAAATTTCCTGCACATTTTGCACTTGGGGAATGGCAGACACGTCTCTCAGCACTGTCAACAGGAGCAGTACTGGCAGCAGGGCTGGATGCAGCCCCCAGGGATGGGGATGCTGCTTAGTGATGCAGTTTTTGCCCCACAAGCCTCCTGCAGAACTCTTTACTCCAGGTGATGCTGCTGCTGGACCACCATCTCCTCTGGGAATGCATCCAAGCACTTAGAGCCATGCTGCTGCAGCACTGGCTGCCCCAGCCCACCCCCAGCTGCCTGCCGATCTCTGCTCCAGCCCAGCCAGCTTAACTCCTCATGCAGACTCCTCAGTGCAGCTTGTTAGTGGGCCTGATGGCTGCATGAAGAAGGGCTATAGAGTTAGGAGAAGAGTGAAAGGGTTGAGCTGGAGGGTTAGGAGAAGAGTGGAAGAGATGCTGTCCCCAGAGAAATGGTACCAAGGTGTTAATCCTCTTTGGCCAGAAGAAAGAAACTGCCTTTGAATTCTATCCTGACAGCATCAGACACAGCCCAGAATACTCCATGGGTTGAGGGAGTATCTCCATTTCCCAACCTCCCAAACTCAGGAGCCAAAAAGACAATCCTTTTCATTTTGGTTTTAGTCCTTGTAGACCTTTAAAAACAAAGATTTTCGCAGTCTGCTGTGGTTTGTGTGAAGCTGTATTCTCCTTTCATTAGCTTAAAAGCTGCATTCTCCCTCCATTCCTCTGCTCTTTTCTGATGAGCTTGGTGCTGCCTGCACACATATCCTATGTATAACTACCTCCCTACCCACTATGCATTCAACAGCTCATACCTGGAGAAATCAGAGCAAATATGGATAGAGAAATGTAAGTGGATACAGGATGTCAGAGGCTATCTAGCAATCAGAGCAGTGATAATGTCATAAAGAACAAGTGTGCTCAGAGTGACTTTTAGTTTGGTGCTACTCACAGAGATATTACTGTTTTCTATAGAAAAAGTACAGCATTTAATTCTGTCACAGGAGAGAGGAAAAGCTTGCATGGACAAGGTGTGACTGTGTATGATTTCACCTTCCTAATATAAATCTTTTAGGGAAGAGCAACTGAAACTGAAAAAGATAGATATAGTTAATTACTTCTGTCTGGCACAGGGTAAAATCCCATTACAAAGGCTTCAGTCTGGATCTTGTCTTCCCCCATGACGCATACTACATAAATTAATTAGGGTCACACGATGAGAGGAGATGCCAGCCTAGCAATGCAGAAGAGTGACACGTTATCTTTCCCGGAATAATGCTGAAATTGCTGCTGTCGCCATGGGCTTCATCCTGTTCCCATTCCTGCTTTAGTGGCTACTTCAGTCTGAGGTCAGTAGAAATTATTTTAATGTGGAATTACCCATGTCTTTCCTCATTCCTAGCAGCCAACCTCCAAAAGAGGATAGAAATTGTTAACAGCTTTTCCTACAGTGACTAAAGGGAAATGATTGTACAGCACCTGTGTGACTGGGCCTTGGTCCTGGCTGCCACCCCAGTATGGATAAGGGATCTTATGACTGCTGCCAGCTGAGGGAATTCTTCCCTTAACTTAAAAGGACACATTTTCTATGTACAGTCTGACGGACAGAGAAGCCTTGAGAGAGGTAGGAATGAGACTGACATGAAACAGCCTTTATATGAAGAACTTTCAAATCTGTATCTGTGAGAAACTCCAAAACTGCTTGTCCCATGAAACACCCAATAACTTATATCAGGCCTATCCCATTTATTTAGGGATTATGTTTTCTTCATCTGTCCAGGCCTCAAAAAAAGCAGTGTCCTAAGATTTAACTGGTTTGACAGAGCACACAAAACCACCAGCCAGCTTATTCACATGCCCCAAGCCAACATGAATAGAGCCAGATAGTTTAGCTGATATAGGAGCCTACAGTGTGCAATTTTACAAACCTTCATTTTAAGAGGTTCACATCTGTCCAGAGAAGCCTTTCCCAGGTGCTCAAATGCAGTCCCTTGCTCAGGTTAACTTCCAAGCACCAAGCTGCTACTAACAACCTAACTTCCCTGGTCAGTGCGTGTCCTTTTGTGACACAACATGGCTGCAGAGCTGTTCGGTCCTCAGGCAGGTGGAAGCAGCCAGGAGAAATTTGTGATGGTGTGATGGGGTAGTACTGCCATACCAGTGCCTTGGGACAAAGGGGACTCAGCTCCTCTTTTGTCCCCTTTCTCTCCAGCAGTTGGAAAAGTGACTTTTCACTCTGCATGTACTGGGCAGAACCTGTGGCAGGCAGTGACACATGGAGCACGTGGTGAGAGTGGATCATCTTCCCATCTCTGAGCAGCATTGCCAAGAGTATGGATGGTTGAAAGAGGGAGGCTAAATAAATAAATATGTAAGGCAGCCCAGGTTCTGACACTGCAAGGTGCTGAATTCTGCCAGGTAAGGACTGAGCACACCCAGGTCTCTCTGAAATCAGCAAGGGAAGACAGTGGAGAAGCTGCACATCGTTGTGCAGTCAGACCCATAGGGCTGTCTTTGTATCACCTTTCCTGTTTCATCTGGTTTGCTTACCCTGTTCCTCGGCCCACGCCTGGATCACTTAAATCGCAGACACCTCGGGGTCAAAAGGCACCACGTGCAAAGGCATGCATTATATTAAAATCACTAAGTGAAAAGGCTCTCCCCTGGAAGCTCTGGGAGGACCCAAAGCCTGTGCTGGGATCCTCCCCTCCGCGCGGCAGTGCCTGTCTCCCGAGTGCAGCCGGGGAGCTGTGCAGGGCTGCTGGCAAAGGGGCTCCTGGGGGACCGTGCTCTGCAAGGCCAGCCAAACAAAGCACTTCATCATCTGCTTAACTTTAAGCACCTGACTAGCTCCATTGAGTTCAATACAACCGCTCACATGTCTGAAGTTAAGCACATGCTTAAAAGATTTGTTGGATTAGGGCCCAAAAGATTAGAGCTCTATAAAAGTGGCTGTGATCTTTAAAATGACAAAATGGCTTTCTCAATGGTAAAGAGAAAAATATTAACAACCTTGGAACAATATGGTAAAAATAAAAGCCCTTTAAGCGTTTCACATGTATGTTATGTATCAAGAGGTAAGGAAAAGCTAATAAAAAATTTTGAAGAGGTTACAGCACAGAAAAAAAAAGTAGGAGAACAAATATGAAGAGATTTTTCTTGTCATCTGCAAGACAGTGGAAATCAGTCAGGGAGAAAGTTAGAATACAATGGCACAGGAAATGAAAATGAAGAAGGTAGTGAAGGCTTTCCTTCACTCCCACCTCCCCCCACCCTCTTTAAATGAGGTATTGACTGACTTCTTCAAACTGCATCTTAAAAAGGGGGACTAAGTTAAGTACAGGTCAACCTGTGTCAGGGTCACTAAGGCCAGTGGAGGAAATTACCTAAGGAGACCAAAATCTAGGACATATCCAGGACCTGGAGGAAATGATGCTAGATGTTAAAAGACATCTGGAAGGAAATCTTTGATTTATTGTCATAATTTAAGTGAGTTCTTAGAAAACAAGCAACCAGAGCATAAAATACAGGCAGGAGAAAACTAAGCCCTCAAGCCATCATTCTGCAGCCCTGTGTAAGACCCAGTACAAGATATACTCCAAGGTTTTCTCCATTTGGCACCAGGGCAGGGCTGAAGGCAGGAAAACAGGGTAGTAAGAGAGGAGAGGCTTCATGTCTAAGCCCCTAAACTTGTGAGCAGGTTGTGGTGCCTGGTGAAGGGGGCATGGCTATTGCAGTGCTCTGGACAGCCCATGATAAAGTGCCACATGACAGTCTGCTACTGAAGTTGAAAGCAGCAGGAGCTCAGAACAGAAGAGAGGAGAAGATAAAACACAGCTGAAAAACAATGTCATGCTGCAGAGAAGTGTTGAGTGGGGCCCCTGCAGGGACCACTGCGTGGACCTTTAAGGATTTCATGTTTGCATGATTAACTAAGATGAAGAGGCCAGCTGCAAACTTTAATTTCCTGATGACACAAAGGGCAATGAACAATATATATATAGGGTTTGAATTTGTAATGGCACTGGCCTATTACATAGCAAAGCCTATTCAGTGTAGACAAAAAAATGCTGTTCAGGTTTATTGGTGCTTCATAACCAATCAGCACGGTTGGTTCCCAGATAATTTTTCTCATGGACAATCCCAGGGAGACACATACAAAACAAAACAAGAACCCCAAATCAAACAAACAAAAAGTCCAAGAAAACAAAAAACGCCAACAAAACAAAACAAAAACCCACAAAGAAAAAAAGAAACTAATCACCCCCCTCTGCAAACCCCAAACAAACAAAAAAAGAAACAATGAAAAATAATAATCCTAAAATTAGAGGACAGAATGCAGTTACCAACAAATATTCTGTTATTATCAGTCCCAGGTAAAGATTAAAAATTATAGGTACTTCTCAAAACTGATCAGGAACAGATGCTTGTAATTTAAGAGAAGTAAAGGCTGCTACAAGACGGTTTCCACATGTTGGTCCATGGAAAGAAGAAGCAGGATGAATGATTGTATCTGGCAGCTTTACATTTAGCTCATACTGAAACATATTGGGGCAGATTCTAGACCTACTCTGGTGGTTCAGAGGTGCTGTACTGATGGGTTAGATGTGTCTCTGGAACTGCAGCCTCCAAAGATCATGGCATGTTCCAAGTCACTTAACCCACAAAATTAAACTGGCATACAGGAATGAGAAACTTTTATTTTTAATGACAAAGCAGATCTCAGACTGATAATCACCAATGATGGGCATGGTTTGCCTTCTGTATTCTCTCTCCATCTTCTGTTAGCATTCAGTATAGATGCATATGTATATTCTAAATAGCAAAGCTAGCATGTTTTGCTATTATCCATATTCAGATTCAAAGGTTAGGGAGTGTGCTGAGAGAAGTGATATTGGTAAAGGCTATATCTCCGCCATATTTTCTGAATTTGACTATATAAACTTCTTTAAAACCCCAGGGAAAAAGCAAACTCCATATTTTTGTACATAACCAGCTGCACATAATTTAATATTATGTGGGAGGTGACAAGAAACAATTAACCTATTTTGAGAAAATACAGGAATTTATAGGAGCAACATAACTCATGAAGCTATAATTTAAAGCTGACCTTCTAATCCATTTCATCAACCCAGAGATAAACACTGTGGAATGTTTCAAATTATAAAAGAGACTGCCTTGATCTAAGTGGGTTGAAGAGTCAGACTAAAAGCATCTCGCTTAAATTCAAACCACAGTTACAAATATTCCTTCTGCAATACATGAGTAGAAAAGTTCTGGCTGGAAAATTTTAGAAGGAAAAATGTGAGTTGATAAAAAACAATCACTTTTGCAGGAGTGTGTTGATTTCAGTGAAATGTTGTTTGGAAAAAATAACTGAAACAGTCCATTAAACTTTTTTTGAATGGTGTGTTACTTTTTTATCTTTGGGGGTTTTTGTCAAAGCATTTTTTCCTCTGTTAGAAAATTTTCTCTAACAAAATGTCTCAAATAAGAACAGTGCATGTTCATTAAGCCAATTTGTCAATCATTGTTTTATATTAAACTTCAGCTCTTCTCATTTTCAGTGTGCACTGGAGCAGAAGTAGCCAATTCCTCCATGAAGACAGCAAGCCCTGAGTTCCTGAGGTGCCCTGACTATGAGTGTGGGGTTTCTGCTTGCATTTCCTGACCCCCTGAGAGCTCCTGAAGACTGCAGGTGCCAGTATGGTTTGCTTTTTCCTGCAAAGAAGGTCACTTGGAGACTAATGCACCCAAACAAGCTGGAAATGTAGCGGTTACTAAACCAGTGGCAATCTGTGAAACAGAGCAGGTACCTCTTAAATATTCCTTGAATGGTCCTTGAAACCATCCATCAGGCCCTTTCTGAAATTAGGCAATGGGTGGGTGTGCTAAATGAGAGACAGAAGCTCATTGTCTACCAAAGCCTATCATAACATTTTAATTGCCACTTAAATCACACTTAACCAAGTGCTGGGATTTGGGGCAGCAATCTCAGACTCTTTACCTATCCTCCTGACCAAATTATGATATGAAAACATGAACTCTCAGATATTTCCCTGGGAAGTGTAAAGAATAAATAAAGGATACCAACAAGGAGAGAAAATGCTATCTTTCTATCACAGGTTAATAATTGGCTGAAGATGTTTGTCTGAGTTGTTGGTAATGATAGCCTCTGGCAGATCAATACAAGTGGAATACATGCTGTCTTGAAAGAAATACTGAAGGAACACCTTTTCTAGCTCACCCTGCCCCCCAGAAAAGAGTGACCTGATAGCAAGGGGCTGTTAAAGGTGAAGTGCATTCCTCGAGTCTTTTATTTTCGAGTGGACCAGCCTGACTACTCCAAGGTTGGTGTTCAAACCCAGCTTGCCAGTGTTATTTGGATGTTGCAGGTGTCAAACACCCAGATGTTCAGGAGGAGGGGAGAAGGATAGGAAGGGAACACACTCTTGCACATTTTATTTTCCCTGGACCCCTTTGCAGGGCTTTGCCACGGCGTGTTTCCTTTGTTTGGAGGGATATTCCCTGGCATGAGGCTTTCTGCCAAGGCACTTCTGAGTGAAGCTCAGAAGAAAATGGCCCATCAGGTCCTGAGTTCCTATCACTATCAATACTCTCCATATAATGGAAGTGACGGCAAGGCTCCTGGAGTAACAGATGCTCCATATGTATACACGAAATTGCATCAAAGAAGCTGCACTGCTCCAGCCCTTCCTCGCATCCGTGGAGATTGAGCTAATTGACGGGAATGAAAATAGCTGAACTGTGAATGTGAGCCAAGGAAGTGTTGGGGGTCCAAGAAAAACTGCTCTTGGCTTATGTCACTAAACAGCTTAAGTTTCAATTTTGAAAATTACTTCAGTTTTACTTAAATAATTCTGTCTGCCAAGCAGCCAATTTGGGGAACTGATGAATGACAATGTCGCCCCATCTGCACTGAGTGCAATATCCATTTTATATGACCTGTAGCAAAAAAGGGAGGAAAGCATTATATTCCCAGCTTCTCCCTGGCACTCTCTATAAGACTAAATGGGGATAGGGTAGAGAATTAATAAAAGACTAGTTTGCTCACATGGGAGAGGAACAAAGGAAACGATTGCCTCCTGCACTGGAGCTGTGCTGAGTGCATCACTGCACAGTTTCTTTTATCTGCATGCTTGGGGACTGGCACAGCCATGTGAAACAAGTCTGATGCTTTTATTCTATATGGATCTTATATAAAGCTGAAAAAACAGCAGATGAAGTATGAGAAGCCTCAAGAAACCAGTTGAAACTTCCAACTGAATGTGAGCTTGCACAAGCAGCCCAGACAATCCAGCAGCAAGTTATCACTACACCATCATGCCAAAACTCCAGGAGCTCAAATTAAAATTAAAATTTGTTTAAGCCAAATTTCTCAGATTCTGAAGTCGCTTCTTTCCAGGTACCAGGATAAAGCATAAACCAGAATTTTCCAGTCCCAGAGGTTGAAAGTAAAATATTGATATCCAGCAAGCAAAGTGAATAATTTTTACTTAATTTATGGATTACCTGGGCTGGGGTAATGCTGCTAACCTTCTAGTCAACATTATGACCTAATTTTTTCTTTCTATTTTTTTTTCCTCTTCCCGAAGGCATAAAAATTTCAACATTAGCCCACCACCTAGGAGTCCAGACAAAGGCTTATAACTCAATGCCTTTCATCCCAATCTCTACATGCGGCCACAGTGTGGGAAACACCAGAGCATTTCTTTTCTTCTAATACGTGCCATTTTCCCAACCTTGGTTTTATTTTTTTTCATTCTTCTTTCTTTTTCATTAGAAGAGTGAGGGTACCAGCATCTTCTCACATGTTGGTATGATAGGTGTTATGAGACACCTTGAAAATATTTTGGGTTATACCCCTGACATTAAAATTTTAATAGAAAAAAAAATTAAAACTCATGCTGAGGTTTACAATGCAATAAATCTATCTACCCAAGGTCAGGGAAGACAGGCACCAGTTTTGGACGAGGGACTACTGAAATATATTCTTATTATAACTTTATTTGAGTGCAATAAGCAATGAGTGGAGAACTAGCCGCTATGAGAAAGCGAACCCCACGTGTAAATCAGATGACCGCATTAAAAAGATTAAAATGTCAATGGCTGCTGAAGTCCAAAAAAGGAGCCTGCTGAGACCTATAAAATTAGAACTAAGAGAGGGAGGTGGCCCTTAAACTTTTAACCAGATATTCTTCTGTATGAATGACCACATTAGTTAATTTTTGTCACGACAATCTAATTTTTCTATTGATTATTTGGTTTTATTAGTTGAGTCTCCTAAGAGACTAATAAAGTCTGAAAAGGCCCTTTTCCCCTACCCCTTGCAATGCTCCTTTTAAGAACCAGAGATGGGGCATTAAAGAAGCAGGTGATGGTCCTGGTTGTCACAGCATCACGTGGGAATTGTGTTGGGGAGGCAGCCTTGCACTGCTGCATCTCAAGGTTCTCACTCAGGCAACTGGGAGTTTTATGAGCAAGGATGGAGAGAGGACTTCAGGAATTGGCCCCCGGTGAAGAATCTTATACGACACGAGCATTGTGCTGCATGCACAGCCAAGGGCCCGCAGAGAGCTGTCTGAAACAGCAATAGACACAAGGATTTACGACAAGAAGCAGCAATTGCAATATCTGGCGCTAAACATTTAATCTATGGTTACAGTTTTTACTTCGGATCACAGCTGAAGTCAGCAGAATTAAATCTTCAAGTGTATTTCAGCAGCCCTAAATCCTTCTGATACTGTTAACAGTGGCAGACTTCCAAAGTGCATTCTGTTAATAAGACAGTAAAGTATAAAACCGAGTTATCTTCTACAAAAAAAGGAGAAAAAAAGAAGAAAAATAAGAAGAAAGGTTGTTATAAAACTGCATTTGTGGTATCCTGGCCATTTTCTAGCTGAATTTCCTTCCCAATTATTTTTTTAACCCACTGCCCTTGGTGAATAAAAGAAATTCTACTCGGAGAGAAATTTTTCCCCCAAAGCTTCAAATTTTCCTCCTATTTTTACAGGTTAGAAGAGGTTAAGAAATCACCAATCAGCTGGTAACATGCAGTACCAATTCTCTGCAGGCCAGCAAAAGGGATTCAGCAGCTGTTACCTTCACTTTTGCACTTAACATAACTTTTTGTTCACCGGCAGCTAAAGAAGATTTATGCAGAGCACACTGGGAGGTTGCTCAGCTCCCCAAGGCAACTCCATTAGCTTTCCCAGGAGCTATATTAAATGTGTATTAAACCATACACACACACACACATACACACAATCCCTTCAGCTAATGCACTAGTTTCATCTTTAAACTGACAAAAGTGAGGATACTTATAGAAAAGGCCCAGATGACATCCTTAAATCCCTGCTTTATGCCTCAAAATTACAGAATATAGGGTAAAGTCTTGGCTTCTCTGAGTTTCACTCAATTTCTTCTTTGGTTCATCCAAAGTGGACTGCCAAGGACATTGCATTTGTAAGACACTGTGTGTGTGTGTTTTTGGGTGGGAGGGCTTCTAAAAGGCAGATTAAAGAAAAAAAGGAGAGGATAACAACTCTCATTTGCACATAAGTGTTCTCTTGAGCCATTAAATTCATGTTGTGCTGAATGAATGGAGCGATGGTGTACCTTGAGAACACACACCTGAGACTCTGAAGGCTGCATTTTGGTCACATTAGCAAGCACTCTGGAAGGGAAGCCGTGGGAATCAATGCCCCTGTGCCATTTGCTGGAGGCCTCCTGCCTGCAGAGGGCTCAGGTAGCAGAGCACAGCTGGAAGCACACATGGAGAAGGAGCAGCTGTAACCCTGGCCCAGTCCACCAGAGCCACAGCCTGGTGGAGAAGTCCTTGAAAGGGTAGAGTGGGATTTAACAGCGAACAGTTAATCTCACCTCTGCACTCCGCTAACTGGTAGAATGTTTTGCTGTATTCCCAGGGATGGTTGTAAAATTTATCAGAATACACATCCTTTTGAGCTTACTGTATTCTGAGGATCTTTGGAGTAATTTTATGTGCATTTCAGTTTCTGAAGGACCCCGCTCATTCCCTGAAAAAGCTGCTCTCAAGTACAAGCCCTCACTGAGGAGGCTGACTGATGTCATCAGCATGATGTCACTTTCCTTCAGGCTTCAAGCTTATGAATAGTCCCAGCATGATCTCTGCTTTCCAACAAGGTAAACCCATACAGTGGTGTTTTGGTAAAGGAAAATAAATGGGAAACCCTCTGTATTCCTATTCTCCCATGGAGCAACCACCAAGATCAGTGAAAAGATGCATGCTATGCCAAAAATTGTACTTCAAGTGTCTTATCAAACTTGTAAAAGGTGCAGTGAAAAATTAGGGTATGGGAGTTCATCCAACCTTATTTCTCCTACCACAGATGGGTGCTTGCATATGATACAGTTTTCAAATACCTGGCCAGGAATTTTTTTTCCCTACCAGCTCTCTCCTTCCCTTAATATGACCCTTCTGGCAAATTTTACGTCTACTCCCCAGGGTATGGTTACACTATATTCAAACTGGATATATGCATATTTTGCTCAAGCATATTTCAGAAAAGGCCTAATTTCTTCTAAATTAAAGTTCCCCCTAATACTTCATTTGGAAAAGGTAACTACCATGGAAAATTTTCGTCTACAATGTTAGAGCTTGACAGATTTACGAAGAATTCAATATGGAATTTTACAAAGTGAAGTGTTGGCCATTTACCAGCCTTCTAATTTCTCTTAATAGAAACTTGTTTCCTGCAGAGAAATCATCAGAATCATTGCAGTGCCTTATAGATTTTCATGCCAAACTTTTGATACAAAAACCTTTTGCTATGATGGTGATGGTCAGATCACACTGCAAAGTCTGTTTGGATGTTAACTGAGTGATAACACCCAGACTAGCCAAGGCCCTTGGAGAATTGCTCTGGGTCACTCATACTTTCTGCTTGCAGTGTTGCCTATTGACTAATGCAGCAGGAAGTGTGGGGCATGAGAAAGTGCTCCAGGGGAAAGGTAACTTGGACAACGTAAGTGTCCATTCAGGATAGTTCCTGGCAGCTCCAAGTGTGGACCAGGGAGCCAGAGACAGTTTGATGATAATGCCTGTCTTGGCTGTGGACAACAAGGGTCTAGAAAATCTGCTCACTTGTTTGTTTGTAAAGACTTCCTGGCTTAGGACATACCTTCATTAGAGAAAGGGCACAGACTAAGTTTCATAACTTTAGTAGAGGAACATACTCAAGCCTTTACTCAGTTTTCTGCAAGTAATTAAATCTCAGTTTCTTGAATAAAAATCAGAGACATTCTTGCAGTGAGTCTTGTGATTAAATTCTGACCTGGGTTGCTCATTTCTAAGTCATAATTAATTTAAGTAGAAGAAATTTTTTTTGTTTTGTGGTTTGGACAGTGGCTTTTATAAGTTTGAAAAAAATTCCGCTAATATTTTTCTACCTATTTTTCCAGTTTTCCAGAGAAAAACTGTCAAAATTACAGGTTCTAAATAGATTTCTGTTACAGGTGCAAAAGAGTAATAGGAGATGAGTGTAACATCTTGGTAGTTCTATCTGTGTGATCCTATTTCTGCTAAAATAGCAAAAGATCTGTACTGTAGGGCAACATGCATATGAAAAATAATTTCATATGTACTTATGAAGAAGGAGAACACACGCAAGGGAGCCTGGCCAAAAATCCAGAGCTGTTTTTCAAAATTGCTTTAGAGTAAAGATTTAAAATCTGTTATCACCAGGACAGATGGGACAGATTTCTACAAGAAGGTCTCGCTAACAGTTTTCGCTATTCACTTCAGCCTTTATCCTTGAAGTATTTTGTGTTTCAGCATTCCTGCCCTGAGCTTTGTTTTGCAATAGCAGCCCTGAACACCCTTAAATAGAGCTGTGTTTGTGGGCATGGACATAATTCCTCCAGCTGTGCAAACAGTAAAACAAAGATAGCATCTCTTCTGTTGCAGCCCTGCAGATCGCTGAATGATAACAAGACTGAGGATTTACAGTGGATTCAAGGTGCTTCTCTGCTCTGGAATTCCTTCTGACTCGTCAAAGAGATGACAAACAAGTCCCTCACTCCTGAAGTGTCGCACACAACTTCGAGGAGCATAAATATCCAGTTGCATTTCCTCTATCAGCAGCATGCTGTGGGGTGTATCACAGCCATGTATGTGGCATGTCATTCACTGCACCTTTCTCAGACCTCTGGATAAGGTCCAGTTCTCTGGTAAGGAAAGTTCTGAGATGTTCTTCCATATTCTGATGGACTTCAGTTGAAAATGAGCTTTTTTTAATGAACCAAGTGAACCAAGTGACTAGAATCTAGTTCTGCATTATCCTTCTGATTTTTATTTCCATAAGGATTTCTGCAGGTCTGGCCCTTTTCACTTTTTGACAGTCATAAAACTCTCTTGAGTTAATAGGGTTACTCCTCAGTGCTGTCTCATCATTTTTAGTTTTCTGTATGTTACCAATTTTGTACTAAAAGAACCTCAGAGCATTGTTGGTGTTGGCAATGGAAAAATTAAGGTTTTGGCAGTTTTGTGAGGAGCTGGGTCTTGGCCCACAGGAAGGTCTCATGATTTAGCACTGTTGAACAAGCACATTACTGAGAGTTTTCTATTACAGTTATAAGCACGTAGCTAATAGTGCTGACATTTGCATGGTATGTAACTGCTGAAATCCAAGCCAGAAAAAGATACTGACTTAGAGAGGGTCATAAAATAACACCTTCCATGGCTGGTGCTCCACATTCCTCTCCACAGAAGACAGTATGCAAAGTCTGTGTAAACCTGTTGTGTTAACACCATGTTGGAAAGCGCTGCAGGTGTGGTGATACCATGGTCCTTCTTGTAGTGGTTGTAGTGTACAGCTACAGAGGAATGATGAGTTTAGCCCTTAAGATACTTCAGGATGCAGAGTGAAATGGGTGGGAATTGGCCAGTCCTCAGAGCAGTAGTGAAGGTGGGGGACAAATGTTGACTCACCTTGAATGCAAATGTAGACGCTTACCCAAAAATCTGCTAGATTAAAGTTGTCTTGTATTGTGCTGTAGATTTTATCTTACACTATATTTTATGCTATAGCTATGCTGTAGGTTTCTGATTAAGATTGAGTCACTAACTTACTATTAAATAAACTTCAGTTTCCAATTAAAATGTTTGATTTCTCTTTACAGAGTTATAAATAGAAATTTGCTCTCTGCAAAAAAATTACTATTACCAAAATATGGCTTTCTAAACACATATCACCACAAAGATCTTCGGTAGTTTGTAAATTAGGAGCAAAATATAAACCTAAATGTTTGAAAAAAAACCCCCAACCTATTGAAAGCATTCACTTCTATTAATCACGCTATATAATGGGCTGATTCAAGATGCTGTATTTATTTCACTCCAGAGGAAAGATCTCCATAACTCAACTGCAACTTTGCCACTCATGAATTATCAAGTCTTGCTTCACTTGTGGGATAAATATATCTCAGTTATGTATGCTCCTCTTTCCTCTCAGTGTATCTATATATTTTTTGGTGTCAATTTTTATTTATATGCATACACCTGCAACTCTCACAGTGGAGATTGTTACTTTGCAATAAGTCGAAGCAAATCAATTTGGTCTACAGACACAATTTATTTTCCTACTGCAGCATTCTCTGGTATCATTGCAGGAGATGCCTCCACAGCCTTCACTTTAACTGTTGAAGTGGGTCACATGGCAAAGGATGTGAGGGGATCTAGCATTTGATCAAGTTGACAGGGAGTGTCAGGTTCCTGCTGTCAGCTGCAACGCCAGCACGATGACACGTATTTGATGTCGTTTCAATGCAGATTCTGACACAGGCCAATTTATGGTCCAATTTATGTCTTGACTCTCATACCAAGGCCAAGCAAGCTATAAAATGTAATAAGAATTTCTTCAATCAATGTCCAGAGGAAAAACAAATCACTTGGTTACTGACACAATATTGCATCAACACTCTGGTAAAGTTCTCACAAGTGTGTGACATGCCCCTAAGCTACGGCGAACATGTGGAATAAAAGGCTGGGCATGACAACCTCACATCTCTGAAATGGGACCCCCTCAACTTAAGAGCCGTTTCCATGTCAGTTGCTCATCTTTGTAGCTTGCTAGTTTATTAAGAATAAAATCCTTCTCTCTTTGCTTCCCCTTCCCTTTCTGGCTTCAGCCTTTCCTCCCCTCAACTTGGTTGGGTTTTTTTTTTTTTTTATTTCTGTCTTGCACACTGTATCTAGTTATCAAAAAATCTCAGCACAAGGCCCAGACAAGGTTACGATGGGCAGATGATGATCTGTCAGTGAGCCTCTTAAAGGCTTGTATATTTCCACTTTCAGATGCTCTCAAATCAGATAGAAACCTCTACCTTACTCTTCAGCTCTTCATAATCCAGACAATAGCCCTGTCTCAGCCAGTTGTCAGAAGACATTGTCAATGGCAAACAGGCATGTACAGCACATATTTTTAATTTGGATATGGGGTACAGGATGATGTGGTTTTTTTCAAAAGTAGTGGTACTGCCTCTGTAATGTGGAACAAATGGTTTTGCCCTCTAGACAACATAAAGGCATGAGAAAATGTATGTGTGGTCTACACTGTATAACTTCATTCCATTATTCCTCTGGTTCTGTACATTTAGGGACATAAGTATGAGTATTCTTGGTTTTCTGTAAACCAAAACAGCTGACAGGGGACTTATTTTATTTGGTAGGGTCTTTGCCCTGGTAATTTCAGTAAAGTTGCTGTGCAGATGCAGCTGGCTGTTTAGATGGCTGTGAAAATTAAATCAAGGAGAGGGGAAAATACTCTACACCTGAACATTTCTCTGCATACATCAAAAAAATTGCCCTCTGAAGCTTGCCCAAGTACACCACAGGTACCCCTGCCCTGTAGTTACACTGCCAACAGGATGTCAATGCGTGTGCTGTGCAACAAATGTGCTCTGACCTGGCCAAGGGCAGGGTGTTGGCTGTCATGTGGGTTGTCCTGCTGAATTTCAGGACCTTTGTGAGGCAGGGGCTGGGGCTCATCCTTAGCTCGTAGAGGAGCTGCAAGACCCCAAACAACTTCTGCTGCCACTGTGGTCCTGGCAGCCAGAAAGCAAAGTGGTTTGCAGAGCTCTAGTACTTTGGAATGGAAGTTCTGCCAAACCCTGTTCTCAGCACAGTCCTGGAAAGCTGTTTTTCTTCCACATGGCTTAAGCATCTCATACTATGACTGTTCACATTTCCTTAGGTTTGGTCATCTGGATATCTATGAAGGTGTTCTCTAATATTTCCCTGGTACTGCTACTAAAAACTCTTTGGCCATAATTAAAGGTATTTTGTCCTTCTATTAGCATCTCTTTGGTCTCAAATTTAGCTCTTTCTGCTTGTTCTTACATTTTCCTCCTTTCCCTGCTACTTTCTTTATGAACTTTCTTGTTCTGACTTCATCACCTTTGTTTGTCAATACAGCACCTCCCAGAAGTGCAGTAAACAGTGACCAGTGTCTGTCAAATATGAGTCAGTTTTTCTCCACTTCTCCAAAGGAACAGGACCATAAATAAGAAATTTTGTCTTAGTGGAGTGACACTTTGTGTTTGTTCTAGGTTTGGGTCTTTGTTTTGTTTTGTTGTTGTTTTGTGGTGGGGTTTTTTTCATTTGTTTGGTTTGAGTTTTGTTTGGTTATGTTTTTTTTTTTAAATATTAATATTGTTTAACATTTTTCTAAAGGGCAGGCAAATGTGTTCTACTGGAAGCAAAAAACCAAAAGGACTGTGAAAAGAGCAGAAATTTCTTTTTCCCTAGGATTATAAATTGTTGATATTTGATTTTCCTACATCTCAGAAGAGCCTTTGAGTTCCAAAATTCTTTCAAACGAAGATGGTTTATTTTCAAAAAGAATAATAGAAATGAAAATTGTTCTAATGATTGCAGATGGGTAAGACTTTTTATTTAAATGAAAAACATCTTCTTGAGAAAGATTGAACCAAACATTCATTTTGTTGTTAGAACTCTCAGTTTTCTCCTGCTCCAATATAAATCCAAATACTGGTGAAATTTTGAGTATTTTAAGCTGTGTTTTGTTTGGAACAGGATTGCCAGACAAGATTACAGAGTAACTTCTCATTGACTCTAGGATCTCTGAAAATGGAGATGGTTTCTAGGTCAGAGTCTAGACTGAATTCTCTCTCCTTGAATCCTGTGCAGGTAAGCCTTGCTTGTTCTGGAAAGAGTGTTGCTGGCTCTGGGAGCAAAAAGACTTTCCTTTGATTCATCACCCATCTCCTTGTTACTGCTGTTGGCAATTGTATTGTTATATGACATCTTACATTAGCCTGCACATTTTTTGGAGAAGAAGTGTTGGGCCCTGTTCAGACTCTCTGCTGTGGCCCCAAAATCTGAAAAAGCAAAAGACAACTGGAATCAGTTTAGACTCCCTAAAGACAGCTAGACAATATTTGTTTGACCCAAAGTGGTTCCTTTGGACCTAAACAATGTAAGCACCTGTAAGACCTGAGGCGACAGTGCTTCATGTGTCTTTTGAATATGTCTCCTTGTGCTTTTATATGTTTGTGTAATTAGCCTGTCACTGTGTCAAGGTCTCCCACAGTACATTTCAGTCACGGTACAAATAATGTACGATGGCAAAAATAGGCATTTTTACATAATACAGTCAATCTTACTGTACCCATGGCTAAAAAAACCACCAGAGCATGTGCAGTTCAGCTCAGTGTTACACCTGATGTCATTGCATGCACCCATGTGAGCAAGGGAGCACAGAAAACTCTTGCTACAAAGACCTTATTTCTTTTCTTTTCATTGCATTTTCTAATATTCTAAAAATCACATCTCAAATGTTGTGCTGTGTCTATATTTTCAATGCTTGATATCAAAGTGATTCTCCACCCACAGCAGAAATCGCTGCGAGCACTTGGTGACTGAGGTGATTTTGTAATTGGCCCTTTTCTCTTCTCGTCATTCAGTGCCAACTTAGAGGGGTCACCTGCATACACTAATAACAGGGATGTGCCACATAGATACATTGAGCAATATTTGATGCTCTGGGAATTCCAAGGAGGAACTGCCCTTGAATTTAAGTTCTTCTGTCAGTAGTATTCTTGCATGCACAGTGAGTGGATGATTGCAGCCAGCCTCCCTTAAAAGCTGAAACTAGACCAAAAGAATCAAACATCCCAAATCTACCTGAGAAAATCTGACAAAACTAAACCCAAGAAGTTGCTTTTATGGTTCTGTTTATAGCCCCTTTGTTTATGCAGAGACAGGTCAGCTGAATTTAAATCTTTAAACCCTTAAGTACAATGTTATCTTGCAAAAAAAAGTGTAACAAAAAGCATGATCAAGACTTGTTACACTTTCCCTTCCAAGCACAAGGCTCAAACATATTTTAAAGCACACATAATTGATATCCACTTCTATTAAAAATCTAAATTAATTTCCTCTCTCTCTAGTGCACTGCCACTCTGAATACTTCCATCAGAGAGTGGTAAACCAGCAGCTTGCTGTGTTTGCACAAAATAACTGCTGCAGTGTGCTGAAAAACATCCAACCTGCACTTCTGCTCTGAGTATGTTGTTTCATGCTGTATGGTCAATAAGTGTAAGAATAATCAGGAAACTTGGCCCTCCTGTTACCCAGAGCTGTTTCTTCCTGAACCAAGAAGCCTCTGAATAAAAACATGATTTTATACCAATGAAGAAATCACAGTATGAACTGACATAATGGGAAGCACTTTCCCACCTGGGATTAGATGAAAATTTTTCCTGATATAAGGGATGACACTATCAAGCAACATAAATATGTAAGTATAAAACATACTAACAATGTGCAGTGAAAATTCTGTGACCTCTTGTTTGCTTCATTGAAGGAGAAGTACAGAGGGTTTCAAATACAGTTATAGCTCCCTGTCAGGTCAGGGTGGAGTTTACGTGGAGACTGCCTTTTCTAAACACAAAAAGGAAAGGAAATAAATTGAACTAGTGGGGAAGTAAATTGCAAAATATGTGCTGTGCATTGTTATAGAGTCTCTCTGAAGGGTGGTGTGATAAACCAAAGATTTGCTGACACTTAGGGAGCAGCACTGACAAGAGAATATTGGCCTTCCTACCCCAAAAGTAGCAACCTGACCAGCTGGATGTTAATTTATCAGAGCTGGCAGAAAAGCACTGGGGAAGACAGTAAGAAGAGAGAAGCATCTTAGTAGAGCAATCACTATAAAGAAAGCCAGACTCGTATTCTTTGCAACCATTGGGGCAATATGCTGGGGAAAAAAAAAAAAAAAACCAAAAAAAAAACCCAAAAAAAAAAAAAAAAAAAAAAAAAAAAAACCAAAGACAGTTTTGTTTGAGGAGTCTTATCTTTTCAGAAACATCTTTAAATTGTTGCCTGTATGATTATACTTAAATCTATTTTCATTCTCCTTGAATGATTCCTTGTAGCGAGACTAAGATTTTCCTCACATAATAACACCTTTTGAAAATTTTTCTTATATTAAATTTGTTTAGGTAGATGAATAGTATGGTTACATTTTTCTCCTATTTCTTTTTACTAATTGGGTGATCTTTGAACTTAGCCCTGGCTGGGAAGAACTGAACTAAGAAGGAGAGAACTGAGGAAAATCAGGGTGTCTTCAAATCACTTTGAGACACAGGAACATAATGTCATGGCAACAGTAACAAACATGTTTTGCATATACAGTCTCCTAAAAATTGCTTGGTACATTTTTCTTCTCTGTTTAAGAGTACAGTTTGGAAACCCTTCCAAACTGTTATAAGTTGCTCCCCAGCAGAGCCACTAAATTCCTTGGTTTTTCCTGAGAAGATGTGGAATAATCTCAGTATTTTACCATGCTAACTAGACACCATAGGGCTTTGTTAAAATGTGTATGCCAACCGGGCCTGATTTTGTGGGGTTAGCTAGACATGTAACTGTGAGGTTTTGGCTCCTTTTGTTACATGCTGCACTGGGCTCTGTGCCCTCCCTTTGCTTGCTCATGCTGTAGGTGAAGCCACAGCCAAACCAAGTGGAAGTGTTTCCATCAGATCTGCAGGTTTGCTGTGTGCATCCACTCAGGAATCCACAGGGGAGGGGGCCTGGGCGGTGACCATGTGTGCAGGTTCCTGGTGGTGTTTGTGTGCTTCCTTTCCATGTGGACACAAGCACAATCTAATAAGATACTAGCAGGAAACTTAGGAGTCTTCAGTGTTGGGTTTGAAACAGTTTGGGAGAGCCTGCATCCTCAGGACCTCTGCTCTGCTGACTCAGAAGGACACTTCACATTTCAGGGTTGTCTGCAGTCCCTTTTACCTAGGGAAGAGATTTTGGAGTGAAAAGATAAGTTAAAAATATACAGATTAATTGCATGTGATTCTTAGGAGTTTATTGTGCAGCTGAACATGGCAGTCTGGAATGAGGATTCCTGTGTTTTCCATTTTGAATAGGAAATCACTGATGGTGCAAAAAGGATAATACACAACGTGAGGCATACAGGTAGCTGTGCAATGATCCAGTGATTCAGAGTGCTCAGGATCTGAGTCTCCCTTGGGTTACACTCATATCTATTGTATGGAAGTTCATGGAACCATACCAGTGTAAAATTAGTCGGGGATCATAATCAGGCAGGGAGACTTTAATCGAGTCACATTCCAAATGAGAAGTGAAATATCTGTAACATGAAAATACTTTTCCACAAAACCATTTCTCCATGTTAACACATATATCCCTTCCCACTGATTTCTTCTGAAATCTAGTTTGGCTCATGTCCTGTGTGAATCATTGTGTGCTGCAGCCATCCTACACAGTCTGTATGGTCTCACCCTCTCATGCCAAGGGGACAGGATGAGGACTGCTTATCCTTCTCTGAGCAGGTTCTGACTGGCAAACTATTGGCATACAAGGGATGTTTCCTCCAGTCCTTGACAAGCAGAAGTTTTCTTTCTCCTTCAGGTGAAGATCTGTGTTTTGACTGGAAAATTTTCATGCAACAAATATTGATTAATTGTTAATATTTGATTTTAAAAGGTATTGAACCTGGGGCTATGTTTTAATACTATTATTTATGAGGGGAAAGGGGATTCAGCTACAGAATTTAAAAGGTGGGTAGTTTCTCTGGTAGAGTTCATAGTTCTGTCTCACAACAATTCTGCCAGGATGCATGAAAATTTGAAAAATCTCCACTTGGAGGAGAAGCAGGAAATGGTGGCTGGAGCAAAGGGTGTAGGTTAAGCTAATATTGATGTCCAGCATTTTACATTGTGAAACCACAGCCTGAGACTCCTCTTCAAAGTCATGGGACCCTTGGGCAAAAAAAAATGCCAAGAAGACAAATTTTCAAATTCCAAAACTATCTCAGGGAAAAATAAAAGGGGTAAGACAGTTTTGTCTGACTGAAAAAGTAACCCATTCAAAAGAAATGGGAAGAAACTGGTACTAAAAAGCATCTAGCCCAGGTTGGAAAGATACACAGAGGGATCAGGAAACAACCATAGGTGTTATTTGTTTCATTAGAACTGAACATTTCTTGCATTAGTCAAATTAAATAGCAGTTGGTTTGTGAAACCTTTGGCAAAGTCTGTGCAATTCTACTATGAACTGAAGAGGTTAATTTGAAGTTCAGAAAAACAAGTTCTGGAAAAGAAGCATTTAGGGTATGGGAAATTCAGTGGCACTTCTATGGCTGAGACATAAATGGTGAAGTCTTTTGTTGTTTTATTTTTTGAGAAGATATAGAAAGTTATTCTGGGTATATGATGGGCAGCAGATTAGTTTAAAAAGAAGCAAGGTCCTCCAACCACCATTCACAGAGTAAGCAAGCAGGTATCAGGGAAATTCAGCATGGAGACAAGGTGCAGGTTCCTTTACGTAATTTTCTGAAAGCTACAGAACAGAGCAGCATTAATAACAGAAAAACTGAGAGGTGGATGGTGAAGAACAAAATTCAGTAATCCAGAATGTTACCAGCAGCTCAAGTGTCTGCCATTGTATGAAGAGTATTTCATTTAATTTTCTTCAAATAATACCCATTCCTTTGCACATCTCCCTGAATCAGTGGAAGAACTGTTTTTCACAGAAGAGCTTGAGAGAAACAACCATCAGTTGTGGCCATTAATTTTATGAATGATTTGTTGGAAACTGCATTTAATGACAACATCAGCCCACAAATGAGCTTTGAAATGTTCTTATTCCAAGCCTGTGCAGATGGGCAATTTGCTGTGTAATCAGTTTTCATAGCCACCCTTTCAATCAGGGTCACTTGTCTTATAACCATGTTCTTGTTTTGCAGGTTTGTATTTCACACCATCTCAGAAATGCTGCATGTACAAGTCCGGTGACAAAAAATAAGTAACTCAGAAAATACAGCAAGGTTATGTCCAAAAGCACTTTGAACAGGGCTCTCAGCAAATATAATACTCTGAGAGTGTCAGTAAAAGAGAGAGATACAGCTGAAAAGGAGCTATCTAGCAATCAGTAAGGGATAGAACCCTAGACTATTATTCCAGCTATTCTGTAAAACCATACATGTGTGTTGTGGCCCAAGTAAATTACAGCAGTGGTATTTTTCTTGTGTGCAATTAAAAGGAAATCTCATTGAAAGTAGAAGAGTGATATGGCAGCTATTTAAATTTAGGACCATGCCACTCAAACAAGTTATGGCTCTCCTATCACTTCGACACTGCCCTGGAGAACATACAGAGATTAACCACCAAAGTGATACCAAGATCAGAGTATAAAACATATGGGAAAATATCAGAGGAACTGAATTTATACAGAGATCACTCACTGGGGACATTACCAATATGTAGAAGTGACTTTAATGAAGTAAGGGAATTCTTCACATTAGTACAAGAAGGTAGAACAAGAAGCAGCAGCCTCAAACAAAGGAAGAAAAAGTTTAGGTTAGATACCATGATTTTTTCCTTAAAACAGGCAAGCTGGGTATTGAAATAGGCTGTCCACAGAGAGGCTATCTCCTTCAGATATGAATTAGAGTAGATAAAACTCCACATGAGAGGGAATGACACAGCCGTGAAAGGTGGAGGTGTCCATTTGAGCCCCGCTAACTCTCCTAAACCAAGAAGTCACCTCTGGAAGTAGTGGGGAGAGGTGGCACATTTGCAGTGACCCTCGAGCACCCAAAGTGTGAGGAAACTCTAGTGGTTGTTGACAGGAGAGGAGTAACACCCCCACACCAGCTGCTCCTACAGCCTCCAAAGCGATCAGGGGAGGCAGCCCCATGCATTTCTGAGGATCTAGATGACTCAGGAGTTTTCTTCCAGTCCTATCTCCTTGGTTCCAAATGGACTACAAATTGCATATCTTAGTGTGCAAAGACTATTAATTCACTCAGTGATGCGATAAAGCAATGAAAGAGAAATAGACAGAATAATTCCAGTGAAATGAAGACTTTCATGTGGCACCTGTATTGAATTTTCTCATGTAGGAATTTCAAAGTACCTTAAAATAGCTTAGGAAAGTCATGATAGACTGGGTTTGAGGGGGTTTTCACTGTGAGTTGAGAATGGCTGGATTTGTTCCAAGTAGTGAAAATACATGTACATAATCTCAAGAAGAGATGCAGTTTTTTTTCCTACTGCTCTGCACCACTTTTTGGTTCCCTACACACAAAATCTGAAGGGGTTTTGTATATTTTGTGTGTTTGTATATTGACATATATTCCCTTAGAAAGGGCATTTCCCTTTTTTTTTCACAAGCCAAGGTAAGCAGAACTCAAAAGAATGAAGAAATAAAACTTCTGCTGTTGCAGAAACCTCTAGAAAGAAAAACCAGGATCATATTAATATCTGATACCTCAGAGGTCAAAGCTCGACTGTGGCCCATTAGAAATATTCCATTTGCAGGACACCCTTCCATCCCTGTTAGCTTGTAAAATAGTAGACCATAAATGAGTCATTCTGTGCATGCTTTCTGTCCCAGGACATGAGTTGGTGTGTTTTTTTCTGGAGAAGACAATGAGGAAAAAGGTACTGTTACTCTGCTAGTTGCTTTTTTCCCAGTTGTTTTTAAGGCAATCCTTTTGAAACCACTCTCAGAGGTTCAGAACACTAGAAAAATTCCAGGCAGAGAGATTAATAGGTAGGATAGTTCAGGTGGGGCACTGAAATGCACAGGATAATACAATTTACCACATGAATTTAACCAGAGCTGGAGGGTATCTCTCTGCCAAGCATGATTTGATTCGTGTGGACACATACATGTGTACGTGTGCAAGCACAGACGTGAGGGTACGCGCGTGTGTGCGACAGAAATTTCTGCTGTGCTTCATACTGAGGGTATTCGTTGGAAATGAAGTATGAAATGAAATCCCCATGCTCACGGCACGCAGGGAATATCAGGCAGAACTCCACAATCACTGCAGAGATGGGCTTTGCTATTGGCAGATCAAACGCAGCCAGAAGAGCAAACCTACCTGAAAGACTCTGGGGAAAACAAATATTTTTTTTTAAGTTATAAAATAATGTTCCCACCCTTTTAATATCATTTCTCCCATTTTCTCTCCCTCTGGCATTCCCCTGGGCAGCCAGCTACATTAGCTGGAGCCTTAGAGAGATAAGAGCCCTCCCCACACGTATTTCCCCTTAAAAGCCCTTCACAATGTGTTAAAATTACATTTTGAATAACACTTTCTAGCTTTTTTTATTAATTTTTTAACGTGTTTTTACCATCTGAGGTTTCTTCTTAGCAATAGCATTGGGCAGCCATATGGGAAAGAGGGGGTTGTCCTCTTTTCTCTCCCACACTCACCAGTACCATGCATTTGATGCTGCCTCTTTGAAACCCAAAATAAATAAAACCATGTCCCTGCTACACCATGTAAGGGGAATCTATGACATAAGGAGTGGCTTCTCCAGGCCTGCCCATTGGCAATTCCTGAGCCATGGAGAAATCTTCCACAGGAATGAGGAGGTATGGACATACCCTATTCTGGGGTGGTGGGGTTTCCCTCCACCCATGGCCAGCGCTCAAGCACACCTTAGCATTTCCAGACTGCTCCGTGCATGGTGGGATCGTTTCAGCTTGGCCATACATTGCTGAAGAAGGACGTTTATTTATAATACATGGTGTAGGAAATTAGGCCATTGTACTTCTGCACAGGGGAAAGATTCATAAAAAGTCACACAGAATTATTCTTATATAAGTGACAATGACATCGTTGTAAGGAGGAAGCAGAACTTTATTTGTCTTACTTAAAATGATATATAGAGCACTTGTCTGTTTATTCCACTGCAAACAGCTTCTGCAAAAACAGCGGTAATTCCCTAGGGGGTTCTGCTGATAGTTATAAGTTACTTGAGCAAAATCTCTCAAGTGAGCTACTGCCTTACAGGTAGCCATTATTCTAGATTCAAAGGGCTTTTTGTTTTGTTTGTTTGTTTGTTTGTTTGTTTTTTAAAATTATGTCCCGTGTAATGTTGCTTTTTAAAATATAAATTGTGTCATAACATTGCTGCTTTTCAAGCGGATAAGTATCTCTATCTAAATCAAAGGATGCACTGCCAAAGGAGAAACCAGTCAATAAATTGGCCTCACAATCAAATCTGGCTCAGGTTAAAGCAAAGTTAGTTTGATGGATTCAGCCAAAACCTAGTAAATAGCAGCCTACATAATTAAGCTGCTCTACCTTCGTGCAGTCTCCCTGGAAGCTTATGGGCATCTCTAAGGCACAGGAGTGACAATCACTAGCTAAGCCGAGGAAATGAACAGGCAATATTGCCCACCCAGACATCATTCCTTACCCCCCATTACCATTGTCTCACCTCTCAGAAGGATTAGCAAAATTTGTCTTCGATTCTTTGACGGGACTGCAACATCCTTCTCTAATTTAAGGATGGATTCTGGGTCTGAAAATCAAATAACTGATATTATTCAATGGGCAAAAAAAATCAACACTGAAACGTGGTCTTGCTCTCTCTTTCTCATTTATGCAAGCTTATGAGCCTATTGTCTATGAAGTCTCAGCCTTCTGCAGCACATTTGGAGGGTGTTTTTAAACAGATGACAGAAAGAAAAAGAATAGGAAAGTGGGATAAAATGAAGTTTGTAGTCCTCACAAACACATTGCATTTTTTTTCCAGGGAGTAGGAAAGAGAGTAATGAATTCTTTGATGAGGCCTAAAGAAATGGGAATTGACACTGAAGCTGACATGGATAGGCACCATATTCTTATTATTAATTAATTGCAATCATCAAACTATTTCTCAAAGTAACTCAGCTTTCCATAACTCATTTTCATTCTTGACTGATATTTTTCTGGTTGCTCAGCAAGAATGAAAAGTGCAAGATTTGAGTTTCTTTTTAGTGTTTTAGTCCCAAAAAAGAAGTTTTCAAAAGTTGAAAATGCATGAAGATTGCCTTAATTTATTCGTTAGGAAAAAAACCAAAACTAAATTAATTTCCAGGAAATTAATGCAAAGTTTCCAATTTACTTTGAGAAGTCATCATCATTTCTTGATTATTTTTGGTTCTTTGGTGACCCAGGGAAATTCTCTTTCACTATGACAAAGCTTCTTTTTCTGTAAAAAATGGTAATAATAATTACCTGCTTCACAGCAGTGTGGTAAGATTTACTTAATTAGTGTTTTCAAAGTGCTTTGAGATCCTAGGATGGAAGATGCAATAGAAATGCAAAGTATTATTATTATTCAGAGTTAACAACCAAATTTCAACCATTTGCACTTATCCATCTTAACAGCATGTACTCAAGGGAAGAAAACACATAACTTGTCAGCAGACAGTCCTCTTAATGTGGGTTATAAAACCACCTTCTTGATTACCATCTGGAGTAACATTCACAAGTGAGGGATAGCAGATGTGTGCGCATGGAGAGATGCATCCCCCTTCCCCAATCCATCGGACACATCGCTGTTGCCATACTGCATCCACCCAGCCCAGTATTATGCCTCTGGAGCCAGCCAGCTCTTGGTGCAGAAGGGCAAACAAAAGATCCACTCTTGCCTTTCCCTCCATCTCTTCAGCAAAAAAAAAAAAAATAAAAAGCAACAAACAACACAAGCAAACTCCCTTTTCTTCCTTCCACTTCCCTCTTTCATAATAACAACGCAGCAGCCAACTGTGCAAAGCTCAACAGTGGATGAAAATGTCTTCCTGACCCCTGTGTACAATTAGTTTCCTCCCAGGAGCACGAGATTTGATTATTTTTGCCGTTATCTTCGCTTGTACAGCCACAAGTGTTATTATCTCTTCTCCATTTTTCAGATATGCTTTTTTTTTCCCCTTGAAGATTAGCCTGAACCTTCCAGAGTCCTTGCGGCGAGGTGCCCCGCGGTGCCCTGCAGTGATGTGCTGCCTCCGTGGCAGGAAGCAGCACCAGTCTGCAGTTGGCTTTTGCATCCCTTCAGGCCCTTCAGACCTCTCCAGAGACCTGCAGGGCATGGGTGGGAATCCCTACAAGGATGTGGAGGCAGAGAAGCTTTGTGAATGATGTGCAATAGAGAAATTTACTGGGATTTAATGTTAAGAAGCGGGTGGCTTGACTTAATTTAATTCTGCTCAGACTCTGCTGCCATCCTGCCCCTTTTTAGAGGATGAAGATGTGGGCATACAAAAAGAACAGCTCTGCAACTCTCACCTGTGTAAAGCCAGTGCTGAGCATGTGTGGTTTAGGGGAATACAAAGTGCATGGTCCTGGTGCCGTTGTATTTGCATGCCTTGGGTGGGAATAAATTGAAAGCAATCCTGCCCTCAGGACAGAAACATCAGCCCTCCCAAGCACCACACAGCATGCTAAAGGATCCACCCAAAAAAGCAGCCTGGGTGGAGAGCAGGCACGCCTGGCTGCTAAGGATGGCATGGGCTGTGCCATCAGAAAGGCTTGTGCAATATTATCCAAAAGTTCAGGTCCGGCACAGGAATTCCCAGAGGAGCTGTGTCCAAGATGCCATCCTTTTCATGGCTGCTCTCTCTGCCACTCTGTGTTTTATGGGCAGGTAGGGCCAATAAAACACCTCCCACTTTTTTAGGGGGTGACTTTCTGCTATCACTGCTGGGCTTCAGATCAGGCCCCTGCTCTGAGCCAGGTGCTGACGTTTTCAAACTAAGGGGTGTGAGTGCTGGAATACTTAGCTGAGTAGCAAAGAATTGCTGTAAGAAATGCACTAACAAAATATTTATTAAATGAGCCGCTTCCTTATTTTACTTTCAAATTGCATTAAAGAGGGAAAGATTTATAGGTGACAGAAAACAATATTAAAGTCAGTTAAATGCACAGAAGCGCCTGGATCCCCAGGATGCCACTCAGGGTAGTGACAGGCTATTTTAAGTCAGTGAACCTGCTTTGTTGCAGTGATCTCAAAAAGCAGGAGAAAAGCCTGTTTTGGCTGAGCAAGTCTCTTTGTGCTGCCATGTGGCTTTTTCAGTGCTGAGCCAGGGTTCAAAGGAGCATGGTGTATCTATCACTGCCATAGTTAATCCTACCATTAGAAGGTATAAGCAGCCTTCTACCACATTAGCAATGTTTACCTCATATTGCTCTAGCATTCATTTTCACTAATATGTTACAAAAGTGTAATGATGTATAAGTGTTTTTTAATGTTAAGTAAGTGAATACAGGTGGGTAATTTATCACTGGCTCTATATAGATTGGAGCTGGCATTTCAGAAGGAAGACTCTGGACTCTTTCTTCTGTGATTTTAATATATAATTTTTATTTTTGCAGTGTCTGCTGCTACTGTACATAGTTTATGCCACTAAGTCAAAGCCATAAGTGGCAGTTATTTTGGAGCCAGCAGAATGAAATGTTTATTTAGAAAGATTTTAATTAGCCATGGGATGAGTAGGTTTGATGTGGAAGCATGTATTCTTTACTTGTATCTGTGTTAAGAAGGAATATTTTGGTTTCTGTAAATTACCTAGGAACTAGTGTGTGCTCCTAGGGCATGATCCCTCTTGGAAGAGTAAGCCCTAAAATGGACCAGTGATTTCTGTTTTGTAAGATGGAGGATGCACAGGTTTCACACCAAATTTATCAGTTATCCCATTTTTACTTTCAATGTAGAGTACATTCTTGTTCATTCATTCCTATTAAAATACTAAAGCCGAGAAACTCAAATGAAAAATTCACTTGCATGCAAAAAAAAATTAAAAATCAAAACATGGGCAGAGTTTGGATCACCAGCCCAACCATCCACATGTGGATGGTTCCCTACATAACGAATGGACAGGGGCTCAGGAAGCAGTGAAGCCAACAGGCTTTGTGGGGTCACACAGGTCAGACCCCACAGGGAGACCCGCGTCTGTGCAGCTTCTCACGTGCAGGATTGGGCTTCATTTCCACTTCAAGGGAGTTCTGACTCCCAAGCTAGTGTTGCAAGACTATTTTCTTTTTGTCTCTGTTCCTTTTTTTAGAATACCTTTCTTTGAAACGTTTTCCTCAGTAGTAATTGCTGCTAAAATTTCACAGAACACTTGCAAAAGTGACAGGCTAATTCTAGAAAATTTCAAACATTTAAAAGGCATTTGTACAGAATTTTGGTGCTGAAAAGCTTGGTTGGTGAAGTTTTGCTCACTGAAGTTAGCTAGGCAATTTTTGCAAATCAGAGGACTTTAAGTTGAGTACTCTCTGCTTCCATGCATTTTCTTGCTATATTTGGCATAACTGGAGGAAAAATTGTATATCAGAGATTCTGTTTCAAGGCATCAGATGGGGATTTCAAAGACCTTAGAAACAGCATTGAAAGTATTTACTTAAGATTAAGAAATTTCCAGTGAAACCCCTATTAAAAAAAAGTATCTGGTGGCTTAAAACATTTTTTCACGTTTGCTTTTGCACTGAATCAGGGTGCTAATTAGCTCTTGGTGTGGCAAAAAAATGATGTCATTTTACAGAGTCTCCCTGTTTTGTACTTAAAAGAGAACTATAGGTTTCCAGGCGGGCTTCTGCTCCATGGGGATCAGAGGAGTCCACCCTTGAGGGGCTTCATGCAGCCTTCTCCAGGGAAGCCCGTGCGCCCACAGCAACTGTATGCACATCTGCTCCGGAGAGCTCACCAGCAAAAAGACCAGCAAAACCTGCCATGCATGAACATAACCATCAAAGCATCCCTCCTTCTGGGACAGGAAAAGGATGCACAGCTCCATGAGACTGGTGGGGAGTACAGATCTTCACTAGCTGATCTTGTGCATGGAGCTATCCAGGGATGAGGACTGCCATCCTCACTCCCAGCCCAGCTAAAGCTCCGTTCCATTCCCAGCCCTCTCCTTCCTTTCCTTCGGGCTGTAGCCTTTCTTTGTTATTTTCCTCTGGGGCTGCAATTTTCCCCGGCCAGCCACAGACAGTATATAAAACACATTTTACTAAAGTTCTTCCAACAAAAACTTCATTGAAACAACTTTTAAAGTTGTGAAAAAAATAACAGGAAATTCACACTTAGGCCCTTGAGGATGAAACATGACATATGTCTTCCAACACATAGGCACAATGGGGTGCACTATAAAAGTAAATAAGGATCACACCATGGTGCCTAGCTGTTGGAGGACATGCCTTTTGCCATTAAGTTATCATTTCCTTACTTTTTTTTGTCCAAACTTCCATGTACTTTTAATTGTTGACTCCAGTGACTAAATTAATCTTCTTTCTTTTATTTTAATAAAGCAATGTGTGACCTGCCTTAAGGTTAGAGACTGAAAATTAGCACAAGCATTAACATTTAATATACCAACCAAAATGAAGATTTACATTGCAAACGGATAGGCAGTCTAAATTTAGGCTGCTCACAAAAAGAGGCTATACACAAATGTATTTCATTAATTATATATGTCTAGGAGAACTTAAATACAGCCAACAATTATGCACACTGAGTATATGTGCCAAAAATGTTATAGACTTGCAGTGGTGAATGCAGTTTTAATTTGCATGTGCAGTGAGTGTGTTTTTTTCAATAAAAAAGGGAAAATTCTCTATAATCTGCCCATGCTTTCATTTTCCATTTAGAATATTGGCAAAAAACGTCTTGGTAGTAATGATCATAGACTTCACTATTAATATCCAGGATGCATTTCATTCATTTGAAAGCCTCCCTTGTGAAGTATTAGCACCCATTTGGAATCTTTTCATTCTCCAAAATGATCAGCTCTGGGGATTTCCTTCCCTTTGGGAGTTCTGGTGTATTTTTAAGGCCAAGTCATTCCTCAGAACGTGATAGAGAGGTAGAAACACCATTAACTATCACGGGCTGCTCTCCCACATGACAATATCACATTACTTATTACTGGAATGCACTTGTGAATTCTGTTTTAAGAGGCCCATTTACAGATGAAAGTGTGCACTCCAGGAGCCTCAGGCTTCTGCAGGAGAGCCAGCCTTGGTGTAACAAGAGATCTCCTCCTGGCTCTGCAGAGATTCCCTGCATCTTGCCATTCCTGCAAAACACAAATCCTTAAATGCCCCATATTTTTATCCTGTAGTGGAACAGCAACTTACCCTTGAGCCAAAAAGAGGATGACCATTGCTCTCAGTGGATGGTTTCTTCACATTGCTACCCAACAATGCCAATTTCATGTTGGAGGGGGTTAGCTGCTGAACCAGCAATGTGTTGCTGGTTCTGGGTTACTTATCTTGAGTGCTGGGCTGGAGTGGGTGTGCTGCATTTGTAACCCAGCTGATTTCCATGATTTCCATCCCATGATTTACAGAGGGACATGCCCTTCCCCTCAGCTGGAATTCAGGCCTAGAAAGGAAAGTCACTGAGAACCCCAGCTAAAGACGAACATAAATATACCTGTGAATTGTGGAGTAAACAGCTGCTGAGTGATTAAAAACTAAGTAAAGCTGAACCACTTATTCCATTTTTAAAGCTGTTTGCTGTGAGCATCTTGCAAAGTGACAGATTTTTTCTGCTATATAACAAAACATAAAGTGAAAGGAGCCTTTCTTACTTCATGATAGCTTAAAAGTGCTGTGTTGTCTTTTTTTCCCTCATACTCTGGAAGTACTTAGACTACTTTTTTGTACTTCATGACAGATTAAATGTGCTGTGCTGTCTTTTTTTCCCCACATACTCTAGAGGTACTCTGAGTACCAATATATACATGCACACATATATATATATGGTTGGTTTCTTTGGTTTTTGGTTGTTGGGGTTTTTTTTACTAGAGTGCTTAGGTACTTTTTTTTTCCTCATACTGTGGTGTCACTTCAGAAGAATGGCTGGGCCAGGAGGGACCAGCATGTGAGAGGGGCCCATCTCCTCTCAAATGGCACACAGTATTGCAGAGATGAGACTGACCCTTCAGCAAAGGAAACTGGCAGTTAAATACTGACAATGAAAAATTCTCAGTCTCTTACTGAAAAGCATATGTTGCAAGAGTGTCCTGGGCATCCCAAAATGAGGGATTCCCAGGACAACATGGGCAAACACAAACTCCTGAAAGCCACCCCACACATCAATTCTGCCCCTGGGGCAGTGTCTGCTATAAGCAGCAGATCACAGTCCAGCCCCAAATGGCAATTGTAAATACACTTCCTGCATTACCAAGGAAAGTGCTAACACCCTTTCTAGTTTATGTACTATATACAGAGGAACCGGAGCCCTCACCAATGAAATTTTATGAGTCAGAAGGAACTTGCCCATCAACATTGAGAAATATGAGACACAATCTGTACCACAGAGAGTCTGAGAGATATCTACTATACCTAGCCTTCTTTCTATTGAAAGCTCTTTCTATCCATTGCTCAGAAATTATGTGAGAAGAAAAGACTTACAGACCTGGTCTTCACCTCTCAGGTTAGTGCAAAACCCTGTCCACCAAGGGAGCAAGAGCCATCTTCTGTCTTTGGAGGACGGAAGCACTTCCTCACAGGAAAAGAATGAGGCACTGCCTTATACTCAGGCTGTCAGAAGAAAGCAGGGGCCATCAGATAAGGAAGGAAACCTTCCTCTCCACCCCGCAAGAGCGACACAGATCCAGACACCAGGGCTGAGCAGCATCTGCTTATCATTTTGGCCAACTCCATAGGAGTTCTCATGTGGTATCTGCAAAGGAAATGAGCGTGTATAGTAAAGGGACTAGACTGCTAGAGAAGAGGTTTGCTGTTCTGTGTGAGGCTGTTACTTGGGGAAGAGATAAGCAGAGCAGATGAAACTTCAGAAGGGGGATCATGGGACATGAAGGGTCCTTTCTGAAACTACTTGGAAGCCAAGACACTGGGATCCAATAGCTGACATTTCTGTCTTATTGCTAGCAGCTGCACAGCAGAACTTGGTTTGACAAAGGGATGGGCATGAGATAAAGTAATGGGAAACTGTCCAAAGGAATTTCAAGAGGCATTTGGAGCTGGAGTGACATGACACTTTCTATTTACAAGGAGTTTTGATCAGAATCCTATCTGAATCAGATTCAGGGCTGATGTTTGAAAAAAGTTTGGAATTTCACTTTAAAGTTTTGATTCAGATCAGCTCTGAGTCTGAACAAGAACACATCATGGACTTTTACTCAGATAAACTGATTAGTTTTATGTAGAATCTGCAGTGCTGCATACTTCCAACATTTATTATTCATAATGAATTAATGTAATTAGTTTATTTTTTCTTATCTATCATACAATCTCTTAAACTTGAGGCAGCTTTCTGATTGATAGATAAAGCTTCTACCCTCCCCTTCAAGCTTCTCCTTAAGACAAACTTCCACTTGCACTGAGTTAAGCAATAGCAAGTTGGGAAAATAGGTAGGTAAGGGGAATAGTCAATATATATAACTGGACCTCCTACAAAGCTTTTGTCATGTTCTGTTCTCCACATCTGAAAACTAATACACTGTATACTTGTCTCACAGACTTTCATGCATTACTCATCTGCTTAAATTGTGAGCAGCTAACTCAGTGACTCAGAGATTTCTGCTGTTCTCTAACACCTGGGTATGGGGACTGTACAAGAAGCACAGCACTTGCACAGCAGCCTGTCAGAGCTGACTCAAAGTGAGAGGGGGTCTAGACCTCACAGTCCCACTGAATGGAAGAGCTGGGTCCCTGAGAGGATGGGAAGAAGGAGTCTTTGACAGTTCATCCTTTGGGAGTAGCATGAAGAGCTTCTGGGGCAGAATAAGCTTCTGCTCCTTTTCTTGCAGGTGTGGTATGCAAAGGACTTCACTGCAATGACTGCCCACAGACTTCCCAAAGTCAGCTGCTTCACAATCCCTGCCCATTCAGCCTCTGCCTAAATTGTTTTTGCCAGGAGAAGAGGATGAGTCTCCCTATTTTTATCCCCCTCTTACGCTATTGTGGCAGTGGGATGCTTTCTTCATGCCCTTGCTTGAGCCCCAGCTGGGTCTCTGCTGGGTACTTTCTCAGAGCTGATCAGTCACTCCACTCCACTGGCCTTTCCTTCCCACCCCTCTGCCTGGCTTCATAGCTGTCTATCAGGCAGCTCCTGCCTCTGTGCTGTTCACAGGCTCTCTTTCTCTCTTCTCAGTATTTTATCTCTTTCTGTGGGAGGCAGCTGGTTATGAAGAGCCCCTGCTGCTCTTTTGTTCCCCAGAGCCGGATTTTCTAGGGCACATCTCTGATCTCAAGTTGTTTGTGGGTGAAAGAATTGGTCATGCTGGATGTTTGGCTTTTCTCCCAAGAAGACATACCTTCCCTGGGATCTTTTGCTAAAGAGTAAGCCATTTTTACACCAACCTACTGGTCTTACATTCTGAATCATTGACCAGCTGCCCAGAGGACCTGTTGTTCTTCAGGTAGAGTGGGATTAGCACAGCAGTCCCAGCCACCCTGACTGCATCCCAATTATGGTAAGATAGCATTATGTTTGCTTCTTGAAACTGCAAAAGAAGTAAGGAATAGGGAAATGATATTGACCTCACAGTCAATGTCCCTTTCAGGAACTTCATCTCTTGGTTTATAACTCTGTACACAGCCCACTGCTATAAATATCTCAGATATCCAGTACAAAAACAACGTACATAAAGAGACGTGAGGAGTTTGTCTTCATTGTAGCTCACCAAGAAAGTGTGATTTACAGCAAGAACAGCATTGTAATACATTTAAAGCAGGCAGTCCTTGTAGTCAGCATCCTGTGATGGTAAAATATGAGTGCTGCCTCAATATTCTCTCCAGTACCAGCGTGCAGGCTGCAGCCCCAGCACATACAGCAGGGACAGTGAGCACAAGAGGAGGAAGAGAAGCAGCACAGGATTGCCATGTCTGTCCTTGGACAGTGTTCCCAATGCCTTTTGTGTTCTATTCCTCAGTCTCTGAGAGTTGCATGATGTTTTAGGAGGGAGGGATTGATATGGCTGCAATGACAGCTGTGTGTGCTGGGTATTAAAGCACTTGTTATCATAGATACTTCAGGTTTTGTTGCTACCATAAATGCACTTTTTCTGAAAGAGTTATTGACAGGCAAGGCCTTGCATATAGAATTTTAGGTCACTGATGAGCTTCTATATTAGAAGACATAAAGGAGAACTTTGAATAATTACAAAGTATAACACTTTTATCCCACTTTCAGCTCTGCTAATTGTCTATAATGTGGTAAAAGTCTCTGATAACAGTCTTTCAATTGCTTAAAGATATTCTTTCTGGTTTTTGGGAGCTACTCAATTAAAAGATCTGTCTTCATGGACACCTTTGGAGAAACCTTGTAACTTCACTCTTGCCTTAATTTGTATTTGGACATCAAGCTAAGAAGGTTAAATTATGCACTGATTGCAACTATGCATATATTTAAGGCTGAAAAAAATAATCACTGATTCATAAAAAAGCTTAATTCAACTCCACGAAGAGTAGAACTGGAGTGTATTTTTTCTTCCTAGAGCCCCTTTCTGAGCTCCCATGCAGATAAAGCAATTGGCTCTCACACTGGAGGACAGGTGAAAATTTGTTCTTGCCTGTAGCAGCTGGATGTGAGCTCTGTATTAGGAGGTCTGTATTAAAAATGCTCACACAGCAGTGCTAATCTTTGGGGGAGGTTTCAGATAGGGTTGGGCAGACAAACTGCAGAAAAGTAATATAAAGGGAAGAGCAGTCACCTAGAAATTTCTGTTTAACGCTTTCAGACCGCTGGATAGCCATAAAGGTCACATCCTAAAGGAGGAACCCTCCCTGTGGAGGGAATGCCTAATCTCCCAGGGTAGAAACACTGGGAGCTGCACAGTCATGCACCCAGAGGGAGCCTGAGCAGGACAAGAGGCCAGGGAAACTTGTCTCCCCCAGCAAGGACGCTGGTGCACAGGGCAGCTGATTCACAATCCGATGTACTAATGCCAACAGTGGCACTTGAAGCACTGTCTCTTCAAATACTCCCTTTTGTTATCTTTTTCTCTGGACCATTTTTATTTAGAACTATTGAGAAAGATGGAAAAAAAGCATTAAACACTTAAAACTTACTGAGTTGCTGAGTCACACGTTCCTTTTTTCTCTCACCTGTGTTTGCCTTGCCTAGTTTGACTGTAGGTATCTTTGCAGCAGGTCCCATCTGCTAATCTGTGTTCACATTTCCTTGTTAAAGCCATCCTTTTTGTCCACTGAAACTTAGACATTTTCTTTACTATACACAGGTAGGAATGAAAAAGAGAAAGACATGTTCACACAAATTTTTGTCTTGTTATCATCACACAGGAATTTTGCCAGATCAAAGAAGATTCAATCTTCTTCCTTCAGTTTTTCAGGCTGTTTCAGTACGCATGCTGCAATGTGAGCAGACATCAGTGGAACACAGTGGGGACTTAAAGATGAGAGGCTAGAAAGAGTAACTCTATCTTGACAGAGAAGGTCTGAGGGAGTCTTTATACCCTCAGATATTCCAGGAAAAGTGTGATTCATCCCACCTGACTGTCAGCACTTATGTTTTAGACACTCACCTCTCTCTAAGTAGACACCCTTTGGAGATACAGGAAGGAAGTGGGCATTTTCTCCTATGATTTAGATTAGATGTTTGGAGCAAATAATTTACTTGGAGGGTGGTGAGGCACTGGAACAGTTGTCAGGAGGAGTGGTGGATACCCTGTTCCTAGAAGTGTTCAAGGTCTGGATGGAGGGGGACCTGGGCAACCTGGTCTAGTGAGTGGCATCCCTGCCCACAGCAGGGGGGTTGGAACTAGATGGTCTTTAAGATCTCTTCCAGCCCAATCCATTCAATGATTTTATTACTTCAACAGTGCAGCTCATCACCCCTGGTTTTGATGCTACTTTAGGAAGAGCAATGGAGATTTTTTTTCTCCTCCTTCTCACAAGAAGCCTTTCAGATCTAGATATTGCATCTGGAAATATCTAAAGTGAACAGAGAAGTCTCACTTCAATAATGTATATACGAGTTCCTATATAGTTTGGAAAAACGTGTGTTGTGGGAGGTGAGGGTTTGGAAGATAAACCATTATATCAATCTATATGTCCACTGTGAGGATGCTACAGATGTGACTGTGCAATCAGTGATCCTGTTAATAAAGAGAAGCTTTATTCCTACTGACATGGAATCCATATGGTACACGAATATCATGCCAGTGAAATCCACAGGACACAAGGAAATGTGATTAACTGCTAAACACAATAGCCTGGAAGAGAAGAAAAAGAGCTTCACAATCCATGCTCTAGATTTATCTCAGCATTGTTCATTAGAGCAATGACCCCCCCAAAGTTGCACAGACCTTTATGACACCCATAATCTCTTTTTCTGTTCCTCATTCCACAGCAAGTTACAGCTGTTGAATTTTTGCTATTGTATCCACTATCTGCTGCAAGGTGGTGAAAAAAGCTCTATAGGCCTGAGTGAAGCAGATGTTCTGTTGATCCTTCTGGATGAGCTGCTGATTGCCAGGGTGAGTGCCTGCTCTTGGAAAAGGCTGGACAAAATGCCACTGTTAATTCCTTTGATGTTCCAAGTTCCTGATGTTCCTAGCTACTGGAAGAGAGGACAGATACCAACCAAATATTGCCTTCATGGTCCAGCACAAACATTGTGACAGGCAGTGCTCACACCAGGAAAAAGCCTCAGGCTATGAACAGCAGGAAATGGATAAATAATCATGCAATGTCTGAATGTGTCAACTCCCAGAAGGGAAAGAAAATAGCAATGATTGCAGAGTCTAAGGGCATGGAGCTGCCCAGTGGAGAGAAGGCTGTCTACCAACAGGCTGTTGACAGATTTGGAGGCTCAATTACCACACATGGCAGAAGAAAGAAACTAGACATTTGCAGCTATGCTATTAGCCTGATGCCCAATTATATCCCAGCTGGATTGTTTAATAGCTGGAAGATATTTCCAACAACACTGATAAGTCATGATATTAGGCAGAAGAAATATGACCAAGTGCTGGCAATGTGCAGTCTAAACTATTTTGACATCAGTGGAAAATATGCATTGCTGAAGAGAAACCAACAAACGAGCCATTATCACTTGACTATTTTTATACAATATGCTGGGGGAAAGGGCAAGGAGGTCACCTACTGCTGGGTCACTGGTAGAGCAGTGGTTTAATCACAGCATAACACCAAAATGCAACTGAGAGAGAAGGCATGGTCCAAGCTAGCATACTAGCAGCTGATAGGGACATATTTATCAGACCACAGCAGCTTGAGGGCAACATGAAATTAGATCCTCAAGGGAAGCCCTTGCAAAAACACAAGTCACCGGCTGTGGTTGAGCTTCTGTAGAAAGAAGCAGCAACACCACAAAGATGCTTCTGTAGAGCCACTAAGTAGAGCACAAATTAGTATTAGTAGAGCACAAATCAGCAGCCTTGGGGAGATGCAGACAAAATGGAAGGAGTTATTGGGGAAGAAGTCCCTCTCCACTACCTTCTGTTGATAATAACATCTTAGATATCAAAGATGAAAATGTTACCATTGGTGCAGTTAAAAGTCAGCTCTGGTACACTCTTGAGGAAAGAACAGAGACGTTATCCAATCACCTACCTGACCAACTTTTGTTCACTTTTTGGCAAGAGGCAAATGGATCTAGAGCACTTCCAATAGGAACTGCACAGAAGAGGTTGTAAGTGAGCTGAGTTTGAAGGAAGCTCCAAGAAATCAGTATGTCCGTGTGACTGTAATGTTAACAGAAATTTGTGTTCATTTTAGATGTCTTAGTCATTAATCTGCTTCAAATACAAATCATACAAATGTGAACCTTTTATGTGGTGTTAGCAACAGGCAATACAAGGGACAGGCTAACCTAAGAGGTTATGTGTTCTATGGGTGTAAACATTTTTCTGACTTCCAATACGCACGTTACGAAAGTGCGGCATGTGTGGTAGAGATAACAGGTTACACATTATTGGCTCTCTCCCTTTTTCTCAGCTGCTGAATTTCATTAAAAGATGGCTAAAATGCATTAATTACTTCCTTAATATTCCTGTAATTGCTATTGCTTTGCCACAGGGAGGATACATGATAGGAAGTAGAAGAGGAGGTGTTCTTTTTAGATGGAAGAATAGGAAGGGAAGTGCTCATCAGTCAGTTCTATTAAGATGTGATCCCAGATGATAAAGGAGTTTAAGGACCCCTGCTGCTTTAGCACATCTATGTGTTTTCATTATTGTAGCTAGAGACTAAAGTGTCAGGCTCGCAGAGAGACTGCTTTCTCGCTGAGCTAGTCCCTTGATTTGATGAGTTCTACAGCTTTGTAACATTGCTGATTTCAGGAGAACTGTCCTTACTTGCCACCAGTTTAAAGGAAGGGAGACTTTGTCACCCTGCTTTTGTGGAAACCGAGGCCCAGTAATACCTTTCAGCGCTGATTTTTTTTTTCCCAGAAGGTGAAGACATAAAGCCATCGTAACACAGGAGGCAGCAACCTTCCTGTGGCATCAGCTGCCAACATCAAATGTTCTGTCTGTCCTTACAACTTCGTACTTCTCCAATCGTTCCAGGAGGAGTTGCCTTGCTCCTGACTAGGAGCAGGGCTGGACTGCATAGGCACCTACCAGAGAGCTCAATGCGTGCTGCTCACACCAGTGTCTCCTGACCTTCACACGAGTGGTGCAGCCTTCTTTCTCAGTGTATCATACTGCAGGTGGGTTGCAGAAGCTGCAGTCCGGAGGTGAGTCTTTTCCAAATTCATCCTTGGCCTTGTGTCTTGAAGTGTGAAGGACTTGGATGAACCAGTTCACAAAAGTCTGAAAGGTTCTCCCATTGGCTCACAGTGATCACTATTAGAGTTATAAGGTGCTTTACCTGAAAGGTGATGCTAACAGAATTTTACTAAACATTGACAGGATGAAAATAAGCACTGTCTATTTGGACACCATTTATTAAATATACATATAAACAATTTTTTTAAGTCTTTCCCCTTTTTTTCGGTACATTCATATTTGATAGCAATGTTGAGTTCTGATGATGATAAAAATATTTTAGCTATATTTTTAGCTACAATCCTGCATGTGTACAAAGTGTAGCTGTTCTTAAACTGCTCCTTCCACTTCTTTCACCAGACTGCTACATCTCTGTGTGTGGTGAGCTCCTTGGAACAGGAGCTCTCTCTGTAGTTACAACTGTGCTTCACTTATTTAAAAAACAAATCATTAGATAGCACATTTGTGGTAGAATAGCAAATAATAAGGACAGGCTTTGGAGACCCTGCACCTCCAGGGCTTTCCTCTCAACCCATGTTCAGCTTATGTTGTTAAATTGTCTTGGACCTCACCTATTGCCAAAACACTAAGACAAAGCCTAGTTACTCATAAATTGATGCATAGATAACAGCTGCTTCAGAGACACTATCAAAACTGCTGAAGAATTTAGACATATCTCAGAACCAGGGCAGTTTTGAAAATTCTTTCTCACTGTTGTTGCTTTGTTTGTTTGTACTTCTTTCAATACTAATATTTACAAATATTGCACACCATTCTGGGCACATTATTCTCACTATGTGTGTACAGAGCCCTACACAGTAATGGACTCTCTTCTTGTTGAGAAATACTGGGCACAACTTAGCAAACAATAAACCTAAGGCAAATAGTAATGCCAGTAAATGTGTGCCTGCAATCAGATAATTCTTTGGGGTTTGGGGGCTTTTTTTGTAATCAATTAGGTTGGAAAAGATCTCTGAGATCATTAAGTCCATCCTATGATACCACACCACCATCTCAACAAGACCACGGCACTAAGTGCTATATCCAGTGTTTCCTTAAACACTTCCAGGGGTGGTGACTCTACCACCTCCCTGGGCAGTCCATTCCAATGCCTAATTTGTGAAGAAGTTCCTCCTAATTCCTCCTAAACCTTCCCTGGCACAGTTTAAGACTATAATTTGGTTCCACTTGTGAGCCTTAGCTGCAGCTCAGACACTGGATTTTATGCTGTGGCTTCAGAAGAATCAGGGAAAGGCTTTTAGTGCACAAGACTGAGCCCAAGAACCAGGCATCTCTTCCTGGTGTCAAGGTTTGGAAAAGAAAGCAGTGACCTTGAAGAGGATCCCAAGCTGCCACCTGATTCTCACAAGTGAAAATAGGATACCTTTTGAAGATTTTAATATCTAGGTATGGTTTGATTCACTTCCAAATCAAACAGCATAGTAATATTCTCAAAATTAATAAATGTGAGAGTGAAGGATGTTTCTTGGCAAAATCCTATGCATACCTATTGCATGGCATAAATAATACATGTTGATAATTAATAATGATAAATAATAAATAATGCAGTCAGTTGCAGCACTGGGGACTGTGAATAGACCTACATTTATAAAAGTTGAAATTCTAAGCTAAAAGGATAATGTTCCAACACTAAGCTGCAACATTTTTTGTATTGTTGTGCTATTCAGATAATTTTAGCATTAAGATATTTAACCACCCATCTTGTTTTTAAGCACATAACACCCAACAACCTCAACAGCAGCTCATGCTTACTGCAGACCTTGAGCATCAGGTTTACATGTCTGCAATTCAACTCCAGTGACCTAAACTGGCCACACAAAGCAGGAATGGGCATACAATTGCACCAACACCTGTGTGCGCCCTTACAGCTAGGGACACAAAAACAGACAACAGATGCAGCTCAAAAGTAGCCACAGAGCATTTCAAAATTTGTCCTTCCATAAACCATACTTAATATTTACTGTCCTTTACTATTCATAAAGGCATTGTATTGCCTCTCCTCTTTCACTGAACTCACACGTTGGTGCTGCACATTAGCCCCTGCTCTAATAGGGAATGGGGGAGTTGATTGACAGTTCATTGAACCAGATATTTCTTAAGGGAAAAATTGAAGAGGTTAATTATAATATCTCTTACTGTTTTAGTATTTCAGTGAGCCACGGTGTAAATATAACATAAGCCTGGAATGGAAACCAATATTTTCCTGACACCTCCCCAAGCAGGCACTCTAGGTTTTATGATGCTGAAGAGTCAGAGAATTCCAAACCTATTCCTCTGTATAGCAAAATGGGGACTTTCAAACAGAAAAATAAATTTGTTGGCTTTAACAATATATATTTTTGGTTAACTTAGCAGTTTCAAAAGTCCCTGCATTCCCATGAATTCAAATGGGAGCTGCATTCACTGAGTTCTGCTCTGCTGCAGACTGTCATGCTGGCAATCTGTAAGTCATTTATTTATTATTTTTCCCTGCAAGTGCAGCACCTTTTTCAGTGATTTGATTTTTTTATTCAATTATATATAATGGCTAGAATGGCTGTTGTATTGCACTGCTACTTCTTTTAAAGATAGGTTGCCTGGGCCTCCATTCAGCCAAGTACTTAGGCAGGTACCCAACTTAAAGTGCAGCACCATCAACACTGAGTCATCTGTTTTAAATTAGGGACCCTAGCTGAACCAGGACCTTAATTAGGCAAGCAAAGTTTTAAGGACTCCTTTGCTTTTTGAGCCATAACCCACTGTCATCAATGGAAAGTTTGCTTGACTGCAGACTTTGTTTCTGTATTTCCAAGGCATAGATTTCCCCAGTGATGGTGTTTTATCACGTGTTTTTATCACTCCATCCCTAATGTCTTTCACTGCACAAGAAGGAAAGAAATGAAAAGAAAAAGGCAGAGATAGGAAGGTGGCAATTTAGGGACTGTGTGTGACAGGCATCCTAAAGGAGAAGAAAGAAAAACACTTAGGAAGTTCTGTGTAGCCACTGCTCAAATCCAAGACCACTCCACTGCAGGTAAGAAATGAGAAATTTTGAGGGCTACTGAGCACTGACTCTTCACAGTGGATCAACGTTCAAAGTTATTTAGCACAGGTGTTGCTGTAATAGTGGCACACTGATAAAATTCCGTGTTTACTGGCCCTCAAGCACCTCTCTCCCACCTGTGCAGTGGTCTGGTATTAGTATGCTGAGGCTGTAATGAAAGCCTTATCATCAGCTGGGCTGTGTCAAACCCTGCTTTTTCCTCATGTAGTGCATGCTTCTCTCCTCCTCTGGGCATTGGTCTGTGCATTTGCAGCTTGTACACAGGCTTTGAAGGGATTCAGATGGCTGTTGTTGTTGATCATTGTGTGTGTAGTACCTCTACAGAGCTGGGAAGTTCTTTTTTCTACATTTGTATGGTATGAACTCCTCTTTTCCATGCCAGGTCCAAGGATTCCAGGTGAGGAGGTAGCAGATGCATGTTTTAGAGGAGAGAAACAGGAGGAACTGATGCTCTGGGCAGATTTCTGTACAGGCTGAGAACCTGGGCATTTTGCAGAGAAGGGAAGCTCAAATTTCTTTTCCTTTCACATGGCAGTTGACACAGCATTCCTTGGTCTTTAACCCAAGGTCTCTGATATCCCTTTACACAGACATGGGATGGGGGTGGGATGGAGAGGGAGAAGAGCAGATAAACTGAGAGAGGGGAAGGAAAGAAAGAAAGAAAGCAAACAAAAAAGAAAGGATCAAATATGTGAGATTTTTAAGGGAAGATAATAATTTTATGATACCTTCTGATTCCTTTAAAAAAAGGCTACAAGTGACAGGTTACTTCACATCCAGCAAAGTTCAAATTAAATACACACGGGGAACATTTGCCCGAGTTTCATTTCATTATATTAATCAATTAGACATGCTGAGAGAAAATGGTGGTTGGCACTAGTGTCACCAAGTAGACTTTTCCAGGGATTAAAGGTTTCTTGCTCATGTTCTAGCCTTGATGACAGGTCAGTGACTGTCCCATGGATGGAGAGACAGAAGGACAGACACTACATGTCCTCTAATAGAAGGGTGGCTTGTCAAAAACTGTATCAGCCACCCTCACCCCGAACAGAAGTTCCCAGAGGGAAAAGGGCAGAGCCACTCAAAGTTATGCAGGAGGCACCTCAGCTTTGACAGCAGCAGCACAGCTGTGGACGGCTCTTGACTTAGCTGGACCCTGCCTGGCCCTGCTGCTGCGTGTTGAGGGCTCCCAGCCCCAGTCCCCAGTGGCCCTGGCTCTGCTCTTACTGCGTGCAGCACCACACTGGATGTCCTACAAGCCCAGCACAGTTAATCTGCCACCAGATTCATTGCTATGTGGATACTCAAGAGCTGACCGTAACATAATAGCACTTGTATAAAACAGGATTTTATCACTTTTTCCTTTTTATAGTATGGGAGTGACATATTTGTTCCATTTCTCTTAGGTATAGGATACTTAGCCTGCTGCACTCGAGTTTCTAATTCTTTCCCCATCCCTACCCATGAATCACAGGGTTTTTCACCTCTTGTTCCACTGACGCACAGCATGCAGCTGGGATCCTTCCTCATTTACGCTGTTTCGTGCTTGAAGAAGTGCTGCCAATGCTACCAAGCCAACACACGTGTCCCACACAGATGTTAGAGCTCTTAAGACCCAAAGAGAATGTGGCTGAGAAAATTCAAGAGTGGGACATGGGAAGAGGCAATCTCTCTTCCCATCGGTCCTAAGGAGAATAACACCAAGTACAGCAGCGTAAAACTAAAACCAAAGGCAACATGCAGGGAAAAAAGAAGGTACCTAGCATTTGACAGATGGACAGGACTGACAAATAGAAAGGCCAGACAAGGTTAAAGTATAGAAAGCATTTGAATAAATAATATTTATTCTAATATTTCATCATCAACATATCAGCTAGACACTTTGTTGGTGGGGAGAAGAGAAAAATAAAATTTATCTTGCCATTTTTGCTTTACTAGGGAATATGTAACAGTTGGCAGTGTAATACACTTTTTATTTTCATGAGTTATGGATGTGCATGGCCATCCCTAAAAAATTGAAATAAAAACTGTATTACACCGCCAAGTCTCATATACTATATTTATACCATACCAGAGGAGGTGTCTGCAGAGCAACTATAGATATAAACTTTTATTATATCTATAGTTTCTCATGTTATTAGTATAGTTGTGAAAATAATAGGATTTACTGAAAGTTGTTATTCCCCCTAGCATCACTGATGTGGTATGAACAATATATTGACCTTCTGGATATTTTTGAACCATTGTAATGGATTTGAAAATGTGGTCACCTGACATGAAGAGCTAGAGTCCTTGTCCCCAGGCCAAGACAATGGGCTCATGGTGTCTTTGTGAGGCAGTATTCAGCCCCACAAAGTACACCCTGGTACTACCAACAGTGCTTCCCTTTTGTTCTTCTTGGTGTGCAGGGAGCACTAACAAAACCCAGCCCTTTAAATAATTGCAGAGAGGGCATGAAGGCCCCAGACTGTAGCAGACTGCAAGATGGAATAATGCTCCATCATGCTTAGGTTCCTATGGCAGAATGACTCAGATATTTGCCACTGAAATGGGTAAAGCCCATAGACCTTGTTAAGCTAGATGACTGCAGGTTTTCTAGGTGGTATTCACACTTCCTGACTGATTTCTCAGCTTCTGTCCAAAGGCAAGCCCCTTGCCCTGTGAGGATACCTCGGCTGCCCCACTTTTCCTCAGCCTTACTGATTCTGGCAGGAGAGCAGGCAGGAGCAAGGACCCATTCAGTCCTGCCAGGGAGCTCCGGTGGTGTTTGACATGGCAAAGGATCCACACAGGAGGAGCCTTTGGGCACTGCTTAGCCCTGCTGATGGGCATGAAGATGTTAGGAAAATCATGAAGAAAGGAAGTTGCCACAGTGCTCACTGTAATGCAGGCTTGCTCTGCTGCCCTGCACACTCTGTGGGAATACAGCTGATATTCTCTGAAGCAAAGGGAACACTCCCACTGACAAGTTGCCTTTGCTTCCTGTAGGTGCACAAAGGTACTCACTCAAGTTTTTTGAGCTCGGAGGCACAGGGAAGCCAGGAGCACCTGTTTACTGATGGGAAATGCCAATAGAAATGGGTCTGGAAGAGCAGCATATTTATAGCCTCACACAGCACCATATGGTGCTTGGTAGCAGAAATCATCAATTGAGACAGATGAGCAAATTTAAATTTCAGCTTAGATTTGATTTTCTTTTTTTTTAGCAATCATTTTATTTAATTTACTCTCTTTGTCTCTGAGTGCTCAAGCTGACTTGGCTGTGTCTTGCCCCTTGCTTTCTGGAGAAGGCTGTAGGGGCATGCAGCCTTAATTGTTTAAATAACTCTATATCTACTGGAAGAAGGGGAAGGGGAGTCACGGAACAGAAGATATGCCTGGGGATGATGGGCTGAGAAGCTGAAGTCAAAAGGACACATAGCTCAGGCCCTTAGGACTGGAAAAGCAGCCCTTAGAAATCTGAGGTCAGTCAGGCCAGAGGCAAAACTGATTTCTTTTTAATCAAGCTTAATTGTTTATATTAATACATGGATTTGCTCACAATGATTCAACTCAGCCTTTTAGCAGATCTCTGAAGAAAAATTTTGCAAACCTCTTTTTTTTTTTTTTTTTTTTTTTTTTTTTTTTGCAAGAGTATCTCTGTGCCTGTGTCTGTAAATTACATTTGGGTTTATAAAGGGCTGCTGTGGTCCTTTGAAAATGCAGCAGTTTCCTTGGTATTAGTGCACATCCAGCTCAAAATGAAAAATTGTTGATTTCTGACCCTATTACCCTATCCCTGTTCATCAATTTAAAACCAGTGTAGCTCAGCTCCAGCTCTTCAGTATAAGCAGCCCTCCAACTCAGTCTTCTCAGAAGTGACTATGGGGCAGCAACCTTGGGACAGCAACCACGGGGCACTACTTTTTGTGCTGGATTGTACCATCCCTGGCTGGCACACCTCTGTGCCACCATAATGCAAGTATTTGACAAGTCTTCTCTGCACAAAGTCCTTTAAATATGCAGTCTGGGTAATCTTGATCAATCTTTACCACCTTTCTTTGCACCTCAGCTCAAGACATACAAGATGGAAGATGAGCTTGCATCCCCTGGTAGAATTGTACCTCTGGATCAGGACAGAAGTGTCTGAGGATGTCTCTGCCATGATGCCTGCAATGGTCCAGGGCTTCCTTGGTGAGCAAATACCATCCTCCAAAACCCAGGGTGCTCAATCTGCCACACACCCCTCCCAAGCCACATGCCTAAATGCAAAGGGCACGCTTTTGTTCATCTGCTAAGGTAACTGATGGCTCACCAGGAGGCCCATGTAATGATTGTAGTTTTGCTGATTTATTAAGTGCCAATGGTGTTTTAATATTGTTTGTGTTTCAGAAATAAAGATAGTCATTGCCCTGAAGGCTTACAGTCTGAAAGACAGATACACACAATACACAACTCCCTATGGATACTCAGAAGAAAGATTTTTTTTTATTAAGGAGCTATTCTGATTTAATTTGGTTCTTTAATGTGATATTGGAGCAGTGCAGGGTTGAGTGTCAGCCAGCTGAAAGCACTCCTCTGCTGGGCTATAAAGACTACAAGACGAGTATCAGCATGTGGAGGGAGGGGACATGCAGCTCCTGTCTGACTCAATCAGAGCTTCAGAGCACGAATTCCCAGTGATTTGTTCCTTGACCAGCAACCTCCATCAACCTACTGCTTATCGGGGGCTCTCATTCATTGCCCAAGCCAGGAAAGTTAAGCTACAGGGAATGTGCTAAACTAAAACTTGGTGTTAAAGGACACGACAGAGGTGATGTGAATTTCTGCCTGTTTCACAGTGGAGTTGAAGCAAGCAGTCTATGTGGCATGAGTAGGCAGAAGGGCTTAAGGTTTTATAGGCCCCTCATGGATTATGAATTTGGCACCCACCTAGAGTTTCTATTTGCTCTGTGGTTGGGATTGCCAGGGTGGATGAGGTCAGTGGAAATGGACCAACACTCACCCAGCCCCTGTGGCCCAGAGAGTGCTTACAGGCTGCCAGAGAGCAGTAATTCTGGAGGCAAAGGGCGAGGGTGGTACCTCCAAGAGGTTCTGCATGCAGGCATTTGTGCCTGTGTGTGCATCTGGATGCGTGCACAGACACAGGAGTCTTTGTCAGTGTAAAATTGTTGGGACATTCACAGTTTTAAGGGGCTGGCAGAAACTCCTGTGGCATTGTGCAGTCAGCACTGGTGAAAGGTGCATTCAGGTGGGTGTCATTCCCCAGCTTTTCAGGAGGCTGACAAAATTGCTTTCTGTGGACCGTGCATGACTTCCTCCAGTGCCGTGGCCAGAAGGACTCTACCACTCATTTCCTGCAATTCCACTCCAGGCCCTGACCTCCCACACAGAGCGAGCTGTGGGGGGAAATGTTAGTCCTTATTCTTTCTCTTAAATCAGTGCCAAAATCAATTTTGAAAAATCGTCTCAAAGTTGCTTTCAACTCCATCTGGGTGTTTCTTTACTGCTAGAATATCACCCCATACACTGGAATCGTTATTACATCACACTAATCTAATTTAAATGCATTTTTACTGTACTTGGTTTAATGAATGTGGAATGTGTCACTAAGAAATTGCACCATTAATTTGATAAATAGGACTTGAAGGTATAATTTTTTCCAGCATTGCAGACTAATGAAGCTAAAATACATATATAATAAGAAGTGTAAATAATAAATTATTCTTAGGAGCAAAAAAATTAATTAGATCTTACCACAAATTGCATCTCAATGTCAAAGTTTTTTTACACTACTGACTTTCAAAGTAGTTGGAACATGACTGTGATCCTTGGAAAGTTTCTCAAGTAATTGCTGTGTGTATACGTATTTGGGAATATACCTTAAGAAGCAACCTGAGTTCCTACTGATCTCTCACATGCAGTTTTCTCATGCTCCCTGCCATCACACCTGAATCTTAACAGCATTCAGAACAATTCCTGTTATTATTTGTTCTAAATTTCAGCATGCTCTTTATTCTTGAAGACCCGAGGAAACATTTTTTTTAAGATTTCTGACACTGAAGAGAGAGCAGAATTAGGACACGCCGCATGCAAATTCTCTGCAGAGGCGACCGTGCCCCCAGTGCCAGCTCGCTGCCGCTGCTGCTGAAATCAATGGGAGTTTTTGCACCGACTTCAATAGCAGAAGAGACTCCTGTACAAAGCACACTACTTTTCACCAGTAATGGAAATGTCACAGCGGTGCCATTCAGGAAGGAAACCAAGTGGAGGGAAATTAAAGAGGAAACTCCACAGTCTTGTGCAGTTTAGTTGCTGATAGCTCATCTTGCTCAGCCTGCTGCACCCTCAGCCGGTTACACAGTGCTGCCTGGTTTAGCATTCTTTGTCTCTTTGTCATTTCTTATTGAGCCCACAAAGAAAGGTTTTATCTCACTCCTCTGGAAGAGAAAGCGCCTAGAGATTGAAGAGATCAGGTGGCATTTCACCTCTAGTTTTCTTCATTCCCAGCTGGAGAGCTTTGAATGCTCCGCACAGCCAACTATTCTCTGACTATTCTATAGCTAGATGAAGGACCATTGGCCAAAATGTCATCCTTAACCTTATTTTCTATTCCTAGTTTCTAGTTTAATAACCAACATTTTTACTTCCTGTTGTTTGATTTGCAGCCAAAATTCTGACGTGTTATCAGTTTTGTTGCCAGATAGCACATTAAGCCTTACTAAGGGGTAAACATAATGATCTTCATTAAACCTTCTAAATGAACCCACCTCCTGCTTCTTCAGGTGGAGGAAGGCATTGACAAGAAACACTGCTGAACTGTCTTACAGCTATTTTTCCCTTGCAAGCAGAAGGAGGGAGAGAAGAGTGGCAGCTTTTAAAGAAGAAAAAAGTTAGATAAACATGAAAGGGTTTGTGAGATTTCCTTTCTTAATGGCAAAGTTTTCCAGCAATAAATCACAATTCAGTCCGTGCCATTAGTTTTGGGGGCATTATATCCCCTCATTAAAGTGCATAAACAATTATATTTATTGAAGGTAATGTACTGTGTAGTGCATTATAACGACACTCATTAACATATGTAATCATCATTTGAATGGGCTTTACTACAATGTAAACTGATAATGGCATGATTACCCACTGGGTTATTAACTTTTCAGTCCTAAGATAATAAAAGGTGATACAAGAAACAAAAAGCACGTGTGCATTGCCCTTCACATGTGATTTATGTGCTTCACTGTGCAGCTATGAACACAGGTACCCATCATTGGGGAGACTGGCTCTTTATTGCACATTGTATTTGACAGAATAATAAATGTAGCTGAATGGTTCTTGGGTGGGCATCTGGGGAAAAAAAGTCCTGTGAATAAGGCAGGCACTACTTCAAACTGCAAGACCCAGCAAAGGAAATAATTTTGTCTCTCTCTGTCTCTCACTAGCGCTCTGTGGCTTACAGATCTTCATATGCTCTGTCAGACTCACAGAGATTAAGGAAAAAAAAATCCATCTTCTTTATACATTTCTCCTCCTCCTTTTTCAGCCCACCATGTGCTCCTCTCTGCCTGTGCTATAATTGCTGTTTATGAGAAAATTAAGGGATGCACTGTGCTAAGGTACCTGTGTGCTAAGGTATTCATATTATGTTAAGTGTATGCTTGTATCAAACAGATGGTTTCAGGTATTGAAATGCAGCTTAGCTGCAGTATCAGAGAATAGATTTATCAGTTTGCCTGAGCTTCTCTTCTATAAAATGCCTATTTGGAGGCATCAGAGGTATTATAAATACAGCTTATTTGTGTAATTTATCAGCCCTCTCCGGGATTTGTCTCTGTGGAATCTTAGTGCCTTAATTTTAATGAATGAATCTGAGTTTGTTTTAGGAGGGGATGAGTTAAGAAATATTAAAATAAAACAGACTCATGAGCAGCCATTCAAAAAAGCACCAGTTACCAATAGACAGGGTGTTTCCAACATTAAGTGGCATATATATGCTAAAGTGAAAAATGATGTGTAAATCTGCAGTGCCTGCGGTGAATTGAAATACATCAGCCATTGTGGTGCTAGCAAGACCTGTTTCTCCACTATAGTTTGACTTGCAGACAAGGGGCAGGTATGTCAACAGCTGGTACAAGTTTGCCCTGACACAGTGCCAGTGCAGAAGCATGTGGAGCCAGACACTGCAGTTCCCAAGGGGCAGAGGAACCAGTCCAACAGGTCCGAGCCAAACTCCTCACTCCTAATAGCTTAGAGGGTGTGACAAGGACAAGAACAGAGCCACATCAGGGCCCAGATGCTTTATCCACCTTCAGGACCGTGTGCAACAGGGTGCACAACCTTGCAACTGTGCCAGTCAAATTTAGCCAACATACCTAACCATGAAGGGGTAACATTAAAAACCTCCACGCCTAGAAAAAACTCAAACAACAGTCCAGAACCTTGAGTTTTATGGCAGATACCACCAACAAGCATCACTGAAGAAGAGTTAATGTTGTCATTAAATAATATTCAGGTTAATATAGTCATCTCTTACTTTAGAAGTCCTTTGAAACTAAATTGTTTGGAACTTCTATTAGCTTGGCATTCCTTTAAGGAGTCTTCTGTCAGTCCATGGCCCTTGAAGAGGCTAAATATCTGCACTTTCAGCTCTCCATGGAGTTTTAGAAAGCTCTGGGATGGTTTATGGTTTTCCATTAGCCAAGGGTCTAATAGAGACCTGAGATCCGTTAAGTGGGAAATTCTTCTCATGGAGAGCAATATACCGTAATTCTTTGCTAAAATCTAAGCCCACACAAGAAATCTGAGCTTGTGGTAAAGACCAGGGTGCAGTAAGTTTGCGCAGGAAATTACTTCATACTGTTTGTTATTGGACTATTTATCCACGACTTTTTAGACAACAGACACGATGGACTTGATTCGCTCCTGAACCAAGTAGGGCAGATGCTCATTAGATGGCCGACCCTGTGGACAGGAGCTTTAAATCACACCCTGGTACTGCAAACACCTCGTTAGTGATCTGGAAACTGCTGAGGGGCTAAGGAGAATGAGAACACCCTTCTCTGCTCCGCTGACAGCATTTTTCCAGATCAGCTGTACTCATTTAGGGAGTCACCAAGGGCTGTGAACCTCACACTGCTCTGACCTCCCCCCTGGCTTGGGCAGACTTTCTGCCACAGTAGTGCCAGTAGCAGCATAAGTGGATCAAACCTATTGTTCTTTTCTGGCCATGATAACTTAACTTACTCTTTTGATTGAACTGTTCCGACAGTGTATGAAAACTCACAGCGAAAAACACAAAATAAATGTAGTTTGTGAAAATACCTTGTACTACCTGAAAGCTCAAAGAGTCAGTGGTTGCTTTTGTTATTGCCAGTTCCAGCTGATAGCATCAGTGCTCATTCCCACAATCTTTCTTTTCTAATTTCCATCTGTTTTAGTTGGGAGAAGATTTGAGATAAAAATAGGTTCTTTGGTAGCATTTACAATAACTTGGAAGTTTAAAGGTCTCTGTGTTTCAGATACTTCACTATTCAATAGCTGCTACATAAAAACAATATGATTTAAAAGCAGAACCTTAAAATGAGGAAAGTAGGGAGAATTAGCATATGCCATCCAGAAGTTTGTCTGCTGTTAAGCCTTACAGTCTGTCTGGCAGTGCTGGAAAATCAACTGATTTCAAAGGCTTGACCCTCCCTGGGGCAGAGCACTCAACCCCCTTGGAGAGGAGGAAATACTTGGCATTTCTCTGGAGCAATTCCTGCTGCTTCCTCTTCACAACAGCACTGATAGCTCTGGGGACAGGGGAAACAAATTGCCCAGGAGCTACTGCAGAAGTTGTGCTGAGGTTTTTGGAATGGGTAGAGGGAATCAAGAGAGTCACACCTATGGTAACACTCGTGGCACTCTCCAGATTTCACAGCAGAACAAATACCATATTTACTTGGCTCACCGAAGCAAAGTGCGAGCAAGCATTTACTGATGAGGAGGAGGTGCAAAACCTGCCTCAGACTCCATCTGCTCTTTGCCCTCAGAGTGTTTTGTAGTACTTTGTCACAGAGAACAGCCATTGCGGAACCTGAGGATTGTGGTTAATCCAGGGACGACTGGAAAATGAGGGAAGGGAGGACCTCATGATAGTTTTCACTCTAAGGAGATATTTTCTTTCCCCTTGTGCTATTGTTCGTCTTGTTTTCAAAGTCTCAACACAAATCTAAGAGCTCTGCATGAAAGGTACAGTAGTCTGGGTATAATTACCACAGCTGCCACAGATGGCTCATTTTAACAAGAGACCCCAGGTAAACCTAGTTGTTCAGCCTGCAGCATAAACAACAAAATATTCTACTTAAACAAGTGGATCTGGGTCTGCAGAGGTGAAGCTCAATTCTGCCTTACTAATCTCTGTCATTAAAGAAGTGCAAAAGATGTTGGTGGGGCAGGGGCCAGTTCAGGGCTCAGTTTTGGTGTGTACCTGTGTAATCTCCAAGGAGGAGGATGTCTGGGTGTTGGAATGCACTTTGCCCTTTAGCTGGGATAGCCTGAGCACTGCATTTGAAATGCAGGACATTGTCTATTCCCTGGCAAAGGAAGAATAGGAAAAGGAAGGGAAAACTTAATGCATGAAATTTTCCAGTGTCACGTACTTAGTCCCTCTAACAAATCTTGTTGCAGGACAAATACTCCAAAGGTCACATCCTGTTATACTCTACTAGTTGCTCGCTGTCAGGATTGTGGTTGGTATGTTTTGTGAATGAGGAACTAGAAAGACTCCTCCTGCTTAACAAAAAAAGCAGTACTTCAAATCAGGTCAAAGAAGATGGGTGGGCAGGAGACTCAGAAGAGAGGACATTAACACCTAAAACTGCTTTCCTCATGAGAGAGGAGAAATGATTTTTAGCTTTCTGTATCTGTTCACATTTGTGAAGTGGAGCTCCAAATCAATGCACATATTCCTTCTGAAAACTCACAAATTGGTATCTGCAGGATGCCTTTATTCCTTCCAGCCCTGTATCTCCACCTGCATCAGAAAACTCTCCTCACAGAGGTCCTGCTGGCACCAGCTTATTAGCGCCAAGCTACTAATCTTCCTTTGCCAAAACCTTCCACTTCTCCTCTGCCTGATCATAATGTCCTTAACCTTTCAGTCATGTAGACCCATGTTGGAGTGGCCATTTTTATTTTCTCCAGAAACTGTTGCCTGTGGCATTTCCTAGGTACCACGCTTAGCCCAGTCCATGCTGTTGACCACCACAGCCTTTCCCCTCTGTCCCTCAGTGCTGCTGTCACAAGTGCCTGCCCCAACTCCATGCTTGTCATTTTACCCATTGCTTTGGTTTCCTTATGGATTGTTAAAATACATTTCCTCAATGATCTACAAACATAAGAATGAGCATTTCTGGCCTTAGCACCAAGGTCCATAATCTCCTTCACATGTCTCACTTTTCCCAAGTACCAACCTAGCATCTCTCAGCCTGTTTGTTCCACAAGCATCTTTACCATACAGCTCCCCACAGAAATAGATACCCCCATGCCATGTCCTCCTCTAGATCCCATCTTATGGCACGTGTCCGTTATAACACCAGTGTTAGGCTCACCTTGACACCTCTGTAGGAAGTCTACAAGCAAAGATGAGGAATAAGAGGTCTATGTTATAACAAGGAATATTCGAGCTCATGTTAAAGGCAAGGGAAGGCTATGGGCTAAGAGGAAGATGAGTCAGAAGGCTGAAAAATCTCCATCAGTAGAAATCATTAGGAACAAGATACATACATAGATTAGTGACTAAATAGCTAGAAGGGAGCCTGCTGTAGGAGAGAAGGGTGTATGGAATAACATCACAGATGCCTTTCAATCCCATGACGTTATCACGTCTTTGAAATCTATGCAATCATGTGAATGTTTATCTATCCCTCTCTTTTTCTCCCTACTCTTCCTTGAGCATGCTTTTTAACATTTCCTGTTCCTTGGCTTTCTTTCAATAACCTTACTACTTATTTCACCAACCCCAAGAGAGGCCTTGGTCCCTCTTGAGACTTCTGGGCATTACTCTAGCAGAACCACAAAGATGTAATAACATTAAACCTTTGATTCATTCCATATCCTAAGCTGTTGTGCTAGCGCTGCTCTGTGCCAAGCAAGAAGCTGCATTTTTTCTTTCCTTGGTGAAGGGATTCATGCATACACAAATTTTGGAAAACATTTCGGCAGTCCTTTGGGAAGAACAGCACTTAATAAATGTAAATTATTATTACTATTATTATTTCACCAACAGGAGTTGCAGAATCTTCAACTGGTCTCTCTCTTTTAAGAAAATATCCAAGTGGGAAATTAGTGGGACGTGGTCACACTGGGCCATGTGAAAATTAAATTCTAGCAAAATGAACTGAAATGAGATTGATCACTGCATGCTAAGGCACCACAGCCCTGCCAGAGTGTAGCTGTCAGCAGTAAGAGAGGAGAACTCTCTCTGACTTCAACTATTCCTGGTAACAGTAAAGGCAACAAAAAGCTCATTCAGCCTGATTCACTGGAGACCTCCTGAGAAATCAGCTACAGAGATCAGCTACGATCTGAGTAATTTCTTTGTGTGTTTCTTTATACAACTGTTTTCTGAACTTTGCATAGCTAGCCCTCATGTGACATCCGAGGCTGGAGTCTGGTCTTCTTACACAGAACTGGATGGCAAGAAGAAAAGCTCTGGTGGTTTTAGATGTTCTCAGAGAGCTTCAGGGACACCCTGGACTCCCTGAGAGTGTGGTACCTCTGCAAGGAGCTCTGGCATAGCTTTTGGAAGAAGCCCTGGGCATGGTTTCCAGGGCTTTGGATCACAGGCAGTCCTCTCTGGACAAACCACTGGGACTGGTGGGCAAGAAAGGGTCAGAGCACAGAGCCTGACACTGGGTCTTGCACCACTGGGGTTGTTTGGAGTGCAGGACAGAGCGTGGGATGAACATCACACCTGCTTGTGCTCCCTGAGAAAGAAAAATGCCATAGACCTGTGAGGGAGGTGGGAAATAGGATGAAATGAGGAGGCCTGAGTAGGGTCAGCTGTTGGACTGAAGCCCCCCTGCAACACAAGGATGGAAAACATGCAAAAATATACTCAGGCTTCTCAACAGCCACTGCCCCTGGGTGGGGGATAGGATGTTCCCAGACCCACAGGTGGTGGGGGAGGATGGCTGTCCCTGGCACAGAGCTCTCTGTGTCTGCACCGAGAGCTGGCCAGGTGTGGCTGTACTGGGAATCTGTGCACAAGCACACAGGGAACGTGGCTCCGTGTGTCTTGGGATGGCTGCTCCAGGATCTGCAGAAATCCATCTAGAGGGGCTGTAAGAGAAACGTAAAAGAAGAATGGGTTAAGCTGGTGTGCCAACAGGCCTCTTATCTGAGAAGGCTTTTCCTTTTTCTTTCTTTTTCTGTTCCTGTATTTTATTCACAAAGGTCTGCAATGTATAACATGTATATACATGTATATGGAGATATTAGATTTGGATAGGAAATTTTGGGCTGCAGGAGCCTGTGGACAATGCTCCCTTTTTAGTTGTTATAAAAAAGAAAATAATTGTGAAAGCAGAGAGAAATCTGCAGCTGCTCCGGGCTATTCATACCATAAGAGATCCCATCAGGCTTTCTTTATTGTTGCAGTTTTGGCAAATTATTTTCTTATCACACACAACCTATTCACTTCTGTTCCTGGATAAGCACTTAGGCTCATAAAGCAGTGGGTCAGCAACAGTTTAGCATAGAGCACATGGAACTGCTGACCTTGGGGACTGCTGGTGCCTGCCCCTCCAAAAAGCAGCAACTGGAGTCAATAAAAAACTGGCCAAGCCAGTCCATTAGTGAGCCGAGCTCTGTGATTGCTCGCATGGCTTAGCCGATGGCTGTGCAGCCCACTTCTCCTCCTCCTGCCATTGTGTCTCACCTTACCAAATGCAATCATGGCTCCTGCCCCAGGAGAGTGGGATGTGTAGCTGGCTGCCTCCCTGATGAGGGGCACTTTCCCAGGGGAGGCACAAGTACCTATCCATGTGCATATTCTCCTATATTGCACCTTGGGCACGATTGTGCCCAAGGAATGTGTGATATAGATTAGATCAGCAGCAGTGCTGCACTGTCTCCAGGCCAGGCAATGAGTTTATTGTGCCCAACACACATGTGCACTGGACAAATGCTCTGGCATCTTCAGCGTGGGCAGAGAGCATGCTGCTCCTATTATACTAGCCCATTAGGGAAGCAATTTGAAGAAAAATATTTAGCAATTTGGAAAGAAGCATGGTTCCAGAATGGCTTGTTTCTGTGTGACAGCCTGCCATGTACAGATGAAAGGGAAGGCTTGTAACAAATTTTCATTACCCGCAAATAAAAAAAAAGCAACAGCAGGCAGAGCAAGTGCTTTCAGCCTGAGAGGTGTGGCCAGAAATCCCCCCAGGAGACCACAAAGGAGCCTCAGCAAAATAAATCAATCAATCTATCAATCACTTACACTTGCATAGCGCCCTTTATGAAAATGGCAATCAGTGCCTGACAGCCTGTCAGACTTTGGCCTTCAAGTCTTTGCCTCTAAACTAGTCATTAAGTTCACCAAAATACAAGCTACAGCTCCCTGCTCTCATTCGGTGTCCTTGCTCACCTTCCTTCCCTAGGCTGCTGTGATTTCTCTACAGAAAACATTCTGTGCTCGGAGCAGCTGTGACCAGGGTTTGTGACACCGTGCAGCAGAGGAGGGTCTGTAAACAGCACACACATTTCAGACTTGCTTTGTTCCCGTTCTCTGCTGCAAATTTGGGCCCAGCATTTGGCATGGGAGCTTGTCCTGCAACAAGCAGAGCTGCTGGAAGCAGAGCACATCATTCCAGTGCATGCCATGTGTCACACCACTCACCTTTGCTTGCAAATTCCTCTTCAAAGCAGAGTTCAGAGAGCAAATAGAGTACTTTGGTGGGAAGAGCTGTCTACTAACAGACCATTTCTCCTCAGAATCACAGGGAAGCCCACCTGCTGTGAGTGTGTAGATGAAGGCAGCCCCCTAGATACAGCTTCTAGGTATGTCAGTCACTTTGCTCTCTCGCGCTGAAGTGTGGCGCCAACCCTTCCTCTGCTAGTCTACAGCTTCCCTCCCAGAAGAGCTAACTGAAGTCTCTTGACTAAATCCCCACACAAATAAAATTTTCCAAGTGAAGATATTTGTTTTTAGAAGCAGCACTAGAACGTAAGACTGAGGCTTTCTTTTCACTGATGAAAACGGGGTTCAGGTACAGACTCCGGTTTACAAAGTCCCCAGTCTGGGAAGCTGTGAGTTTATGCTGTATAGCCTTCCACAGGTGTTTCTTCTGTTAGGTTATCTTATTATGCTTGGGACCTACATACAGTTTCAGCCTTGAGATTCCTTGAGGTTCTTACTTTTGTTTATGTTTACTACCCAATATTTTCATTTGTAAAGTCTTTTTTACGTCCATTTGTGGAAGCAATGGTCAGAAACCTCCATTTCCTCATTTGACTTCTCTTTGCTTTTATAGACTTTCACCTTATCCCTCCTTGATCATCTTTTTTCCAAGCTAAAATGTCCGGCTCTGTTTAATCTTTTCCACATTTGGGAGCTGCTCCACATCTTTGATCAATTTATTTGCCCTCTTTTGCGAGTTTTATGGCTTGATTACATAGCTTTGAGATAAAAGGACAGAAAAGTGTATTTACCACTTGCTTTCTATTAATTTCCCATTAATACCTAAAATTCAGGGTTGTTTTCCCTTTTTCTGCTACAGCTAAACACTTTGAGCTAACATTTTCATAAAGCAAATCGCACTGGCTTTAGGACATCTTTTTTGAAAATACCAACATCCAATTTTGATCCCAACACTTTGCCTGTAATCTTAGTGGTATTTTTCTCTATATATTAGTTTTCTCTATATATTAGCATTGAATACGTCCTGCCATTTTATTACCTAGTTTCTCCATGATCAATGTCCTGAACTCTTCCATATCTCATTGCAGTCAGGTTTGGGTTTTACTACTGAACATAATATTGCAATACCAATGAATGGCATCATATTGATTTTCATTGCCTGTTTTATGAATATGATGCAATACAGAGTCTTGTCAGCCTGTCCTTGCAACTCCACAAGGAACAGGTTGCCCAGGGAAGTTGTGGATTCCCCATCCCCTGGAGGTGCTCAAGCCCAGGTTGGATGGGGCTTCAAGCAGCCTGGTCTAGTGGGAGGTGTCCCTGCCCATGGCTGTGGGTTTGGAACTAGAAGATCTTCAAGGTCCCCTTCCAACCCAAACTATTTTATAAACTTATGATTCTATGACAATCACCTTTGTGCTCAGAAAAAGAGTGGCTGTCATAGTAATTTAAAAATTATATCTAATTCCTAAATATGTATTTTCACAGTTTTGTGTGGCACTGGACCGTTTCCAGCAGCTCTCCCTTCCCCTGCAATCCCTCAACCTGACTGAGGAGCACTACGGACCACAAAGACAAAGAATCTGTATTTGGGAAAGGGGTGAAAAAGGAAAAAAAACAGAGGGAGCCATGAATATAACCCAGAGCTTTCAAATTTTTTTGTCCATTTCTGCAGGGTTTTGTGAGTAGTGTCTTGTGCAATCTGATTTCCACTACTGCACAGAAATGCTTCTACTTTTCTGGTCCTTTTCTCAAAAAAGAAGGCCAAGTGAGGATAATATGTAATGTGAGCAGCATGAGACAGAATTAGGGTCCCCAAGATAAGCCTTTGCATTTGACACCTTCATTCATTTTCTCTCTCTGGAGATTTTGGAAACCTCCACTAATGACTGAAAATTTTATTGGGATGGATTTTTTAAAAATCTTCTTTTAGTGAAGAGATAGAAGTCACTGCTTCTTAGTAGCTATCAATTAAATGTGAATCTTTCTTCTTTTCCACTTAGATAATATTTTCTGATTATATTAATTCTTTTTTCTTTCTTGTCTCTTTTTGCCAATGGGATTCAACTTCCTTTTAGGGACTTGCAGAAATTGAAATTATATAAACATTTAAACAAGGTGGAAAGTTAAAGCTGTTAACTAAAAGCTTTCCTCATATTTCTTACCTGCATTCCTGTTTGCCTTGCCAAATTTTATTTGGAATAATATTATAAAGGTGGGGAGATAATCCACTGGACATACAAATTTGAATACCATGTAAAGAACCAGTTTTCATGTGTGTGTGTATTTGTGGTAGGTACAATATATAGGTAGACAGTTTGGTAGGTAAAGAACAGAAAATGAAAGAGGGAAGACACAGAAAAAAACCCAAAAATTGTGGAAAATAACTTCAGAGCAAGTGATGTAATATTTTTTATTTATCATTTACTTGCAATTGCATTTGAAATTGCAGAGTTGCTAGAATTTAATCACCCATGTTCTCAAAATAACTGCAGGTATTTAAAGCTCTTGCTTTTCAGAGGAAGCTGACCCCTGCTTTTATCAGCTATTAAATAAGCTATTTTTAAAATAGGTAAGTTGAAATTTAAAGTAGCCCTGTTGGATTTAAAGTCCTTCATAATGTAGATGGCAACTGCATTCAGCTCTGCCTCACTTATATTGAAGCCTGCAACACATTTTACATGGTAGATTCCTGATCTTTGTTGTGGGTGTAAACACTATTACAGCATGAATCTTGCATGTATCTGTGTGTACTAAAGCAACTTTTTTTTTCTTAACTTGAAAAGCCACATTGTCAGAGCTTTGTTTACACTACGTCCTCTGTACTTACAAAACCATCTGAGAATACATGCAAAAATTGCTGGGCTGTGTTAAGGAGTGAACCAATGCACTCTGTTCTGCTTATTATGTATAAAGCATCCTCTGGATGATGAGGAGGAAAGAAGAAGAAAAGTATTCCTGCTAAGTCTTGGAAAAGCAGGAGGGCTTCATTATAGAGAATGTTCGTTCCTGGCCCAGGAGCTCTACCCATGTATGCTATGAGGAAAGGGATGCCTAGAAAAGGATTGTCACTGTCTTTGTTTTTTCCCCTACCACCGTTGCGCACGTTTCATGGCAATGAGCATGCCATGCTCGACATACATACAATATATAACATGTACATATATATATATACATATATGTACATATACATACATGGGTCTAAACACATCAATATCAATTAAAAATACAGATACCTACGTGTGCACACATGCACATTCACATTGTCATGTGTTGTCTGGTGCACAATATTGATGCACTCTCATGTATGAGTGTCACTGTTAAAAATATAAGACTATTTTTGATATTGACATTTTGTCTAAGAATAAGGTTCTGGTCCAGCAAACAGAAAGATGCTTCATCCTCAAAACATTTGCAGCTTGAATGTTACCAATTTGCTCTCAGTAAGTTAATTCCAGGTGCCAGTCCATGAAAGGAAAATATGTGTTATTAGTATGATATCCACATCACTAGGAGATGCTGAGTTTTAAATATGCCTGGCTGCACATATTAGGGGAAAATTTTCCAGAGGAGGAAGAACATTGACTATTTTTAACTCCTGTATTCTCTTAATGCCTTGTCCAATTTGTCTTACAACTTCATGGGAAAAGTAATTTTGCCCTAAGTTTTCAACAACGTTGAAATTTCATTTCACTGATGAGTAGAAAGCAGTGGACAAAAGAAAACAGAAGTCTGGTTTCTTTTCAAAGGTTCAGGTCATGCCAAACTGGTGGAGAGACTCTTGTCTTTCCACAGTATGTTTAATTTTTAGGGACCAGGGGAAATGCTGATTTTTCTTCCCTTTTTTTCAGTTTGGAATTTAAATTTACAGTTTTAACCAGTTTTACGATGGGTACTTCTTGCTTAAGAATTCTGGTAGCTGAGCAAAACAGAGAAATCATCTTCTGACAGATGAAAATGGGAAGTTGTTGCTGGAACCATTGGGATTTTCTCAAATTTTTGGAAAACATAGACTACAAACCTGCAGGTTCTGTTACCATTTTCAGCTGTTTCATCTATTCAAATGATAAACTGCACTTCCTATGTCTGTATTTACATCAGATGATGATATGCCACCTTCCTACAAGATTTTTAATTATTTTTTATTATATTTTCAGCCATTTTGTCTGTAATTTTATGGTTTTTGTTATAGTTTAGCTTCTATGAACTGCCTATTAGCTTACTGCTCTATATGGAAGCTGATGCATTCAAAGATCTCCTTCGGGTCCTCCACATAGCTCTGTTCCACTGGTGGTGTTTTTATTTTATTTTTTTTTACAATGACTTTTGATTCATTCTGTACATCTAATTTTTCCCACATAACATCAGTAAAAGAGAATATAGGAGGGGGATGGTTTCCTCCAAACAGGGGGCCTCCCTCTTGGCTTTGATTTGCTTGGCAATCAGAGATTTTGTGTACAATCTTGCACAGCAAAAGGTGAGAAATGCAGAAGAACCGGCTTTTAACAAAAATACAGACAGCAGCAGGAAGTCTTCTCTGCCCAATTACAAGGTGATCCCAGTTCATTTTTATGGTTTGATTTTTTTTATCACATATGTTTCCAAACACAGCCCTGATATCCTGTGGGGATGCTTTTGTAAAGAGCCAGAGCTTCTGATTTAAGGAGCTTCAAAAATAGCTCTCTGCCTCTTCTGTCTGGAAAAGAGCAGTCATGTAACAACACCTTTATTCTCTTTGAAAAATAGAAGGATGTCAAAAGAAAAGTTCACAGTGAAATTAGGCTGATTTGTTTTGTGGTCCTGTGATTTTGGCTTCAGATGTAGGAGGGAAAAAACAACAGTTTGTTTAATAGAAAAAAATTACTATTAAAACAAATTTTGTGCTCAGAAAATTTCTTTGCCAAATAGGCACTGTCATCAATTATACAAGACCCCTGGAAAAATACAAATAAAAAGGCAAGCTAGATATCCATGGATGGATTTTTTTTTTTCCCTGTAGTCAGCATACATCTCAGCCCTCACACTCAGAGAGGGAAAATCTCATTAATTTTGATATAAATGATCAGCATTTCCCACAGATTTCCTCTCTGTTGTGACGGATGCTAACTGGGAGCCTTCTAGTCTCTCCTTCGCCTAGCGAGAGTGGCTTCCACTGATGCCAGTCGGGAGGAGCTGCCATTTGGGACACAGTGAGGAGTCATCAAGGCATTCCTAGGTGTGATTTTTTTTTTCCAGGCAGGACCACCCAGTAAAGCACTGCTCAGAGTACCAGCAGAGCTCACTCTGTAAATTTTATGCAGCTTCCTCCCACTGCATCATCTGAATAATTGCACCCTGCATATCTGCATTAATGAATTCACTCTCTAAGAAACTCACGGAGTAAATTATCCAGATGGTAAAAGAGAATGGCATGGCCATCTTCCTCCTCAGTGTGCTAAGTCAGCCCAACATGCACATAATGATGCTAACACAGGTGGGAGATGGACACCCAGACAGCGCGTGGTTCATCTTCAGCATTTCCACTCGTGTGGCAAGTATGATTGTGTGTCCCCTGGAGACTTGTTTCAGGCTCACAGGGATGCACTGCCTAGTGCTTAATGATAGACAACTTTCTCCTAATGATGTGGCTTACACCAATTTGTGTTTACCCAGCAACATTTCCCTTTTCAGCAGACTGGACTCCTCTGTCCCTAGGTAGCATGCCATTCCCTCTCTCCTCTCTCTCCTGCACACACAGTCTCAAACCACCACATGAGAAACAAAATACAAACCAAACCAAAAACAGAAAGCAGTTCTGATGGTCCTATCTGTTGAAACTGAGACCCAGCCCAGAATTACAGAGTGTGCTGTGCCCAGATGCCTGAAGGGAAGTCCCCTGTATTCTCAAGTGCAGTGAGGAACAGGTCATTGTGGGAGCATCAGTACTCTGCAACTTCTAGAATGGGGTCAAAGGTAAGGAAATCAGAGTTCTGGTACATGCTCCACTAACAAAATTCCTCCATAATTTTTGAAAGGCATCCACAATTTCGCATCATGCCTAGCAGTGGCAGGGTCAAAATTCCTACTTGCTTTAGGGTCAAGTAGGAATTTTGGTGAATTTCTCCAGGTTTCATGCAGGCTTCCTGTGCAATGGACATCCTAACACCATAGGTAGTATTACCATTCTGCTTACCTCCTGGAAGTCTGTTTCCATTTCAGATTCTCCAACAGAAGCCAATAGGAAAATTCTAAGCATTAGCAGTGATTTTTGATGGTGCTGAAGGTTTTCTAAAATGTAAAAACAAACCTAAAAGTCCACTCCCATGGACTCCCCACTGTTGTTTTCCTTGAGCTTACTGATTTCTTCAAAGAGCATGTCCAAGAGAACACCACAAATATCTCCAGTGACAAATATCTCCAGAACACCATAAATAACCAGTGACGACTCATATAAATAGTTCCAGAACATAGGAAAATGCCATACAGAGCATAACCATTTACAATGAAGACTTAGTGCATTTGATAATACTGTGCTGAATTCTTAAACTGTACAACTAGTGAGAAATTTAGCAACCAAACCTAATAGAAAAATAACCAATTTCTTGTAAGAGTTTTTAATGAAAAAACAAAACAAAGAACCTCTGAAATGTCACCTCAAAACACGGACAGTTATGCCAAAAGCTATGAAAAAGCATGTGGCTGGGCAGGGATAAGCAGCTAGAGAAACTATACCAAATTTGGGGAAAAGAAAATTACTATTTGGGAAATGAGAAGGGATGAAAAACAATCCAGTATTTCAACCAGGAATTGAATGGTGCAGTGTTGGGTGACATTTTTACATGTGCTGTACTCCCCACTTCAGTCACGAGGTGGGGTGTGAGGAGCTTGTGTGGGAAATGCTATGAGTTGCTCATCGAAGGAAATGTGGAAGAAAGAGAGAAGGGCTCTGCTGCAAAGAAGTGCTGGAGATAATGCACTGGAATCTGTCATTGTTTTGAAACATACTTGTTCAGACATCAAAGTAAACAAATTAATTTATGCATATATGAAGGGAAGATGGGAGCTTCAGCGCTTCACATGTACTGCATATATGAAAGGCCCATTGATTTCTGTTACCAAAAGACAGGACATGGAAAATATGGCTTTCTACAATCAAGGTTTGCACTTCTTTTTGTTCTTCTTATTGATATGACATTAAATGTGATACACAGCTACACCTAAGAACTTCTGCACTTTCATCTTACGTTGCTCAAATTTCATAAAGTAGCTCATACCTACTCAAAAACTGAGATATGGTGGAGAGGGAGACCTTTGTGAGGAAGGGAGCATTTCTGCCTGTGTCCTGGGCAACTGATCACACGCTGTCTCCTTTGAATGTCCAAGCAACAACACCATGTTCCCCAACCCTTATTTGGGAAAGGAAACCAAAATAGAATGATTGTAACAAAAATCAGAGAAGAGAAATCAGGGCAAACATGTGGAGGGGCATCATGTGTAACACAATGAAATAACTTCTAAATGGTGTGAATGCATTTGGGTTTTGTTCATGGTGGATATGCCGTTATCTCCCATATGATTTAATGACCTGATAATCCTGCCTCTTGCTGGGAAGGTGGTGTTTCAGTTGAATGAGAGTAATTTTTTTCTAGCTGTTACTTGGTACAAGATTCCAATATGCAGTCATCTCCACTGGGAGGTCAGCATAATCCAGACAGGAGAAGCAGTGATGATGGAAGTGTGTGGCATGTAGCAGCAATATTTGCCAGGACTGCACGGTACATTACAAAAGCCCTGTTTGATATCTTCGTGATTTTGGATTTACGTGTGCCACACTGTGTCGCTGATCTGGTTGGAGATAGGTAAATTCCAATTGAAATGACCTTTGTGAAACCACTCTGAAGCTTATATATATTTATACCCTCATTTGGTTAATATATGTTGCATTGTAAAATGTTAACCTTTCTGGTTTGGGCACCACTCCAGATTGTGCCAAAGTCTGTGGAAAATTTCAGATTTCAGGATCAATTTCACAAGCTTTTGTTAGCTAGTACCAAGTTTTTATACATCACTTCAACTAAACTTCCACAGATGTTGGAAATCTGAGGTCCTTCACGCCAAAGTAATTCACTGTAATGCCTAATACTGGTGAGGATTTCACCTTCATCTTTACACCTGTGAAGAAATTGTGTGAGTGCTGTTAATCCGTATACAGCTAACGATAAAATATGAAACCTCCTTTCATCTGCAGTCACCAAAATTCTCCTACTAAAGGCAAGTCTCTTATAGGTTAGAATTACAATACAAAATTAATAATAACACTTAGCACCAATACAGACCTTTTTATTCTCAAGGAGCCTTAGAAACATTAACTGGCCTTTCCAGGCTCCCCAGTGAACTAGGTCAGTATCATTATTCCTGTTTTACACAGGGAGAAAGTGGGACAGGGACCCATGCCACTGGTCTGCATTGCCCTTTCCCAGTGAAATATGCAGGCACAGACAGACTCAGCAGAGCAACCACCTGCATCTGTATTGCTTCTCTGCACCTCTCCTCATGGTAGCAGGAGCAGACATGGACTCTTTAGCTTCCCTGTGGTCACTTCATGCAGCAATAACAGAAACATCACAATGGCACAAGGGCTGGTGTAGGACTCACTGCCTGGGTTAATGGCCATTGGTGCTGTTTCTTCTCGCCCACAAGTGCCCAACTCCCACCTCCACAGTGCTGTGCAGATGTGCTCCACAGCTGAGCTGGGACATAGCTCAGTCATGCACTCACCAGTTTGTTTACCCTCAGCTGGCAAAAGAAAATTTACCCCCAAATCATCCAGTTCACTTTACTAGGGCTTGGCACAACTGATTCTAAATGATGCAACCATTGACACTTACTAGATCATGGGAAGTTTTCCCAGATTCTCTGGAATCTTCCTGGTTGGAAATTTTCTGTGCTCATCTTTTTGCCGAGGCACTCCTCAAATATTTTTCCACAGTTTTAATTCTCTCTATGTAGAATCATGGAATCATAGAATGGTTTGGGTTACAAGAGGTGAAAGATCATCTGGTTCCAGCCCCCCTGCTATGGACAGGGATATCTTTCACTAGACCAGGTTGCTCAAAGCCCCATCCAACCAGGCCTTGAATACTTCCAGGGATGGGAGACTCACAACTTCTCTGGATAACTAGTTCCAGTTTGTCTCACCACCCTCACAGTAAAGAATTTCTTCCTAATATCCAATCTAGACCTACTCTCTTTCAATTTAAATCCATTCCCCCTTGCCCTGCCACTACAAGTTCTTGTAATAGTTTTTATTCTTTCTTGTAGGTTCACTTCAGGTACTGAAAGGCCGCAATAAGGTTGTCCCAAAACCTTTCTCTTGTACAGGCTGAACAGTCCCAATTCTCTTAACCTTTCCTTGCAGGTGAGATGCTTCAGCCCTCTGATCATCCTGGGTGCCCACAAGCCATTCCTTATCTTATTTTACAAAGCTGAAGAAGTGAGGTCTTTCCCCTTCATCATCTTTCTGTAGCATATCTGTATCTGAGTGCTTGGTACAGGTTTTATGCATATACACCAAATAACACACTGCAAACAAGCACCAGCAGCACTAAGAAAGCAGACCACTAATCTGCTGTGGTCTGCCTCTGTCTCAAATCCTTGATGCCACAGAACCAGGGCTAGGCTCCAAAGTAATCCATATTCAGTTTCCTGACACAGGGCTCTGCAGTGCGTGTTGTGGGATTTGTCCTGCTGCTGTTGTGAGACAGTGCCTGGCAGGTGATGCTTTTCTTCCCCCAGATTCTTTCTGGCAGTGGACATCCATGGTCCTGGTCACCCATGCAGCATTAAGCAGCCATTAAGGAGATGTTACACATCTGAAGTGAGTAAAAGCAGACAACAGACTTCAGGATATTAAAAGTTATTTTCTGCAAGGCTGTGCAGAGCTCACTTCAAAGCTTAATGACAGAAAATCTCCTGGGGAGCTCTTACCTGTAAGAGCACAGACTGAGGTAACAAGCTGGGGGATAAAATGCTGTGGTTATAGAGAGGAAGTTGCACCCTGCTAGCCAGAAGGTGCTGTTGGTTTGCCAATACAGAGGAAGTTGAGGCTCCTAGGCTGTGCCAATACACTGAGGTGTATTGAGGTGTATACATCTGTTTTCTGCCCCCTTGTATAATTCATAAACAATTCATGTCACAATGAGTGTTTTGTCATGATGCTTCAAATGCTTTCTAGATCACTATGGATCCCACCATTATGTATGGTGTCCTTCTACTGGTAGCCTAGGAAGGCTAGCGATATTGGCCCATGGAAGAGCAATGGGCTGTTTCCCTCCAGAGACAGCTATGGAAATCTTTATTCCAAGTATTTTTGGATACATCTCCCTTGTTCCCTCTGCTACTCCAGTTTATGGATGCTAGTAGTGGGACAGAAGACAGAAATGTTTCTTAGAAGTTGCAGATTACATTTGCAGTATGATAGTGAAATAGGCACTTGGGAGGCTGACAGCCAGAGGAGGGAGGTGAACATCATACCAGGAGGATGATGGGCACTATCAGCCCCCCAAGATTACATGCCCAGCCTCTCATGGCCTTTGTGAGGCTGAGGGAGGGAACCTGGAACACACCTGCTAGGAGTGGTTTGTGAACTGGGGAACATTTTGCATGGCCAAGACGGAGTCCTCAATGAGGGGTTACAGTTGTGCATAATCAGAGGGACAGGGTGCACTGTATTCCCCCTTTGAATTTTATGTTGTCTCTGTAGACAGCGTGTGTTTTTATATAAGGCTTCATCCAGGATTACCGCACACCTCTAATTCATGTGAATGTGCAGCGCAGCGATACACGGACTTTATCAAGATTCATATGTCCATTTTATGATATTTTTTGTGGGGATTTTTACTGTACTGCATAGCTGGATTTTATTACCTTCAGTGTGTGTGTTTTATGGCAGTGATGCCAAGCATTTCAATGAATTGTGCAAGACCCAGACCCATGAATGCCAAGACATCTTCAGTGATTTCATAAATTACAATAAATACACTAAACTGAATGTTGTGGAAAATCATTGTCTTTTACTGAGTACACATAGTACTATGCAAAATTAATAGTTATTAAAATCCCCTGTAGTAAGACAAACAGTTGTACACCAGCAGTCTTTTTTCCCAGGGCCTGGGTGCAGCTGCAATATGGCTATTTATCTGTCTATTATCAGCAGCTCTGACACAGATGTCATTTTCTCAGACATATCTTGTCTCCTTTTTTCATCAGGTTGGTGTTACAGAGGATGAAAAGGTGAAAGTGAGGGAGACTATAAAAAAGCACTGAAATAAGGAGAAACAAATATTATTTTCCAAATTATTTTCTCAAAACAGTAAAATGGTGCTTTCATACCTGTTCTGGGGTTTCATTCCCATGGGTCTACCACCCTTGTATGAGTTTGGGACAGCTTTAATTGCTCTGGGCTTCTGTGATGCTGCCCACCCCAGCAGCATGCTTGCACTAACCCTCATGGCTCATGCACACAGTGCATCCACGGAGGAAGCCTGCAGATTTGGTTGAAAGCCAGTCACAGGTTTCTGGTGGCATGAGGAGCAGGTAAGATATTTATTTCCCCAGTCCTCCATGCGGGATCTCCAGGCTTGCAGGGCTGGACAGTGACTCACCATCAGGGATTGCCAGGGCAGTCTGGGGAGAGGATGAGTAAGTGCCTGTGAACTGAAGCTGCTGCTGCTCACCAAAACAGGCCTTACTGGGAGCTGATAGGAGCACAGAACCCGTTCCCACAAAGCTGTTCTCTTGGGGTGGTCTCTGAGCCAAAGAAGAGTATCATCTTGCCTGAAACTCCCATCTGCAGTGCAATGAACTGCAAAGGAAACTGCTCTGCAGTGGGATCCTGCAGCAGGGGATGGGGCGGAGGGGAATCTTTAACATGTTTTTATGGTTTGTTTTAAACTGAGTCCTTGTGGAGCTTGAGCCAGGTGATTTACCTTGTGGTTGGCTCCCAATGAGGAGTGCTAATGGCACAACATGCCAGATTCCATTTTCTGTCTCTGGCCCGCCAGTAAAAAGTGTCACCAGTTGAAAACACCTCCCATTAAGCCATTTGGCACTCCTGTCTTGGGTGGAGGTAGACCTTGGCCAGCTGGCAGAAAAGGCTCTGAGTGGGATGCACAACCACACAGCACATTGGGGCATGCTGGGCTGTTGGGCTGTTTAGAGAAGAAAAACAGAGCACAAAAATTTGTAAACTCTCTAGTAGGAATGTCATTTTGACTAACATATCAGCAAGGGTGTCAAAAAGTAAAAACGGATGCACAAACTAATGGAAAGCAGATTTTCTTCCTGTGGCAGATTTGGCTTTGATGAAGAGAGGGAGAGTACATGTGACAGGAGCAAATTCATATGGTAGGATTGTGGACTAGGAGAAATACATTCCCTGTCTCTGGGCAAGACTGTGAGTTCAGCTATGCCCCTCTATATCCATCTCTGCTTGCCATACAATGGGCAGAAGCACAATCCAAGGGAGAGCAGGAACTACTCAGTGTTAACTCACTCAGGCATGCAAATTACTTGAAAAGGCTCTGCCCTCCTTGGGACTGACTGCCACAGAACAATGTCACTACCTCCTCCAAGCAAGAGGGAAGCATCGTTCACTCTTCTCAGAGGGAGTGCAGTGCCATCTCTCTTGACTATTTAGCCCCAGAGCATTTTGCCAATAAATTACAGCCTGGCCCAAATCTCCCACAATGCCATCTCTGCCACGCGGCCTTGCTGGACCACCTCTGTGCAGAAATTTCAAAATCCAAGCTCTGAGCCCTTCTCCTGCCACAGCTGACCCAAATCAGCTCAGGCACTGGTAAAACAAGGATTAGGCCTTTTTTTTCCATTTTTGCCTTGCACTTTGGAGCCTGTAGGGATTCTCTTGTCCAAAGTATTTTTATTTCTGCTCCACCCTGCTATTTTTCCAGAGGTTGGGGGGGGTTTTTCCTCCTTTGAACCTATCCAGCCTTCTCCTTATTCTGAGCTTTTGTTTTCTCTGTTCACACTCCCACACTTGAGGCCAGACCTGCTGAGATACTGACTTTTGCTTTGACATTATGGTTTGCTTTTTATTTAAGACTCTGTTATGGGTCAATGCTAGTACACCCAAGATGATAAAGGCTCTGTTCTGAGATTACAGCATAGAGCTGCAATGTCCAATTGAGGTTGCACAAAAGGCCATCAAGTTTCTGGTTTTATCTTGTTTTGCACTGGTTAAAGGGACCTTTTTTCTCCCTGTTTTGTGCAAAGTTAGCAAAGCTGCAAGTTTGACGGGTTTGCTTTTCATGTACAATGATTTTCTGCAGCTCCAGGAAGGCATTGCAATGCATTAGCTAATGCAATACAAGTTCTTCCAAGAAGTTTGCAGGGGTCAGGTGATTAACCTGTATATTTTACAGAACATTTAAAGACACTGTGGTCTGAGGCCTCATAAAATCATAAAACTACCACTCAGCTATGAACTGTGGGTTGAAGCACAGTGCTGATATACTGCTGCATTAGAAATGGGAGGAAACAGAGTGAAATTTCCCCTTCTGATCTGCACAGCTGATAAAAGCTCCACAGCACAGCCTCCTACTGCATTTTCCACAGCCAGAGCTCACACTGGGCCAAGTTCAGCATGTCTGCAGAAGGGAGGTGCTGTCCTGCTGTGTTCTGCCCCACTTATGCTGCCCAGTTGGAAGAAGTAACACCTGTACTCAGTAGCAGAAGACAAGTCCTTACAGCCTCTGCTCCAACAAGGGCACAGGGCCTGGAGCTGGGAAGGGGCTCACAGGGTCTCCTGCTGGCACAGAGGCTGCATGTCCTTCTCTTCTGCCTCCTCTGATCAAGGAGGAGAAAACACCACTGGGAAGGATGGCTTCAGATTCTGAGCTAACTGAGCCTTTAAACCCTGCATATTCTTATTCACAGTGTCCCACAAAACATCAGTATTTAAACTTTCCTCCTCATCCAGGACCCCCATTTGTCTTTTTCCATCTGATCAGGAAACATGTTTCCATCACAGTTCACTGGGACTTTCCCAGCTCAACTGGGTTTACTTTCAGCCCCTTCATAAATGGAAATTAGCTGGTCTTATTAAGGATTAGCTGCTCTTATTAAAGGATAGCTCTGATTTCCTAATAAGGAAAATGAAGACAGAAAAGAGAACTTATTGTACGACAAAATCACTTTCCACCCAAGTTGCATTTCTCAGGTAGTATCTGTCCTCGTTGAGCAGTGCCAGCCAGGCCATCAGGCATGTTTCTTGGTTCTTTGCTGTGTGGAAAGTCTTTGTATCATGGATTTTTCTAAGTGACGCAAAAGTTCCATGGAGTTTATTTGCATCCCCTACAAAATTTGCTTTCCAAGCTGATGAGAATCTGGACAGTCTAACTCATTCACTCACCCTGTGTTTTTAATCTCTGACCCATCTCAGCATCACAGTCATCGAGGGCTTTGAGCTTCCAAATGCTGCCCATGGCGCACAGCTCACCAAATGCTTAGCTGCAAGAGGAGGCCAGTGGTGGCATATGAGGTAAGGTGTTGGAAGCTGGGAAGTGCCGAGGGCACGCCAAGGACTCCACGGCACCTACTCCCATTAGGAGCACTGCGGGATGTCATTGTGGCCAGGGAGAGCTGCCAGAAGTGGGACTGCAAGGCTCATTGCTGTGCAGTCCAGACATATGGTTGCTATCAGGAATAGGGCGGCGTAAATAATTGTTTCACTCCCTAAACCAGAAGAAAAAAAAACTAGGAAGAAAAAAGATTTTATTCAAATCTGACTGAACCAAATTTTTTTTTTTTTGCTAGCCAAAACGAAAAGTGGAGAAAAGCATAATGTCAGGCAGCAAGAAATATGTTAGTGGCTTTTGGGTAAGATCCAGCAAGGCAGATATTTTCCACCTGTAAATAATTCAGCAGAAGAAAAGTCATTGCAACTCATTTTTTCCAGCAAGACCATCAAGTCAATTAAGAGAAGCTGAATAGTCTTGTAGCCCTAGAATAGAGAAGAGTAAAATGTTGAGTCAGAACAGTAACTCCCATCATTGTTCTGGCATCTTCATGAGTGTTGTGCATTCAAATAATTTTTCACCATCCCCTTAGCATGGCCAGCAGAGACTGTACTGGAAACAAGGACAGAAGTCCACCTCCAATAAATAGTTTCCAGGACTGAGCCCTAAATCATCATTCAAAATTCCTCGATCCTCTTTTATCCTCAGTACTGGGTATTTAGCCACTTCCAGATGCCAGGCTGGATGGTTGCACTCTCCTTATGTGATAGCCCTCCTCTCCTCTCCCCACATCAGAGCTGCTCTGGATCTAACCCCAAAGCCTGTCCTTCCAGTCAGCTGAGCCAACATGAATGTGGGGCTTTTTTGGGCTTTGGGACCACTTTCCACCCTCCTCTGGCAAAACTGTATCTGGAGTAATTGGCTCATCCTGCATTCAGAGAAATGCAGGATGCCTGTGAGGAGAAAACACATTTTATAAACTTTTATATGTTCTTCTGTAGTATTCTACCACAGCTATTATGTTCTGGGCATCAGAAGGAATTTGATAAATTCCATTCACCATGCAGCTCTCCCCATCACTTGAAAACATATATTTTTTCTGAAAAGAAAAAGAAAACAAAGAATAAGGAAAATGGATGAAGGGTGTTGTCATCAAAAAATAGAAATGCATTGGAAGAGTTGCTAGGGATATATAAAAAAGGGGGTACTCATCACAAGCAAAACTTTCTTATTTAGGTATGGTGATATGGAATATACAAAGTATGAGGTATGAACTGCACCAAGTATGAAAATACATGTTTGATTTTTGCCTATTGCCTATTGACTAATTTTTTTAAAGTAAAAGAGAAAAGAACAAAGTGTTGGAAAGAAAAGTTTGATATTATTGACTAGTGAAAAAAAAAAGATGGTTATATCAGTAGAGCTCAGGAATCTCATGTAAATAAATACTTTTTGTAATAATGCAGAAACTAAATAGTCCAGATTTCTAGAAAGTCTATAAAAAATGAACAGAAAGTCCCTAGATATGCCCATTAAGATGCACTGGAGACAGGATGATACAAAGAACCAGTAGAAATTGAACCCATTACCTGTAGATCCAAAGTATATTAGACATATTTCCCTAATATTGCAAGCTTTGATATAAAGTTACTTCATTTCAAGTAGTCAGTGGTCACAGAAAGAATTTCAAAGGAACAAAGTTCAATTGTAAAAAGCCCATTTTAAACATTACTCTAAAAACTATTTCATTGCTCCTTCTGAGGGAAAAAAAATCCACATACAGCCTTATGTTCAGGTTGTCAGGGTTTTTTCAAAACAGATCTCAAGGGGAAAAATTGTTTTCACTCTTTAAGGAATCTGGGTTTTTTTTCTGGCCTCACCACTTCTAACCCAAGGAAGAGAAAAATCATTATTACTACTTTGCTGAATATTGGGAGAATAGAAGAATGGAAAGATCCAGAGTGCAACACTCTTTCCTTCACAAACTGTTGGAAATCCATGACTTCCATTGCTGACTGGGGTCATTGGCCAGCAGTACAGGGGAAGAAACAAAAAGAGCCAAATAAAGACTGGTGTTTCTCCATTTGTTTCTGCAGCCACAAACCCCATTCCTTTCTCTGTTTTGTGATGTTATTCCTTTATATGGCACATAACAGGAGTTTTCTTTGGGGTTTGTTGCTTGGTTTTTTCCTTTGTTTAAGGTCTCACCTTCAAACATCAGGAACTCTTGTCCTTTGGGACAAATCCTGTTCCACTGGACCCACTGACTCTTTTGTCACTGAGGAGGAAAAGCTTTATGTGAGCCAGGCTAAGATCCAAAACTAAATAGATAGCAAAGGCTGACAAAGGAAAGCAAGTGAAAAAGAAAGGGCAAGGGTTAAAAAAAATAAAACTAATGCGAGTTGTATTATGTGGTGAGTGAATCATACAGATTATGGACCAAGGACTACATAATTAAACATGTAAGGTATCAAGGTAAAGTACCAGAATACATAAAGAGGATAATTTCTTTAGTCAGCAAATGGGCAATAACAGGAAAGAATTTTTGTCTTGGGATAGTGAGCAGTTGTATAAACATATGATGCAAAGGCTTTTTCAAATAGACATAACATTGCCATATGTTTCATCAAAAAACTGCAGAGGGACTTGGGAAAATCAGAATGATTTAAGAGGGACTATACACATTTCTGCCACCACTTGGTTAGCTGAACACAGGCAGCCAAAGGTAAGGAGTGCTGTTAAACAAGGGCATGTAAAGAGACCAGAGTGTGCCCCAGAGATTCTCGCACTGAGATAATGAAAGCTCTCAAATGTCACCACAGAACTGAAGCTCTCCTTAAAAAGTGGCAGAGAGACCATGCTTTCTCTAGGTGCTGGGGGCTGACATTGCATTTGGGATAGCTCTTCCCAGTGGACTCAAGAAGCCCATTAAAGTGGCTGGCTATGATTGGAATTATAGCTACTGCAGCAGCTGAGACACACTGAGGTGCAAACTGATTTGCAGAAAAGAGCTGTGACAGGTTGAAGGTCCAGGGAACAAATGTATTGTGCTTGCTGAATTTTGACATATAAGCAAAAACAAAGGAGAGATTTGAAACACTTACACTTTTCATTTTCTCGAGAAGCTTGCATTTTGCTATTTACAAAAGGGGATGCCTGTGTGTTACCCTACAGTCAGGGGAAATGCTGCTCTGAAGCCCCTTGAGGGAAAGATTCTCCCAGACATCTGTCCTCAGGGAGCAGGAATTAAGCATCCCAATGTCCTCACTCTCCAAAGCAGCTCCAGTGTGGCTGTAGGGTGTTATTGAAAAGGTTTCGTTTGAATCAAGACCTGGTTTTGGATATTTCCTCTCAGGTACAGAGCCCTGCAAACAGCATTATCCATCATCTAAAATCTGTGTCCTCTGATAGATTCTTCTCTAATAGGTGTGAAGATGCAGCTTCCAAAATCCCTGAGAATAATTTCATGTTTCAGAGGGACTATTACAATCAAAAAGAGAAAATTCAGGAACTTCTTCATCTTCTGACCATATACTCAGCCTGTAAAGACCAGTCTAGTTAACAGGTGGCACTGACAGATCATGATCCAAACAGCTGCGAGAGAAACAGTCTGGAGCACTGGAAATAGTTACCCATTTGGGGAATGGTTTTTTTCCCCCCTATATTGAAACATTAATTGATTCTTTTATATTCAGAAGCTATTTTCACTTATCCCAGACACTTAACAGAAAAATAAAAAAGAAATAATGAGGAGTTTTGATGTAAAAACACATATAGCGATAAAACAGGTTGATTAACTTGCAGACTTTAAAAAATTAATGTCCAATGGAAGGAACTGCTGACTGGTTAAATTAGATCTACTTATTACAGCAGTACAACAGAAACTAAATTAATTTTAAGCTTCAGAATGAAAATTTTATTTTTAATTTTTGTGGGTTGTGGAGTTGGAGGAACTGGATACTTGGGAAATTAAAAGTCCTCTATTTATCATAGGCTAGATGCAGTACAGCCAGCCATAATACAGGTTTTTCTCTTAGTGCAAAATCTCTTGGCAGTTAAAATAGAAGAGCTGTCATGAATTCTAGTGCAGATATAACATTTTCATGATAGTGTAAACTTGCAAATAAGAACTCATCTCAGATGTAAACACTTTAACTAAGATTACAGGAAATCTACAAGTCATCCTGAAGTTACAGATACTTACAAATGTTCTTTGAAGAGTAGATTTGTTCTTCAGCTAGAAAGCTGGTCAGATCATTACCACGCCACTTCTGAGCATTTATATGTAGACAAGAAAAAAATCTGACCATTGGAGACTGTAAACATCAAGGACAAAGGAATTTTATTCTGGTATAAACCCATGAAATATCAGATTTCTTTCTCCATAATTTCTTGACAGATTTAAAGTGAGAAAATAAGCTTTACCTAGGATATCCATTCATCAAAGAGTGATGGGAGGTTACATGAAGCTATGACAGATGATTTGTCTATAGGGATAGGTTCCATCTTCCACTCTCACTTAGAGCAGCCCATGGTCACTTCATTGGTGAGGGAAGGGAGGTAAGTCAACAAGAACAAAATGAATGAACAAAACAATCCCAAAACCTCAAACTTATGCCAAATAAAGTGAGTAAGCAAAACAAAGAAAAGAATAAAAGAAAAAAAGTCAACAAAAATATAGGCCCAGATAAGAAGATAGCTCTCCAAGAGAACTGCAAAGACCTAAACTATTTCTAATTACTTTGATCTTTCTTACCTTCTCTCTGGGTTGAGTTAGAGCCTTTGTAGATCTTAGTATTTTGTTTGCAAGGCATGCATTTTGTTATTGAGGTGGTATGATGTTTATAAGGTAGCATAGTTGCAGGCCATGTGGACAGGATGCCACGTGGACTCTGTAGGGGCATAGCCCCAGTGACCAAGGAGCCCTTCTGACTCCCATGCATAGCAATCATTCACTTCCACTGACTCTCCAAGCAAAACAGAGGCTTTTTTGGGACACTACCTCTGAGCCTTCAATACATATTTTTCCATCATTAATATTTTAAGAGGTCCTGCAAGGCCCTGAATGTACAGCCTAAGAAGAGACCAGCATCCGCTTTCCTCCCCTATCAGACCCTCGAAGGAAGGTACCTGTTACACCTGCTTCAAACCCTGTTTGTTAAACACCACCACAGCAAAGGACACAGGGTTAGATCACTTCTTATTTAATGCTTAGTCTTCTGCTGGCAGCACCAGTGGCACTGCTGAGTGACAGCTACAGCGTGTCATTTAAATACTTGCATGGGGATTTGAGCGAGGCCAGGTGATCAGGTAATATTAACAACTTTCGGTCACTATCTAATCAGGGCTGGATCCAGACCTGTGACTGACAGATTTTTAATTGCTAGTCTCCTAAGTCATACAGTTCTCTCTCACTGGGAGGTGTTACCTTCAGCTGTTACTATGATGGATAAGGGCAAATTCTACACTGTTAAAAAAAATCTTTATATGTGGATATCTAAAGTGTTGCTTTGTCTATTTAATTACGGGGACTCTTTTTTTACAGTAAGAATGAAAAAGATAAAAATATTGAAATAATATACTTTCCAAAAAGAAAGAAAAATAGAAGTATATCTATGTGACTGTACATCTTTATTTGAAATCATACTGTTCTCTCTTGATTTACTGCAAAAATAAAGAACATAAGAATGCAGGAGAAGTCTATCATGCCTCACCTCTTTTGCTTTCGAGTTTCTATTTGCTCCTTTATTTTCCATACTTTAAAATCTCATTTAACATTCTCTTGAGAAGGAGAGCACAAGATTACAATCTAACGATTGTAATGAGAATGGGTTACGTTTGTGCCATTTCCCATTTTCATTACAATCTTTGTGGCAAGAGTAATGTAACAGAATTTTTAATGTCTTATATATTGCATGAACACTTTTTTTTTTCCAGCAAGCTCCTGCTACATTTCAATGGATGATGCTGTTGCAGAACATTGCAACTTTGATCTTTTTATAGCTTGCATTATGATCACATTGGCAATTTAACCCACTTCCCCAAAGTGGAAAATATTTTGATATACAGCTTGCTGCTACAAAAGCCAGTCATCTACACATACTGTACATACCTAGAAAATTGTTTTCCCCAAAATCCCAGCTGTGGCTGAATACAAGATACTGACATCACCAAAGATGTGTGCTTCTCTGAGTGGTACTACGGGAATTGTAGACTGCAGAATCTGAGCAGAAGAAGAGAGCATTTTGTTTCCTGAAAGGTACAAACAGCTCTTAGAGAGAAGTGTGTTTTGCGCGTTAGGTAGGCATGGCACTGATTTTCCAGTGTATAAACCTTTCTAGAAAGCTTCTCATAGTGATAAACAGCTAGGGAAAAGATAGGTGATGGACCAGGACAAATTTTCTATAAAAAAGGGACCAGAATGAGTTTGGCAAGAGAGCCAGTGGTTTAAGCTATGCTACAGAAGCAGCAGGCACCACTAGCAGTTTGTCTGGATTTGTTAATGCAAATGGTTAACATGAGTGATTCTTAACACAGGAGATAACTAGGAGAAAAGAGAAGTGTGCTGGAATAGCTACCTCGAGGGCAACATCCCTGAGGAGATCTGTGCAGACCTTGTGTGACCAGAAAGGCTTCAAAGGGAAAGGCATCTGCAGCTAATGGGGAGATCTTCCTCAAATTCCTTGTCTACTTTTATGGGGCAAGAAGAGAATGATGGCCTTAATAAAAAGCTGAGCTATCCTCAGGCTTTTATATCATGGAGGGCTGCAGAGTCCCAACAGCCTCAGATTGAGTGGGTGGTGAAGACCATGCTCCAGGTGCACCAAAGAGAGCAAGCACGGGGCCATGGATTAGCACCGATTTGACTGGGTATGGGTGGATCTACCCTTCAGTGACTAGAAACACTTCCCTTTTAGAAAATGCAGCCTGATGAAAAAAAAACCCAAAACAAGAAAAACAGAGAAAACTTAGGGAAATGAATGGGCTTAACCTCTGGCCAATACTATAAATTCTATTGATGTATACATCTTGTCGATGAATACAGACAAATTATATTGAACTTTAAAAAATAAAATTTTGAGAGTAGCACCTCCTTGCAATATAAGAAGACAATGTCAGCATATCTTTCAGACAGCCTGCATCTGGCAGATTCATGCTTAAGCTGTTCATGCTTAAGCTGTATTTCCTTGATGCATAGAGTAGAATCTGGCATCCTTTGGATCAATGCCTATGGAGATATTCACAGCATGGCAAGGCAGTGGGTGAAGGAGAGTGACATCCTCATTATGATAACATTCAACAGACAACTTCCAGATTTTGAAATTTCTGGACAAAGCCATTTATGAAAAGATGCACAAGGTTATATTTCACACTTAACCCATGGGAGCTGAGTTTTAACCCTGTGTCTTGTCTGCTCAACTTCTGTTGCGCTTGATATAAGCTGGGCACATCTACACTGAGGCTAGAATTCTTTTCCCTTTGAGTCTAAATTTAACACAGCAGGCCCTCAGGATAAAACCAGTTGAGCCCTTTGGAGGGAAAACGTTCATCCTCTTTATCAGAGTGGCTTTCCCGGTGGCTTTCACTTCAGCGAGGAGAGTATCTGGGATAATTGCTCTTTCCACAGAGGATCAATACTGTGTAATTAATCAAGATGAAATCATTCTTTGCACTTCTCCAGGTTTCATCCTTGAGACATATTCTCAGATTCACTGGCTCCTGGAGATAGCAACGCTCTCCTACTGCACTACCCCAAGACACCCTAGGGGCAAAAACATCACAATCCAGCTGTCCAGAGTCTAGCCTGACATATCTTAATAGATGAAAAGAGACAAGAAGGCCCAGATGCCTCTTTATTAGGACCATCCTCTCTGCAGAGACAACAACCCTCAAAATCTACCACAGTCAGCGTAACGTTGGCATCAAGGGGCACTTATTCCCTCCCAGGAAACATGCCACCAAACTTGCAGTGATTACAAAGCAGAAGCATGCACTTCAGAAATACACCTAGCAGAGCCCTCGGTCACAGTGAGAATAATTCAGCTAACATTTCTACAATTTGCAGAGTTTGCTTAGCTGTGATTGATCACATGAATCACACATTCCTGTTTAATTTGTGTTACGGGGCGAGCATATTTTAAATCCACTGCCTTGTGTGAAACAACACGGGAAGTAATTTTAAAAGTACCTTTTCTATGAAGAATAAAAATATGAACATTTATTATTATTAAAGTCATTTTCATCTCTGCCAGGTCACTTTTTTTTCCCAAATTTCAAAATGCCAGAGGGGAAAAAGAAATGAAAAGACTATTGAATCAGTTCTAATGGACTTAAGACAAAATGAAACATTTCAAGCAGTTCATTTGACCTGGAAACATACTCCTTTTAGTATAAATACTTTTATGTTTCATCCTAACTTGGGCTAAAAAGGCTGGAATTTCCCACAAATTCCAATCATCCCCACTTATGCTCAAGATTCCTCCTGCGTGTTGGGCTCTTTATTTCTCCCTATTAAGCACAATCAAGACAAAATGACTCCTAAAAAGATTGCTGGCCATTCTGGTATCACTGAAATTAAGTAGCTGGTGAAGACAATTATAAATAATGTATACAATTGTGTTTATTACAGAAAGATATTAAAAGAATGACTGGAATTTTCCATTGGTTTAGATAAGCAATGAAGACATTTTAGCAGACCAGAGCTGAGAAACAGCACTGGCTCAAGTGATTGTGCGTTGATTCAGTTTACATTAAATGGAAGAACAAATAGAAGTAAGGCTGGAACTAATGTTCTCCATTTCAAAAGGGCATGGACTAAGTGCTCTGAGCGCCCCAGCCGCCAAAGTCAACACACTGTGTGTCTCTGCAACGGGATGGGAAAGAGGCTGGAGGATTCTTTGAATCACTGGTGCTTACGAGATCTCAAAGCTGTATTCCAAGCAGGAGGAAAACACTCAGTCATCTATGGACCTGCAGGATAAAGAACCACTTAAAGAGCCTTCAGTTCAAACTTCAGTGAGAGTAATGACACTGAACAGAAGTGCAAAGGGAAGCTGTATAATGGGAATGAGGTTCAATTACACTGGAAACAGCAGCAAAATAATCTAAAATCTTAATTGTATGGGAATGAGATTTTACTAACTGGAAACAACAGAAAAAAAATCTAAGAGCTTAATTGTCTCCAGTTGTGAGGACCTTGGTAATCCCATTCTGAATTCAGACAGAACTGGCACGTGAAACTACAGGAACTTGCAGGTATTCATGATGAGCTATCTACTCATGAGATTAGAAAATAGTAAAAGGCAGTATCTCCAGTTCAGTGTGAGAAGAAAAGAGATCTCACAATTAAAAGTTAGTCTGATCTCAAATGTCTCAAGGCTTAGGAACAAATTTTGAAAGAAAGAAGTAATTTAAGTCATTGAGATAAACTGGGAATGGACTAAAATATTACCAGAGGGTTTGAATTTGCTAATGGTAGGTTGTTTTAGACTAACTTGATAGGATTTTTAAGAGATAAAAGATTTTTAGACAAAGGAAATATGGTAGATATAATTTATCTGAGCTTCAGCAAAGCATTTAATAAGGTGTCAGATGGGAAATATTTTTTTAGCTAGAGAAAATAAGGATGCATGAAGGAAGTCTTGAGTGGGAGCCTGCTGAAATGAAAACGATCACTTGCAGTACTGCAAAAAGAACTGAAGGAGAGACATGAATGAACTTTCTCTACATTCAGATTTGAGAAATTCTACTTTCTCTCTTTCCTGGTAACTTGCATATAAATAGATAGAGTCATTACTTCTGGGATGCTGATTGGGATACTAATTGTCCACAGGTAAAAGAAAGTGTTAATACAGAAGAGGATGAGGGCAGTAGACTGAAAGACAGGCATTATAGGAATAGAATGAAATAAAAGCTCATTCTTTGAGGGACTGTTACCACAGCTACTGTAAAAAGAGCTCTCATCGGTAGAAAATGACTGAGATGGGTTAAGCTGGTACAGGAGCTAAGGAGAGCATGAATGACTCTAAGCCACCAACAGGGACCACCCTTGCAAAGGCAGAATCCAGCCCATGCCAGGCAAGATAATCCCAGCAGTAACAGGAAAGTCTTAAGATAACTGTGTGGAACAGTACTGCAACAAGATCTGAAATATTGTCTACTCCTTTGGCTGCCCACATTCAAAAATCAGAACTTCAAACTGAAATTCATTTAGACAACAGTGCTGAGATGCTTGGGGAACAGGCTGTTAGCTGTACTAAAGAAGCTGGAGCTTGGCATATTCAGCTAGCATGAAAATGAAATCTTGAAGGCATAGAGAACTGCCCTATCCTGGATAAACAGTTGGTAAATACCAGCTGGAGGAGAAAAATAAGTCATCCATTGGGCAAGAACTGGATAGAAACCAGCCTCCCATAAATTTAGAAATTTAGAAAATTTAGAAATTAAAAAAAAAATGGGGGAAAAAGTCTTTCTAAGAGAATACCAACATTCCAAATGGAAGAACAGAATTAACACATCAAGCTAATGGTTCTTTTCAACAACAGAGGCTGGTCTCCATATGACAGGATTTACATGACGTGGTACCTGAACAGTATGGTGCTTTCTAACCCTCTGCCAGACCAATATTCCCATTCCTATGTTTTGAACTATGTTCTGAATCAGAAGTATTTCTCTCTCCTCCAGAAAAATACTCCAGTTCTGCATATACACCGTCATACAACCTATAATGTAATTGAGATTGAGAAACAAGCTGCAGGAATCCACCCAGGCAGTGTGGGACAAGGTCACTGTGAAGGGCAGAGAAGAGATTTCAGAGATGGCAGCTGGAGGGGACATTGGCTGAAGTGGTGTTTACCATTATTATCTCCTCTGCTCATGCACTTAGCACTACAGGGATTAAAATGTAAGTTATGGATGGTCCTATGAAAGGTTGCTGAAAAAAAGAATCCCAACCCTTTATTAATGACATTATTTTCCCTTGAAAGCATAAATACCTAGTTCTTTCAGGTGCTACAGATTAAATAGCCTGAAATGTAGGCAGAAATTACATTTGATGTTGTGAAAATTGGAAGCATTGATAAAATATGTTTGTTAGAAGACAGGAGGTGAAAATAGGTGTAACAGAGAATTGACAAAGCAGCTTAGAAACAATCTTGCTATTAGCAGGGAGGAAAGAAGTAGTAATACAATTGGGAAACCAATTAGTTAGGAAAAGGGCACAAAAATGCTATAGGAGAAGGAAAGGATAAACAGGGAGGAAAAAAGCAGTAAATGAGATACTACAGTATTGCAGCAACATCCAAGGTAACTCTTCTATGAAATACCTAATCAAATCCCCTGGGCTCTCATGTGGAACCTGATGAGTACCTGTCAGACATTAATGGAGCCAGTGGAGTCTTCCCAGTAACTCAGCTGTGCCTCTTCTTGCTGCTGGTGGTGTCATCTGAGGTGCCAGGCTGGCAGCTGAGCTACAGGTACAAATACACAGATGATACTGATGCCACACAGGGCAGCTGCCTTCAGCAGAGAAGCAGGACAGGTAGCTGGGCAGGAAGAGGGAGGTAAACTGAGAGAGATGTTAAAATTCTGGAGCAAAACGCCCTACAGGTTATGCAGGAACACCTCTGGTGAACACACCAGAATTCAGGGAGCTGGAGCATTGCCATGAGAACAAGGGAGAAAAAGGATTTTGGAAGCTCCACAGAGGGTGAAGTCAACAAGCAGTCAGCTATGACAGAGAGCTGAAGCAATGAAAAGGCATAATAATATATAATGCTATTTCAAAACAACAGATGGGAATAGGGAATTGATAGTGAAGCGATTAATACTAGCAATGAAAGAACTAAACACCTTTAAAATGCACAGTTTCTAATAAGAGCCAAGCCAAAGACTCACAGCAATTCATAAATTACCAAAGAATTATACAGTGGCAAGAAGGGAGAAAGAGCAAAATGAACCCAAAGGCATGCCAAGTGCCTGCTGATGGAAAGGAGGACGACTTTGAGGGGTAAGACTGAGCCTCAGGGTAAGACCTGTAAGCACAGTATGTGTCTCCCAGCCTGGTCAGCAGCTGGGAAGCTCCTGTAACACCGTGGGATATGGAGAACAACCTTCACTGCTGCCCCAGTTGCACCCAGCTGCCCCCGGCAGCTGTGGCTCCCTAGACCTGCAGGAGAGCCTCAGATACCAGGCTGGTGTTATGTGGGAACTATTCTGTGCTGGAGCATTGCCAGTGCTTTCCTCTAAGTTCTCTCTCACCTGGGACTTGGTGGGGATGCTCAGGTCCCACTTGCAACCCCAGAAAACTGGCATCCCACCCTTGCCCCAGCAAACCAGCATGAACCAGGGACAGGGCCCCATGGGCCACGTTTTGGGTTCTGCTTTGGTCCTTTAAAATGGGGTTTCTTATGGAGGCTATGGAGCTCTTCAAGGTTTTCACTCCTCCATAATTTCCTAGCAGTCATTTTTCCTCATCTGCAAGTTTTAGACTAAATTTACACTTGCATTTCAGTAGCTAGTGTTGACATTATAAACAGCACAAACAAACTCACTGATTCCATACACAAATCAACATTAAGGGGTGTGCACTTTATATAACTCAATGCTTGTAACACAATCTGTACAACTTTGATTGAAGGGAAGCAACGAGAAAGGCAAGAAAGAGAGAGGGCTGGAGTTGTATGTTTCTCCTGGTGTAGCTGTGGGTGTATCATCAGCATCCCTCATTTTGGAAAACTTGGTAACAGAAAATTCTGAGCACAGTTGCCAGCCAGTGTTCAGAAAAGAAACAGGGACAAAGATGCAGAAGATTAGAAGTGATAGATATTGACAGTGTCTTATTAGGAAGCCTAAGGATAAAGGGTATTCATTACAAGGAAATTAAGGATTTGAAGCTACAATAACTCAGCAACTGCCCTTTTATTTCCTAAGCACTCCTAAGTGCAAAAAAAAGATTGATGTAAACCACCAACGCCAGTGGCTAGTGCAACTTCTGACTGGTTGTACTGTGCCTGGACTGGGACACCTGGCAACACGGATGCTAAACCAAGGTGTTTCCCAGCAGTCTAGGGGAAAGGTTGCATCAGATTTGTTCTGGTTTTCCTTTTTGATTATTGCTTCCAGTTAGATAGCAAATTCTTCATCAGGTTGCCAAGATTTTCAATATGACAAGAGTCATTTTGTGTGGTTTTGCTTGTTGGATATGATTTTAAATTGCTGTAATGGAACCATTTGAGAAAACAATAGGGAGAAATTAAAAATATGTATTTAAAACAGAATTAAAAATGAAAGGAACAGATGTGTACCATGCATGACACAGGAACTTTCAAATGCAAAGAAAATGCATATATTAAAATGAAAGACTAAGTGGTACATATACATCAGCACTTTCCATTCCTTTTTTCTTTATACACGTGTTTTAGATATACATAAATTATTTTTCCTTTTGTTTTATCCCTTTTTTAAAATCAGAATATTCAAACATTCTCTTTAAGAAACAGAAGAGGATGAAAGATTGCATTTGGCAGGTTCCTTTTGTGCTATAATTTGTTTCTTTGTGGAAATGCAGCAAAGGGTGACTTTTATTATGTGTTAGGTAAGAATCTGCATAGAGCAACTTCCAGCTGTTGACCATGCGATTAGGCCGTTAAAGTGCAAAAATCGCTGTTTACAAATACCCATAATTACTATAATTTTCATGCAAAATCTACACTCACCTAAAACCAGACCACATGCCAGTACTTTCCTGGCCAAAATGGCTATTTCTTTCTGTCTTGAAGTCTCAGTCACATATTGAAAAAAAATATCTGCAGAATAGAATATATTTTGACTGCAGAAATAGATTTTGCATGAATAGACTCCTGAGGCATCCAACAGTTTCAATAATGTTTTCTATTCCAGGGGAGCAAAAAATATTTTTCCTTGATAGCATTTATTTTATATTCACTGCACTGGAATTACTTTCTCAAAATTCTGCCAGCAAAGACTTATCGTATGTGGGTGCCATTGCTGTAACATAAAGATAAGGATGGAGGCTTATTCCACTCATAAGCTCATGAGTCTGTAAATTGGAACTATCCTTCATAGTACAATGCATTTTACCAGTCCAAATATTTTTCTTAAAGACAAGACAGGAGTTTTTTCTCGGAAGTATTTTCCTTCGGTGACTTAAGGAAGCATATTCATGGACTACTTATGATGGGGAAATACACAAACAATGGGACACCACTGGTTTCTCTGGATGGGGGAAGAGTCCGCATTATTCCAGCAGCTTCAGAATCAGTCATTTGAGCAGCTGCCCTAAACAGGAGAAATGTTGTCTGGGGAGCAGCAGATAAGGTAAGATAGACCCAAGGACCTCAGAGGACGGAGCCGCATCCTAATTTGATGATACAGGTGCAAATAAATGGCTCCACTCATTTCAAAGATGGGACAGGTGACATATCTGGATCTGAATTTGGATTAAATCATCAGAAATGTTCAGGCCTGTGATTTTGTTGCCGGCCAAATGACTACGATTATTACAACCAAACGTAACAATACGATGACATTTTACCTAGGGGCAGGAATGCAGGGGAGATTAAAATGAGAACTGACTCAAGCCTTCACCAGGAAATTGAATCTAACCCTTTTTGAAGTTAAACATTTTGATATAAAATTTTTCATCGTATGGCTGACCTGCATAAAACGACAGAATTCCCTGTGCACTGCAAATGCTTTGTGTGCTGCAGTTAAATAATTCTAGAGATGGGAACCAGATTAACTTTGAAATTTCCATTCTGCCCTCACAAACAGCAGTTCGGCTCCTCTCATGGCAGCAGAAGTTTGCTGTCAGCCTGCAGTATTTTGATCATGGTCCTGCCTAGATCTACTAGGAGAAGAAATAATGATATGGTCGCGAGAGCCCTAGCAGTTGGCCAATGCTGGATCCCTCTCCAATGCCATTAGTGATGAGGCTCAAACAATAGAAACTGCACTGGGGAATTGAAGGGAAGAAAAAGGCTGGTGATGTCAAGACCCGTCTGGTTCTCTTCAAGCCATTGTGCTGTGTGTTGCAATATTAAAACTCTCTTACATTAAGGGCTAAATTATGGGCTTCTCAGAACTGTTTGACCAGCGAGGGACAGCACATTGTTCCAAAGATTTCTGGCCAAAAGGGAACTATAAATTGTCCAGTCTGATTTCTCTCCCATTTAATCATTAAGAAGCTGCCATGTCCCATTCATGCACTCTTGCATTGGCCCAAAGATGTTAGATAGACAAAAATATTTCAACTTTTCAAAGACTTGCTGCCAGAAGAGCATGAAGTCTCTGCAGCTGCTGGGGCAGCTGTGCCTGGTCCACGTCTACTGGAGGGAAATGTCCGGCTGATGAATGTCATCAACCCATGGTTGAGCTCTCTTAAAACTGAACTGGAGTTACATCCAAGCCTCTTCCACTTCCTGAGGGCTCTCACATCAGCTCCCTTGATGTGTCCTTACTTCTGCATCATGGCAGGCAGTGTTCTGAGGCAGAGCAGAGGCGCTCCCTGACCATGCTGTAACAGTCTGCATGGAAAGCTCAGCCGTCTTTTGCACCTACAACAATCAGCTGCTGGACTCCAGGAGAGGAAACTGGCACAGCAGTATTTATCTTGCCAAAGAAGTTGCTCTGATGCTCCTACAGGCCTTGATATAGAATTAAGTCTGTTGATACAGAATTAAGTCTGGTTTGGACCACCAAACCACCAGATTTGCCCCACAGAGCTTTCAACAGACATAGGTGATGGAGAGAAGAGATGATAAACCAGTGGGGGAAGCCCAAGGTCATGGTGAGATGATAATGATAGATGTAGTAAGCAATAGTAACAATACACAAACTATCATGCCACTGCCCTTTTTTAGCTTAGATTTGAACCCTTGGGCTTTGCTAATTATGACACAGTAAAAACTAAAAGGGGAAATTACCCACAAAAAAAAGAGGCTGTTAACCACTTCATCTCTACAGCCATGCTGCATATTTTGTGCCTTGCTCTAATTGTTCAGTAAAGGCTCCAATAAAGTCAGTGGAAAGTCAGGATATCCCTCGTGGATTATGCTGTAGCAGAGTAGTTTAAATTTAATCTAGGGTTGGATTTAACACATTTAAAAGAGAGCAAATTCAGTATTCAGTCTAACAGTCCAGTCAATACTTGGGGCTGATGGTTTTTACTCTGGCACTGCATTTTTATATTCTGACAGAAGGCAGAAATTATGTCCATGATCATCCCATCATTAGTGGCTCCAGTTGTTTTTTCCCAAACACAAAAAAAAAGCCAGATGCCTTGTGCTCAAACAACAGGCATGGCATTTTGGTGTTTCTTTGAAATTTCCATATATATTCAGCAAAAGGTAGAAGAGCAAACCAGAAACCCAATTTGTGTAATATTATATTTGAACACAGAGTTGGAAGAGCTATTCCCTAGCAATAGCCAGCTCCAAAATACTAACTGGTGATACAATAAACAAACCAGTTCAGTTCTATCACAACAATAGTTTTTGCTTCTACTGCCTAACCAGAAGGCCATTTCTGAACCTCACTGCTTTACTGTTAAGATGCACCAAATTTCCAGCAAGAATTTATTCAAAATTAATTTATATCCATGTAGTCTTATGTGAATTTTGCCTTTTTGATGTCGTGGGTCTCCAGTTTTCCTTGTGCTGAGCGCCCACCATGACTCCAAATGAGTGCCACTGCTGTGAATATGTAGTAACACAGAAATAGCCTTCCTTTTAATGCTGACCAGCAGAAGTGCCAGGGAGAGATCAGAAACTGGTGAGAACAGGTCAAAAATTGGGAAGAGTCCCTAGGGCTCACCTGGGGAGGAAAAATTTGGGCAGAGTGGGAATGGGTCTGTGAATTTCCCTCTTTCTTGGTCAAAACCCCTTCCCCCAGAAACAGCTGGAGAATCCTGCTTCTTTCTCCACCCACTTGCACTCCACCTTTTCCTGTGAGGACCCTGCAGAGACCTGGTGTGTGGACAAAGCCATTGTACCTGCTGCAAACCAGCCACTGCCTCCTCAGACAAGGACACAGCCTGCTGCCCTAGGCCTGTGCCTGAAGATTGCCCAGGCTCCTGCCATCTGCTTCTGTTTTTCCAGACAAAATACGCTGTTTCTGGGTTTCCCATAATAGGATAGGCTCCCCACTCCCGCAGTCATTCTGGCAGATATTTATTCCTCTGGTTCCAACTCTAGATCACTTCTCCTTACAAGCATTTCCGAGAGCTCCTTCATGCCCCGAGCAGGCACAGCCTTGATATGCCCTGAAACCACCTCCAGTTTCTCACCAGCCCCACCACACTGGTGAGATGTGCTGTGTCCCCTTTGCCCATGCTCTGAGCTACACATGCTGTGATCCAGAAGCTGTTTGACGGCAGGAGTGTTACAGTATTCCTGAATTAACACGCTCTGCCTCCCAGTGGGCCTTATTAGCTCAGGCACAAACCTCACTAACACGGCTGTATGGTTTCTGTCCCAGAGAAGGTTTGTATCTGGCCAGTTTGCAGCATCTATCCATCTGCCCCCTCCATATAGATACACCATAGTACTCCAGTGATTAGACAGGATATCTTGTCTCTTGCCTTTTCAACACTCTGGCTGATTATTTTTATCTTACAGAAAAAGAGGGCACTCTTAGAGCCTGAGGTGTATAACCCTGTGTATCACACATGTAGTAGGCATGCACTACACACTAGAGAAGAGCTCTACCCCACTTTAATGTTTGTCGCTGCCTGTATAACACTCTTTCAGCAGCTACACAGTTAGTCAGACAAGAAATTTTTTTTTTTTTTACAGAAAACCCTGCCATTCATGTGCTGCTATCCCCAAAAACCAGCTCAGAAATATCATGTAGCATCCAGACACTTCCCCCTGATCTCACGGCAGTGGGGCTGTTAACTCCAAGGTATGAACCATATATGGCTGTGCAATAAAGCCTCAAAAATTATGCCATAGCCTGGAAATTATGCCAGGTATTTAAAATTTCAGCCCCATCCGATCCTGCTTCACAGACTTAGAATTGTGTGTTCAGCAGAGGCAAAAAAAAACCTGTGCTCTTGATGTGCATACCTTTGCTGTGGTTGTGCCTGCGCATAAGCACTTCTGTATCCTTTTAGTTAACATTACCTGGGCTAACATTCTCCCTCCCACTACTTAGATATGGTCTAAGTGGCTGAAAATATCCATGAAATGGAGATATAGCTCTTCATTTAAAACCAGAACCTTTCTCATGATTACATTAGCACCCAGGCTGCTGTGGACACCTGAGACATCCTTGGTCCTAAGCAGTACAGCCTGAAGAGCCCGCTAGTCAATAAAATAAAATACCCATTCTCTTTAATTAACATATGAAATAAACACAATCTGTGACACCTAGTGTGCAGCAGCAATTAAGAGGCATTGCTTAGTTAAACCTCCTAATACCTCATTTAAATACGCAATTAAGGGATAATTGCCTTCAATCAATAAAAAAATTGAAATATTTTGCAGGGACCTCAATTATTTTTTGTGAAGCTTTTTACTTCGTACTTAGTCTGGCCTAAGTCTCCAAATCTTATACCACTTGTTAAAGAAACATTATTCTTTTCTGGATTGCATTGATTTATGGCTTTTATTCATCCTACCAGCATTATATGAGCCTGATGCTAGCACTAAGCCCATGCAAAAAATTTATTTTTGTGTAATCAATGACTTGTATTTGTTTCAAGCTATCCATTTTATGTTCTCCATGGATCGTCTCCCTTTTCGTGTCCAAACAGACCAAGAGCATATCTTTGTGTAGGTCTTTACACACAGAACTTCCTCATAGGCACCTTAACAAATGTTTTGTAATGCAATTGTTTTCCCATTTTTCAGTATCTTCTTGCAAACAAGCAGTACTTCACTTGTGCACAAGAGCTAGCAATTCAAACCATATATCCAGCCCCACTCCCTGCCTACACACAAATCCATCCTTAGTAAAATGAGACAGATCTCATGAATCAAACAAGGAACAAAGTCAACCATTGCCTTCCCTCTCAAGGCACAAAATTAGCAATGCAAATATATATGCTCATCTAAGAGCTCCTTGAGTGCACTCCATCATGGCACCTCATGCCATCATCAGCCACAGAACAATCAGAATACAGGGGGAAATATTTTCATGCTCAATAATTGAATTATGTGGTTGAAGAGACAAGACCCGTGCAAGTAAGTGAGATGGGGGGGAAAAAAGTAGGAAATAAATTCTGACAGGCATTTACAGGCATCTAATGAGCACCCAAGAAAGCAGCATGCTACACTGACAGGGAAACCTTGGTGCAAGCTAGGATTCATGCTATTTTACATGTTTAGGTTATTAGCACCCCATTATCTGAACTCCTTGTGGCAATCATTGCTGAAGTGAAACCCCCCCTCTGGACTATTCCTGTCATGGGAAGAGGCCAATGAGGAAGTATTGCTTGGATTTAATAAAAAAAGGGTTCAAAATTGATCTGTTGTGCAATTGTAGTTAAATCATTTCACTTCTTCAGATATCTTTTCCACCATGCCATATCTTTTAGTCAGAAAGACTTTTGAGCTGGCATCAAAAAAGGGTCAGTCACATCCTTGTTACAGCTTGTCACTTATCTAAGTGATAAAACTAAGCTTGGACTTAAGATTGTCCTTAATTAACACAAGATACCAAACAAACAAAAAATAAAACAAAATTAGACGTTGCTGTAGTCTCTGTAAGGTGCACACATTCTCTCCTGGAAATGGTTTGGTGGCGTTCAGAGATTAAAGGCTTTGCAATTATGACATCAGTATGACCTATAATGGTGCCACCTCCAGATGAAAAGCACTGCATACTGTAGACCAAAGAGCATAGATTACATTTTTTACCCAGTTTTTGGTACACAGAGTCTTGCACAAGTGTTACTTTAATTTGTATTTCCTTTCCTCTTGCTCCTATCATTACAATATGTTGTGACTGATTGTTTCACTGTTATCTACCCACTATAGTGAAATACATACATAGACACTTGGTAAGTTCAGAGATCATGAATATTAGCATAAAGATGATGCAAAGACACTACTTTACAAGGAGAGGAACTCCCTGACTGCAAGAATTATTAGGAACACCTGGAAATCATCTAAGGAATTAGGAACTTTGACCTCCATCATTTCTGGAACCCCTATTATTTCTTTTGTCTGAATCACTCAGAGGTCCACCCCCTCCAGAGAGCAGGTGATTGCTAGATTTAGTCAGGTGATTTCTTCTGTTCCATAAATGTTTTTTCGAGATAATCAACTGATTTGCTTGAGAAACAAATATTTTGCTCCCTTCTAGTCTGTATACAATGGCTGTCATCAGGCATCCACTGCTGTTTTTAGCCTCCTCTAAGGACAGATGCTCTGCATAACTCCAATGATTCTGTGATAGATGATCCACAGAGAGCCAGGATACCGAAATTGTCAGTCTCCAGAACACATGACATGTCATCAGATGAGTAAAAGAAGATCTCCTTGATGTCATAGTACTTGTTAGTGTGGCTTTTCTTAGTTTTCTATCCATTTCTCATCTCATCTAGCTCTTGAAGGCTCACAGGCTGTGAGCCCTTTCTATTTATGCAAACATCTTAAAGTTTCTGATAATTGTGAATATGTGTCTGCAGCTATACATCTTTATAAAAAGGTTTTTATCGAGATGCTTCCAAATAACGTGTTAGATCAAGCAGAAAGCTCCACTAAATATTAGACAAGAACTGAATGTTAAGATGCATACAACACTTGCCCCTGCTTTGTCCTGTTCTTGTCTTTATATTGTCCAGTTGGTTGTGTGTAGGTTTACTATAAACTTTAGAAAGCATGTTCAAGAGCCCTGTGAGAAAGAAACAGAGTGCAGCCTGGGATTGCTGCTCCCCCACATGGATTCACTCATTTGTCCATGCCTGAACATGGGAGAAATGAAGGTTCAGTCCTCTTGAGTTCAGATCCTTGCTGTTGAGACTGGAATGGGATATGAACTGTACTTATCTTCTGTGATTTCAGATATGGACACATTCCTGTAAGAGACCCAAGAGGTATCTCTGCTCTCTATGCATGTAACACACACACCAGGCACCACTGAAGAGTCATCATATGGCTCCAGCGTTTACCCACTGCTATCCCAGGTTTAACTCAGGGCAAGCTTCACCAAGAGGGATCACCATCCAATGGCCAATTAAGTGAACGGAGCCAGTCCCCAGCGGCAGCAATGAAGCCATATAGGATTACTGCAGTTACATCACTATGATGATGATGATGGTACAGGCAACCAAGCCCTGAAGAATCTCACTCAGTTCATTATAAGGTCATAGAGTAAAAAATCAGCTGCTCTCATTTACACCTGTCAACCCCAATGAAAGGAGCAGAGTGGAGTGGGTATAACTGAGAGCAAAATTAGCCTACAATGCATAAACATTATCCTGTGTTATTTGCACACAGCTCTTTGTGTGGATTGATACATCAGCTGGGTAAATGATGCATCAGTTAAGACTCAGATAAAGGAGAAGAACATGTATTTTTTCTCTGCTATCTGCCATCAGTCTGCATCAAAAGTAAAAAGACTGACCTGAAATCAAACCAGTGTTCAGGAGTCAAGCTACAAAATGTCATTATGCAGCTCATCTCTCCAGTAACTCTCCAGAAAGATGTAGTAGCCTCAGAAAAACTGTTTTCCATCTGGTTTTAAATTTTCACAGAGAATCAAAACAAACAACACTCTGAATATAGTAAGAGTATATTTCTTGATAATAATAAAACTGGCTATCACAGTGGAATTCAAATGTGCTATCACTTCCTTACAACACCAGCTTTGATTGTTAAAACACAAGCCTTTTCTTTCCAATAGAGATGGGACAAGAAATAGCTCCTTGTGCAGAAAGCCATGAGCCTTCCCTCAGGGATGTGCTACATCTGCCAGCCCTGGTGGGCGCCATGGGGCATCAAAACCAGTATTTGAAACTTCTGATTAGGCAACGGAATTCAGTCTTCATGGTGAGACATATCTTAAGTACATGCTGGAGAAACTGTAAAAATATGATATCTATGCAAGGTTAGTTTTTATGGAACAGCTGAATAAGACTGCAGAAGGAACCCCAGGGCACATGGAGCGGGCTCACAGAGGAGACTGAGTTACAGAATTGGTCTTTTGTTCAGGTCTGAAAGCACGGCTAGATTAGATGATTTAATGCCATAAACCCTTCAGCAAGATCCATTAATCCAATGTCCTGGCCAAATTGTGTTTGTACTTTAAAGCCAATTTGTGTTCAAAATTATTTGAATTAATTGCTCTTCCTTTTTTAAACAGTTGTGTGGTATTTCTGTGTTCTTTCAAGAGTTTTCCATCGCAACTCATGGAATATGAGACTCCCATATCAATATTCATACCATACCTCCTTCCACAGTAACTTAGCTTCTCTTTCTAAGCAAAACGTTCTGTGAGAATGAGGAATTCAAATAGGCTGAGGGATAATTTTTTTTCCTTTTAAAATGAATCATAACAACTCCTTTCTCAGTCTTACACCACTAATGATACTAAAGCATAGGGATGGTGCTTTGTATTTTGAATGTAGAGACCGAGGCCTTTGAAGCAAATAATCTGCTTTGGTCCCCAGCTATGATTGGGAAGTTTCACACATCCCTGGTGCATAGCACAGTGGCAGGAAATAGCTCCTAAAGGGCCACAGATTTGCTGTTTAATTTTTTTAATTACTGCTTATTTAGGAAACATAAATACTTTTACAAATCATTACCACGTAAGTATGAACCATGCACTATTTTTAATTGAAAAATGAAGCTAGCACTTTTTCACTGAAAGGAACATTGTGAGAGACATAAAGCCACTCTTTCATAAGGCCTTGCAGGGACAAATACCTTCATCACCTCAGATGCCTTCATTCAGGGGTTTTATTTGTCCTGACAGGCAATGCCATTTGCAGTTCAGGAAATCCTGAGTTGAGGTAAATGGTGTATGAATCTAAAGCAAATTAGAGACATGGTTTAGTGGTGGACTTGGCAGTGCTGGGTTATAGTTAGACTCAATGATCCTAGAGGTTTTTCCCAACTTAAAAAATTCTATGGTTCTGCTGGGCTTGTCTCCATCAGGAGAACGCAGACCCATTGTTCAGGAAACAAATGCTGCCCCAGCACTTATGCACCTCTTCAGACACTTACTGCCCCTGTGTGAGAGGAGTTGATATTAGTTGTTATTAAGATACAGCTGGATTTGGAGCCTTCCAAGGTGAACACCTCAAAGAGATTAGTCAGCTAGTATTAGAACACTGCATGAAAATGTGGGTGTTTTTCTTAAGAGCTATGTATGGTTGTAACAACCAACTCTCCTCCACCCTGGGGTGGTGTTGTTTTTTGGGGGGACTTTTTGAAGTGATTTTCCCCTTTGGTTTGGTGTTTTGGGTTTTTTTGCCTTTTAATTTCATGTTTTGCCATTTGCATTCAGCTTAACTGACTGGAAAAGAATAATAAGAATGCTGGAGGACCTAAAACCCTGAGGAAGCCCAAGCTGTATGCTAAGCTGGTGCCTACCAGCAGCTTCATCTCAATTAGTCCAATTTGTGAATGTTTGTTTGTTTTTTCTTATTCACTGCCAAGCTATATAAAAAAAAAAAAAAAAAAAACCAAACTTAAAACCTGTGAATGATAACAATAAAAGGACTTCAGCTCATGATTTATCTTTAATAGTGGCTCCATTTTCAATTGAATCACCATTCTGTTAAAACATCACAGCTATGTCCAGACTGCCCCACAAGCTCTTAGGTTAGGAAGTCCTCAGTGAAGTAGGGTAAAGCAGGATAAAGGAATTTATCTCCAGGACCATTCCCCACCATCACAAGGGCCATTGTATGGAAGGCTTCTCCTTCACACAGATGAAGTGCCTTGAGAGGCAGGGGGGTTTTCCCATGCCAGCTCTTTCAGAAGTCCCTGTCCTACATGAGAAAATCCTGAGGGAGCTGTGCTGTTCCATTGGCCTTACTGCTCAGCATGACTTCAGGGAAGATGGCAAATCTCAAGGCTTTTGTTTCCCCCCAGTGCAGGAGCTCAGAGGGTGACATTCAACCTCTACCCTGCAAGGACAACTCTGTACATCTCCCATCTGCCCTTGCATGGTCTTTGCTATTACTGAACCTGCTTTTGCCTGTGCTGCACCTTGAAGAAGAGCCATCATCAGAGAGTATTAGGTGTGTACCCCAGTGCCACAGAGGATGGGGCTCATGCTGAGCTGCAAGCAGCGCCCTACACAAGAACACATGGTGAGCATCACCCAGCTCCAAGCACGCTGCTCTTCTGCCTCTGTACAAAGCATGTCCCATACCCTGCCAGAGCAAGGCTGGCAGCTGCTAAGTGCAATCACAGTCTCAATAGCTGCATCATCTCCAAGTCTTCATCTAAAGCATGTAGAAAAGCTTTCCCTAAAGAGTTCTCATGTATGAAAATGGCAAGTGCTGACTGCAGAAAGAGTTTGACAAGGCAGATGTTTTAGCTCTTCCATTGATCCAGAGGAGATCTTTCCACAAGAGAGGAAATACAATGCAAACCAGTTTGCTGTGGAGTCAGACGAGCCCCTAACTTGTAGCACACCTGAAATGTGTGAATAGAGCTGGGAAAGGATGAATCCAGTTGGGGGTCCACAGCTGTGCTATGCCTTTACTGTCCAGAGCAAAACACCCACCACCACAAAGGCTGCTTTTCACTTTGTCTCTCTCTATCCCCTATCCAACCAAAAGAAACTCATTCAGGGCTTCCAGCTGTTGCTTTCACTGCTCCAGCCACCACCATCCTACTCCCCCAGCCCCAAATTAATGCTCCTCCTAAAGCTGTTATCCTCTGTGAATTCTGTCATTTCCAATGAGTCTTGTGCTGTAATTTAAAAGATAACTCACTCCTGTTTCCAGCATTTTAATGCATTTTATTTTTTCTACAAGCAATATACGTGTGTAATTAATAAACAATTTAGTATGTTGAGGAACCTAGGAACTTGGCAAATGTTCTGGGGATATGAAATCTCAGGAAAAGCAGCACATTATAAGAAATAGTAAGTAATTACTTATGTAAGCTTTTCTTTTTAAATTCTAAGAACATTAGCTACTAATTACCTACTAATTACCAGTACTTCAGCAGGTGTTTGCACTTAACTGTAGCCTAAAGCCCCTGTGAAAAACAAACCCCTCTCACTCCCTCTCAAGATTAAAGCTGAATCCCACTGGACTCCATAATACAGCATAGGTGCAGCAGAGCTGTTTACATGCTAGTCCTTTAACCACTTGGCTGCTTAAGGTGAACACAGCCTCCAGTTTATTTCCCTTCTATTATTTGCTAGAATGAGTAACCCAAAAGGTAATGAACAAAACCTAAGGGTTAAAAGTAAGCCATGATTAAGATTTCATCCTCATCTCCACATTTATCTCACTTTTGTAGTGACCTGGCAGAGCAAGACTCTCTTTCTGACCATGGATGGGTATTGCTGGCTGAAGAAGGTGAGAACAAAGCCTTATCTGTGAAGATTTCCCTGAGTTTAAAAAAAAAAAAAAACAAACCAAAAAACAAAACAACTATGCAGAGCCCTCAGCTGGTGCAAAATGATTTCGTTTCACCAGTGTTGATGCCCAAGTCAATACTTCATGCCACTTGAGGGACTGGCCTGCACTTCAGATCCACTCTGTTCAAGACTCTTTTCAAAGACTAATTCATACAGGTAAATTTTACTAAAAAAAAAAAAATCTAGGCAACGAATTTCAAATTTATAAATGTAGGTTCAAGTTCATATCCTTGACTGCTTAAAATTTGGCATTTTCATTTACCTAGTTATCAAAACACACTTTACTATCAATAGAAGGAAGATCTCAGATATAAGGAGTTCAGGTAGAGAGTGGCAAAGACAAGAGGTGCTTTCAGCAACCTGACACATTGCTCAGGTCGCACCTCCTGCAGAGCACATTAGGGACAGATGGAAGGACTGAGAGGAGCGCCTTGGGACAATATTTTTATTAAGACCGTTTACAGATTAATAATTCAAATAATGCTGCTGACATATTTTTGCCTTTTACCCTCTCTGAGACTTGTAAGATCTATTCAAAATATATGAATTTTGAATCACTCCTGCAATTACTTCTTTTTCATTGCAAAGAAGACTCAAAGGTAGGCAGTGGAGGCAGTTCAGATCATCACCATTTTTCCATGGATGCCAGTTAAGCTACAAATCCCCTCTAGATCCATTTTTCACTGAGGTGATAGAAGTAGTGACTGTGCTGTGAAGTATTAGCAGCAGTAGAAGTGCTCATGCTTACAGCTGGGAGCTAAGTTTTTTGAACAGCACACCTCTATTAAAACAATAGGAACTGCAGGAGACTGGAAACAGTTGAAAACCTGACCCTTTCATTCAGGTACTTAAAGGGGGTCTTCCGGCTGCTGGTGTATTTTAAGACTTGAGCCCCACAACTGAGAAATTAAAAGCTGCTTTGACATATGAATGAACCAAATGAGACCATGAGGCTTCTGAGAAAATTATACAGTTCAGCCTTGGTGCCTTCCATCTGAGCCTCTCAAAACAATATACAAAAATTAACAAAATAGCATGCCTGTAAGGTAAGTCATTGATCTTTCACCAATCAACAAGCTGAAGCTTTGCACAGCAAAATGCCCATATGTCATTTAAAGAGAGGGTTTAAATTTTATTTGTTCTTCCTGTAAAAATACTTTCTGCTCATTTCTTTTCCTCTGCTGCAGGCCTATGGTGAGACTTCCAGAGGACCTGAAGAGTGGAAAGAGTAGCAGTGCTCTGGTCACCAGGCTGATCCAAGGTGCTGAGTGAGGCTGTTTCAGTCCTGAGGAAAGACTCCTGTGCCTGGAATCTGGTCTGTTTCTGACTCTTGTCCCAGGTGGTCCTGGGAAGCAATAAAAGAGATTGTTCTCTCTCTATAGGCTTAACTGCACCAAATGCTGAAATGACACAAATGTAGCTGCTCATCATACCCTTTTAAAAGACAGCACCATTCATATCCCCAGATGATGACCTTATCAAAAATCATTATGAAAAAGAGGGAACTAAGAAGCAGGAATATTTTGGGCAGAGCCATCTGACTCACTGCTGCTCCCAAAAGCTGAGCTGGAAGGCATCCCTGCTCTGCTGGAGTACCATGAGACTGCATCCCTGGTGGGTGAGGTGCCCTGCCAACCCCAGCTCCCAGCATCCTGCAGCCCAAAAATGGATGGAAACATGTGGAAAGGGGAAGCAGGTGAGGTGGAAGCATGATCTCTCAGAAATGGGTTGCCCAACTGGCCCATTAGTCACTCAGGTGCTGGGCACTGGGGATACAGAGGGAAATACTGATGATGCCAGCAAAGGAGTGCCTAAAGCATCTTGAGTTTCATGGTTACATTTGTTTTAGTCAGGAAGGTTTTTGCTGGGGTATTTACCTATTTTTCCTCACTTTCACTGTCTTCCAAGCAGCTCCCTCAGGTGGGATTTCACAGTCCCAGTAGCACTGTGATGAAGTCAAGGCTGGAACACCTTTTCCTGCATGCACCACAGGTACTGTGGATGTCGTGGCCCACTGACATCATTTCAGGGGATACAGAAGCAAATTGAGGAGAGGGTTTTTCTCTTCTATTCTCTTTTTTTTTGCTTTAGTTTCAAAGAGGACAGGAAAAAATGCAGAGACAGGATTTTAGCCCTTCATTTTATAATGTAATTGAAATGCCAAGAGACTGAAAAAATTCAATGTTGATGAAGAAACGGATGTTAGTGCAATGAAGAATAGCTCTGTCTTTGTCAGTCTGCAGTCTTTTATGTGTCACAGGCTGTCACTTTCTATTGCATTTCAACTGACTAATTACCCCAGTTTATTAAAAGTGAATATGAATTCACATTTTTTACTTTGCCATGTTCCAAGTGTTAGTGTTATCAGGAGCTATTACTGAATGATAGATCCCACAGTTCTAGGCTTCCTCATGTGGGCAAGTACAGAGCAAATCTACCTCAATATCAATGAAAACCAGATATATTCATTTAAGGGGGAAATATATACTATGTGCAGTACATGCTCACATCCAAGCATTAATCACCCTGGTGTGTCCCACATGGCTCAGTGTATTATTAGAACCTCACTCACAGAGCAGAAGAGTGTCTGTAAGTGATGATGTTGGAAGGGTTGGACTTGAATTAAATGTACTCATCGCTTCCTAATGGGGAGGTATTTTCTGACAGCTGTAATGAAAACTGCTGCTCATCAAAAGGTACTCTGTGTCCTAGCTCGCAAATTCAACCTCAGCTGCAAGTTGCACATTTAAATTTCAAAGTTTTTATCTCTAGCCGTACTGGAGTGCACTTATAAGTGCGGTGGAAGGGTCAAATTAGATGAAATCAAAGCCCTGCTTCTACTGAAGAGGCAATTTTAAGCTTTTGCAATTGGAGCTGTGTGTTGTTACAGGCTTAAAAAACCTCATCATCAAAAATAAGGATTTCTAGAATATGATAATTATCACTTTGATCTGTCCAACTCAGATCCAGCAGTAACTATAATGTTTGAAATTCCCCATTCTGTGTAAAACAACACATTCAGATGAACAGGTGCATAGACTATAGTTCTAGTACAATTGGTACCCCATTTATTAATGCTAGTTCTTCATACCTTCCCCTACCTTTTTGAGTGAAGGATCAGATTTCTTGGGAGGACATTTGCACTGTCTTTGGAGGAGCTGCATGCTGGCATAATCTTAATGTGTATTGGCAGTAATAATCAATAAGAGGAATAACAATAACTTGGGAAGTTATGTCAATAGCAAGTGCTGGGAAAGAATGGTGATTCAGGTCTTGGAGGGAAATGCCATTTTGCCTAATAGCAAAGCACACATAATCAACAGGAAAAGGGAGAGGGTTTCATTCTTCTAGTGTTTTCCTAGTAGGTACTCATTGTTTATAACAAAATGCAACTATTTTATGTTTTCCTATGATTTATTTACTATTTCACATGCTAAACAAAATGTTCCTTCATTAGAACATAACATAGTTGGAAGGAAAAAATATCACATGACTGGCTGCACTGGCAGGACTGTCATCTTCTACATTTACAAAAATGAGGCAGAAGAGTATTTTTTAAACATGCTGTTTGTAGAGAAGCAGTGAGACATTCAGTCTCATTGCCTGGACTCCAAGCAGGTCAGCTTGATGAGCTGGCTGTGATGTGAAAGCTGTAAGGCTCCCTTCTCTGGTGCTTTCAAGTCCTCTGGGTATGATGAATTTTGCATAGGATATTTAAGGGACTGGCTGAAGCTATCTCATCGTGGGTTTGTGCCCAGGCTGATGCTGACGGCCATGAACAGAAGATACCCCCTGGAGCATCCAGCCTGCTCCCAGAGAAGAGCAGCTCTCTACCTCTCAGCTTAAGGATGGAGTGAAATCAGTCTGGCTGTACCCATGCACTAAGACAAGCTTTGGCTTTGGTCTGCACCATGAAGGGGCAACTCAGGTGGGGAATGCTGATCCTGGATGACTGAGACCCTGCATTGGGTTGGCTTTACAAGGAAGGAGGCCTTTTTCTCCATTCCAGTGGGGAAAGTGGGAAAGATGCCGGTATCAATGGGTGTCTTTGGTGGTATGCCAGGGAGCTTCAGGGAAAGGAGTCAGGAGCGCCTGAGGATACAATGTGTGAGGACACCTCTAAGTACAAAGAGACTGACTACCTAGAGCAGGGAGCAGCACTATCAGTGGAGAAGGACACAGCTCCCCCACAGGTAGGGATCCCTCCTGAGGCAAACATGGAAATCCAGAAAATGCATGTTATCCAGGGAGCAAATAATATTTCAATCCTAGTGCTAAGGAAAAATCACGTACCCAGCCCCAGATATGAGATTTGCAGCCAGCCCTCCTCCAAAATAAGGAATAGCTGAGAAAGTTGATGACCCTCTTCTGATGGGAAGAGAGGTTTGCTGTTTGCTGTATCAGGGAAGCAGCTGTGGGCAGGAAGGGGTGCTGCCTGCCATAGCCTGAGATGCTACTGGAAGGTGTTCAGGTTTTTCTGCTGCACTGGCTCCATGCTGTTGATCCAGCAAACTGCTAACCTAGTTAGAAGAGCTTTAAAGTAGGATTGAGGGAGGGGTTGACTAGGAAAAAAAATAGCATAAACAAGAGCAGCCTGATGGGGACCTAAAATTTCAGTGATGTTGGTATTCAAATAGGTTCACAGGAGAGGCACAGGGAGTAGTGAATCAGTCCACTGAATACTTTAGAAGTCTGTATACTAATGGAAGAAATATTTGGGATAAGCAGGTGGAGCTGGAAGTCTTAATGCAAGATCAAAATTATGATTTAATTGGTGTAACAGAGCCTTGGTGGGAAAATTGGCATGACTTGAATAGTAATATGAAAGGAAGAGCAGGCAAGAAGAAAACAGGAGAGGTGTTACCTCAGTTTGGATCTGTTTGCTTGCTAGAAGCCTGACATGTAGAGAAGACTAAAACCACCTGAAAATTTAATAGAGAATAATTATACAGGAAAAGACCTCAAGTACTTATATGGTGGGATGGCCACAGTAACCGGCCATGGAACGGATCAAGAGAGAGCAGCTTTCAGTGGTAGCAAAGGGCTTTGATAGTGTTTGAAAGTCCCTGCAATAGCAGACAGACTGACCAGCATGTGCGCGGAAGGAAGAAGCCATGCTCAGATACTATGGATTGAGTATGAAAGATTACCAGGAAAAAAGCTGGGATGTGGACTGAACCACTACAAGGTGGCAGCACCAAGGGTAGGAAAAAAATCCTTCTTTATGTGCATTGGGAGTAGGATGTAAACCAAGAGCAGTGTCAACTGAACAATCATGAGGCAAAGAAGTTGCAAAAAGGATGCAGAGAAGGCCTGCATGTGAAGTGGGGTTCCTGTATCCTCATTGATTGCAAGGTCAGTAGTGAGCATGCAGCTGGCATGATTAAAATCAGATACAAAAAAGGGGCAAGAATCGGTAAAGGATATTCATTTAACTTCAGTTTTTAAAAAATAACTTTTGTCTGATGAATTTTGTAAGGGATACTTAGAGGACTGTCTGAAGCTCTTTCAGAGTCATAAGTAGTCATCCTGGGAACCTGTGGAGAGGGAATGAAGAACTAGATAGCTATAAAAGCACAATATTGTCCCTTTTTTTAAGCAAAAGAGGGAATTGAGTTACTGAAGAAGTCAAATGAACTTCAATCCTTGGAAAAATTCTGTAAGAAGTAAAGCATCTGGAAATCAATATTTATATATCGTTCTATGTCAAATGAGCCTTATTTTCTTTCCTGGCTGTGTAATGGGCCTTGTGAGTAATGGGAATCTGTAGATGATATGCACCTTGACTTTAGCAAGGTTTTGACACTCTTCTACCTGATAGAAGATATTATAGGGAAGATAGAGAATTTTTTGCATTGCAATTACAGTGGTTTATGATCAAAACAAAAGTATTTATCATGAAATCCTGTAAAGGTCTGACTCAATGCAGTTCAATGAATGACACAGCAAGTGGCAGTTAAGTCTTCAGTGCAATTTTTACCAAAATCCTATTTTTTCTACCACAAATTAATCTTCTATCTCTTCACAGAACTGATGTCTTGGCTGAAATGCTGTGTGTAGCCTTGGGTAGGGACAGGGGAGGTAACTTTGAAAAAGAAAAAAACCCAAAAACAACAACACAGAGAACACAGAGGAGGAAAGGGGTGAGCAAAAGATGACCATGGAAGAAAGATTTTAAAATCTGGTATTGTTTAATCTAAAGAAGAAAAGGCTGAGAATGGATTTAACACCAGTCCTCAGATTTGTAAAAGGTTATTACAGGGCACAAGAATGCCCTGCCACATCAGTGGTGAATGACTTGAATAATAGAAAGAGTCTTGACTTTAAGGAATCCTTTCTAACCAGTACTGTAATGAAATGGGAGAAACTGCTCATTGAGGTTGCAGCATTTCTTTCAGTAGAGGTCTTTGAGCCCATGTTGGAGGTGGAATAAACAGGGCAAGATGCCACAGCCTTACAAAGAAAGGGGTAGAATAGGAACTTCCTAAGATCTTCTTCTGACTATTCCATTTTTATTTATTTCAAGTATTCAGGTGTAGGAGAGCATAATGTTCCAGTTTGCTTCACTTTTGCTCCTGCAAAACTCTTCACTTGTACCTCAGATTTTTTTAAGACTTTATGAGGTTGAATTTAAAGTCATATTTACAGACAGGTAGCACCTGAGCAGTTTGGACATGAACCAGTGTCAGGTGTTGTTAAATGCTGTGCAAATGCAACAGCCCATGCCAACGATGAACAACAGCCACCACTTCCTTTTGTTTAGGGAAAGTCCCTCTCTGAAGCCCAGCCCCTTCTGTTGCCCAGACCCTCACCATCAGCATCAAGTTTTTACCTCCTACAATGCTTCTTCAGCAACATTTTCCTCTTTTATCTACCACAGCAATCTTTTGTCTCTCTCATTAGAAGAGCTTCATAAAAACTCTGTGTAGTGTTTTTGGCAATCGTAGAGATTTCTAGGGTGGCTTTGAATGTGGTAGTCGATCTCTTTTCATGCAGTTAAAATATGATGCACACAAGGCAATCCACTTTCTGTAAAACATTTGATGAGAGGGGACATGGTTTGAGCATGAGAGCACTAGAATGAGCCATGGGAAAGCAAGGCCTGATGGTAAACTACTTGTGTGGCACTGTGCACCCATATTTCCCAACTGAGCTGTGAGAACTGCAGGATTAGCAGCACTGTCTCATCCCATGGAGTAGTTCTGAGGATAAATACATGAGGTGCCTAAATACAGTAGTAACTGGGGTGCTATATGCCCCTGAGGTGGATTTGCTGGTACAGATGCAAGAAGGCAGTTTTGATTTCCATTCCTTTTAAGTTGTGTATTTGGCATGTTGACTACTTGGCCCATGTAGGAGCAGAAGAGGATGCAGTGGTGTCACAGATGCCCATACTTCTCATTGCAAGATAGATTCAATCTTTGATTAGCTGAAACTTCTTGCTCTTGTACTTATCTTTGAGCAGCTGGAGGGTCCCAAGGCCTCTTCTGCAAAGTTCTTTTATGGAAGGGATGAAATCCTGTTCTGTTGAAAGCAACAGCCCTTACATCCTGGGCTCACTCAGCTTCCATCCCATTCATCTTAGGGGTGTGCAGATACATGCTTGAGTGCACCACTGAATCACGATGACTCTTCTAGAGGAATTGCATGGAAAATCAATGGACATGTTCCTTGTCCCCAAATCATTGCCATCTTGGTGAATCCTTGCCCTTAGAGCACTCCAGCTGCCCATTCCCTGCCTCTGCTGGAGCACAGTACATCTCCAGACCTTTCAGTGGGGCTGTATGAGCTCTCCCTAACCTGACTCACTAACACCCAGCTGTGCTAGCAAAGATCTACTTCAGTTAGTTAACGTGGCTCCTTTGGACCCACACAAGCCAGGGAGGAGTTGCAGGAGCAGCTCTAAAGTCTAGAAGGCAGTAACTTCCAGCCAACAATGCAGGGCATGTTGGAGCAGGGATTGCAGTGCCTAGTACATCTGTAACCACAAGGAAACATGGTCACAGCCACTCAGGTTTGCCTGAATTCCTTCGGTGAATAGCTGTCTTAGCAATGAAAAATGACTCTTTTTTGGAGTATTTCTTTGTAGAAATTTCTTCCAGCACTGAGCAGTATGCAACTCTATTTAACATTTGGCACAACATTTGCCACAGAAGTGTTACTACACCTCTCCCCAAAGGTATTGGCTAAATGTATGTATGTTCCTCTTAGAAAGTTTCTCATCTATCTAATGAACACTTCAGAGTATCTCAGAGTGTTCTGCTTTGGTCTTCTGGCTGTGTTGAACACATACATTTTACAGTATGTGCACCAGCAGTGCACTCACTTTGGCTGTCTAGAATTGCATAGCAAACAGTTAAATTACTTACTAGGCTTCAAGTCCACAACAGAGTTAAGAAAATGCTTCTAACATTTAAAAAATTTAATATATCTTGAGATATTTTCAGAGATTCTTTTTCCTGTAGAAGAACTCTCATAATGAACACTGAGCCTTAGACTATATCAAAACCTGTGTGAGCATAACATGCTGTGTTGTGAAACATTCCCAGGAGAACATATAAACATTTAGGCAAACTTCCAACAGGGCAAAACAATGCTTCTTAACATTTTCAGTCCACACTTCAATTGATTATGGATGTTTCTCACCTTGAGTATAAGTGTGACTTGTTTGGCTCCTGTGCCTCCTGAATTCAATCCAGAATAGCAGTCATTGGGCAAAGAAGGACCTGGGAATAGTCAAAGCTACTTCAGAATTAAAGTGTTTCAGAGGCCATGTTTTTATTGCTCTATCAAAACCTGCAGTTATATAAACATTTTTCTTGATACAAGAAACTCATTCTTCTTCCTAGCCTTGCTTCTTCCTCCCTCTTTCTTGAACCTGTTTGCAGGTCTTGTGAGGTGACCTGACTTAAAAACAACTCTACAATCCTCTGCTGAATGTGGCTGAACCGAATGCCCATGAAAGCAGAGCCTGATATGATTCTCTTAATAAAAGATGCTTGAGAACGTAAAACTAGATTGAGTTAAAAGATTTGAAAAATCATTCACTTGCATGCAGTTTTCTGTCAAAAGGAAAATACTTTGTGGAAGCATATAAATTTTGGCAAAAATTAGGTTGGAAGAAGGAGCAATGGAGAGGAAGAGAGAGACGGATCATGTGTCTCTATATATCCAAGTAACAGAATAAAACCATCTCAAATCCCATGTGAATGTCCTCAAACAAAATAATGCTGCATCTGACTTGAAGTCACTCACAAAAATAGTGAAGAGACTCATTTCCAATCCCACCAAATAAAAAATAAATTTGAAATTTTGACATTTTACATTAAATTATGGTTCCCTAACCCAATATAAGAGGTACAGTAAAAAGACGTGGGACACTACTCAGAAAAATTCTTCATGGTTTATTCACCCTCTGTGAATAGGTTTATTCTTGTCAACTCCAGAAATCTTTGGTCCAGTCCAAAACATTCTTAACATAATCAGTTGTGTTTCAGTGGTGGGAGACACATATAAGGCAAACTAGTTGTAAAGGTTTGTTATTTCAGCATGAACCTTTTGTGTCCAGCAGGTATCAGCATGCAGAGGTTTTACAGATTTTTTTTATATTTCTTCTTACTATTGGATTCATTAGCCAATGTTTAATCAATTACCTGTAAATACATGCACAGACTTGTATAATATTTGAATACAGAGTAATTACACAGCAGCTGATGTATCTGAAGATACTTTGGGAAATCCTTGTATTTATAGGTTATTTTGACTTAAATCTGTACTTTTTATTGTACTGAGCTAAAAAACACCGAAGGACAATAATTAACACCTGGGACAGCAGGAGCTTGTGGGTCATGAGTAACATGGGGAGACAGCAACTAAACAAAGTACACTAACTTACCAAAACTCTTGAATACTCATGAAAGGAGTCATCGGATTATACCAATCATTTGCCAATATTTTTTGTAGCTACATGTTTTATTGTTGTTTGGGGGGCTTTTCTGAATTATTTAAGAGTTATTAATATTTTATTAAATCCTCTCTTTCTTACTCCCATTCTTGTTGCCATTTCCAAGAGCTAAGCAGCTTTCCTATGGAAAAATTGCATAGAAGAAATCAATTCTGCAAAGTTTCTTTCACATACCCTCCTACCTGGAGATTTTACCTTTCATTATGTCCTTGACTTTCCTAAATAATTAGGAAACATATTTATTTATTTTAAATTCTGGCACTGGCTTCAGAAACCTGGACCATGTTTTTCCTTTTCTTTAAAATCCTATTGCCTGCTTTCCAAGCCCATTTCTTATCCTTTTTACTCTGTGTTTCTGTCACAATTTTACAGTTAGCCATTTAAAAAATATATAATTAAAGTGCCAAAGCACCTGCTATCCTCTTGCATATGCATGAAATAGAATTATGTCCCCTCTGGGACACTGGTGTTGTGACTCTGGGGAAATGGCTAAGTAACCATGACAACGTGTCTCCACCACATCTTATTTCCAGTGATAAAAGCATGATTTACCCTATTAAACAAACCATATCACAACTTGCCCACAGCAAGTGGCGTCATCTTTTCTGTAGAGGCACCAGGTCAGGAGGGAGAGCAGCCCAAGCCCATCCATCCATCTATCCAAGCCTCCCCCTCGCTGACACTGCTTCACGGTTGCATTGATGGTAAGGGGCAGGATGAGGCACATGTACAGTATTTCACATTTCTGCCTTGATAGGTGAGATGGAACGAGGGGAAGAGCATTTATTATCAGCAGGCACCAGCCCAGTCCCCAGGACAGCGGGGGTGGATGGTGCAGGAGAACCCAAGGGTAGGGCGCAAAGATTGGCAGCACCCACATGCAATGATTCAGGGGTTTAAATTAGATAATTTCTGCATCTTCTTTCCTGCCAGTTTGCCAAGGCTGCCAATACTTAGTGAATGCCAGGGAAGGCTACCAGAAGTGGTTTTTCAAAGGCTGCTGCCAGAAAACAATGTTAAATTATTTTTTTATAAGCTTGCCTATGCTACTGATTAGACTTTATCTTATTTAAAGTGATTTTTAAAATGAAGTGCATGCTTCATTATATATTTTTGATTTACACCTTGCTTAATTAGGGAAGACACTTTGCTATTACATTATCTATAATAAGTTTATAGGGAAACTCTCCTCATTGGCTCTTTTCTACCAGCATAATACAATATTTGTTTTATTAGCACTTTGAAGAAGTATTTAAATCAGCCAAACTAATAATTTAAATATTTTAAATATTGCCTTGTAAGTGTTTGTATTAACCCTCTTCTTTCCATCACATACTTAAAGAAAAGTATACACCCTAATTTGAGTTCTTAATCACTTGAGGGCACAATTTGATTAAGAACAATAAACAGAGAGGTGAAGAAATTAAAACCACAAATGTCTCAGAGAGAAAACAAAACTGGTGTTTAAAGGTCAAGTACATAGACATAATTAGTTCTACTTACATGAAGAATTGCAATTAGCTTTATGAATTGCATTTTGAAATTGCCGGGTCTGGTGAATCCTGGGGGTTTCTTGAAACATCAACTGTGAGAAGCCTGTGATTAGATCAGACTCACAGCTAAGAGTGAAAAAAGCTAAATCATGTTCAGTGCAAAAAACTGCAAGGTATTACCTGGGCTTACCAAAAGGTGACTAGCAAATAATACCCCAGTATTCATCAGATTATTTGCAACGTGACTTATGATTGCTAAATTCTTCAGACCGCCCTTTTCCCAATTCCAAACATAATCTGTACAGGTCTAAGTACAGGGATTCTGCATTTACTGTCAAAGGATGGATTACTTTCTCTTTTAAAAACACCAAACATAGAGAAGGTATTGGTTATTCCAGCAAGTTCTTACAAGTCCCCAACAGCAGTTCCCAAAAAACCTCAAGCCCCATGGAAATCTGATTTCTGCTAGAACATGCATTCATGCAACAAAAGTCAGTGTTTGGACTTTAGGGCCTCTTCCATGATTTGAATGCTTAATGGTATAGAAGGATTTGACAAATATTGTTGAGTTTCCAGGTATTCCAATCCTGTCACCACTCTGGGCTTCCCACGCAGCAGGTTAACCAAGAAGCACAGCTCACATTTCTTGCAAGGTTCTCCAGTTGCCTCTGGATGCCTGTTCAAAAGGCGTTGCAGATCTATCTGTAGTAGAGGTAGCAGAGTACCCAGATTAGTTTGGACTTCTGGTCTGAGCAGATCTGTCAGAGCACTGGGTTTGCTGCTCTATCTCTGATTGGTTTGCCTTTTTGTGTGTGTACGCAATGTAACAGTCTCCTTACCATCCAGAAACAGGCTGAGTTGTGTGTGGAGGGTTGAGCAAGAGAGAAGAAACCTGAAGTCAAATTTTAAACTACTGCTCAGAACCCCAACTTGAGGAGTGACTTTTGGCAAGTAACTTGCAGCAAACTCCTCCAGAGAGTGTGTGGAGCTTTACAGAATACAACAGAGAAATAAAAGGGGAAAACCCTGCATCTCAGTTTTCCTGTCAGTAACATGGGACTAATACTTACCAACCGACCCATGTCACGAGGGAAATGCAATAATTAATTAGCTAATGTTCCTACAGCACTTTAACTCTGTAAAGTGTAAAATAAATGTTAAGCATTATTGGCACTTAGATTCTACAGTGATTGGTGCCCTACAATTCCCCAAGCCAGACAGCTAGTTATTGCTGCTCAGAGCAACAGTAGCTTACAGTACATCCCTGCATTATCAGCTGGTTTCTAGATGGTTATGTGCTTGTGTGCCTGTACATACACCCTCCCACATGTGCCAGATGCCACACAGGGGAGTTCTGAGGTCCAGGATGTGACTGGAAAGGAGCTCTGCAGCCACTCTGTAACTGGGCAGTCCCTTTTTTTCTGTGGTTTTATTTCCTTCTCTCTGAAGCAGGTTATTAGGTAATAACCAGTACCTGAAACCCACTGCCCTGCTGTATAAATACATATAAATGCTGTACTAATCTAATTTTATCAGTTGACTCTGATATTATTATTAACACTGAAAGTATCCAGGATTTCAATAAATTCAATGCCAACTAAACTAACTGGTAAATTGTGTAGAGCAATTTGAGAGAAAAAAAGAGCTTTGTCCTTTTTCATTTTGTTACTATATACTTCTTAGCTAAATTTTATTTCAGTGAACAAGAAGATGGCAGCTTCTAAAATTATGTCTGAGAGATGGATATGTAGGTAATATTGTTTAATATTAACTGCTGCTACATGGGTTCATGAATTCCCATCAGTACCGGTTTTTATGGAGTTCCTTATGCTAAAGTCTATTTCAACAAAGATAGTGGAAAGAGCCTGGTTTGCAGCTCAGTAGTTCAAGAAAGAATTGCAGCTTTGCCCTCTCAGTCATAGCCTGAGAGATCGGTATTGAAGTCTCTGCATTTACACTATATACAATTACAGCATTTTTTTTCAGGTTAGATTCAGCCTGGTCCTTTGGGTTAAAACTTCCTTATCATGCCTGTGTTTCAAAGCCATTCAAAGCACCAGTCAGTTATTTGTAGCTTCATGACTCCCTCTGGGTTTTGAGGGCATTTAATGCAAACCAGGAGGAGAGTTTCTTATTTAGTTTGCTCTCAAACAAATCCAAACCCACACTGTGAATCAAACCAGTAGATGGTAAAATGAGACAACCAAAAATTCTGTAAAAATCTGATTACTACTTTCAACCAAAACACTAGTGAGATGCATTTTTAGCCCATGTGGTGCTACTTCTGCTGACTTTGTAAGAGGCCAAGTGGACAATAAGAAACCAAGCAACCCCAGACCACCATGTCAGAGTTTAAGAGTAACTTGCAGAGCAAACACCATTTAATTCCTTCACACCTACTTGTACTGTTTCCCTAAGCATCCCCTATTTGGCTTTGTCAACCACAGGCTACTGGGCTAGAGACACATTCAGTTTGAGCCAGCCAGGATCTACTTATATAGTAGATCTATTCTGCTAGATCCAGAAACATAAAGAGGATTCAAATATTGATATGCACACATTGGAGATAACTCCAGCATTCTACCACTCTACTATGGGATGTTTTACTCAGTGTTACTTAACTAATAGCATGCATGGGAATTGTGATTGGCATCCATAAGGACTGGGGGAACGTGGGTGGAAAATCAGAGCCCTAAACTTGACTTTGAGTCCTAGGAGCTGTATTTCATATTGAGGCCTCACCATAATAAATACTTAAAAACTCATAAAATTTTGTCATGATGGAGGTGAAAATCATCTCATTTATGTATTATTAATGTATACTCACTCAGCTTGGTAATTTAATTAGTGAACTGGATAAAATTGTTTCTTTTTGTGATCTTCCTATGAAAGCAAGAAAATTTACTTTGTGTAAGACTAGCTGGTTATCACCAACACTGTAGCACTTCACTTCTGAAGTTCTGAGAGTGAATGACTTAATTTATCTTTGATTGTTTGGTACTCAACCACTGAATAACACCTAGTGCAAAAAAAACCCCAAAAAATAAATTTTTTTTTGCTGGAGTAAAAATCAATTACTCAGTGTATTTTTCTTGCTTTGTTTCAGATGAACAGATCCCTTCAAAAACTTTCTGAGCTTTAAGGCATGTCATAAGCAATTTCTGTTCTTGTTTTGCCACTGCCCACGGAGAGGATGCTTGAAAGTCGATATTATCTCTTTGCAAAACCCTTCCCCTCAAAATCTATGATACTGATCTTTGCAAGTTTCTCTCAGAAACTGTCAGCAGTCTGAGTACATCTCTATTGCAGTTTTCTTGAACTTTGGGGTTAATATTAATTTATGAACTTGGAGCATAAGGAAATGCCATGCAAGACTATACATACATTTTTATATTGTTCTTTTTATAATCCATTAATTAATATCTGACATATTTCTTGGTTTGTAAAGTATCTCACTTTGTCACCCAGTTTGGGATATTTTAAAACCAATTTAAGTTGTTCTTTTTTTCTTTTTCCCTTTTTAGCACAAGCCTTTGTTTTACTCTTTTCAGAAACCAAAGAAGTATGATAAGGAAGAAACTGAATATATGTTTTTATATGCTTTAAATGTTGGTGTTGGTTTAAATGGGAGATGCATACAGTTTCTTTGTGAAAGGCAAGAACTTTATCGGGTATCTTGTATTCAAAAAATTTACAGGGAGATAACTGAAACCAGAAAAATGCATAAATATTAATGGAAACATATTCTCTTCTTCCCATCCATTTATAGCCCCCTTTACAATCTGATTATCAACACAAAGTATTTAAAGTAATAGAGACTTTTATTACTAATTTATGTCTGTAAATCAAAACTGGGCAATTTTAAAATCCATTATATCCAAATGAATGTAAGTACTCATCACAGTGAGTGACTTGGTGACATTTTCCAGTGCAAAGCTGCCCTGGTTTACATGTAAACAATAAAAACACACATACAAAAACTGAGCAGTGAGTGCATCATTTATTCTTATTTTTTTAAGTTTCAATAAAGTTGTTGGATTGCATCACTAAGGAAGAAACATGAAGATATGTTAATGTGACTTAGCTTCAGGGAAATTAAAACTGGATATAAAGCAACCTTGGAAGGGCACTCTAATCCTAAGTCTTGGTAGCCCTCATTCTATAGGAATATGTTTATTCCTACAGAATAAACATATTCAACATAAACAACAGCTTATATTAGTCTCCATTTGATGGCCATTGGTGTTAAGAAGACAAATTTGTGAGAGCTGCTGAAAGCATCCTGGCAAGAGCACATGTGGTGCTGGGGCTGTGAGCTCCTCTCTGACACCGCCACATCCCCACAGCACATGTGCATGGCCTGGTGGCCTGGATGGGCCCTTGATAGCATGTGGCGCTCCTTTGTCACCTGCTCCTAGCACTGTAACAGGAGCACAGATGGATATTGTGGGGAACAACACGCAAGATCACAGCAATTCAGCCTTCCTGTCAAAAGCTTAAGGGAAAAGTTTCCTGACACAGCTACTCAAAGAAATCCCCTTGCTGAAGCCTCACCTTAAACAGGCATTCCCAGTCCATGGAGCTCAGCACTTTACAGGCTTGAGCAGCTCCTGGACCAGCAAAATGCTCTACCAGGTTCTGCAGGCCACTGTCAGGAACCTGAGGGTAGTCTCCTGACCTTTACATGATTGCATCCGGGCAGCTGCTTTGGCAACTGTCCTTGAGGAGCCAGAGCAGTCCTAAGGGACAAATGGTGAAATCCACACACCTAAACCAGACAAGTCCTTTGTGAACGTAAGGAAAATTCTGGTTGAGGAAGAACAAGGGAAGTGTCCTGGGATGACTTTACGATGCTTGTATCCCTAGTTGTTTGTTCTGTTTATGCTGGATATTAGGTTCTGCACCTTTAAGACTGGTTCTGAGAGCAAAGAGGGAGAGAAGAAGTGCAGAGTTTGTTTGCAGAAACTGCACTTGCTCCCCCACATTGTTCACACAGACTCTGCTGTCTGCAGCACATACAGAGGGAAAGAGCTCTCCATTGCTTTCAGTTAGGTTTTTGTTAGCTAGCCGAGGCAAAGAAGTTCCCTAGACTGTGGTTTTTCTTTTTCTTGGAACTGATTGGCCCTGCTCTGGAGTGAAAACCCAGAAAAACACTGAGAGCTCACACCCTTGGCCCACCTGGGCTGGGATGTGGCATTTTCCAGTGCATCAAGAACTGATAAGAGCCTGAGCAAGCCAAGCTTCACTCCATGAAAAGCACTCTCTGAATTTGCCATCTCTTCAGAACAACAAGAGGTTCCATTATTTAGTATTATTCATTTTACCATGTTTGTGAACACTTTGCTTGTTAAATAAACAGTTTTTTTTCCACTTTTCTCAAAGGAAGTTTATGTCTCCCGAATTGGCTTGAATTTGTTTTCTAGAGGGACCCCTTCAGAGGTTTCCTCCCAAATTTGTCCCAAACCAGGACAGGAAGCAACTTTCCTCTAAGTAAAACATTGAAAACAAATTTGAAGAGACGGAGATTAGATTACCCTACTATCAGGTACTGAAGGTGTAGACTAGCTTAGGAACAAATAAGGGCTTCTCCAAGCAGTTGATTTGTATTTACAGAATGTTTCTCATTCTAGAAAATGAAAGCATTATAACTTAATAAAGAGCCCTGCAAAGAAAGATCTGTTTTTCCCAGAACTAAAAGAAATCATATGTACCTACTGATTAAGAATTATAGCAGCAGAGAATTATTTAGGACTGGAGGCTTTTTTTCCTTCTTTTTTGGCACTGCCAGGTGAAATTAGGGTCAAGTAAAATGTAACTTCCCAAACTGGAATTCATCCAGAACACATCCCTTACACTTTTTTTGTGCTGCACCAAGCAAAGGGGAATAAAAATGACCAGGCTGTTTCAATACTTTGCAGTAAAATGTGTTCTAATATTTACAATAAATCATTTTGTATCAATAGAAACATAGTTATGTTTGCACCACATTGCTTCACATTTTTCATCTAAAATCCCAGTACCCTAAGTTGAACACATCTCCTTTGTCTTATGCAGTTTGGCCAAGATTAGAATTCTAGTGAAATCCAGAAAAAATCTCCATGATCTTCAGATAACAGAGTAATTCCATCTGATACCAATATTTCATAGATATTGAAAACATAGATCATTTATTTTGGTGACTGTTGCAGAGATTCCATTCTAAGGACCTAGCAGATAATAAACAATCATTTCTTTATGTTGCTTACAAAAGAAGTTTCACAGTTGAACATACATCAAAGTCAATTGCTGAGGGCATTATATATAATATGCTAAAACTGTAACAGATGGGCTATACAAGAGGCTGAAAAAGTGCTTGATTAGAGCTGTGCCTCTATTGCTCTACAAAACTTCCAGATGCCATCATGTTGTTAATAATCTGGGGATCTCTCTTCACCATATTGGACCTGCTTGTCAGCTCTGCCCAATTAGCAAAGATAGCTCCAAGGTACGAGCACAATTCCTAGGGCGGTGATTTTCAACATTTTTCAATTTGTGGACCCTTAAGGATTTATCACTGAAGATGTGGATCTCTGTGCAGCAAATGAAAACCTATTGGCAGTGGGCATGCTGGTTTTGCTTACCTTCCTAGTCCCCAAAGTAGGAGTGCTGGGACCCAGAGTAGTCTGCAAGCACACCAGACTGAAAACGACTGTCTTAGGATAATATGTTTCGCATAAAGAGGCTTATATTTTTCTTGGGTCTTCATAGCTAAGACTTGAAATTTTCTGCCACATGAGAGAAGTCATTAGTCCTAAAAAATCAAAGCATGTAAAGAAAGCCAAGCAAGCCCTCTCAAAAATATTTGGGAACTATATGCTCAAGTAATAATTTGTGGGGGTTTATTTTTTGCTTGACCACAGGAAACTTACAGCTTCATTTAATATTTTGAAAACATTTTTAGAATGTTCATGTATTGAAAGCAGAATAAATACCAGTACCTCGGCAGAACTGCCATTTAAATCAAATTAACTTTACTAATTAGCGGGGAAAAAAGAAGGCATCTCAGTATCAGGAATAATTTGTGCTTATAGAACTTCACACTTCAGGTGATATACTCTGCCTGAGAGATAGCTAAGGAAGCAATGTACCCATCAAAATGGGAAATCAACCATGGCTACTAAATTTTTCAATTCACAAAGATTTTTTTAAAAATACCCAATTTGCCCAGAGGACTTTTAAGTCTTCAGATGAAACTGAAGTCATTATATTCAAATGAGTGAGTATATAGAGTTAGCCAGTGATACTGAAATGATTTCTTGTTGGGTAGCTGAAAATAATGGATGGAAATATGCTTGTCATAACACAGTACCTGAGCAGTCACATTTAATTCACAGTTGCCAAGACTCTCAGGCTGCTTCTCTTTTTGACAGCTGAGACTGTGCAGTGGTTTATCTACTGGCAGGAGAAAACTTTCTAGCATCAGATGATAAGGGAAGAGCCATGGCACTTGGATGCAACCTCTGTCACCTTGCCATATCGCAGGTACACCCACATCTGCCAGGAGTTCTTCAGCCCTCTTCTCCCTCAGGGACATTTCATGCAATATGCAGCTGGTTGGCAACACACTGTGACCTGCCAGGGTGTGGTGTTGGGTTGTGGAGGCAGGGAGAGGCAGGGAAAGGCAGGGAGAGGCAGTTCCTGCTGCACATTTTCTGGAGGCACAGGAGCGGTTAGAGGAAAGCACGCATCTGTGTGAGCCTTGGTTTGAGTGCTTGGGCCTTTATGGGTTTTATGGCTGCATGACAGCATAATGATGCTGTAAATCATGCATAAAGGTCCTCTGGAGAATTTACCTTATGTAAGGAATTTCTGAGGCTGGGTAAAGACACTTCCATCAGGTTTTGGCATATGCAACAGGAGAAAACAGACGGAACAGTGTGACTGGTAAGCCTTGGCCGATGGCTGTTGTTGTTCAAATGAGTCCTCAGGAATGAGGGCTCAGTTGGAGCAGTGCAGAGCCAGTCTCAAGATGAATTCTTGCCAAGGATCTCCAGTAGCCTAAGAATATGGTGCAGAGGCAGCTTAGAGTGATTATTAACTTCTCTCCTCATTCTGCCCTTGGTCGTTGTATTGAGTCCAGGAAAAGGGGAAAGGAGAATTAGGAAATCTCTGCTTCCATACATGTGAGTTAATAATGATTTGTCCGTGAGGTTAAACAGTGCAGGAAATGGTGATCAATATTGCATGGTTGTACCTTAAAAGTGCAAAGGCCATTTGTGCATTCTGGCCTGACATGGAGGTGACTACAGCACCATCAATAATTGATTCATAAACTATGCTTCTTATTCCCAAATTCTACACGAAGTAAATACAAATTAAAGCTAAATTCTAGGTAGGAAAAAAATTCCTTCTTTAGCTTGCACTTTTTCATTCTAAAATGCAGCTGATTTTTCTTTTAATTCTGAGGTTCTGCCTAGATCACCTGGACATATTAGCTGTTCTTAATAAATCTATGCCCCTGGTAAGGGGAGGCATAGATTTAGGCTATGAGTCTCTTCAGGCTGCACAGTCTCTGCAGACTATCCACACCATCTGGCCATGGCAGGAAGAAAACACCAGAGCATCCCACAGCAGCACCTCCACCAAATACAACCTTTCTACTGACACTCCATTACAAGCTGGATTTCTACTCCTTGTGCCAGTTACCGAACATTTCATCAGCACACCTTCAGCAAGTAAGTTTCCGGTTCTGACTTTTGATATTAATACATCATGATAACAAAATTTATCCTTCTTTTTTTTCTTTTCCTTTTTTTCTTTTTTTTTTTCAATAGAAGTGGTTCTTGAGCTTGGCATGGATTTTCAGCTAATGATGCTTTCTTGAGGGAGAGAAACAGAGTAGAAGTTTGGTTACTTACTGAGCCATCCATCATTTTGATAGTGAGACCTGGCCTAAGTCTTTCTTCTTCAAGACATTAATTTTCCACCTGCCCTTCTTTGCTCAGAGCAGGCCCAATCCTGCTCTTTTGGAAATCAATGGCAAAAATCCCGCTAATTTCAGTGGATTAGTTCCAGTATCTCAATTTACATGTGATTAACAGTAATTTCGTCTACTTAGTGCTAAAAAAATCATAATCAAATTTACAATAAGCTCTGCACTGGTTTTCTAGGGATTCCAGCTTATTTCATAGGCTTCTAATTTCAGTGCTTAATCACTTTTTGGTTCTAGCCCAATATGCATCAACTGAGCACGGAATGTGTTCCTAAAAGCTCCCCACAAAGTTGCTGGTTTTGTAGTTGATGGAATACTAATTTGCAGGATTTCTTTAATGCTGAAGTGCTAGAGTAGCTCTGCTTGTCAGACAGACAGTCATCCTCCAGACACTTACTAGACTGAAAGCCTATTTATACTTTATTTGCATTAGCTGAAGTGAATGGGCTATGCCATTCAAAGTTATGTTATGAGTCCTAGGAACACAGGACAAATGTGAAGCCTGAATTTAAAGGCATAGAGTTTTCCTAGTAAAGAAGACACTTGCCTAAACTGAGAGGAGATTTCTATGAGTTAATCTAAACCCACCCATCTGGAATGGCTATGCTGACATCTTAGGCCATCCTAGCTCAAACAGTCATCAATGAGCCAGGGATGATCCCTCTGAGAGTCCCATTTGCAGTCAAAATGGACCCCAAAAACCACAAACGAGAAGCTCCACAGACCTGCCCCAGTCTGCAAGGTGCTCAGCACACCCCAGTGCTAGTGCTGTGAGCCATTTCCTCACAATCTTCCTGGTAGTGGAGGATTAACAGCACTTCAAAGGGTAAAATCACCAGGGGGTGATTTAAAAAAGATGTGACTGAGTCTGGTGTTCATTAAAATGAGGGACTAATTGCAGTGGTTCAACTCCAGTCAGGAGTGCCTGAGCAGGTGTTGTGTGTGCTTCCCCAGGCAGCTCATGCAACGCACCTGCACAAAAACTGCCATCCCAGTCTTGTTCTCCGTGGATTTATTCTGTGAGAAAGATGGCTATTAAGTGTTTGGCATCCTTTAGGGTAGGCTCTTCTGAGAGCGTTCCAGAAACAGACATCCATTGTCCTACACCAGATTTGTATTGCTCCAAATATGATTTCGACATACATTTCCATAAGTGAAAGGTTACTGCATAAGGATAAGCAGTGAGCTGTATCATTAAAGGCCAATTAGTGTTAACAGGTGAAGGACCTAGACTCTTACCTCAATTTTGGCATTTTGGCATTCCCAAGCCTAACCAGTGCCTCCTTTCCCAGCACTGTTCTCTGCTGGTGGCCTTCAGAGCTGCCATTGCAAGAAGCACCATGGAAACAGCAAGAAACTTTGCAAGTTGAGGGGGGTTTTTTCATATGCTTGCCTGGCTAAATACATTATTTGATACTTATTCTTTAATTTATGATAGGGAAAAAGCTATACCAAGCCCTGCATATCCGAGCTCATTGCTGTGACTCTTTCTGATCGCTTTATCAAATGGAACCCTTTCTTTGAGCTGTTAGCTAAATGTCGCGTGAAGTTCTGAGAACAAATTGTGCTGCTTTGGGACATTAACTTCACATTAATTTGGCTAATCACTTCTACTTGATAGAAGTTTGTTTGAAAAACAGGATACTTCAGCTGCAGTGAAACCTGCATGAAAAGTCATGTAGTAACAGCCATCCTCTCTAGTAACGGGCAGTAAATTTGCAGGATGAGCAAATCCAGAGTCAAAGATGAAAATGCCCAGAAAGAGTGTTTTTGTGGGTGGCTCTGCATAACAGAATGGAGATCCGGATCAGGAGGAATTAGAAAAAAATTATCCAACAGAAAGGAATTAAAGCTTTAAAGGCTCAGCCCTTGTTAGCATGTTTTATTCTGCCCACGGACAGAAACACGTGCAGCATTGCCAAATTTTTTAATCAATTCCACAGCAGTTGTTGTCTGTTTTCTTGCACCCCAGTCCCTGAAGTCAATAGATTTGTGTGAGACTTCTCCTTTTCTCTCTTCCGTCCTCCTGTCCAGCAATCTGTAATACTATCAGAAAAAGCCCTGGAGACCCTGGCCCCTGGTGGTTCCAGAACCATAGGGCACAAAGAATATGTTAGTTTCAATATCCTGTGATTTTACTGCCAGTGCCATGATAAATAAGTGTTCAACATGTAATTTCTGAGTATTGAGAGTTCCTTCTCCTGGCAAAAGAGATGGTGGGCAGGGGCACCAGGAGCTGGGAAAGCAATATCCAGCAGCTGCAGCCCTGAGCACATGGGGAGTACCACTTCCAGTCAACTCCCCACCCACTAAACAGGAGAGGCAAATGTGGCTGGAAGGACTGGTTGCTTTGTATTTGTGTATGCAACCAGTTATGTACCATGCTTCACCTTCCACACTTACCCAGACAGCCATGGTGATAGGAGAGACCATCCAGTGGGAGACAGCTGCAAGAATGGAGCAGAAGAATGTACTGCTGCACCCAGAACTTTCAGCCTGCAGAAGGAACAGGATCCCAAAAGGCATGAGAACAGAAGATGATACTGCCTTGCTCTACTCCCCTGGTCAAGACAAGGAAAGGAAAACATCAGCAACATTTCTGCTGAGGTGATCTCCCCCGAATTCCTGCTCCCATGCTTAGCTCTCATGCTTGCTAGACATATTTCTTAATAGGAAAGATGCTACATGGTATGGCAGATGTATCTCAGGGAGGAAAGGTGAAAGGCTCTGGCCAAACCCAACAGTGAATTATCTAAGAACTCCACTAGCTAGAACCAACTGGGACAGTCTGAAAAGAAAAACAAGAAAATCAAGGGGCTTGCTGGAAGTGACTCCATCCTAGAAGGCAGCCAAAGCACTTCAGTGGGCTCAGCTGGAGGCAAAAAAATTCTTCCCCCTCAGGATGTGAGGGGCAGACAGTGTTCCCTGCTCTCTGCTCTGTGGTGGCCCATACAAGGTGAGCCAGGGAGGAGCTACAGCAAATGTAGAGGAAACTTTGTAGACTAGACCCCAAGAGAACTGAGCCAAGGTCAAAACATTTTTAGAAGTGTGGGGCATGGGAGAAATTCAGCTTCAACATGTTTTGATTTTACTCAGGGCACTTTCAAGCTCTGCAATACAGAACTTCAACTGCCACTCCAGGGGTCTGGCATTTTGCCTTTTTTCTGATAGTATCTACTTGCTGAATGGACTAGACACTGCTGTCATGTTTAGGAAAGGTCTGTGGGTCTCCATCCATTTTCAACTGGTTTCTCTTGCAGATCACAGCGGGTTGCCAGTTATGACTCGTCCTCAGAAATATGCTTTGCCCTCATGCAACATGCTTTCCTTCAAAAAGCCTCTACTTGTAATTGAATCTGATTTAGCAGTCCTTCCTGCAGAGAGACAAGCAGACTTCTCCTGCTACCAAGCTTGGAGCCAACCAGCCCAGTCTACTGCTTGAAGCAGGAGCCTGCATTCAGAGCGCAGCCAATGATATCAGCATCTACAGAGTATTATCCGGCATCTTTTAGAAGTGCCAGGGCAAGACTCAGGGTTGTGATTAGCATATGCTAATGACTGATTATAATATGTAAATGACACACTGGGTCAGAACTGCACGCCCATTCAAACTAATGAACTGTGCACTTTTTTGTAAGTGGCACCAGTAATTGGGCACATCATTTTTCTGTTGCTGCTAGGCAGAGAATAAGGAAGCCATCTGTAATGACAGGCCAATGTTTGCAGCAATCCCGTTGAGAAGTAAAGGCAAGGACTGATAATTTCCAAGTGTCCAGCAGGGAACCAGTACACATGCCTCCAGTCACCATCGTCACAATCCTTAGTATCTGAGCATGTAATTATATGGTCATATTTTTAGAAGAGATCAGCATTAAAGATAACTGTTGAAAACTCCTGGCCAGAGCAGCATGCAGAGATCTATTTGAGCACCTACTGCCTAAAGTGCAGAACACCTGGGTTTTTGAAAATGCAGTTGTATGTGACCTTGCTGTAATGAAGAAAATATTAATATCTCATTTGTGTGGTCTGCTCTTCCCTCTCAAAAATAAATTCTCCTGTAAAGTTACACCATTCTCTCTGAAGTAGACAAGTGCACAGTTTACTATCAGAATGGATAGACAGTGAAACTTGCCAAAACTGATTTATTTCAACCCCCACTACTTACTTATTCTCTCTATTAATTAAAATTCTTACTCAGAATCTGTATCAAGAATAAATGAGTAAACAGAGTGATTCAAATATGAGGGGATTTTTTGTAAAAAATCAGATACATTTTACAAAGGGATATGATTATTCTTTTATCCTAATTTTAGATATGAAAACAAAGAACTGAAACAATTTGTGTTAAATGTCATACGGTAGACAGTCACCAGAGCTTGCAATAGAATGGAAATTGTCTGGCTCTCTATCTCTTCTGCAGATATTGGCCACAATAGCAGTAGAAGTATGGTGGAGTGACGTGATCAGACTCCAAAGCTGACAGTGCACAAGGCAGATCTTTACAGGCCTCAGGATCAGGGCAGTATCAGTGCAGGATATCCCAGACAGAAGCCCAAACTGGTAACTCCCCACAGCTTTACACTGCGCCACATGGACTTGCTTATTTAGCTTTTCAATGGTTCACTAATTCCTGCAGCAGGTTCTGGGTTTTGGTGTAGGCAAATCTCATCCTTATTAAGGCATCCCATTGATGTCACTTTTGGAATTAGCTCTTCCACGCAGTGATTTTCAGACTCTCCTAGCTTGTTCTCTCTGTTGTTCAAACTACATATTTATATAAAGTCATTTGTGTCCAATCTTGGCTCTTTTTCTTTTTTTCCATGCTGGGGTGGCATTTTGGGGACACAAGCATGCCATAATGCCTTTTCTATTATAACTAATTTAGAAAGCTCATTAAAAACATCTATTAATCCTAATTCATCTGTTCACATAGTCATTCTGACAGTGAAGGTATTTCCCTTCTGGCAATTTTATTAAGTGCAAGGAAGATATCAGTGCTGAGTTTCACTGCTTCTAAGTCATCCTGGAACACAGGATGTGCATATCATTTTCAATAGCCTCATGCTTATTTGACTCAGATTGGTTGTTCAGAGTCCCCTTGTGGGTGGAAAGGTCAATAATGAGGCATGAGGGGAAAAATGTCTATTTTGACAAAACTGACCTATTATAGCATTCCCAGAAAAACTCTATCAGAGGATATCTAGCAGGCTTTTGGGTAACCAAAGCAGTGAAAGGAAAGGGCAGCAAATTAATTGTTGTGATTTACTAAGTGAAAAGGCATTCCTGTATCAGTGGGAAAACCCAGCAAATCTGATAGCAATCTGCAGATGGCAGTGTTAAACCCCTTGCAAATTGCTCACTTTTGATGTCAATAGAAATATCAAAGAGGTCAGGATTGGGCCAGAGATTCCCTATTTCAATATCTCTGAACACACAGTCTCAGTATAACATTACATGAAGCATCTCATGTTCCCAAAATCTAAATACATAATTTGTGACTGATTATATGTGTTTGCAGCTGGCAGTGAAGGGTGATATATTGTTAATGTCTTTCTGTAAGTGTTGGATGAATACCTATCAAAACTCTACCATCTATATTGGCATTCATATAGCATGGTCTAAAAATACTTCAGTCTTTCTCACTAACTCACTCCCTCACTACCCTCTAAAACTAGAGGTTTTACTATTTTTCACATCATTTGAATTTTTATTACATCTAAATAATAAAACGCATTATTAGGATCAATCTAAATCCATGGTATTTGCAGTTTTAGGATTTTCTCCACAGATTTGGTTCTGCTCTCCAGAATCTAAGCCTTCCCTTTACAGAACTGAACTTTCTCTTGCCTTTCTGGTTGCAAAGGTATCTTGGCAAGATTTAAATTCTGTACCTCTCCAATATATGGCTTAGTGCTGAGCAGAGACAGATTGAACTCAAACTTTCAAGCCACATTCCATTTATAAAATGAAGTCTAATAAAAAAAGCTTATTTGGCTGCAGATAGGGTAGTCATGCTAGCAATTATGTTTCAAACTCTTTATAAAATTTGTAGGGCTTATTTAAAATAAAATTAATAGAAAATGAATGTGATAGATGCATTATTTTCCAGTTGCAATGAATTTGAATAATATGTAATAATGTATCTAAAAAGAATTGCTGCTCTTAATCATAGGTTTTGCTTCAGTGCTATCTGCTTAAATGACCCTAAGTCATAGAGTACTTTTTAGTGTCTCTTCCCATTTCTTAAAAATTGAATTGCTCTTGCTAAATGAGTGGTGGCTGCCTCTATTCCCTCCCCACAGACCACAGAGGCTGAGAAAGGAAATATTATCTTGCTTCTATTTCAGAACATTTAGCTAGCTTTAGACATCTTCTTGACTATCTACCTAGGAAATTCCTGGTCAGAGAGGCTGTGCTGCATCTGGCTGGGTGTAAGATCCATGTAACTTGGAAATGGTGTCCCAGTCATTCCAATCACCAACAGCAGCTTGGGACATGCAAGGAACCACCTCCCCAGGGTCAAAACTACCCTGCCACCTCACCAGCAGGGACCAGAGGAGCACAGCCAATAATTCAGTACCACTACAGGGTCATTGTCCCCTGGCCTCACTGGTCTGTCATTGTTAAGAGAATCTCTAGTGCAAACAAGATTAAATATTTTTGCTTTGTGGAGAAAGGAGTTTGCTGCCACAGTGTGCCTACCTGAGTGACCCATCTGTGGGCTCTGCCTGTGGCTCTTAATCTGCCTGGGGGTCCCAGCAGTTGCATGAAGTCAGTGACTGGTAGTGAGTGGAAAACCACTGCAACTCCCCAGGCCTTTGGCATCCAGCCCTACATCTCATCTGAGTCCCACAGTATCCAGAGTAAGCAGAGACAGCAAGAGAAGACAACATTACCATCTATTTTGGTAAGATACAGAAGCTGACATTTTGCAGGGTATCTTAAGGATAGAAGGGAGCGACAGGAAAAGCATATAGCCCACTCTCTGTTCAGACATCAAATGTATGGAGGCATTCCATCTCACAGATGCAGCTCAGGCAAGTGATATGGACCCAGATGCCCTGACAGGCAGGCATTACACAGCAAGAGAAAGAGGACCAAAGCTCCCATGGACTTCTTGATAGCTCACACCTGAGAAGAACCCTGGAGGAAAAAGGCACAATTTCTCCAAAGACAACACAGTCCTAAAGCATAATAGGACAGTTCAATGATTCTTAAACTCATGAGATTGGGTACTGGTAGCAATTCAGCCATGCCAGCAGAGAGCCTTCTTCTGACAAATTTACCCTAAGTGTCATCATCCAGAACTTTGTGTATCCGCCATGGTCTCTACTGAGAGAAGTAAAGCACAACCTCTTCTCCACAGCCCATCAGGGTTCACCCACCTTTCAAAGTCCCAAGTCCCCTGCGAACTTCAGGCAGATGTCTGCTTACATCCAGGGGCTTTCAAATTGCCTTGCAATCTTTTAAAAAGCTTTGTCTTACAACTTTTACTATGGCATGTGTAAAGCACAGACCTGAATTTGAGTTTTTCATTTGGGAAGAGAGAGAAGCCAGAGGTTCAATCACCATGCTCCAGAGCTGTGGAGCTTGCCTTGCAAGAAGCTACACCTGGGACCTTCGGGAAGGCAGTCCCAAAAGAGCCACGTAAAGCCTGGAGGCCTGGCAGAACCCATTCATCCATAGTGTTGGCTTCATACCAGACTACTACTCTTGGCAGCAAAGTGTGCTGTGTATTTAAAAGGTGGGTTTTATTTGTTGAAAGGATTAAACATTTGTAAAATGTTTGACAAATCAAACCTTGATTCAAATAAAGATAAGATGGCAAAAGCACTGTATATATTCAATGCTTGGATGTCAAAAGGCAGTTTAGCTCCAAAAATACTCCAAATCCACACCTTACTGGTTTTCTCTGCAGAAGTTTCCAAGGACTCCTAAGAGCCACTACGAAATGATACAAAGTGAATTGTTAACCCACAGAGCTCACAAGTCAGAGCATAGACAATAATAAACAACCAAATAAACAGTGGAAGAGTAGAAAGACAACTGGTTAAAGACAGCAGAGTTCCAGAAAACATTAATTACAGAGGTATCGATGTTCACAGCAGGCTGCTATCTCTGCCAGGCCTGTTTCTCATGATTCATGCCAGAGAAGCAGGTTCAGCTTTGCCCCATATTTATCACTGATTCAGCATGAAGTACATATTAAAAGGATTTTTTACCATGGGCTCTGGCTTCACTTAAGTGAGAGATACCAAGCAGCCTTGAGACTTATTAAGTACAAAAAAAATACAGAGGTTTTCACTGGACATAGAGTGCAAATTATCCATTCTGAGTCTCAAGGAAGCTAAGCTTAGCTAGCTAAACTAACCCAGATATCAGCTGGGTTTTCTGAAGTTACATTGCATGGGCCAAAACCTGAAAATTCATCAGAAGACCCATATACCAGAGTACCTAGGTGGCTGGTTAAATCAATAAGTCATTTACATTTTTAACATTTACTGTAGAATGTTGGAGCACACCTTCTGCAGTAAAAAGAAACTGGAAGAAAATGCACACAGATCTCCTGTTTTCTGGGAAAAGCCCCAACAGCATCCAGTTGCTTTTTCCCAGCATAGGTTTTGCAGTGTGTACTAATTCTGAGCAAATATGGTTTGGACAGGTTTGATACTGTTCATTTCTTTGTTTTATGGTGTGACTGTGGGAAATAGCCAGGTGATAAATACATTGACTAGCCACGGTTCTTGCCATCCGTACAAAGTTTGCTTCATTTTTCCCTCTTTACTGGTTAAATCCTACCAGCTTATTCCCGTCAGTCAAGGCTTATGTGAAGTAGTGATCCAGTCAGCCTCAGGCTAGGTAAAGCAGTGTTTTGGCCCTGTCTGACTTTGGTTGTATTGTGTTACCTGTGATATTCTCTAACCAAGAGAGAATTGCAGAGCTATTGAGAAGTGGAGCAGGGGCTCGTCCCACCACAGCAGCGTGCTTCCTGAGAAGCTAGCAGCTCTAGACAAGCTGAAAGTGAAATTTTAGTATGGTCTTGGCAGTGCTCCATTGGCATGTCCCCAGATTTACACTACTGTAACCAAGATCAGTGCCTGTGCCAGCATCTGTATTATATTAAAGATAAATTGGACAAGATGTATTCATATCTGAACTAAACTCAGCAAATAAAAAATGAACTTAACAAAATCAAATCAGATGGTCTGACTCATCCTCTTTTGAGAGATCCTGATAAAATATGGCTGTTCCAGAAGCTCTGATGTGATCTTAATAAAAGATGACACTGTGAAAAAGGCGGGGGGGAAAGCACGGCAGGCGGGAAACTTGACAAAAAGAAGTTTTCACTGTGCCTGGATCCCAGCTCATATAAATGGAAATAGATGAGAAACCTCAGCTTCCTTCATTGACATATGCAGCATAAAATCACTGCATAGGCAGAACACCGTGAGCATGCCCAGTAGGCAGGCACCAGACTATAATTTCTTGTCCAAAATACCAAAATGCACCAGTTTAACTGTAAGAATGAGGACATGATATGAAACAGGCATGAGCTAAAGTACAAAACAGGAGGGATGACTGTAGCCCACCTCTTCCTACTTCCAAAAGAGCTGCCTAATCATTAGCCTGGGGAGTCATGCTTTCACTCGCCTTTTCTCCTTTTCTCAGTGAATTCAAACCATTTTTCTGCACAGTGGTGCAGCTTCATGAGGAGTGGTAAAGCATTCCCAGAAAAATCTATAGTCTAATGACTAGAAGTGTGTTTGAATTCTTTCCAAAGAGGATAGAAACTGAGTGTGGATTTCCTACTTTCCAACCCCTAGGCTGATGGAAGATAGAAATGGTGATGGTTGCTTTTCCTCAACATTTTAAAACACAGTGAGGTCTTCAGAAAGTTTTACAAGGAACTTGGTCTGTCCAGGCTGCACTAGGCCTGCTCTAAGAGCATCTCCAAAGCCCATCAAGGGGCTGACGTGTCCTGTTGTTTGATCGTTACTGTGAAGGAAGGGGTTGGGCAGACAATTTGTTTTCATACCTTGATGGACTGAAGGAATGGTAGTTAAGAGGGAGAGAATATGAGCATAACAGTAAAGGTGAAATCATCTACTTCAGAACTACAGAAAGTACCTTTAGAGGCCAGGTAAAGGAGCAATCACAACTCTACAGCCATATCCCTCAGTGTCTTATTGAGCTGCCCACTTACCAGGTGTTTGGCCATATCATTTAATAGCAACATTCCTTCATCTGTCTTATTTTACATACCTGTATGTCATCTGTAGGGGTTGTGTCCTCACATCTGGGCCCATTCTGTCCCTGTAGGGGACAGTCTCTCCCGATGCACTCCTTGGCTCCCATGGACATTGAGCCCAGGAGCAGCAGCCAGAGTGAGACCACAATGTCCTTGAAATCATTCTACTCTATGGAAGCTGAGGATGCAGACAACACACAGGAGAGGGATGCACTCTACAGATGGCCACAGGTGAAATCAGATGCAGCCAGCGATCCAAAGGATCAGTCAAATGGTTTCACATGGAACTTCCTCTCCAATGGCACTTACAGCCTTGCCCGCAAAGCCAATGTCCTTTAGGGCTTGCACCCAGGACAATGAGTGTAGGAGTGTTCCCATGTGAACTCTGGCAGTTCTTTATCAGTAAAGTCAAGGAAAAAGAGATGATAACGCAACCAGGCATGAGAAGACCTTTGTAATGGGGTCATTAAGATCAACCTGAGAGTACATTCACAAATATCATGACAACATTGTGGATGCTAAGTGCTATCTAAAAAATGCACTCCTGTCTAAGTGCTAGTATTAGACAAGGTGCATTCTTGTCAAATACTGTTTGGTCCAGTAATTGAAAAGGATCATTAAACATTTACTGAAAGTCAAACTGGCAACACAAGGATGAATGGAGCTGTAGTAGTTGAGTACCCCATAGCTGTCACTGATACCACAGATTATGTGGCAGCGCATTTCAGGTTTGCAGGAGAGGTGAGTCAGTCTTCACATACACATATACATGCAGGTGACATTGAAAGGTGACATTGAAAAGGGACACTCTTTCATGTGTGATCATCCTCTGTGATCTTGTCTTAGAGCACAGGATGTAAAGTTGTAGCCAAGCATCAATATTTGCACTTGCACTCCATTCATACAGACACACCTACAGATTTCTTTCACATGAATATTTGATATGACAACAGATTTGATATCAAGTAGGCAGAGTTTGAATTATTTAATTGTTTTCCTAGAGTATTATATTTTTTATTACTTAATGAATGCTGACTTTGTGATTGGAGCTGGACAGCCACAAAGTAAGCCTTAACTCCAATGTGCTCATGAGCTGACCTAATGAAGTCATAGAATCCTAGAATGGTTTGGGTTGGAAGGGACCTTGAAGACCACCTGGTTCCAACTCCCCTCTTGTGGGCAGGGATATCTTCCACTAGACCAGGTAGCTCAAAGTTACATCCAAACTTGGCCCTGGTTGGCCTTCATCGCTTTGAGGAATTCTAGCCTCCATTAAATTCTGATGCATGGTGTTGTCTCAACACAATCTTCAATATTAACCAGACTGGCACCAAACCTACAGATGAACACTGAGATAGTCTCCTGGTAAAACAGACCATGGATCAGAGTCAAACCCAGGGTCAGAGTTTCTGCAAACTCCCACCTCTCTTCTCCCCTCCTCTTATCAACCCCTTAGCTGCAGCAGACAGAACTTTTCTCAAAATTTGACATGACGTATTTAAGATGTGAAAACAACAGAAGAAAAATTAAAATGTTTGTGATCCATTATGCAGAAGGCTCATATTCTGCATGAAAATATTATTTACTTGAGTATTCTATTCTAAAACTTGATTTTGTATTCAAGATTTAAGGTCTCCATGGAGGTGGAAAAACACTTTGAGACTCTGAGGCTTTGAAATGCTGAATTGCCTTGTATAAGATAAAATCGATATTTGGGAAAAAAAGCAAAGTGGAAATTAATGTTCTTGTAATAGGTGAGTAGCTTTTACACAATTATTTCATGGTGATAGACTTGGTTTTGATGTAGCTTAATTAGCAGAATATAAATTATATATGTTTTTTTAAAGATGTGCATATGTATATTACAAGATTTTTTTATTTCATTGTGGAGCAAACCATTTGATGTGGCTCTGCAAAAAGCTCTAATACACATCAAAAAGCAATCAACAAACTCTTTGAGTACATCAAGCAGGATAATTTAGATGGTTTTTAATCAGGATTATGAAAATATAATTAGGTGGTTTCATGTTGGTTGGTGAGTGCGTAGGGAAAAGTGATTCTCCAAACAGAAAAATATGGATAACATTACCCAGGAGCCATGAAACAACCACACACACATGCATACACAAACCAAATAGAAAAGACTTCTGGCCTGCTTCTCCAGTAGATCAGCAGGTAACATGTTTAAATAGAATGTCATTTCCTTTAGGATGTCAGGAAGATTCTTATTTAACAGACAGATTACACAGAAGGAGCTTTGGAAAAATGCCCCTTTTTAATGTGCTTGAAATCATTAGTCTGCAGTTTAATAAAATAAAATCCTCTTTTCAGAATTTAGTCAATGAGCAGAAGATGCACTTTGGGTCTAATCAAACTAGAGTTTTACTGAAGGAAACAAGAGATTGCTTTAACTATGTCTGGGCCTCTAGTACCAGAGCAAATGGCACATCTGTTTGCAGAGTATTCAGGTGAAGCCTTCTCTCTTCAACCACTGTAAATGCCTGCCATTCCTTAATCCAAGGAATACTGACTAAAGACTCCTTTCTTAAGAGCTGCCACATCTAACCAACCTCATCTTTGCAGGTTGTCTTCTCACGTTCTCATTGCTCAAAGCTTCCCTGTGGTTTTAGTTCTGTTTGATGTGCTGATCCTGATCTCTGTTTCCCAAAACCTAACTTTTCTCTACAGCATTTGATTAATCCTGAACACTGTGTGCCATGCGCCATGATATTCACCCACTTACATCAAAGTATCTTAAATATTTGAAGTGTTATTCTCAAGTCCTTTACTTTTATGTGCTAGCATTACATTTCTGGTTGTCTGTGAGCAGTGAGCAGATGTTCTCACTATTCATAGATCCATCTTCTGGCTGGATGTAGATAATCCATAACCCCACAGCACCCTCAGAACACGCCTGTCTGTACATAATCCTCACACCAATACTCCTTCTGTCACGTTCCTCCTTCATCTGACTGGTTCTGGCAAAACAAGGTTACCACTGTCAGCTTGCCAATGCATTAAAGAATTAGAGAGACACATTTTTTACTTTTTGCTGTAGTGAAAATTGCCTAGTTCGTCCTTTCTCTTTTTTGCCCCTCCTCACTGGGTCCTATTTCTTGTGCCGAGAGAGTGATTATCCCTGTAGTGATGGCTAGAGATATCTCAATAATCTCCTGCAATCTCATGTGGATCCCTAACAAATACTCTCCCCACTTCACACCAAAGGCTAGATCTGTTTTCAGTGACTTAGAGGAAATGCATTTCCTACTGTTATAGTGATTAAAAATTACTTCAGATGCTTTTTAAGCACTCTGATAATTTCTTTTTAAATTTAGATACATGGTTTTGTTAGGAATCCTATAGAATCATATATTGTGGGAAGAAAAAAAATACCAAGTTTGTAGACGTCTGAAAGTGGTTTGGAGTTTTTTGTCAGCTAAACATGAGTTAACAGTGTGCCCTTGGAGCCTCTTATGAAAGCAAATGCCACCTTTGAGTCACTCAGTCTGAAGTTAAAAGTAAAGTACTTATGTGCTGAAATAGCAATTGCAGAACACTGTGTAGGTGAAAGTCAGAAGTTTGGTTTTTTCAGACTAAATGAAACAGCAATTAAGTGCCTTTTAATTTAAGAGCAAAGGGAACAATAGAAGTCACTGCCCAGAGCATGGCTTAGCTTCGCAAGGCAAGAGCAAAAAGGGCAGGAGCAGAGAGCAGACCAGCAGCTCTCCTGGGTGAAGTTGTGAGTGAAACAGCTGGGGGGGTTGCATGTTGTAGGTGGATGTATGAGAAAACAAAAAATAATGAGAAAAGAGAAGACATTGGGAATGCCACCTGCAGGAATGGAATGGTGCAGTGTCAGAGGGTGAAATAAAAATACAGTACTTCTTGGCTCCCTAAAAAGAGACTTGCACTTCCAAATATGGAACTGCTTTGCTTGTTCCTGCCTTCATGTAATAACACTTTGCTGTAATAACAGCCTCTGGAAATAACCAGGGCCTTTCCCAAAGAAATCCTGGGTTCCTATCGTCCTCTTCCATTCCTAATGCAACAAAGAGAGCAAGGCCCAGATTTCGGATAGCTACTCGCACCGTGGGGACAAAAATACTAGCTGGCATCAAAGCCTGTGCTGCATAGATTAGATCTTCTTATCAAGAGTTAGAGAGATGAAGAACTACTGCTCTCTGCCCAGGAGGATGGGGTCCATGCCTTCCCATGTGCTGTTGCAGGCAGCATTGCTTTATTCCTTTTGGAAGACTGCTACAAACTCTGGCCTGAGTGTTATAGCTGAAGTGAATGGGAGTTTTGCCATTGACTTCAAGGAGACAAGAAGCAAATTGGGCCCTCTGCTTGCAAATCCAGTCTTTATAGTCCTTTCCAGATACTAAATAAAACTGTGCTTGGAGTAATTTCAATGCCAGCAAGCTGGGCCAGTTTGCCATGGATTTCAAGGATGCCCAACAATGTAATGTTTATTAGGATACAAATAAAGTGTCTTCTTCACAGTGCAATGTGCAATTTCCTTCTCAGTAAAAATAAAAAGGTGCCTTATGTGCAAACAATTTTAGCATTTCTGTTTTTATGCCATCTTACTGACAAGAAACTCCCAGCTGTTATAATTTGTCTCATCCTTCTCTCTCTTGTAGAACCAGCCTTTGTTCCTTTTTGCAGTGCCAGGGACTTGCTGAGCTCCACCTGATGTGATTTGTCCAGGCATTAATAATGCATCTTCAAGATGCAAGATGCATGAATTCCTTTAGTAACAGATCCGCCGGCAGACTGCCGCACCGTATTGTGCCATTTTCCTGAGATGGGGAAGGCAAGAGGGCCACACAGGCATCGTGCACCGCACAGGTCATCCAGCCTGGGAGCAAGGGGGGTCCTCTTATTACGCGGCGGTCACTACATCCTCAAGACGAGGTCAGGCTGAGGATAATGAACATTTCAGGAGACGTTCCTCCAGCTGGCAGGTCCGTACCCGCCATCCAAGGAATCCCTGCGGGACGACCTGAGGTGACCACACTGACAGTGACTTTAGGAGAGCTGTCAAGCAGGGTTTTAGTGCTGCCCCGCTGGCTAGTGCTGTCCCTAAACATTACCAAACCAAATCAGCTTTGCCTCCGAGCGCTCCTCTCAGCCTGCCCTTCCGTCAGGACAGCACGGGTCAGAGCTCGGCGCCCGGAGGATGAGCTTTATGGACGGTGTGTGCCGCGGTGGCGAGGTTCGCCCTGGGCAGACACCGCACCCGCCTGGTCCTCACCCACTCCCGGGGACCGCGGAGGGATCTGACGGCCACCTTCCGCACTAGGTACCTCAGTGCCGCTTTCCCCGTGCGCCAATGTGTATGTGTGTGTATATATATCTATATCTATAGATCTCGTTTAATCGATACGATCGCTCGCAGGGCCGCGCTCCCGGACCGCGGCTCGGCGCTGCCGGTGTAGCCATGGCAACGGCTCCGGCTACCGGCGTGGGGCCGCCCCGCAGCCGCGGCCCAGGCCCTGCCAGCACAGCCCCGGCACAGCCCCCGCACTGCCTCGGCACAGGCCCGGCAGAGCCCACCGCACTGCCTCGGCACAGCCCCGCACTGTCTCGGCACAGCCCCACACTGTCTCGGCACAGCCCCGGCACTGCCTCGCACTGCCTCGGCCCAGCCCGGCACTACCCCGGCCCCGCGAGCACAGTCTCAGCACTGCCCCGGCCCTGCCAGCATTGTCCCGGCCCTGGCACAGTCCCGGTCCCGCCGGCACAGCCTGGGCCCCATCAGTATAGACACTGTGTCCCCCAGGACTCGCAGGTGTTGTTGTCAGTGATCCACAAGGTCACAGACCGCAGGCCCAGCCCTGCCTTGCGGCTGTGTCGGTATGTGCCCATTATGGCACATACTCCTGCCCAGAGGGACCTGGGCGTCCTGCTAGAGAACGAGCTGTCCGTGAACCAGCTGTTCAACACCAGTGGTATACTGGGATGTATTAGGAAGAGCATTGCCAGCAGGTAAAAGGAGCTGATCCTGCCCCTCTACTCAGCCCTAGTGCAGCCATGTCTGGAATGCTGGAATGCCGTGTTCAGTTCTGGGATCCCCGGCACTGAGAGACGTGGAGCTCCTGAAGTCCAGCAGAGGGAAACAGGCGTGACTGGGGGGACTGCAGCATCTCTCTTACAAGGAATGGCTGGTGCAGCTGGGCCTGTTCAGCCTCAAAAAGAGACAAGTCAGAGGGGATCTCATCAATGTTGAGACTATGTAAATATCTGAAGGGAGGGTGTCAAGATGTAGTCAGGCTCTTCTCAGTGGCGGCAAGCAATAGTATGTTTAATCAACAAGGCAATGGGCAGAAACTGTTGAACAGGGGTTTCCACCTGAATATGAGGAAGAACTTCTTTACTGTGTGAGTGACCATGTACTGAAACAGATTGCCAAGAGAGGTTGTGGAGTTTCTCTCACTGGAGATATTTAAGAATCATCTGGATGCAATCCTGTGCCATGTGCACTAGGATGACCCTGCTTGAGCAGGAATGTTCGACCAGATGACCCATTGCAGTCCTTTCCAACCTTTGCCATTCGGGGATTCTGTAATAACACATACAAACAACCCATTTCCAAGACAACATTTCTGGTAATGTTTTCAAGCTTCCTAGTGCATGGTAATGTCAGACATCACTGAGGCCTTTGAGAGAGAGGAGATCCTTTCCCGAAGGCCTTGGCAATCAGCAAGGGAGCCATAAAGCAGCTCAGTATGAATGCAGTCAATACCGACAGCCAGTCTGCTCTGCCATCTAAACATTGCACAAAATTTGCCATCAAAAGCCACCAAAGCTGGTGCAGGCAAGCCTGGCACAGCTGTTTTGGTGTGGGCTGCAGCCCAGCCGTCACCTTGGGTTGATGGATGTCAGCCATGTCCCCTCCACACACAAGCACCATCAAGTAAGGTGGGCTGTACTTAGTGGGATACTTCCCTTTGTTCAACAGGCTTTTGAACATTTCAGGAAAAGATATGCATCTTCTTTTCATGTTCACAGAATGGGTCAGGTTGGAAGTTATCATAGTGGGTTGCCTGGTGATCCTGGTCAACCTCCCTGTTCAAGCAGGGTCATCCTGCACAAGCTGTGTCCATATGGTTTTTCAGTGAGGGAGACACCACAAGCTCTCTGGGAAATCTGTTCCAGAGCGCAGTCATCCACACAGTAAAGAACTTCTTCCTCATGCTCATTCAGAGCTTCCTGTGCATCAGTTTCTGCTTGTTGCCTCGTGTCTTATTGATTGGCACCACCACTGTGTCCACCCTTTTGACACCAATCCTTTATGTACTCACCCACATTAATGTAGTCCCCTTCTCAGTTATCTCTTTTTGAGACTGAACAGGCAATTTTTCTTTTTATATTTCTAAAATCACATTGCCATATTGTGTTTCTTTTTAAATAAAGGCCTTCCCCCAGGCTGTCAGTTGGGAAGAATATAAAAAGTTATCAATGTTTCTATGAGACCAGTGAGGTGCCAACAGGTAGGGGAATAATGGGAAAGATAGGAAAGGAGGTAAGTCTCTGTGAGGATCATTTTTAAGAATCCAAGGAAGACAAAAATGAACCAAAATCCTCCATCCTTTAATTGGACAATAGTTTTCCCATTTTATCCACAGTGAACTTTATGGGATTCTTTTTTATTCCAGTCAAAATATTTCTGTTGCTTTCAATAGGAGTTCAACAGGGTTTTTGCATACACAAAATGTTTCTACATAAATTAAATCTAAAAAGACAGTGAAATAAAAACTCCTGTAAATTTTGTTTCCAAAAAGCTTCCAAACTGTCTGCAGAAGTCATCTCGAAATCACTTTTTATTTTGGGAGACTGTACCTACAGATCAGAAACAACAGACTGGGATTCTACTGATCCTTCATGAACAAACTGAATTATAATTCACAAAAACTTTGATACACCATCCAGTCTGTAAGCAATACATAGGCTAAAATATATTCAGATTAACAAGGCACAGAAGAATTTATGCAGCAAATAAAACTAATAGAAATTAAAATGTGGTCGTTGATCAACCACAATTAGGAAACAGAGCTAAATTCAACAAATCAGCTGTTTGCAACTAATAGTTTTCCTAGGTCTCATGATAGATGTGGGTAAATGTTGACTGACTAATTATGACAACAGAACTGAAGAGAGTGCTGAGAAATCAAAATTAACTAGTGCCTTTCCTGAATTAGTGTCAGAATCTGTTGACACAGGTCTGCAGCATTGCCGTGAAATGTCCTGAGTTCACAGGCTTGGCTTTTTTCAATATGTGGTTTGTAAAAGTCTGCAAAATCCTGATTTCTGTCTTGATATAAGGAAAGAAAAAAGCATAATTTTTTAATATTAAAATTTGACTGACTTTTGGGCAACTGAAAAAGGGTTGCACGCTGTGAGATATCAAACAGTCTTTCTTGCTCCATCATTTACTGCATTTTGAAGAGAAGAAATGTACCAGGGTCCTGTGAGTGGTAAGCTGGCCTTGCAGATCCTTCAACATATCAAAGGAAAGGAAGCTTTCCACCAGGAGAGGCAAGGAAACAGCCAAAATATTACCTGACAGATCTGGCCTTGCATCAGGTTGGGTTCAGACTCAGCAGTTATCAGAGGCAGTGTTAAACTCCCTAACCACAGGTTCCAGCTTTTTGGTTTTAGGAAGATTTCTACACATGCCAAGGAATATTTCATCAATCTGCACCATACTGGATCCACTTCAAGAATTTTGTATAAGGAAATCTAGTTATTCTAAGTGCAAAATACAATTTGAACTTCCCCTCTGTTCCACGTGATTTTCTTCTTGTTGCTCCAGGAGGCTGGAAAGGATACCACAGTTTTCCTCATGTTAATTCTGGCAATATTTTATTTGAAAAAACTTTTTTAAAGGAATTCTTGAAAACAGAGTGAAATGATGGAAAGTGCCTTGTGCCTGTGTCACATATATGACTAGTCTGAAAACAGACTTCCTATTGTGTCAAGATTGGAGATTTTGAGATATTTTCTTGTCATATACTCAGATCTTTAAAATTTTGTATCAAATGCTATTCCAAGAACAACCCAATATGGATTATGCTGATAATTTTACTCTGATGGGTTTTTTAAAAGATTTATTTCAACTTCAGTTTTCATTAAACTTCAGTAGCCCTAATTTACTGGCACTTCAATTAAGCAGAATGGTTTGTTATTCATTACACTTTCTTCCCAAAAACATTTTGCATAACTATAATTCAATGAAGTTCTTGCTTTGTGAACCCTTCTGGTTTTAATGATTTCTGATTTTGGCATTTTTCAGAGCAGGGCGAAAATGCTTAACATTTCTTCAGAATGTTGGTTTTGTATGTAGAAATTGGAGCTCCAGGTTACAAAGTTCAGACAGGACTACCACAATTTACATCACAGGAGACATAGGGCCAGCCCTAGTCCGACACAGGATGCTTCCTAGAATTGCCAAAATTATCTATTTCCTACCGTTTTCTGCAATCCTTGTCATCACTGTCAGATGTTCATTGAGACCCATCAAATATTTCTCAGACAAATGTCACGCTGAATAACCCCCTTTCTCTCTTACTGAGGAAGTTTGATTAGAAGTCCTCAACTAGCAACACCATTTGCAAAATCTGTGTCTCAGGAGTGGTGAGCTCAAGGTGAAATAGCAAAGGGACTTCGCAGAGCACTTGATGGGACAGCCTCACAGGAGCCCTGCCAAAAACACAGCAAGGCACTGACCCTGGCCAGCAGCTCTGTGACCAGGCAGCATGGTGGATTAGTGGGCAAAGAGAAAAAGGCTTATGGGGCACGGCTGAGGGAGCTGGGGTTGTTTAGCCCGGAGAAAAGGAGGCTTAGAGAAGACCTTATCACTCTCTACAACAACCTAAAAGGAGGTTGTAGCAAGGTAGGTATCTGTCTGTTCTCCAGAGAAGTAACTGACAGGACAAGAAGAAATGGCCTCAGGTTGTGCCAGGGGAAGTTTAGATTGGATGTTTGGGAGAAAGGGCTGTCAAGTATTGGAGCAGGCTGCCCAGGGAAGTGGCTGAGTCACCATCTCTGGAGGTGTTTGTTTATAAGAAGAGTAGCTGTAGCACTTAAAAACATGATATGGTGTAGTTGGCAGTGCTGGGTTAATGGTCGGACTCAACCTTAGAGGTTTTTCCGAGCCTGAAAGATTCTATGATTCTATGATTCCAAGACTTCTATGCGCTGTGTATTCCCCCTGCCCTTGCACACCTCTTGAAGAGTTGGACATAGCTGTTGCTCAGGCATAACCCAATGAATGCCTAGACATGAGAAGGCACAGCACCTCGCCTCTGGATGTTGTGCTATTGACAGTCACGGGAATGACCGGGAGGGTAAGCACTGCTAAACTCAAACACATCGGAGCTGGGAAGAACGCCTGATTACAACTGCCTGCACCAGGTCCCGGCGGTAGCAGAACCGATGCATTCAGGCAAGGTGATACAGGTCACTGTTGCTGGGGTAGCGAGGGAAAGATAAGAAAGTGAGAAGAGAAGAGCATCTCTGCCTTGCTGCCCAGGCCTGTCAGGCAGATAAACCACAACCAAGAGATCCTGGCTGGCCCAAGTGGAGGTGTTCCCTTGACATCCCCGAGGCAGCCCAGGCCATGGCAGAGGATCCAACCATCAAGGAAGCAGCTGGCCTTAGCAGGCAAAAGAAAAAAAAAAAGGCAAAACAGAACAGAGCCAGAGGCAACAGCAGTGGAAGAGGCAGGGGGGAGCTGGTCTAAGAGCTGTTTATTCAGAGACACTACCGCTGCCCCATACAATCAACCACAAACACAATCCATTTTTGTAGGTATATGCATTTTATAGTAAAAAGTTATGGAGCTTTAATGTTTCCTTAACTGCTCTTATCTATAAATATTAGTAGGCAGACTGTCTTTTCTCTATACACAATTTCATAACAATAGAGTGCATCCCAGCTTTGCAAAGCCCTAGTTATCTATTTGCCTAGGGTAAGTAATTTCTTATGACAGACAAGAGTATTTAGACTTTCTTTCTCAACATTTACAGAGAGGCAGGGAGATGTGGGGGCTCACTGTGGTAAACGTTCAAGATTTTAAGAAACTCACAACATTTCAATATTCTAATGATCTCCTGAAGGTTACACTGTTACAGCTTTTTTTGTTGTTTATTCATTTGGGGTTTACATCATTATGTAGCCTGGTATGATATATTTTTCTTTGCATCAAAGAATATCAAACTAGAGTATGTACAAAGGAGGTAATGGTAATTGTTTCTGCTAACTATTTAATGTTTTAACCAAATTCGGCTGTATACTGTGCAAGGATTTTAATCACTGCACTATTAGATGAAAGGACAGTAGAGGTAATTCCCCCTTTTCTCCCCTTCCCTCTAATCTTCATCATAGGTATCAGCATTCTACTTGGAGACTAAGAAAACCTTTTATTTGTGGATCTCAGAAAAGATAAGACTGACACAGAAGCCAAATGTTGCCAAGGTTTTAATAATGTTAAAGATGTTCAGAGAACATGAACTCTAGAAATTCACTGTAAGGTGGATCTTGAGCACCTCCAGACACATTCAGGAGTTTTAGGGTCACAAGTCTAAACTTGGGCACCTGCAGGTAGATTAAGAGCAGTATTAGGTACCTGACCTTTTTTTTTTGCATCTAACCCCAAAGTATATTCTAAAGAGTACAGGATATGACTCCACAGCTTTGACCATGACCCTGATTTAATAACTTCTTGCACATTGGAAGGCATTTGTTCTTAGGCCAAAATTCATCATCTCTATGAAACACTGCCATGCTTTGCACTGGTTTGCTAGAATTAAGTCTCCACTTCAGAGGAAAAAGATTAATTTTAACTGGTTTTGCTGTAACTTTAACTGGTTTTAACTGACTCCTTGGTCTCTTCAATTGTTAAGTTGCTTGTGAAAAAAAATTATTCATTTTCCCTGAACTGATATGGTGAGTGTGCTAACAGCCTTTTGAGAAGCCTGCTGTCTCTATGCTCAGATCAGCAAGGCAGTCAAGCACATACTTTCCTTCAGGTATGTACTTAGTCCCCTTAACTCGCTGCTTTCACAGCAGGTTAGAAAAGCAAAGCACATACTTCAAGGTAGGCATACACTTACCTTTCCCCTTCCTTATTACAGCACTCAGAACCAGTGAAGAACACTAACTGTAGCCAAATTCCTGTTTCTACTAATTCTGAAAACAAGCACAAATGTTTACTTAAAATATTAATATGCTTACCATATCTTATCTTTGACATAATTGCTTTAATTAAAGGAATTTACAAAAACTAATGTTACGCCTACATGCCCTAGCAGTAATGTGCGAGAATAATGGAATTTGGAGTGGCTGATTTGTTAATCTTAAAATATCTACTTGGATTGAAACAGGTAAAATTGTAAATTGGGGAGAAATACATTATTTAGTCTTGGATGAATTGTGTTTATGCGTATATAAGTTTACACTATCTGATTAGATTTGAACATATTTTTTCATGTTTATAATTTATAAAATAGAAAAAATAAATATGAAGCATGTAATTTTACTGTTTCTGGTAGAAAATTTTTTAGATTGTATTGACCTTTGATGTGGACAAAATTTACAAGGCAAAATTACCAAGATCTTTAATACTCTATGTACCTATGTACACCAATGTTAATATTGTATACTTCATATACTTGTATAAGCAACCCTAGTCTACTATCCTGTCCCTACACACATCACACGCATCTTTCTCTAATGTATTTCCTTCTTTGCTCCACAGAAAGATTCCTTCAATCCATTTCCAGGGTCTTGCAGTCAGGTGAAGTCTTCATTGACCTCTTCATAGCCATCTCTGCCCTCCTGAACCTGTGAACTTCAGATATCAATTCCCTAACTTTTTCTGGAAATTGATTTTCCTTTGGCTTCTCTGTCTCATTTACCTGTCCTTCTGCCTCTGTAATTTCTTTTTTGATATGTCCTTGTGCTTTGCAATCACCACTGACCATGTTATCCAACATCACCTCACTGGTTACTTTTACTTCCTGCCAGCATCCCTTAGTCATCTCCTGGTTGTTACGTATATTACAAACACATGCAAAGAACCTTCTTTGTCTTCCACATTAATACAACACTCAGTACTGGTCTGAATTCTAAGAAGTACAACGCGTTAATGTCTGGCTCCTGTGACATAGGAGCTACCTGAAGCTAAGGGTGTATTTTACTTGCTAATTTGTTTAAACAGTTGTTAAAGGAATGGCAATGTATTGTTTACACGTATTTGTTTCATGTCTTCTTTATGACACTGCCCTATCTAATGTGATTATGCAGCAAAATAAACAATGTCAAATCATGACTTCTTTGTAGGGAAGTCTAGTCTCTTAGACTACAAGTCTGGCATACTAGCCAAAAGCATGCATAATTTAAAAGGCACTTTGAATACTGCCAGAAAAATTGTGTGAAATATTGGTGAGCTTGAAGGGAAGAAACTACACAGAGGTTAAGTTGTGTGAGAAAATCTTTTTTCACAACTACGATGCTATTAAAAAATAAACTACTTTTTTTTTGTGTGCATATATTCACATCAGTGATGTGGTACAGCTCACAGACTAGAAGAGACTCCATGTCAAGAATATATTTGTTTGTGTCCCCACCTGTTTGGAAAACTACACAATCAATCAGTGCAAGAAATATAACTATGTACTCTGAGTAGGAGTGCTAAGATGTTGAAGGTTAGTCAAGCTTATTGTACAGGTCATCTTTTTTTGATACAGATGTTCTCACCCAACCACCTTCATTCCTTACCAGCATGCTCAGCCAGGTGAAGAACTACTAAACCCCCAAGAGCTGCATAAGACACAAAGAGGAATGCAACTTTGCTTCAACCTTGAGTCAGCCTGGACATAATAACTGCACACAGAAATTTAATTTGACAATTATAGATTTTGAGTTTAGAGAAAATTTTGCTGTTGCTTATCTCTGCCCTTGCCTGTGAGTTCAGAACTGAGGTTCATAAGGTCATTAATTCTAATAGCAATGGGAAAGCAGGAGAAAGAGAGACACCATGGCATGAAACAAAAATTTGAAAAGCAAGAGTAATTTAATGTTTAAATCCAATCTCATTTCTATTATGTTAGGGAATTTGAGATGTGCTTTTTTAATCTTATCTTCTAGGATTTTTTTTCCACAGGAAAACTTCCCCATAAATTCACAAAACGTTCTGGCACTTGGTATGGTTTTACACTCTGAGAATTTATTATTCATGAAATAGGTCTTTTGAAGTACAATTTCTAAGCACTGATGTTTTATCTTTAAGCAGTGAACATGAGCAGAGGCTTAAAGGCCCACTGACAATCACTCAGGAATAGCTCAACTGCTCATGTCTGGGCGAGGTCTTCCCCACACAGGGAACCTTTTGTAAATATTAGTTACTAGAATCACAACACTAATACATGTAGTTAATAATTATCACAATGTGCCAAAACTGCACAGTTTGCTCCCTGATTACAATATTAAATTGCTATTGAGCTGTGGTATTTGCTTCAGGCAATACTACTGAGAAGCCTCCAAAGACTTTGGTTGGCCTCCCTGTACAAGCTTGGGAAATGCATGCCTGCACAGAAAGCAGAGGCAATGCTGGGGTTTGCCAGAAAACAAACAAAGCTCAGACAATAGAAGGAAAGTTTTATCAGAGCTGAAGTGTCCTTTCACTTGGGAACTGTCATCTCATGAAAGTAAAATTCACACACACACTTGATTAGGGCTTCTGTGGCAGACCATTACCAAGAGTGAGGTGATTCAAGCTGTGTGTGGAGCATCCTGCACAGCCAGCTCTGAAAGCTTTGTTTTAGTTGCTTTTGATGGCATCTAAAAAGCTGCTCATCCACTTCAGAAAAGTCCAGAGGTTCTGCCTGACATGTTTTTGTTCATCTATCAATGGGTGTTTTCTGCTGATACTTTTGTCAGTTGTCCTACAGATGAAGTAGTTTGGGATGGCCAATGGGAAGCACCATTGATGGTACCGTTGTTCATCTTGGTCATGCATTCAAAATCATAATGGATCTAAACACAAACCCTAATCTTCAGCTTCCAGTTTTGATTCTTGATCTTTCTAAATCCATGAACCAAGCTGCCCAATTTGCAGAGTCTCCATTTGAATATAAAACTCAAAAATGGTTCAGTCTTTCTCCTTAGATTTTGGGCATTTGGACTGGTACCAACCTGGTATTCAGACAAGCTTAGGAAAGGGTCTAAAAGGTATAGTGATGTCTGAGCCCAGATCAGGTCACAGATTAAGGTTTTTTCTTGAGAACAAGAGTTGGAAAATGCCTCTACATTGTCATCTACCTAGCGCTCAGTAATCTACTATGTAAATGCAGCCCTTATTTGGTGGGAGGAGAAGGTGTAACAAATCTATCAGAAGCAAAGTTTCAGACTCAGGATTCTTTGCCTAGGATCGAAGATGACTTCTCTGTGATTTTTCTAAAGTCAATGCATTCAATGTTTTTTGAAGTTCTGAAGACAGCATAGCCAGAAGGATTGCAGTTTATTAGGGTGTCAGTAGGAGTAGCCCAGGAATGTGATTTGCAGGTACAGATTCCAATCCTTGCACTTAGAAAAGGCTGTTGAAAGAGAGAATGCAGGCTTTTGACTCCTTCTATAAAGCAAAGCCAGGTGTTTGCACTTGGAAAGTGCAGGTGCAGGTTTATGTACTTGGGTTTATCAGGCCCAAGTTGAAACTGTATCCCTTATGAGATCATAGGCTATTGTCCAGCTTCTGCATCATTAAGGCATGCTATTCATGTAGGTTCTGGGACTTAGTCTTGAAATCACTGCGCTGGGTTTTCTAACTCATTTTCTGGTGAGTTTATGGTTTCTTTTACAGAGCTATGTGAGTTACATGGGGCAAGGCTTCCATGCTCCTTCAGAAAACATATGTTAAATTGAAATAGTAGTAGTATTATAACCCCTAGAAGGAGAAACAAAGAAAAAGGGACACATGTTTGCTGGCTGCTTGCCTGAAACCAAGCATAGGTACTTCAGCTGAATTCAGTATTTCATTTCAACATTTGAAACTTACCTCTGATGTTTCCTCAGAGAAGATCCTAGCACTACTGTCCTTTTTATTTATGTACTTGCTGAACTGCAGAATGCATGTTTCAGGACTCAGCTGTCAGCCTTGTCCAGAATGAAATGTCATTCTTAAATTAAATCACAAAGGTATTAAAAATAAAAAGAAAAGGGAAATTTTGTCACTGGACTGTTTTCAGGGTTCTTCTGAAACCCAAACATAAAGCCAAATTGAAAAAAACTCTTGTGCCATTAAATCTATCCTGCTATGAGTTTCTGATTGTTCCCTAGTACCTATTTTAGGAGACAATATTGTGTCCTGTTTTAAATGTTCCAAGCAAAAATTGTTTCTATGTGTTCTTTTGGTTCACACACCAAACTCAGAATAAGGTAGATACTGTCGTTTTCTTCTGATTCTCTCCTGCCAGGAACAGCTGAGATATTTTATAGCCTGTCAACAACCCCTCTTCAACAATAACCTGAAAAAGCAGGTAGGCTATTACAAAAGTAACAAGGGTCTGCTCTCTTTCTTCCAGTTTCTTCTTCTACGACAGCTAACACAGAAAAAGATCAAGGATTGTCATAAAAAAACAAAAAGCAGAGAACTACCTGGTGTTACCTGGTACACTGGCAGGTACAATTAATTATTTATGCAGTACCATGGGTAAAGCAGCAGGCAGGTCAGGTTCCTGAATCTGCTGTCTGTGGGTGTTTTGCTAATGTGTGTCAGCTTCATTCTTGGTCAGGTATTATGGCCCCATCCTGCTGCTGACTGTATCTGTCTTTTATTTGTGAATTTCCACCAAAGAAAAGGCATAGAGCTGGCAGGAAAACAGCTTCTCAAATAGCATATATGTGTTTTGTTGATTCTGGATTGTACAATAATTTTATTCTGATCTTTCAGCTTTGATTCTGGACAATTATTTTTTTTTTTATTTTGCGACTGCAACAGCTGGAATTACTGTATTTAGTATGTATAGTTTCCAAAGCAAAACCAGAAATTTGAAATTTTTATAAAGGCTAAAATGAAGACTAAGAGACAAGCTGGGGTTGGTAGTATTTTGACACTTATATGAAAGTTATTGGTATGCTTTTTTTTCCTAGCTTTTCTTTTTCTCATCCTTTCTAATATACCTCTCTCTTCACTGACTTCTAAGCAAATTTAGAGCATATTTTATCCATACCCTTAAAACTCTCATCCTGAATTTCATAATCACCCCTTACCACTAAAAGCATGGACTCAAATGGGCTGTGACTTCCCTATCTGCTCCTCCTGGTGAAGATCTGCCATCAGTTCTCACAAGCTGCAGCAGCCTCTCTGGTTTCACGGAACATCTCACTGACAAAATATCCCATCAGCCAGTATTAGTCTGAAGAGCATGTCTCTCCCCAAAAGCCCTGTGTCGTCACCACAAGTTACAGTGTGAAAGCCCTACCATCAGGGCATCAGTCAAAATTTTTTCTCAGGCTGGCCTCACATGTTAACTTATCACCAAACTAAACTCTTTGCTGAAAGGCTGGAGCTTTATATTCACAGAGGGTGAAAATTGGTTCCACTGGGAAAGCTTCAAAGTCATTTCAGCTATTAAACTGTGGCTGGATGTATCATAAGTACAGGAGAGGTCGAGGCACTGCCTGTGAACCAGGGGACTTGGTGAAGAAGTTCCTGCTGAAATTGGCAGCTCAATTTTGTATTCTGTTCCAGTCCGACTCTGCAGCAGGAGCAAGTCACGTTTGTACATGAGACTCATTATGCTTCCCCTGTTTAACATACCAATTACTTTCTGTATTTACCATGTTTAGAGCGACTTCATGTCAAAAATTAATAGTGCTAAAATAAAGAGCTGCGCTGCTGTATGCTAAAGGGGAAGCATGGCAAACTAATAGAATGTGTAATGGAAACAGAAGATGGATTTGCAGCTGTGGGGATCACATGCAGATGAATTTCATGGTGTGCCATGAGAGGGTCCCACAGAGGCTCTTGTGCTCTTTAAGGCACACTTCAGACTGTGATAAGTGTATATCTTGAGAGGTCACAACACCTAAGTAATTTCACCCTGAAAGCAGTGCAAATATGTAGTGGTGCCAGTCAGTCTCTCTGAGAGCTTCACTCCTCTGAATTTCCTGGCTGTCTCTCCACATCGGACAGATGTGTTTGGGGAACAAGTGATTAAGTTTGGGGGACAAGAGGTTTTTGCCTTTTTTAAGTGACTTTTGTACAAGCTTGGGCAACTAAAGAGACCCTGCTGGTCCTGGGCAAACTGTATTAGCAGTAGGTCTCTGATCTTCAAAACTCAGGAGTCCACTAAGGATTTTACCCAGGTTCCCCAGAGAACTTGACAGTTCCATTGTATTAACTCTTCCTTATAAATTTTGAATTCAGCATCTCTGTGGTACTGGGGCTTGAAATCCTGTCAGAGTCTCTAGTAGACATGGACAAGCTGTCATGCACTAAGACATATTTCCTTCCTCATGTTGATCAACATAGGGCAACAAAATGACCTGTGTTAATGGGAACCTCTTAATGGGAAATAAGAGTAAGAGGACTAGTGGTGTTTGAACAGTTGTCATTATTGAAGATCATAAAAGCAGTGACAATATTTGTAATCATAACAGGAGAGAAGTTTATATTTTCATAAAAAGAGAACCTGTGTTTATGAAGACCTCAAGAAGCAATGAGTATACAGGCATACCCTGTTATTTATTACCTCCAGTTTCAATGGGGCACCTGCTTTAGGTCGGTATGGAAAAGATGTTGGCTTCTGAATCACTTTGCTCACAAGCTGTGATTCCTTTCTGAGGAACAGTGTGAAGGAAAAAGGAGAGAAGCTCTGACTGTGCCTACTAGCTTCAGCAGTAATGGATAGTGTTTTAATATTTTCCTGGTTTTCTGGCTTTGGGAAGCTAATCCATACCTAAGCAAACCAGTATTTTTACAATAAAAACACACTTAATGCTGAGAGCTTTCTTCATGTTTGCCCTTTTGAAAAGACAACCTCCACTAAGAAATCTGTATTTGATTGTCCATTCAGTAAAGTTTTAAGAGACGCTTCATGTGCGTAAACTTTCTCAGGGCCAAATCCCAAGCTCTTTGCTCACTTCTTTCCCATTTGAATTCCCATGTGCCTTAGCAGAAGTTTGTTTTTTGTAGATTTCTGCTATTTGACTGTCACTTTTTATCCACTGCAAATGGACACACAGCCACACTCAGAAGGCAAAACAAAGTTCTTTCTTTACACTGCATCACCTACATGATGAAATCTCTGCTAGCAAAGATATGCAAGCATTATTGTTGTGTAAACATTATTGGTCTCTTACACTAGAAGAAATTTCACTCATGCTGACACTAAATAGGAAAAAGGGAGATGTCCAGGAACACTTGTTAACAATCAGTGTGTTTACTGACTGGCTGATTAACTGATACGGGGTAAAGAGTTCTATTAATGATACAGTAGAGAGGAACCAGCTCACTTGTCCTGAAGAGTGTTGGTTTTGCAGGGCTAAAAACTTTTCAGTTCTGAACACAGGCAGCAATGGTCCACAATACACAAGAGCAGGTCTGCTGAGTAAGAAGGTATCATTTTTATATTATTGCTTTCAGAAAAAGACATACATTAGCCTTTACTGTTAAACAAGCTCACTGTTTTTCTTACGACAGAAAGATCAAACATACATGATAGGAAATATAAATCACTGTTTCATCCTGCTTGGACTGAGTGCAGGGCAACTTACCTCTTACTGACCATGTGAAAGATAATACAAGTGGAAGAAAACCTCAGATTTCAATAACCTGACCTTCTTCTCATGGTGTGGTGAGTGATGGGGTATGGCTACTAGTGAAGAGAGGCTGGAGTTGTCACTACTGCAGGTAGGAAGCACAAAAAGGAACACCAGCTTCATGGCCGGATGTTACCCCCAGCCATGGAAGGCACTTTGCAATACTTTATATGCCGACCTCCAGAAATTAGGAGTAATAAACCCAACAGCTTGAATATCTGTTTGTTTTTGCCATTAAAGCACTCTTTATTTTTCTACACTCAAGACAGAAGGGGACCCAGTGGCACCAGCACCTGCTGTGTAGGTGTAAGAAGTGGCCAGTCTGTAGTGGTGTGTTTCTGCCGGGTGACAACACGGGGCTATTGGGCGCTTGTGCTGAGGTCTCTGCTTGCTCTAACGCAGTCCCTGAGAGCAGTCACTGCAGGGTTTGTCTCAAATGGATTGACTAGTGTCAGTCAGCAATTTCCTAATGCTACAGACCAATTGTCTAAACAAACTTTCCAGTGAGAGGCCTTCAAGAAGGATTTTCCTCATGTCATGGTGAAAATCAGCCCATCCAATGAGAACATTAATTTAGAAGACACCATTCTTGAGCTATTTTAATCAGAGTAAGGACTTTTCCCTCATCTAAAGTGAATGGGATTTTTTTTCATTATCATCTAAATCAGATCCCAGTTTAGGAAACAGCACATATTTTCACAGTACTGCAAAAGCCATTTCTCTGCATGCCGTGAGTTTTAACTCTCTAAGACACATACTAAAAGCTATCTATATCATAAATTATGCTAAAAACCTAGCTACTTGCTGTAATTACAGGATTCGGTTAATAGCAGTAATTTGTAACTGATCAAAGTTATGAATAACTCTATAATTTCAGAGCAGTTCGTTGCCTGGACCTGAAGGAACCTCCCTCTTTGAATCCTAATAGGTATTTTTAGAGTAATCTCATCTCTTGCCAGCAACTTAGCAAAAATGTTAGGTGGAAGGGTGGAGAATTCAGAGACTTATGTGAGAATAGCAAAGATGCGACTGTGTTGGGATTCCAGAAAAAAAAACAGAAATCTCACACCAGAAGTCTGGTAAATAACTTAGGCACCAATAACATTTTACTTATCAAAAACATACTATAATTTCTATGGGTCACATTAGGAATATACAACTGATTTCGTGCAAGTGAAGGTAATCAAGGAGTCTGAATCTGAAATCTGTCTCCATCAAGTAATGTGCACCTTTCTATGTGATAATTGTACAACTTGAGGCCATCTACAAAATGCAAACAGAATAATTAATATCTCTCTCATAACATAAAATGGTGGGATGGACTAATGTTGTTTGATCTCCTTGAGTCCTTTGCTTGTAATAAGCTCTTATTTTGTATTGCATTATGCATAGTATATTCACTCACCCCTCACTGTTGCACTGTTTTCTACCAAGATGATGAAAATAGGGGCCCCTTTTACATGAGCCCACACCACAGATTGCCAGAAGTAGCTCACATCTAACCTGAGGCCAATAGCTGCTGGGAAGTAATTAGTTGTAGTGCTGCTATAATCCCTCAGTAAATGTAAGCACAACTCCTATTTGTGCTGAAGGTGAAATGTTTGTGGTAACAAATGCCCTTTTCTCTGAATAAAAATGTATTTACTTTTAATCAATCAGGGACTCATTATCAGCATTGTCTTCATCTCCCTAAACCTTGGCCTTCTGTGTATGACTTTAGTGTTGGGGGAGAGCGTCTGCAAGGTTATTAAGAGAATGTTGCAAAATAGCTCTAATGACCTGAATCAGCTAGGGATAGGCAGTCAGAAATTACAAGGCAGTCCTATTATCTCCTGGTACCTCCAGGCTCTCATCAGACCCTCCCAGTCCTCAAAAGGAGATGAGGAGGACATTATTGCTGTTGCTATTGAAGCAGTGGGCACATTCACATGTTACATGACGTGCACATGAGCACATCGTGTGGAGAGCAGCCTCTGAAGGGGGAGAGGTACTCTGGGGCTTTGCTGCTAAGGACTCTGACCTGCAGACTTTGGAAGCAGGCATGGAGAAATGTCTGCCTTAATTTAGGAATGGAGCTGTCTGAGGAGCTGGGGGATGGCTGGAGGAGGTCTGTGGGACCTGAGGAGAGCCTGAACTGTGCAGCCCAGGGTCCCAGGCTGCCTGTGGGGCTGCCCACGCCTGCCGGGCTCCTGTCTCTGCAGTGCTGAGTTTGCAACGCGTCACAGCCATGCAAGGGGATGGGGAGCTGCAGTCTGGCTTCTCCCAAAGGCATCTAAGTGCCTCTCTCCCCAGGAGTGCTGCCAAACCAAGGCATGCAGCTGAGTAAAGGTACAATGGAATATATGCTATTCAGATGCCTGTATAAATTTAAGTTTTATTGGCAGTTATAGCATAAACAAGGTGCCCTACCTGATATCTCTTCATAGAGGACTCCTGTTGTGTTCAAAAACACTCCTGGCCACAAGCAGCCCTTGAAGACCCTCTAGATGGCTGCAGCCCTTTCCCCTCCACCCACATCTGCAGTGATATAGCATCCAGAGCAGGGCTGGAAGGCTGAGCCATAAAGTTTTGCTGCTTTTAAAATCTGAGAAGGGAACTCTGGGAATTGGTTGCCATGAACTAAGGCAGTTGCTTTAGTTATTTTCAGTTTCCCCAATATGCTTTTCTTGGCCAGCCCTGGAAATAAAAGTTACAAATCTATTACAGTATGTAACTTCCCAGCAGAGGCTCTGCTGTGTGATAAGGCAAAGGGTCTTTTCAGCATGCTTTTCCAGGATGTGCACAGGAATAGAGGAGAATCCTGTGCTAAAAGCACATGAATGATGCTCCACCTCACTCACCTTCTGGGCCTTCATGTTTGGCCCCCAGAAAAGCGCCCACATCTGACAGGCATGTCATCAGGGATGGGAGAGTATTGCAAGAAGTGAGAAAAAAATCATCATAGCAACCTACCCGGAAAAAAAAAATTTTTTTGAATTTGTGGCTTCTTCTTCTTCAGCCAGCTGTAGGATAGCCTGTTCCACTGTGTGGTTATCCTGGCAAGTCTTTTTTCCCTCCCTGTTTTTTGGTGTCTTGCTCACAGCAAGGAGGGATGTGACTGATATTGCTGGATGTATAAAAATAGCACTGACTTCAGGTGTGGCTGCACTACCTGGTATTGCTGTGGAAATTTGTTTTAAATTTTTTCATTAGTTGAGATTTCAACATTGATTGTGAAATATTATGAGCAATGAGAATGGGGAAATCTTACTAGTGAGCTCACACTTTAGAGGGGAGAAACTCAGAATCAGTGTGTTTTCCCTGTGGAGGTAATCCATTATCCCTCAATATACAGATGAGTCTTCCATAGACAAATGAAATGGCAGTGCATGGCATGTGTGTGCTATGAAAGAAGAACAGGACTATGGTAGAAAATATGTGTGTTGCAGAGGGAAATTTTGATTCTGAACACATGTGGTTAGCTTTTGATACAAAACTCCACCATGACAAACTGTGATCTGGACTCATTATTACCTGCTTCTAGGATCACTTTCTATAACATCAGCAATGCTGAATCAAGGCAGCATATTTGACTTACAAGAACAGCTTTAGCAAAGGGTAAATTGTGATAAAAATTGTCTCCTTCCTTGTTTCTTTGTACAGTGCAGATCAAGTGATACACTCTCAGCAGTAATGCAGCCTGATCATTACTGAGCACTCTCCCTGGCATGCCTATGAGCAAACTTTCTATTGTTTCAATTAGATGATCTTGGGCATTCAGGGAATTTAATACTGATGCAGCTCAGCTCCTAAAATCCTAGAAATTAGAGCCTGAGAGAACCTAGGGAATCATTTTGTCCATCCCCTGACAATGCAGATTATTTTCTACTGTATTTTTACTGTGGTTTTTTTCCAGTCTATTTTTAATGATTCTAGCAACGGGGTTTCCATCACTTTTCCTGGGGGACTATTCCACATTCTAATAGATCTCACTGTTAGGAAAATTTTCCTGATATTCAGTCTAAATTTTCCTTTGCTCAATTTCATCCCATTACTCCTAGAAATGCCCAGTAGAGGCGGGTGAAAACTGAAAGTGAGTAGGCAAACCTGACACATTATGTGTGCTCAGAGCCAATTTACAGCAGCAGGTAAAGTGATAGAGTCAATTTGCAGCATTCTGTAAGTGACAGAGAGGGTCTTAGGGCATGCACTCTCTGAAAATGGTTCTGAATCTTGATGAAAACCCCAAAGCGTAGAAAAATATCTAGAAGCTGTAATGACTTTATATATATATTTTTTGCAACAGTCTGGTTGAACACAAGAGTCCTCTATGAAGAGATAACAGGTAGGGCACCTTGTTTGTGCTATAGCTGCCAATAAAACTTAAATTTATACAGGCATCTGAATAGCATACATGCCATTGCACCAAGCACGGCAAATTGTCATTTACTTGTACATGCTAAACAGAATTAAAATCCATCTCACAATACTTGAACTATTACCCACCAGATAATGAAACCCAGAGCTGAAAATTGCATTTATATTGTAAATGTTCTCATGTAAGTAACTTTATGTCTGCATAATTTTCTGATACCCTGCTAATAAACTATCTAACAAAAGAAATTTGCTAAATCCCCTCTGCAGACAAGCACATTGTTCTTTTTTTCTAGTTTCCCTTTTTTTTCCTTTTCATCCTTTCATGCACTATTATGGGCCTTACCTCTGTTTTCTTTCTCACTGCTAATTAATTTCCACAGAGGCAGCCAATTCTGCAAACAGAATTTGTTGTCCACATCACTAAACCTTTCAGACCATTCACCTGCATTTCTTACTGTGTATAAAGTTCACAGATGGCACCTCTTTATTTCTGGACATACCTATACCCTTTCTACCCCATCAACTTGTATTACCAAAAAACCATCTTGTGTCTTACTCCTTATTTATATCCTTTCTTATATCACATCTTACCCAGCACCTTTTACTGATGGTCCCCAAAAACCTTTCTGCATCAGCCTTCATCCAATGTTTGTGTCTAATGAAAACTGCAACGTTCTCAGGTGGGGACAGTGCCTTCCCTTATATCCATAATGGAAGATGACAGAAAGCTTGGGAAGTTGTTTGCAATAGGGAGTGGTAAGGCCCCTGCAACAGGAAAGGAAGATGGTTTTCACAGCCTGTTGAACAGCTTTGAAACTGTAAAAGGTTCAGCAGACAAAAGAAAACTAAATACTCTGTTAATCTCATAATGATAGGAGGAACTCCACAGGGACATGGTCAGAGCTCTATCTAGACACTTAACTAGTGGCTAGACTTGGTTAGTCATAAAAAAACCCCATGGAAATGGTCTACTGGTGACTAAATAGTTATATCTGGAAGAAACACGAGTCACAGGCACTGGAATTGCTGCTGATCCACAGTCATGTGCTACAAATTCTACCCTTGGGGAGGGATTCAGAAACTGGGACAGGCAAGGAAAAGAAGGGGCTTGTGTAAGACTGCAAGGAAATGCCAGTACTTGTAAAAAGTCACAGTCTAGTGAGGGCAAGGAACAAAAGCTATGTCTGAGACTTGTGGGAAGTGGAGAGGACTGTGCAGTCCACAGGACAGGAAAAGAGGTGAGGCATTAGAAGAAAGATCAGCTTGGGTTTCAGGGATGCATGTCTGATGTCTCACTGGGGCCATTGGGGCTGGCTGCGTCCCTGGCAGTGACATGAATGCTTTAGAACAATTAAGAGGGGGAGTCATCTTTCCAGACACTTAGCACAGTCTCAGAAACGTGCTGTCCAGGGATCTGTGTGTGCAATCCTGTGGTTTTGGTCAAGAGGATGATCGCCAGAATATATCACAACCATTTTTTCTGACCTTGAATTTTGTTAGTCCAAACAACCTTTTCTATTTTCCTCATCTTTCCTTCTTTTTGCAGTGAGTTCAACTACTGCTCCAGATGCCACGTTTTCCTCACTTGTATTTAATCATATAACCACCTGGCCTTCACCCTGAAGAATCTTTCACAGCTTTTTAGTCTTTTCTTAGTTGGAACTCAAGATATGTGTTTTGAAGAAAAAAAAAAACCTCTGCATCATTGTAAATCTGTTAAATTAAGATGTTGTCTCTCCTTGTAGCAAACTGCTATAGCTGAGGTCAGAAGATGCATTCAAACTGGAATTATGTCAGTGTCTGGGACAGTGATCATCTCCTGAAGGGAAGTTCTGCTCCAAGAATTCTGCTCCAAGAATTCACTTCTCACCACAGTCCTGTAAAGTCCTCCACATGCCTTACCCGTATTACCCTTTTGATTGTCCTCTCCCAAGGGTGAGGAAGTTAACAACACTTAGAATAAGCAGCGCTCTTTATCAGAAGTTGTCCTGGCACAGAATAGGCATTAATCCTTAAATGTATTTAGGAATCAGAAGAAAGTGTAGTATCAACTCCATCTGTGTTCACTGTTTGTTAGGGGAACATTCACAACTTTGCACTCCTTTCATCATGTTTCCCTCATTGATCCCATGTTTCTCTGACTCTGCTGCTCACAGTGCTCCCTGTGACCCCTTCTTCCACTCTGCTCTCTGCCTTCTTTCATGCCATTTGAGCTAGCTTTTCCCATCTCTTTCCTCCAGGTCCTCCCTTAAAACCCGTGGGAATGTTATCCTGAGATTCTCACCACTTGTGTTGCCAAGCGCTTTTTCTTCTCAGCATTGATTGTAATTTGTTTTGATGTGTTAACTCATAAGCTCTTTCAGCCAACAATCTTGACTCCTCGATTCTTTCAACAGTTGTCAGATATTTTGCCAGCTCGCTGATGAAACACTTTGTCTATGTGGTGATAAGTACTTAGCCTAAATTTCAATGTTGTCCTTCATTTAAGATACCTGTAAAAGGAGATTAGGGCAGGTCTCCAACTGAATATAGGGCATATAAAACTTAGGAGTGTTAGAGATAGAGAGGATTTGCTGAGATGGAGCTGTGCAGAAAAGACAGTGTACAAGGGGAAAACAGATCTAATCTCTGAACAGATCTAATGCACAATTTCTCAGCATAGCTGTGCCTGTTTTGGGCAGCAATCCTCTCTCCTAGGGGCTACTGTATGTGGGGGCCCTAAATTGGCTCACATTTGGGGTTGATCTTATAAGAGACGTAAAAAGTAGAATGCATTTCACCTCTAACCCCATCACACAGTTGTCTACTCTACACTACTTAGACCTTTTTCTGTTTGTCACTGGTTTCAGAACATTACACTTTTGTCCTGTCTGTGACTCTTTGTCTAGGCATACTTATCTCCATCTATGACTGAAGGAAGTGTCTCCTTAAGGTGCTTCTGCCTTTGGTGTGCAGATCTTCAGCCTTCCCAGAAGCCCCAAGGGTAGGATAATGGTGGGATTTTTTTTTTTTTTTTCGGACAGGATTCTGGCAGAAAAGGCTGTGGGCAAGAAATCTGTGCATGATTAACACTTCCCCTAAAAAAGCAAAGCTTTGTGCATTCTTATAAATTATCAGAACTGTATCTGAAGTATCTCTCTCATCAATGTCTCATTCTAATTGAAATAACGTGGTCAGGTCACAAGATAAAAGCCTGGTGTCAACACTGGGACGCCATTCAAACACAGAAATTATGAGCTTGTATTCTTCTTGAACCAATAACAAATCTGCTCTCAGAAAACAAAACTAGCCAAAAAGAATTAAAGCAAGACCAGAAGGCGCTAAAGCAAGAGCTGGAAACTTTACAGAAGGAATTACAGCAGTATCTGGAGGATTCCCAGAAATGGCTGAAGTGATTTGCAGGCAAAGGTGAAGTTTCTGTTGGAGTAATGACTGCAAAATGTACTAACAAAGTGAGAAGGCCTGTCTGAATTGGTAAGGACAAAAAGGTAAAAGGCAACAACTCTGCCATAGCTGCTTCCAGGCAGGGAGTCACCATCTGGGAACCCACTGGCAGGGATGAAGAGGAACAAGGACTCACTGGCTAAAGTTCAGCTCCAGGAAGAAGTGTCTAGTTACAGCCCCATCATGGCAGCCAGCCATCTGGATGTCCAGTTGGGCCAGTCAGAGAGCTTAGGCAAAAGCATTTACTGCACTTCATCTGCTTGGTTGCCAAAGTCAAAGGGTCCCATCAGAGAGGCTGGACTTTCTGAGGCCAAATAATACAAATATCTAATATTTTTTAGGAAAATTCTGTTTGAGACTTACTTTACTAAGTATAGAATTATGGACTGAATGAAAGCTGATGAATACAGAGAAGAGTTCCAGCAGCAAGCCTGAATAACCATGCCCAGAGAGTGACATAGCTCTCATTTCTCAAAAGCAGGCTTCAGGCAAACCTTTCTTCTGGATTGAAGCCATCCACAGATCTGAGCTGATCCAGGCCTAACTAAAAGTCAGAAGAAAAAGAAAAAGATAAAATCCTACAGGAACTGCAAGAGAATCAGCAGAAACCTGAGTTCCTGGCATGTGCAGATAACAGTGAGGGCTTTCAAGGATAAAGAGAGAGAGATCGATTCAAAGGTGCTCCAGCTGGACTTTGGCTTTTACACTTAGGTCAGGGAATGGCAGCCAAAGACACTCCAAGGGATTTCCAAAGTTTACCATTGAAATTGAGGTTTTTCTCTCGCACTCTTAGACCAGAGGAAGAAGCATTTTCTGATGACAGAGATGAAAGATAGCCACTACAAATTTTCTAACTGCAGTCCTGTAACAGGGAAAGAGAATACAAATGTGCCTCATGATGTTATTGAAAAATAAAATGAAAAATTTGGCCCAGTAAAATGAAACTGAGAATAATATGAAGTTCATTTGAAAATTGGACCAGTGAAATGAAATATGGAGGAACAGCCTGGAGGTAGTTCTATGCCACCTCACATCATTTCCACGGTGGGTGAAGGGACAATCTTCCAGTCAATGATGGTGTGGTTGGGTGGTCAGATATTGTCAGGGTTTCCTTGTAGTACAATGGTGAGCAACCATGTGTGAATTGTTGGCCTTTTGTACCCTGCTGTAATATTGTTGATGTTACTGCATCTCCGTATCTCATCGCTGTTTCCAGTAAATTGTTCTTATCTCAACCCATGATCTTTACCATTTGTGCTTCCAAGTTCTCTTCTCCAGCCCAGCGCAGGGGAGGGACAAGGAAGAGGGGAGTGGGTTGAGTGAATGGCGCATAGTTTGGAATGTGTTGGTGGGAACACTAAATTGGGGAATACCACTCCTGGACTACAACACCTGGGGAGACCACCATTGCTTCACCAAGAACTTCTCTTTCAGCTCAGGGAATGGATGGACATCAAACAGAACAAGCGAAACTCCTGCTCGTGTAAAAGGAGCAGCACGCCATTTTCATCTCAGGCTGGACAGCTAACAACAATAATGGGAATTTTGGGGTTTGAAAGTGTAATAGAATTGATGAAATGTGAAGGAATTGTAGACATTGCCTCAAACCTTACATTTATTAGACCAGACAAGCAAAAAAGACTGGGGATTTGGGAGATTCAAAACAGAACCTCCTAATTGATTTCAAATGGAGAGAATATCTGGGGAATGTGAAGGCATCCAAAACTGGAAAAACAGATTCAGAAACTGGGACCTCTGTAATTTGAACAAGAAATGTGAATAACTGAGGCAATAGATGAACTAATATGTGAGATAGAGTTTATCATACCTTGTAACAATAGGAAAGGTGTATTCCAAATGCTGTCTTTGAAAGTTCCTTTTGAAGATGCGAGCTAGCTGAAACAAATCTACAAATGTGGGAAAGCTTAACCTTTCTGTAATTTTACTGTGTTAAAATGTGGGAAAACTTTATCATTACTTTGACTAAAATAAGGTGGCCATCATTTCAGTGATCTGAGTTGAGGGAAAGGATATAGATCAGGTTATCTCTTTCAGCTTGTGTCTAACCTTTAAGATAATTTTAGGAGGTAGATAAACATGTGTTTTCACCCACAATAGAAAAAAGGTGACACAGAAAAGAGGCTTTACTTGATGGGGTTTTTTTGAGAAGCATGAGGATGGTGTAAAACCCAAGTAGATAAGACACAGATCAACTCAAGAGCAAGAGGAAGGATACCTTTGTTTTTCATGGGGAGCTGCAGAGAAGCTTAGAGCAAGGAAATTGCCTGTCTCTGGATCCTTCTCATGTCAAGAAATCAGGAATTGGTACATTTATTTAAATATACTACATGTATGTGAATAAACATATTTCATCAAATACACAATCTCCATCACAAATTTCCCCTCCTAATTGGATTGATATTGAAATTTGGCTACCTGCTCACATCTAAAGGAGTCACAAATCTTCCCACCTTTGATGATGAGATGCAATACAGTAAAGAGGATCAGTAATAACAGATCCATGTTTTCTAGCAAAGAACTTAAATACAAAAATCCAGGCTCAAAAGGATCTTCTGCCATGTTTCTTACAAAATTCTTCCAGGACTTAGTGGAAACTTTGGTTCTCAGAAGAATACTCCAGATTTAAACACACTTTTTTCCTAGTTGCAGAATGTAGAAAACAACATACATTTGAGTAGGAAAACTCACAGAAACATAAAAAAGTGATGTAGAACGACAGGGTGGATATTCTTTACTGATAAGGAGAGACAAGTTTGTGAGGAGGAAAACATTATGATCAATAATCAGCCACAGTTCAAACTGAGTGGCTGAGAAGCAAATTGAACAAGTGGAGCAGCACCTGATGTGGCTTGTTTTCTTTCCTGATGGACTGCTGGGTTTGATCTTTGTGTAAAGTCTTGGATGATATCTACAGAGTCTGAAAAAGACATCCCTGAAGTCTCACCTATTTATTCCTTTATTTAGCAGATAGTCTGTGGAGAGCAAGGTTTGATCCACAACAGAGGTTCCTTTGAGTTGTAGTGTTTACCATGCTATCTCAAGCCCTAACCGCTTCATTCTTTGTAATTTGATTATTTGGTCACGCCCTGGAATGCAAAGTATTACTCTGATGTATTTGTATAAACCCAGGCTCTTCAAATACAGTAAGTAGCTGAATGATGTATGTTAATGACATGCTCTCAATAATTTTTATAATGCGAGATCTCAGCCCAGATTTAATGCTTAATATCCCTGGGATTCACATTGAAATTATTACACACATTATGTATTCCATTCCTTGGACTTAGAATTAATTTCAAAACAGAGCAACTCGAAAAAGAGCAAAAGTGCATCCTATTTGTTTTCTTGAGGGAGTTTGCATCGGTAACACTCTATTTATTCTGGAGTTTCTGAAGTTAGAAATACCTTTTCCCTTTGCTATCTTTGATCTATCCTGACGAATTGTGCAGAACATTTCATTTCTGTGTCTTGTCTTAGTTTTGTCATTTTCTCGTTCACTTGAAAAATATTTACCATAGTAAAATTTGCCTCCTTAAATAAAGGACAGACGTTGTTACAAAACAGTCTCAGGGAATCTTTGACATAAATCTGTCTGCCAAAAATAAGCAGGAAAAAAAAAAGCTGCTTCTCTCGGTCCCTTTTATGGAAGACTGCATAGGAGAATTCATAATCTGCATTGCTTTGATCGATCATTCAATCTTTGCATTGGTGATGTTTCTAATACAGGGGCTTAACCTCTGGAATTACTCCAAACAGGATGGAACAAAGCAGCTAAACGTGTGTTAGGTTGTGATCTGAGTACTCTCAGGCAATAAATCTTTAATTTACAAGATTGGCAAGTGTCTCAAAATTAGAATTAAAGGTACATTTAGCATTAGTGATGTTCACAGTGTTGTAAGGAATTGCTTTCCTAGACAATTTTTGAAAGACTGGGTCTTACTCCAAGCAGACTTCTAAAATACGCGCTAAACCACTCTTTTGTTTCCCTCCTCAAAAATCAAGCCCAAAAGGCAGCAAAAAGATGTAAAAGAGGAAAGGAAGCTGAGGCTCATATTTATTGTAGTTCCACCTGGTGGGATGATTTGTTCTAGCTGTGTTTCTATCCATCCTCTTGTCCCTGAGCAGGCCTTTTAGCTTGAACAGTACGGACAGAAAACCCCAGTGTGAGCTAGTCTGCTTAGGAAAGGGGAATTTTCCGTCAGGCATGAGAACAGCACTATGGTAATGTTATTTGAGTGTGTAAGGGCAGAACAACCTCCCACAGTGGCTGAAGGAAGATTTCAGGTTTACCTATGCAGGTAGGCTTAAGCCTCAGGTGTGCATGGTTGCTTGGACACACAGTCCTCCTAGGCTAGAGCCATAGAGGGTTCTAATTTCTCCTTCAGGCCTGCTAAACCAAAATCTATCTGGTTCCCAGCTTTCCCCTTTCTGCTTGATGTGTCCCCATGCACAGGTGAGCATCACACAGTTGGGATGCTGAAACAGTCCCACCTATTTCACAAAAAGTGCCAACAATCTCCTCAAAACACCTTATCCCCTCCACGTCTGATGAATGCTCCAGCAAGCATTCCCTTAACAGCTCCAGCATCATACCAGGTAGAGCAAGTGGGGGAAATAACACCCCTTCTCATCTAAAGACTCCATGAAGTTTTTATTTTAAGTACAGCAGGAACTGAAACATCCCAAGTGAGTGTCCTAATCCCCCTGCCTTGCCTCCATACTTTCTCTCCCTGGCTACTTAATTCTCTCTTACAAAATTGAGCTGCTTCACTGGTGACAAATTGGGAACAATTCCCCACAGTTCCTGGCCTGTTAGTTATGGTATTCCCCCATGAGATACTAGCTTGAAGCTTTTTCCAGTAGAGGAGTGAACTAAGGTCTCCTACAGTCCCTGAAATACTTCTCCTAACCATGAAATGAGGCACATCTCTGAAGAACAGTGTTCCTGCCAATATGCCTTTCCATATGCAATTACCTTCTCCCCCTGCTCTGCTTTGGGATGGGGAAGAAGTGGGAATTTGGCCCTGAATGAAAGATTATTAGCTTCTTTCTCAGCAAGGGAAAGGACAGGGACATACAATAAGAATATTAATTTTAATGAGAAACTCAGACTGGCAAGAGAACTTTATTGGCAGAAGTGAAATTAGCTTTTCTACATAAACAGTTAGTGGTGTCAAGGGACTAGTCATTCATTGCCCAGAAGGAAAAAAACAAAACAAAACACAAGAGTCTTTAAGGGTCCTTACTCTCAAGAATGCTCTTCACTGTTTAATACAGAGAGGATTTGCTTTGTACTTCAGAAAAAATCAAGTATGAAAGATACCGTCCCTTTCCAGCATTTTGAAGCAGTAAATATCCAAATGGAACAAAGTGCTTCAGGCTTCTCTCTTGACCCTTCGCCTCTTCCCACCTAGACACATACTCAGATGCTCTACGTATTTATTTTGTAAAGCCACTTCCCAAGTCAGAAGGTGAGTTAAGTGTAAAAATCTTTGTGTTCATAAACCCATCCAGACCCATTTCTGCTTTGGTCCATTCTTGCAAGACTCACTTTTCCTTGTTTGCAAGGAAAAAAAGCAAGAGTAGTTCTCCTCTTTCACCCTCCCTCTTGCCACCCTGGTCCTGGAAAACAAACTGTTATGGTTGGATTGTCTTTTTTTCCTGTTTTTCCCTTTCCAACTTCCCTGAGCTAAGAGGAATGGAGGGGGCACCAGGGGATCGAGGCCCCCCATTTTTTCCTGTTTTTCCCTTTCCAACTTCCCTGAGCTAAGAGGAATGGAGGGGGCACCAGGGGATCAAGGACCTCCATTTAGGTGAGAGATCATGTGGGGACCAACCAGTGAGATTCCCAAAGCAAAGGCTGTTTCTTGCCACTTGTGCCACACATGTTAAGATAGCCTCTACACTGCCAGGGCAAAAGCCAGCTGTGTAGCCTACTCAGTGGTTTTCTTCTGCGTGTGTTCCCTGGTAGGATGGGATTTAACTCATAGAGTAAGAAACCATGGAAGAATTACAGATTGTGCAGTATACATCTTCCCAGAAGGAAGGCTTTATCTTGTACCCACCTGATATTGTGAAGAAAAATAACAATTTGTGTTGGAAAACAAGAATGCAGCCAGCCGGGTGCAAAGAGTGCTATGTAGTAGAAGTGATCTTACTTTATACTTGAGAGTAGAGCCAAAAGGAGAATAGTCACTAAAGCTTATTTCTTCACAGAAACTGGACACATCTGATAACATCTTTTTGTGGTTTTTTGGGGTTTTTTTTACCCCAGCACAGTAGGAGGCAAATGCATGCAGATGCTCTAATATTTCCATTTCTGTACTGCCCAGCCATGACTGCTACTTTGCCTGTATCAGAGGCCAGCAAAGCCAGGATGGTGAGGACATACAGGGCGAAGCTACCGCTGGCAAGAGGTAAAAGGGAAAAAAGCAAAATAGTCACTCCTAGATACTGTAGCTGTTGCCTGACTTCTCTGGGTTCCAAGCAGCAGCAAGATCGATAAGTTCCTCTTTTGAGGGATTTCCCCTTATTTCATCCCAAAACCTTGCTCTGGTTTCTCCCTTCAGGGCCAGAGCAGCCAGGCACACACATCTGGGAGCCTTGCCTCTGCCTCTGTGGGGCCGACATGCATGGAGGGAGACTCATTTACACCAACAAAAAAATGGTTGTGCGTTATTGACTAATCAGAGCACAGTTTGTCAAGAAAAAAATACTGCTTGTGCATCAACATTCACATCAGGTTTTTTTCTGAAGATAAACTAAATCCCATTTACATCCAGCTGCCACATCGCAGTAATTCTGAACACATTCAATTTACGTATGACTTTGTTCATCCTTTTTCTCATCTTGAAAATAGGATGAAAATCTATCTCAAAATATATTCTGCTATAATTAAACAAATACAGTCAAGATTCAGAGCCATCTGTATTTCATACCATACTTTGTAATGTCTCAATATCACAAACTCCAAGGAGTAACACTATACATTAATGGGAACATGTGTCGTATCTACTTGCTCTTTATGACTTACAGGCTATCTATATTATCCCCATGTCTCCAAATCTCTGAAAACAAGTGTAAATAGTAATTCTTATTAACTGCAGAGACACCTGCACTGATATGGACAAATCTGGTCAACAGCAGGTTCCCCTGCTGTTTTACTAAGCCTGCAACATGCTCCTGTCTCTGGCAGATGCTCCTGTTCTGTATTACTTCTAGGCAGATATCAACTTTATGCACTTTTTGAAATTCCTTTCAGGAACCACTGTCCTTCTGGCTACCAAGGGCCTTTTGCTGGAACAAAGCAATGAAGAGATCAGGGAGGTACCAGGAGACTGAATTTTGGTCCTGAAAATTATTGGCAGTTTTTGTAATCTTCTCATATCCCTTCTGCTAGGGATTAGCAGCAGCAAGAGGAGTAGGTTTACTGGGGATGTCTGGTAAAATAAACAAACATTTCCAGTCTAAGCATCCACCCATTAAATACCAGTCAAATTACCAGTTTAAGCACCTAGGATTGCTAAATACCTTTCTTGAGCACACTAATAGGTAATACTTCTCTTCGTGAAAGCTCTGAGTATTTGTATGAAGCAAGAACAGCATGAGGGAAAAAAGTAACACAGCATCAGCCTGGGAAAATACAGCAATAAACAAACCCAAATGAATCATAAATGGAACACTCTCCACAGTGGATTTTGACTGTACTTGCAGCTCATGGAAGCACGGGGCTGAAGGGACCCCTTGGATCATTTAGTGCAAAGCTGGGTGGTGACAGACCACAATTCAACATCATTCTTTTCTTAAAACAAAGAAGCAATATCATAACACTTTCCAGGGTCCTGTCCCATATTTTTTTTTCTACCAGACATCTCTTCCCAAACCATACTGCTGGTTGTTTGCCTAGTGTGGCCCTGCAGGGAGATATCTGCCTTGCAGGGACAGGGTGCTGCTGGGCAGCATCAGAGGCAACACAGGTCTCCATGAGGCATTGCTCCTTCTGACTTAGCTCCATGTCCCCATGACTTTCCTGGCACCCTATCTGTCTTCAAAATCTTGAGGCTATTAGAACAGTATCAAACATGAAGGACCAGAATCTTATAAAAGATTTACCAGCTTCCATTGCAATGGGCCATTTTCCTTCCTGTTGCATTTCTTGGAGGAAGAAACAATAGGGTTTGCAAGATTTTTTAAACCCTTTGTTCCCAGAGATTCAGAAGGGGACAGTTCAGAGCTGCACAACACAGACTGAGATACCTGGGCAGTTTCACCCACAGAGGCACAGCTCTGTCTATGTGGCCCAGCTTGGGACTCTGGGACCTTTGGCATAGGCTCCCACAGAAGGGTGTTTCTGCCCCAAAACCACCAGGATTTAATCACTGCATGGTATTTCCATGTAAATGTAGCCAGCCAAGGAAAGGGAAGAGCAACTTGTGAAGCTACATAGTGATTTCCTTTGTTCAGAAGCAAGAATAGATCCAATATAGATGAATAAACTATCTACTTCTATGTCTTAAATAGAAATACAGACATCTGATGTCCTAAACCAGAGTCTACAAGTGACATGCCAGCATGGCAATTAGGAGCACACAGAAAAATGAATACAAGCAGTGAAATTAAAAGGCAGCATTGTTGGAATTGTTAATTGTATGGTAATTGGAAGTCAAAGCAAGGACTATTTAAAAATCCAGGTTGTCTACTAGGAGTTCACAGACCAACAGCACGTCAACAAAAATTAGGGAAGGAGTCCAGATTTTAATTGTAAATGGGATACTAATCAGCAACAGCTCAGTTTCCCAAGTGTCAGTCAGAGGTGGTTGCTTGACATTTTACATTTTACTTTTTGCTTTAACAAAAGCTCACCAATGGCCTGTATAGGGGAAAGTTCCTAGTAACTGGTAACTACTACATGTTTAACTACACAGCAGAAGTACCTACTTAGGTAAATCTCCAAAGCCTCACATATACATGTCTACCTCCTAATTATGTACTTAGGGTGTGAGTACATACAAGATGTCTGCAGAAAACAGTTGTGCAGTGGCAGAGGAGTCAGCACTGCATGTTACTATTGCTACTCATTTTTCCTGCACTCCAGCTTTGCTGAAAGACAGGTCTGAGTACTGTTCTTTGTTGTATTTCTTGGGAAACATTGCAGAGTTAAACACCAGGGCTAATATGGGTAATTCTCTGAGAGGCAGACATTAACACTTCCCTGATTCCTTTCTTGCCTATACAGGGAATGTACAGCACATTTTTCGGGGGTCATGCACAGGGGTTTTCACTCATTCCTTGGGATGACACCTGGGGCACACCAAGAACATCTCCCTGGAGACTTAGACCAAAATACCTACTACATTCTCAGTGTGAGTATCCTCATTTTCAGCTGAGAAATTTAGCTCAGAGAAGTTTCAACCAGATGAAGACCATCTACAAATTGAGGTAATTTCACGAGGCAAATTCCCCACTGGAGCCGAAATGAATTTGCCTCATCCCACCACAGCTAAGTGTACAAGTAACTACCTCCTGACATCAGGACACAGGCACACTCTTCTGTGTGCAGAGATGACAAACATCATTTGCCTCATCCTTTTAAAGTAATTTTCTGCTATTTTGTCCATTAGCAATGGTAGAAAACCTGGCCATTACCAAATGCCAGGTAGGCAATTAATTCAATCATTTCTTCTTTGTTGCTGGTCCCTAAGGCTCCAGAACTCCCCAGCAGTTGAGGATTAGTACAACCACCTCAATCACAATGACTGACTCAAAAACTTTGTGTGACCATGTGGTTGGGCATGTAGGGCTTCCATTCTCACACTGGTCATCATCACATTGCATTTGACGAGCAATATGGATAATAACAATCCTTAGAGTCCAAATTTCACCAAAACACACAGCTCCCAAAGGCTCCTATCCTGAGTGATGTATTTCTGCTAACAATTTTGCCACAAAATATTTTAATAGCTACAGAACGTTTTCTAAGAAGGCTTTACAGGTTATCTCTTGTACAGCCTGGGCTAGGCACTCAGGAAAGGTTTCCAGGAAGGGTTTATCAAGAGTCATCCATTTATTCATTCATTTCCAATTTTCTGTGTAAAGCCATCTGGCCATGTATGTACCATTATCCTATACCCATCACTTTGGTGTCTAAGTGCCCTCTTCATGTCCCTGCCTATATTCATTATTCACAAACCTTTGTGAATACAGGATTTTGTTCCCTGTGACGGTCTGGAGAAGGACTGCTCTTTATACAAATGGCCACATTCATGTGTTAACATGGGTGTCTGTGTACAACAAAATGTTCATTAACAAGGCTACAAATCATTCATTCCTCTGTTTCAAATGTTTCCTGTACCCACCCAAGAGACTTCAGTGACTGCTTATTAGCTCAGCACCAATAATGCATAGTAGAAAGGAACAACTTGTGAAGACCTCCCCCAAACCACAAACACCCTCTTATAATAACACCTAACACACCTAAGCCCCTCATAGTAGTTGCCACCATCCTAGTGCTGCCTCAGAAGAAATCTGTGTTGTCTCACCAGCAGGCAGAAAACAGAGAAAAAGTCATGTTCCTCAAGCACTGGTTCAAAATACCAGAGGGAACCAATGGACGCATTTTTCGTCTAACCAAGGGTTTTGTGTGCTCAAAACACTTCTAGTTTGCCATTTCATGACCATTTTCATTGAGAGATGCATGAAGTGGATATGTATGCAAATACCAAGGTGTCATTTTCATACTGAAAAGACTGAAGCCACAGTGCAGACAACCCCACATCTCCAAAATCAAATTAATGGGAATTGCTCTGCTATCAGAATATTTGTACCTAAAGCATCCGTCTAGGAATGCAAGTATTGGCTCTGATCTCTGTTTTTTTGCCTCCCATTCTGAAATCTTGTCTGAGGTATAGTCCTGTAAATTGACTGCAAGGTCAAAGCATAAAACTTAGTGAGTGAATAGTGCAAAATCCTGAAATAAACACCAAGGAATGTGGGAGTGCCAATACAAAAATAGCAATAAAGAGCATTTAAGTGTCTCACATAAATGGTTAATATAAGCCTGATGATATCCTCTTCAGCAGCAATGCACCTCAGGCCATGCCTTTGCAAACAATTAGGTGCAATGAAACTTTGCAGGCACATTTGTCAGGAGTGCAGTAGGAGCTTGAATCACACAGGGAACATGATGAATATAAATACAGGCCAAAACTGTTTACTGCTACAAGTAGCCTGCATAAAATCAGATCAGAGAGCAGGAAAAGCAAAATGTGGTAAGAGACAGCTGAAAATTGGTTTGGACACCTCTCTATATAGTATACAAACTCAATGCCACCTGTTTGATCAGTAGCGAGCAGAATCCATGGGTTAGTTTAAAAGGTGACTTTGAAAAATATTTAACAGGAGGAGATGTCGTGGAGCAAAAGCTTAAATCTCCCAGAGTTACTGTCTTGCCTGTGCAAGGATGCTGTGTGGCCTCCACGGTCTTCCAGAGTGGCAAATTCTTCCCAGGATGCTCTGGGAGAGCTGACACACTTAACTAATCTTTAGTTTATTGATGTACTACTTCACTGAGAGATGTACTATATCAATAAATGGCTTTAGTTAAGAAGCTAAGGTCTAAGAAGCAGTGGTAGGTGCTCACAAAAGTACATCAAAGCTTACAGAAAATAAAATCAAGAGCATGTGGGAGAAAAATTGATGTCTAGGAAGGACAGAAAGAACAAACAAACATCGAAAACTTTAAAGTAAGAGTTTTGTGGAAGACAGTGTTGTTGCCATCTTAAACATTTATACATTTCATTGGTTTCTACATCCTTCCCAGTTTTCCAGCAGCCTATGAACAGATTATTAGGGGGTAAATAGCAGCAGTCCCCAGTAAAAAAACCCCAATTGCCATATGATTGCCACTGTCCCACCAAGGGTAATGTGGCCTGGAAACTGATAGATTTTTGCAATGATAAACTCCAAATCAATCTGCTACTGCAGTGGGCAGCCCTTGGAGTCTTGTTGGGCTTGATGGTAAACTCAGAATAGGAGTAAAAACAAGTCTGAGCTCACTCAACAGAAGATGCACTGTTTATGGCCTTTTTCCTTTAACTCCTATCTTTTGATTTTTTTCTAAAAACAGGAAAAGTAGGATATCCACAACAGTTGCAGAAGTGGTGTACCTCCCTGCAGCTGGTGTCTCTGTATACATCTGGTTCTTTCTCATCTTCTGCACACGGGAGAGTTAATGTTCTCCCCTCGCCCAGCCCATGGAGGAGGTGCATTGCCTGTTCCCCACTCCCAATCCCACCCCACTGGTTGGTGCTGGCTGCCTGGATCCCTCAGCCCACTCACACCCTTCTCTGCATTACCCCAGGGAATGTGCAGCTGGCACTGGACCCAGGAGAAGGCAGGTCCCTCACACAACACACTGCAGACCAAGAAAAGCCATCTGGTCTGTATTTAGCAAGGCCTGATGTGGTAGAATCAGGGGTAATTGTTTGAAACTAAACAAGAATCAACTTAGATTAGATATGAGGAAGAAAATTTTTACAATGAGGGTGGTAAATCACTGGAACAGTCGCCCAAAGAGGTGGTGGATGCCCTGTCCCTGGAAACATTCAAGGTCAGCTTGCATGGGGCTTTGAGCACCCTAATCTTGTTGAAAATGTCCTGCTCATGGCAGGGAAATTAAACTAGATGGTCTGTAAAGGTCCCTTCCCAAACTATTCTATGATTCTATGATCTGTGATGCAGAGAAAAGGATCCCCCACTTCTAAAGGTTTTCAGAAAATAGCCCCTTAAAGCAATATCTGTAGATGAAATGCTGCTGTTATTGGCTTTGCTCTTGGAAAGCTGCTGGAAGTAAAGGAAGAAGTTGTTTCAATTGAAGAGATGGGCAGGATACTTGGAGGCAGATATTGCTCCTTGCTCCTGGATGCAACTATCCAGAAAAATGGAACTGCTCTCCCCCCATGGGAAAATGGCATGCTACAACCTTGACACATTCCTCCAGAAAACATTTTTTTTTCACATTTCCCTGCTAGAACTGGGCAATTTTCTCAAAAATACTGTGTTTTCTGTCACCTCTATTTCACGCCAGTATTCCCCTGCACCACTCTTAAGTTCTTGGGAGCCCCAAACAGGACAGGGAATCTGTGTTGCCAGATGCAAAGAGCTAAAAACAGACAAAAAAGAGCCTGATTCTGCCACCTAACAGTGGCATTGCTGGAGAAAATGTACAACCACAAGCTCCAGTCCTGGTTTTACTTGTGCTGCTCCTACTTTTTGGGCAGTCATGGGGCACTGAGTCCCACCCCACAGATTAACCTAACTGAGCTGCAGGATGAGCTTTTGCCCTTGTACCAGATATCTGCTTCTTTTCCATGACCCCTGGATCAGTGTGCAGATGAACTGAGGGGATCCCTGGACAGAAAATGAGCCTGATCAGTGATGAAATTTCTGATTCAAAATAAAAACCAAAAAGCCATGAAAATAGTGGTGCCTATTGTGCTGTTGCTGCTTCCCTTCCCTACTTCATTGTTCTCTTAAATCTTTTCCAGTTCTCCGTTCTTCACTTGAGCTTTTCCTCTGACATGGGTCTTTCCCTGCAGCCTATTGCATCTGAAGGATGCTCAGTGGTCTCTCCTGGCCTTGCTGCAGCTCCCTCTCTCTCCCTGCAGCTCCTTTTTTCCTTCACAAGAGCTAAGACAAGTGTCAGCTAAGGAAGCAAGACGTATCTCTGCTAACAGCTGCTCCTTAAAAACTTGCAAAATGAGTAAGTGCTGGGAAGATTGTTCACCCAGGGGTTACAGCTTCAGAGAGCACTCTGGCCCCAGCCCTTTCCTCTCTGATGGGTTCTTGAACTCGAGTGGAGCTGTTGAACAATCCTTTACTACATTCTTTTCTATGCCAGACGCATCTTCTCAGATGCAAATCACTTATGCCCCAATGCACTGTTTTACATTCAGGAACACCACGGCACTCATTTATTGCAGATTTTACTTGTGCACAACCTGTATTCATGTTGCAAAGTCATTTAACACATAGCTCTTAATGTCACAGGCATCTCCTAGCATTTTAGGCAGGACATCCAGGTCAGCCCTGGAGATGTTTTGGCAGGTGTCTGGCCATGGAGGTTTTTGCTGTTCCAAGCTCTCAGACACCTTTCAACATCACTGCTCCAGCTTTTGCTTTAAATCAATCCAATGGTTATGAATTTCTGCAGTGTCTTTGCAGTTTCAAAGCTTCCTCTTAAATTTCATACTCGGGCAGAGCTGCCAGTGAAAACAATGAGCCATTTGCCTGAGTAATGAGCATAAAATTGGACCTGAGGTCAGTAAAAGTTATTGCAGGAGAAAGGTTGCAATAGCTGAGCCTATGCAGCACTCCTGTTAGCTCCCTGTCGAAAGACTAAAACTTTCATTCTGTGAATCTTTTTATAAACCCCCCTAGCTTACAATTTTCTCTATAAAACAACCATGGATTTAATTTGGCTTTTAAAGAACAGAAGGAGAGGAAACACCCCGTACCTGATCTGCATCTGAAAGGTAAAGAGGGAATTTTACATAAAACAGCTCAAGTCAGAACTTTTTTATTTCAGTCTTTATTGGGGCTCTGATTTTACGTCAGAGAGCATTTCATAGAATCTCATATTCTGCTGGTTTTGTTTCCCACTGATATGTTTTTAATCCTCGGCTTTGCCGGTAGTCAATTGCTTCCCCTGTCCCTTGCTGCCCACCTCTGCCTTGCTGTCAGTATTTCTGGCTGACTCTATCCACAGCCCTCCCTTGCTAAGCTCCATGTCTGCGCTGAGATTTCTCCCTACAGCCACGAAGCCAAAAGCTTTAATATAACCTGGAAACCAAGAAAAGTCAGTGGCAAGAGACTGAACAGGAGAGGGGGAAAAAACACTCAATGTGTGCACTGAGCACTCAATATGTATTTATTGTGGGAACTAGACAGAGTAGAAACTGACCTGTTTCATGTTCAGAAAACATTAAAGCAGTGGTGGGGGCGGTTAAATCCATATATTTATTTTTAGGATATGAAATCTGTATCCCCTATAAACCATTAGTAAGGTGGGTTGGGCTAAAGGTTCTTAAATTTTTGTTCTAAAGGGTAAACTGTGTCTGTCTTGATTTTTCAGGATTGTGTGCAGCTGACAGCAGAGCTGGTATTTCTGTCAGAAACTTGACAGAATCTAAACCTGAAAAAATGAGGGTAGCATACTTCTACTTAGAGGATTTAAAGCTATTACTTTTATTTTCTTTCCCATAGAATCTTTTTACCATACCCAAAATTGGCTAGGGGAAAACATCTCTGTTATTCAGCCTCTAAATTAAAGGCTGATAAATCTGATTGTTCTGAAGTGTTCGTTCCCCTTTAGCCTACCAAGGTGATCTCCAGAAAAAAATGAGCAAGACATTTATTCTTGTCCTTATGTATCAAGTGGAATGAAAGAAAACGGTAAAAACCTAGAAATTCACATTTAGTATTTCATTATGCTTATGCTTTATACAACTCTTTTTTTCCCCTTATTCCAAGGCACTTTTCAGGACACCGCTTGCATGACTTTTAAGAAAGACCACATTAAAATGTCAGACTACTTTTACAAAAAGCCTAGAGACAAGTAGCACATTCTTCCCCTCACTTTACTAGGATTAAAAGTAACAATAACAGTTCATTATTATGATTTTGAACAATCTCCAGAAGCAGCACACAGTCTAACAAAGAGAAGATGCCATGCTCACTTTCAAGATTCCTGAAAGTACTCTGCTGGAAGTTCGTAGACATTTGACTTACAGGTCTTTAAAAATTTCAGACTTGTTTGGCTCAATTCATTCATTCAATCTCAGCTTTGTTATGGAATGGCTTTGGTCAAACAGAAATAGCATTATTTAGTGAATAAAGTTAGATTCAGCCTAAAATCTTTCTTAGCTCTTCTGGTGGTTCTCAATATTCAACTGGAAGTCTATAAACCAAAGCTTTGCCCATGTCCTTTCAAAGCCGCCAGGAAAAACAGCCAAGATGCCTGAAGAACACATGCAACAAGAAGGTAGCAAAATTAATGAAACAATTAATGAAACAATTAATTAATGATATATAAGAATATTTTCTTGTGAAGGCAGATTAATCCTAAATTCCTTCCCAGGAGGAGCCCAGTTCAGAAGAATGCTGAGAACATGAAGTGTCTTCATTAAAAAATGCAAAGAGCAGCATGTAAGTTCCTCACCAAAGCGAGTTTTCTTAAGGAGTGAAAGAGAATTGAAACTGTTTTTCAGAAGACAGTTATTCAATATGTCTTATGCTAACAGTGCTGTTCCAGAGAAAGTCTTTGGAGAAAAGAGTGGAGGCAAAAAGACCAACACAGAGGCACCAGCAGCAACAGGCTCCTTATGTCTAGCTGACAGTTTTGGCAAAGCAGAAGACCAACTGGGGTTAGATGTCATCAGCTATTTTAGGGGATTTGTGTGTTTATTTATGACATTTTTGCATTTTGAAAGGGGAGAATTGTGCTGCTGCTCTACTGACGGCAGTGTGCGCTTTCTAAAAACTCTTGGCAAATTTTAATACCCACAACCCAACCTAACAATTAATAGGAGCTGCATGCATAAATTCTAATTCCCTGTTCAGATTCCTCTTCCTTCCCACAAGAAATGTGATTGCTGAGAGGTAAGTATTTTCTTTCCAGGGAAGAGAAGAGAAGTCGCCTGACCTCCTGGCTGACTGGCATTGCCTGACCTCTCATTGACCTCGCTGCAATTGCATACCCACAGCTTAGACAAAAAATGCCACCTTTCAAAATAGGCCACTTAAACACGGTGCTTGGGGAAGACGATGGGAAAAGGAAGCACTACCTGTTCAGTTTTAACATTTTAATAATTCGACAAAACGCACAGTGAGGAGAGACAAAGTTCTGGAAGTGCCTTGGGCTAAGTTTTTTCTCCATTACCAACATCCTTTCTCTTTTTCTTCCATGAGTTTGTCATCCAGCTATCCCAAAAGTCAGAACAAACCTGAGAAAATTGAAGAGTTCTTTAGCTGCTGTCTACTTGATCACTTTCAGAAAGCGCAGGCAAAACTCTTAAGATCAGTAGTTAACATTTTTCATAATGAAGTTTGAAAAAACCAATGCCTTTAGGAAACATCTGGGCAGGTGGGTCACACAGACAGCAAAACACAAATTGCTTTGGATATCCTTTGTCCACTGGAGCTCTGTCAGGATTAATTTAGTTCTCTGGATCTTGATGTTTCTTTTCCTCTCTTCCACTGGTAATTGAGCAGCTCCCCAGCTGTCTGTTTTTAAACACCTTTTCCAGAGAAGGCAACACAAAATAATAGGGTCCTGTGGTACCTCTGATGAGTTCCCCCAATTCCCTGTTCCCAGCCCCACAGGCCCTCTTTCCCTGGGTGGCCAGGGACCAAGTGAGACAAATGTGCAGGGTGTATGGGTGCCCAGGAAATGGTATCTATAGCAACAGCAACTACATTAAACATTTTTAAATTTCTTCCTACTCATCAGGCTTTAAGGTTTCAAACATTGTGGAGACTCTGACCAGGCAGATGCTATTTCCACATGATGATCTCTGATTTGTTCTCATCAAAACCAGTTTTGTGTTGAGGGGAGTTCTGCTTGGGGCATTTAAAATAAGATGTGGCAAACCAGCAACAAATAAGCAGCTGAGAACAATGCTTACTGTCCAGGGGAGGAGTGGGCTAGGATGATCTGGTAGATATAGGCCACATTTAGGATCTCTGGTCCAGCTGTATTTTACTGTTTAAAGCTTCATATTATATGCAAGTGCCCTCTTCCGTAGCCTGAGTCTTCAGAGAAGAGAGAGTTTGTGTAACTTAATGTTCTTTATTTCCTTACCATTAATTCTTATTTAAATGAATGTTCTTTCTGCTTAGTAGCTATGCTGTGTGACGGACTAATAAACACAAAATAATACAAAAATGGGTATTTTATGTGGTATCTTCCTCCTTCAAAATCTTGCAGATGTTTGGGTCCCAGTGATGCTTCTTAGAGGATGGAGTTTGCAACTGCTATAATTAAGCAATATAGTACCGTTAAGTCACTCGAGAGGAAATTAGGAACTAAACTGGTGCTGTGTGCCGAGGAAGCCAAAATTGTGAGCTGAGATCTTAATTCAGAGCGTGAAAGTCTGCCTTTTTTTTCTAGCTCACTTTAAAAGAGGTCTTATTCCTATTATACACCATCAGAAGATGTAAAAAGTGAGCTAAATCTGTATTCAATGTTTATTTTACATGTAAATTGGGATCTCAGATTGTGGGAAAAATATGTTTTTGTTGCCAGTGCTTTCTGTTTTGCTAGTACTGTATTAGTTTATAATGGGAAGGAGAAATGTGCTGATTTGGAGGCTTTCCAGGGGTTTGGCAGGATTCTACTGCATCAGCGCTGAGTAAAGAAGATGTTATTCTTTCTTGTTACAATGAGAGCTGGGTGAAGGCAGTGTCACTTCTCCGAGCCCTCCTGGCAGAGCTCCACCTACGGAGAGGCAGTGAGACCAAAACAACCAAAGCAGTGTGAGAGGAGGCAATGCTGCCTGGTAGGAAATGAACTCCCAGTGACCCGTCTGGGACGGAGCTGGTGCCCATCGGGTTCTGCTGCAAACCCAGCAGTGGGGTCAGGAGTGCTGCAACTCATGGAGGAGACAGCACTGATCAGAGCAGGGACAGCCCTCTGCCACAACAGCCTCACATCAGAGGACCTGTTAGCTCACGTGGAGGTTTGCAAAGCAGAGGAGAGCTCTCCTGCTTGCTCTCTGTGATGGTGATTTTAAGACACGCAAGGTAACCCATCTGAATACAGCTCAGTCTGGGGACTCGCTTCTGCTTCCTACCAGCAGATCTGTATCTCTGCCAGATTGCCATCTTCTTGGTGAGCCACTGTGTGCATCCCCACAAGGACTGCTGTTTTGTCCTTGACAGCCTATAGGCAACTTTCACCTGGATTCTTGACTTTGAAGGTCTGATGGTCCCCCCAAAGTACCACAGCATTTGTCTGTCTTGAAGAAATATTTGTAGACCCTGAACTTGTCAAAAGTATTATCCTTTCTCTCCTCTTCAGGTGATGTGCTTTTACTCAGCTGCATATAGAAGGACCAGCAAGATATGGGTGTACATTTTCCATTTAGTTCTCAGACTGATCTTTCTGCACCCAAATTGCCACTTCAACAAATTGCTTTTCTCACTGGTCCTGACATACGTCTCCCCTGATCTCACACTAGGCTAGAGTTTGGCAGATTTCATAGATGCCATTATCTATTCTTCCTCTGCTTTCCAGGCCATACACACTCTTCATTCCTCGCTACTTACCTACCTTGTCTGAACAGAATTTAAGTAAAGGGAATCAGTCTCTTTGCATACAAGCAAATTAATAATTCTGCCAAAAGGCTAAGTGATCCCAAAGCCTTGCTGCTTTCTCACGGGGCCACTCATGAACATGTCGAAAGATGCCATCAAGGTGCCACCTCCCTGTCACACCGAAGTAAAAACCTTCTGAGGTCAGATTTCAGGCTTGGTCTCTCTGGAGTGAGCTATTAACTGCAGGAATGTCCAGCCACGATAAACATCACCCTATCGTGCACACCTTTGTGCAAAACAGAAAAAATAAAATAAGAGGGAGTCCTCTTCTGCAGGGCCTGGCAAAAAAATCTTATACAGTGGTTGAACCCACAAAAAGAATGACCAGGTAAAGTTTATTCTGCTCTGTTTTTCCTCAGTGATAGGCAACACTCTCATTTTGATGTGCTACAGAATGCATAACACATTCAGTGATAGTAATCATCCCACTTTTGTTGTTAGAAAAGAAAGGAAAGGCTTCAGAAGGGGAGGGGGAAGACCTGGACCTATCTGCAAGAAGTATTCCTGTGGGTTCCCTCTGCAGTCCTCCAGATGCCTTCATCAGACCCTAAAAGGTGCTGCCCCTGCTCAGAGGCGCACAAGTCCTCTCTGTGGTCTTCAGAGGTTCTAGGAAATGAGCTCAGCTCAGACCCATGGTTTTTCACTGGTTTTACTGAAAGACAAATCTCACCATGTGTGACTTGAGAGCAAGTCTGGCAGTGCTGGGAATGAGACTTTTCCCAGCCCCTGCCTGCTGGAAGGACGTGGCAATTTCTGCAGAAGGAAATAAGTCTTTGACGGCTATATACAAGGGATGGCAAGATAAAAAAATATCCCATTATTTGGGAAATTCAAATTTATCATGACAGTTATTAGAATGCCAGACACTGCTCAAAGAGTTTTGAAAGGCAAAAATCAGCTTTGTCTCATACCAAGTCTCTGCATAACAGGGGGAAAAAAGCCTTGTTTGTCAGCTCCTTCCTTGATTATATTCAATAAGGATACACAGGGCTGTTTTTATTTTCACTTGGCAATTTCTGTGTTGCTATGACTTCACTAATCTCCAGTCCATAAATCATTTGAGTAAACAACACACCAACAAGCTCAAATCCAGAGGAAATTTCTCCAAGGCCAGCCTTTATTCATCTTTCTATTTTAAAGGGAGAACTCAAGAGATTCTGCCTACATGGGATGTCACCATGAGGAAAAGACTCCTGACATTTCTGAGGTTTCGCTTTAAAGCATATCATTAAGTGTAGGTATAAAAGTGAATAGAGAATAGTACAGTATGGTCAGCTGAATATTTTTCTCCCTCTATGTTCTGCTCCCTCTTGACCCTTACATGAGGATCCTTCTGTTGACTGGAGGGTTTCTGCTTCTCCTCCCACTTCAAAACCTTTCCTCCTAGCAACAGAAAAACTATCGATGTGTGGAGGCTTTCAAGACAGCCCATAGCTGTGCTCCCTTGAATGTCAAAAGGGGTTGGTCTCACAGCTACAAATCAAACATCATTTTATTCAATAATATATTTCGTAGTGGTCTGTGTCTCGTCTGAATTGTTTAGTTGCACATCTACCTTTTGAGTTTTCTCTACAGCTGCAATCCAGTGCAAATAACACGGGTGCTGGGGAATTGTGCATTGGCTTTATAACACAACTCAAAATATAATCCCTCAGGGAAAAAACACTTTATAGGAATCAGAGGCAGGAAAAGCAGCATGTGGAGATGCACTTACATGAACAGGTAGTCAGCTGGTCTAAGTCTCTGCTGCCTTGTATCTTGCCATTAACACAGCCTAGAATGAGTTCAAAACACCAGGAAAACAGTGAAAGACCCAGAAAGTAATATTCCCACCATTGCTCACTTTGTGCAGACATTAGTAGCCACACAGAGTGAAAAGCACAAAAAGATGGTGCACCTACAGTTTCCTTCATGAGAGGGCAAACAAAACAAGGTAACTCTGGGATACAATCAGAGATTCTACAATGTCTTTTGCAGGCTGTGAATAAAGATTTCACATGCCAGCCTCTGGGAGCTCCTTGCCTGGACAGATTGATGTTTCCATGCACTGGCTAGAGAAGAATGCCATGAGTGCCTTGCAATCATCTTCTGCTGAGCAAATTCTGCAGTCCTTCTTTGTAACTGAAGTATTTTCATATTAGCTGACACACAAACTGAGAGGTGAATGACCTGATGTGATCCATGCCTAGGTATGAGTTAGATCTACTGTGTGATGACAGCAAGAAACTAATTTCCATTGGCAAGTAGTTTACCACTCTGTAAAATGGGGCTGTTATTTTTCTCATGGTAATGAAAAAGCTTAAGGATTTCTTGACACTATATTTACGTTTTGTTCACAGAGATTAATAACTTTTATTTCTAGAGTAGATATTCTGGTCCTTTACTTTCACCCTCAGTCCTTTTTACCTAATCCTCTTCCTTAAAAGTATGTGTACTTATTTTCCTCTGTGCCAAGATTTTTTCCAAGCTGTTTTTTGCCTCTTTGCTGCCACAGGAGACAGATGTCGAGATAGTATTTGAGAGGTTTTCCTTGTTTCCTCATCTGCCTGCATGTGAGGCTCAGTTTCCTTCACTCTCTGGCTCTTGGCTCTCTTCAGCCTTGCTCCAAGTTCACCACTCACAGGAGCCATAGAGGCTTTCTGGCCTGTCAGTTTTTGAGAGAGTTTGCTCTGCCATATCCTTGTGAGAGTCTTCAATGACAATAAGAAATTCCCAGTACAGGGCAATTTAAAGGATGGAAGGAAGGGAGAGACCTGCATCACAGAAGTCCTAGCACAGAAAAGAAAGTCCCAAGACACAAATCTCTTTTCTGTTCCTGCTAGGCATATATCCTCTTTGCTTCCACTTCCCTTCTTTCACATGAGATGATCTGCCAGAAAATATTTCTTCAACTATATTCAAATGTTCTTCTTCTTTTGACTACCCCAAGGGCAAACTCAGTCCCTGTTTTATTATCACCTTTTTTTTTTCTTTTTTTTTCTTTTTTTTTTTTTTTTTGCCACAGAGCCAGCATGCAGCAATCTCCAAATAAAGGCACTACTTTTCCATCCAAAGTTGTCAAATGTTTTACAAAGGTGAGCAGGCAATGAGGGTCCCACCTGCCCAGCACACAACGGGATGTATCAGAGATCACACTCAGCTTGTAATTCCTCATCCCTGTCCCATCAGGAAATCCGTACATTAAGCACATACAGGGTATCTGGGTAGAAAGGTGGAACCTGCCTGGGCAGATTGCTGCAGAAAGTCCTCTAGATAAAACCCCAATATTATTCATTATCATTCAAGAAGAGAAGCTCTCTCTAACGAATGCGAAACTCTCCAGAATGAGTTGTTCATTCTTACTTTTAGAAAGAAATTACGTTGATTTTTTTTCCTTTCTTCATGCCATTGTCTTATTTCTCTGAAGACTCTCAGTAGCATCACCTCTTTTCTCTGTGGGGAATCTTTATTTGTGGATGCTTTGCGCAGCTGTGCTGTGCTAAGTGCACCACTAAAGCAGAAGAAATTAGGTTATCAATGAAAATCAGCTGAATATTATAATTTCTTTCTGATGTTCTCTCCCCTTTTGTTTGAAAAGTTTCCCCTGCACACTCCGAGTCCTCTTATTCTTCTGCCCCCCGCAATCTCCTTCCCACCAAAAAATCCACAACAAAAACCTGCTTATTACCTAAAACAATGGTCAGACATATAAAATCACTTATTCTTTTAATGTAAGTGGGATGCTATTCTTCTTCCCAATAGTTTTCTACTAGGAGGAATTTTATTTCACTGAAAATTTTTGAGCATTGCAAGAACTGTTAATAAAACAGATATTGATCTGCTAAGGTTTTTAAGTTAAAATACATCGGAGAGGGTCAATCTTCAAAGAGAAATAACAAAATAAACAGAAACCAAATAAATATATTCCTTTATAATATTTAGATAAAGAAATTATGGTAAATTACAATTTATTTAAATACAATTCTAAAACAGAATTTTGCAAAAATTTCAAAGCCATTTGTAGTGAAAATTCTCAATTAAAAAACCCCAACCTTTTGGTCAATTAGTCAATTAGAATGACTGCTGCCAGTGTTTGCAAGTGAAAAAGGGTGATACATGCGTGTCTGAGTCTTAAACATATTGCTGCTCATCATTTATATTTCCACTTGTTAATCCCAGGCAGCCAGAGCAGGGGGACAGTGGGCAAAGGAAAGCCTGGAGCCCATCCCAGTCCCAGGGCTGTGAGAGGGAGGGACAATGGAGACAAAAAAAGAAAATGTTGCATTGGGCAATTAATTACCAGTTTTTAAAGTAAACCAAATGTCGTATAATCACCAGCTAATTTAGATATTTGTGCAGTTGATTGAAAATATGCAAAGAAAGCAGCATTATTGAAAATTATTTTTAAATGTTTGGAATTTATTAGAGTCGACTATGGAAAAGAGATAATTAAGGATGCTAAATATAATTAATGTGTTGAGTTATAAAAAGCACTGCTTAGGTTAGGGGTTTTCCAGCAGTTAGAGAGATGGCTGACACTGTAATGACAACTTTACATTTAAATATGTTTGTGGTTCACATAAATATGTATTGGAAAATGATTTCTCAGTTGATGTATAAAGAATATACCTCCATCTTCATGTACAAGAACCCTTACACAGGAGCAAGTACAGGGGAGAGACGAGGCTGTGGTAGAGAAGAAAACCCAAACTGCTGCATGATATGGATTTTCCTTGTCTTCAGCATGTGCAGATTCCCTACTTGAGCAGGCAAGGTGAGGTGTTAATTTCTGGAGGTGTTAAATGTTGGGGTTTAAATAAAGTTGATGCACAAACAATGCAAAACAAGGTGAGATCAGCTGAAGAAAACAAAGGCACATTTTGCTGGTTTGTTTTTTAATAATCTGACACTGCAGCCTTTTCACTTTGATTTGCTTCAGTGAATCCAACTCATGATTTTTGATCTCTCAAGGTTTACAGCTCTAGGGGTGGGGAGGCATCCTCTAGCAAGAGGAGGTCCAGTGTAAGGGCAGGTCAAAGCAAGATGGCAAAAGCCTCCCTGCAAAGAGGTGAGTTTTGTTTCTGTGCTGCCATTGTAAGGAATGTTTGAGCTTCATATCTTCTGTCAACTTTACCTGTGCACTCAAACACCAGTGTAAGCAAAGCAGAAAGCTGAAACACAGGGATGTGGAGGAGGTGGAGCTCTGGGAAGGGCCAGCTCATGCTGCAGTGAGCTAACATCAGTCCCAAGGATCTTTGCAGTTTAACTGCAAAATCCCTTTGAGGAGCCAATACCAGGATGTGCTGCAGGGAGCCACAAAGTGTGGGTGCTGTGGGTCACTCACACCCAGAGCATCAGGCTGAGGAGTGGTCCAGGCAGTCAGACACAGAGCAGAAAGACATCCAAACTGACTGACAGACTGCATCAAACCATCCTATGCCAGCACCAGACACTGTGGATGTTCTAGGAGCCTGTGAAGCTCAGATGAAGGACTGCTGCAGGTGCAAACAGCTGTGGGCTGGGCCTCCACATCAGCTGTTGGCATAGCAAACACTTTAAAAAAATTAAAAATGCACCAAGAATTACAAGTTTTATAATTATATGGAAAGGCCAGACTTCTCTGACTAGGAGATTTAGCATAAAGAGACTTTGGCACTCAGTGATTTCCCATAGGTTATAGATGCTTGAAACTCTGTGCCACCATTTCAACTGGCACTACACATCTAAATCTATCAAACATGGAGCTTGCCATCAGGTACAGTGAGATGTTGTACTTCACCCAGCAGGAGGATGAGGCTTGCCAGATTCCCCTGCACTGTGCTATTTGGTCTTTGTGCTCATCCATCCTCAGGAAAAGTAAATTCAGACTGTGCAAAGGAAAGAAAAGCACAGATGGCAAGCTGGAGTCTGTAAAAGGAAACCCACAGAATCATAGGATGGCCTGAGTTGGAAGGGACCTTAGAGATCATCTTGTTCCAACCTCTCCTGCCATGGGGCAGAGACACTTTCCACTGGACCAGTTTGCTCCAAGCATTGTTCAACATGGCCTTAAAAAACTTCCAGGAATGGGGCATCCACAGCTTCTCTGGACAACCTGTTTCTGTGCCTCACCACCATCACCACCATGATGTAAGGAATTTCTTCCTAGCACCTAATCTAAACCTGCTCTCTCTCAGTGTGAAGCCATTCCCCCTCGTCCTGCCACTCCAGGCCCTTCTAAACAGTCTCTCTCCATCTTTCCTGTAGGCTGCCTTCATTCTTCTCAGAAGGAAAAATTATGGTATTGCAAATGTTATTTTCAGAAATCAGGTCAGATAAAAGAAAAGGTCTTATTTCTGGGCAGGCTAGGACTGCGTTTCTTTGGGTTTGGTTTTATCATGTTTTAAGATCCTTACTGTATCTTTACTATTGCCTGAGTGGATGCTGCACATGAAGAGCCTCCCTGATGTTTAAGATAAGCACTTAGCCTCCTGGAGAACAAAAGCAGCCAGGGCGAGACTCCTGTAACCTTGAGAAACTGAAACCAATCCTTCCTGTAATGACTTTCCCAACATTTTCCTTTTGTTTTTCTCCAGGCCAAGGAGTATGTCTGACACCAATAATACACAGTTACCTTCCATGGGCATTTCATTGCTACCTTTAAAACTAGGACTTACAGTCACAGTTTGAAAGTCAGGCTTCTTCTTCCCTGGTGCTTTAAATGTGAATTTGAGGCCATAACTTAGCAAGGGCTTTAAATGAACTTGAGAGTACTCGACGGTCTGTATTAAGTTTCAATGAACACAATCTAAATTACTGAGGACAGAAAGTTCCTCAAGTTGATGTTTTCCACAGACATCTGAGATTTAAATACTACTAAAAGCCACTCATTGCATAAACCTTCATTGATTACAGCAGCATTCAGTGCCTGCTGTCTGCTCCCCGAGCACTGTTGCTCATATCCCCAATTTAGGATATCTTGACTTTGAATGGGCATAGTGGCAGAAATCCATCTGACACTCCAAAATTAGCTGAATTTCGCAGCCATTTCTTACTAAGCTGTGGAAATGCTCCATCCCCCTCCCTGCTCTCTAAGACCCTTGGAAAGTTATTTGCTGTGGTGCAAGCAAGTGTAGAGCTGAGGCTGGAGAGCTCAGTGTCACCTGTCTCCTTTAGATGTCATTTTCCCTCATTGCAAACATTGCAGACATTTTCCTCCTCATTGCAAGGAGACAGACAATGCTTACCTGTATTTCTGTGTAGTCATGGATAGTCATGAAAGGAAAACACATCCCTAAAATGTTATTGCTACTAATGGTAGAGAGCATTATGGAAAGGAAGGAAGAAGATAAAATTCCCAGATACATGTTGCCTGGTTTTAGGGCTTTAATGGGAAAGAAGAGACCTTCTGAGAGGTTCATTTTACTCAGCTTATTCTCCAGTTGCAGTTGCATTCTTATTTAGGGTCCTGGTATTTGGCAGAGAAAAATCCTTTTTCCATTGACAGTGTTTCCCCCACTAGAACCTAATGAGATTCTTCTTTTGGGAATAAAGCACAGAGAACTAAGGGGTGACCCCTCAAGAGGCCAGCTCTTGGATTGCTCCTGAGACATCCAGGGGTGCAGCAAGCAGTGCTGAAGGCCAGGGTGTGAGGGCAGCTCAGTGAGCAGCTGGCAGCCCTGACCACGGCTCTCCTTTCACCTGCCAGGTCTCCAGGACCCTGGAGCACCTTGAGGGCTCCACTTTCCATGTGCCATTCCACTAGCAGAAGACCATTTCCCCACGCTGCTCTTTCCCAGTGGGTTGTGTGGTGGGATTTGTCCAGGTGCAGAGCCAAGCTGTGCTTGGGGGCTGTCATCCCCCTGAGAGCAGCACCAGCAGCCCTCCCTGGGGGAGGACACAGGACCTGGAAGGGCAAACCTCAAACTTCATGTTCCTCTTTGTCCCACAGAGCTGAGGAGGAGCATCTGCTCCAAGGGGAGAGCAAATGGGCACGGGCAGGACCCCACAAACCACCCACATGTACACACACACACTTGGCTGCTGTGCTTTCTCAGGTCATAAACTTGTGTTTTTGCAGGCAAGAGGGGGATGGATCTCAGCTGTGCTTTCTGTACTCCCCTGGCTTTGCTTTTCATCCTGGTCTCTGCTATGGTGTTAACCCGTTTCCTCTCCCACATCTGATCAGACTAAAAAAAGCCATAAAAAGTCAATGACTCCAGTTGGAAACAAAATAAGTTATTGTACCTTTCTGGAGCAGCTGTTCCTCTCTGCCTGCAAACCCCAGCTGGCAACTGAGCCCCACACAGCCCCTCGCTCACTTCTCCCTGTGGGATGGGGGAAGACATTTGGGAGAGTAAAAGCAAGAAAACTCATCAGTTGTGATAAAAGCAGTTCAATAGGTAAAGCAACAGCCACACACAAGCAAAGCAAAACAAGGAATTCATTCACCACTTCCCAGGGGCAGGCAGGTGTTCAACCATCCCAGGAAAGCTGGGATCCATCACACCTAACAGTGACTTGGGAAGACAAACTCCATCACTCTGAATGTCCCTACTTCCTGCCTCATCCCCCAGCTCTTTTTCCTCAGAATGATCCCATATGGGCTGGGATACCCTTCTGGTCTCTTGGGGCCAGCTCTCCTGGCTGTGTCCCCTCCCAGCTCCTTCTGCACCCTCAGCCTCCTCTCTGGTGGGGTGATGTGAGGAGCATAAAAAGCCTTAATTCTGTGTAAGCACAGCTCAGCAAGGGCTAAAACACCCCTGAACTATCAACACTGTTTACAGCACAAGCCCAAGCCACCGCCCCTTACCAGCTAGTGTGAAGAAAATTAACTCTACCCCACCCAAAACCATCATAGGAATTCATCAGACTGAAATGAACATCTTGGAAGGTGAGGAGGGGATCTGCCATGAAACTCAATGCCAAAGGGATGTGGCAAAAGTCACACAGACATGCCTGCACCCTGGCTAGGGCTGGGGGTAGATGTCCTGGGGTTTTCTAACCTGCCCAGCCCATCTTAGATGGGTTTCAGACATACACCCCTGGCTTCCTAATTCAGGTAAAAGTCACAAGAAGAAGTTTCCCTCTTCTGCAGTTGTTTCTGTCAAAAGGAAAGATTAGGTTGACAATAAATGATATTAATGTTGTCCTTAAAAAGTCATAAGGAAATCTGCTGTAAATCAGCCTGCTATTCCCCTGGAATACAGAAATGTGTCTGTTTGCTTCCCAAATAGTCATCTGCTGCAGACAAACTGAGTCAAAGGAAATATATGGCACCAAAAAGTGATTGAGAGAGTGGGAGAGTTGGGAAGCACAACTGGAGGAGCATAGCCAGGGCTCTCCTGCAGCCCCATGTTCAATATCAGAGTGCAGTAGGTGGTTCTTGGATTTGTCATTGTAATGGAGCTGGTGAGGTTTAGAAGAGTAACAACAAAATTTTCATTTTAGAAGTTGTTTTGTTCCCATATCGTATTAGCTGTATTTCCCTTTTGTCATTGTCATTTACGAGAATATTGACAGATAAACCAATGTTTGTTTTGCTAAGCTCATTTTCTCTTCTTACCTACTTCCCCTCTGAAATCATGAGGTGAACTATTTGCAGAAACAATATATTTGATAAATAAACTCCTTTTCCTTTTCACAAATTATCTGGGAATAGACATTGATTTTTTATTACTTTGTTCATTATCTAAAGCATTTGTCAAATTCTTTCCAATAAAATTCCGAACCATGCGTTGCTGTCACAGCTATCATTAACAGTTTGACTTAGTGATTTACTTTCTGGAGCCGGATCTTGAATAATTCTTCATGTCATTTCCAAATCCCAAAGACACTGTTAATTTGCTTTGCAGGAGCATCTTCTAGTTCCTGCCATGCATCAGGATGACACTGTGCTAGGTGCTGCATAAAAGATAAAAAAAATTCTTATTCCAATACCCACCCTAAGCCTAGAAACAGCTGGATATTACCAGGAAAGCCAGAGCACAGCAACAGGTGGGTATGATGGACACTGGTGCAGCATGTGAGCTGTCAAACACTTGTCACATATTTTGTAGGCATTACAGCAAAGAGTCTGTCCAAGCAGAGAATGAAAAAAACAATGAGGTATTTTACTTAAATACTGAAATTATTTTGGTTTATTCATTGATCTGATGCTTACAGCCCTCTATATCATTTAATGCTGCTTGAGTTCTTCCCAGATCTTGCAGGCTAGCTGCAGGAATAACTTGGGTATCAAAATGTCTAGAGAAACAGATTTGTAGAGATATTTGTAAACCCCATCAATATTTCTTGTAATTACATTTTCAGAGCATAAAAGAGATTGCAAACACAGTCAGAGCAAATATAAGAAAATGTACTTTCTCAACCTTTTAGCTTAAAAGTCAATTCCTAAGTTCAATGAGGAAACATTCTCATTTTAACAGTAGTCTTCCTGCCTGAAAATGGAAGAGTTTGCAAAAAGAGATAGAGAAAGACTCCACACATGAAGAATTTTCCCCATAATTTTTCAAGAGAAGCTCGCAGCTCTTTAAAACTAATAATCATCATTTCAATATATAAAATCAAACTTAAGCAGAATCGGGCAAGAGCATATCATATGTGACTGCTGGGATTATATAATGGGAAAGTTCTCATTGATTTTTATAAAGCATTGGATCCCAGAGATTTTAAAATCAGGCACGAGGCTGACCCAGTTTGGGTGGAAAAAGCTCACAGAATCCCAGGGAAGTGCACAGCCCAGGGAGAAGTCTCAGGAGGCACTGTTATTTTTAACCTTTTGGACCTGCAAGACAAAGAATGAATTCTGAAAACTCTGGGTAGAAAAGAGGTACTTAGTTTTGAAATTTTAGAATCCTCTACTCCCTCCCTTAGATCCTGACCCTGGAAGAAAACCTGTACGGCAAACTTTTTTTTTTTTTATAAAAAAAATTTGGAGTAGACTGAAGCTGGCATTCTACTCATTCCTCCACAAGCATGGAGGACAAAAGGAAAACATTTTCTAGGATGTGATAAAAGAAAGAAAAGAAAGATGCTAGACCACCAAAACAGAAAGGAGTCTTGTTTTAGCTGAAATCATGAAAGTTAAATTTATAGCCAAGATGGTAAAGAGAAACTATTGAATACAAAGATGAACTTAAAATTAACATTTGAAAATTGGTCTAAAAAATGCTGCAGTTTCCCAGTGATTAAGTGTGCCTCATTAGATGATTGAAACAAAACTTGACCTGGACAAGTATTCTTTTGAAATTGTAATTGAATTTTCTTTCAACATACATGAAGGTTTCAGCCTTTCTTATAAATATGAAGGAACCATTATCTGAGTAGACTCTATTACAGGTGCTGAACAGCATTTCAGATACAAATTTATTTGCAGTGGAGTAATTTTAAACAGGTGTTAGTGTTTTGAATGAGGTGAGGATGAGATGGTTGTGTTGGTACCTGATCTTATCATACCACTGCACAAATTTTTAGTTGCTCTGAAATGGGAAGAGGACTGAGCAGACCTTTTTTTTAGCAATTCAGTTACATGGTACTAGCTATTTGTATATGATTCTGGCTTGAAATCCCCACCACTGTTTCAGCCTCATTTCATCACCTGAGAAGGTAGACTAGGGCTTCAACACACTTCCTTGCTTTCATCCCTAAGAACAGGATGTACAAACAGAAGCAGAGCAAGGATGGATACCTTGGGTCTAATTTCCAAAGACCCTTCTAAAAGCTGGAACACAAATTAGGATGGGGAGCACCCAGTGAAGCAGAGGTGCCCAGACTTGCTGGTGCATGATGACTTTTGTAGCATCTCCCACACTCATTTAAGGCATGCTTTTATTGGCCAGTGTGGAAATTTTACAGTATGGGACATTGGAGGAGCTTTGGCCAGAGACAGGCAGGAGACCCTCTCTGGACACGAAGCACAGCCCTCCCCGATCCTTTCCACTCCTGCCCATGCTGGGATCTTCCCCAGTCAGCCCCAGCCTGCCAGGCTCCGTGCAGGCAGGACAGGCAGCTCCAGCCCTGCACAAGGGCTCCAGCCCCAGGTGTTTGCTGCTGGCACCTGGGGAGCAGCAGCAGCAGCTCAGCAATGGGCAGCTTTGGGCCATCCTGTCTGGGTTATCCCCTGCATCTGCTGTCTCTTGTCCTTGCCATTCTGTGCCTGTCAGGTGTCCCAGGACACCACTGCTGGCAAGAGCTTGAGAGATTTGTCTTGTTGTTTAGGTTTAGGTTTTGTTAAGGTTTTCTTTCTGCTCAAGCCAGATGAAATTTGGGATTGTGTCCAAGTCCTGGCACAAATGTGAAGGTAAGGCACTGCAGTACTGGCAGAAGGTGGCGGTGCCTTAAGCTGGTACTGCCAATGAGGACACGGGCAATTTCTCAGATGGAAATCACTGGCCTCACAGCCATACTTTGTTAACAGAGCTGAACATTTCTCATTCATTGCAAGCTGGCTTTGTTTGAGTCCTATTTCTGAATTTCAGTGGCAGAAAAACAATTCTAAGTCACTGTCTCAGAAATTAAGTTTTGGGGTTTTTTTACACAATAACTTTCTCTAGCTCTTGCACAATTTTACCTTCTTTATCTACAAATGTTAGCATTGTGACCTTAGCCCAAAAGTCAGCATTGCAGTCCTGCCCTGCTGATACTCAGCTATCTGCTGAAAGACACGACACAAAGCACAAAACTGTAGAAAGGAGCTTGGACAAACTTCACTCTAAGGCAAAGACTCAGATTTCATTGATCTACAACTTCACATTCAGTTCCTGCAACTGAATAGAAAAAAGGCATTTATAACCTATTAAAAACCCAAGGATGATTTTAGTCTTTTTTTTTTTTTCTTGTTGGAGAAATCAGTCTTTCAGAATAGCCTGGGAGTTGCAAATAAAAAAGAACTTTGCTATGTTTATTTAGAGAACCTAACCCCTTGGAGCCAGCATTTTCACTAATGCATTTTACATTAGTGGGCTGCATCAGGAAATCCTGACTTTTGGTGCCAGGGGGGTAATTAATATCAGATCATGTTTGCAAAATGGTTGTGTTTATGTGGGAATGAGGACTGAGCTCTAACTGGCAGGGTTTGAAGTACTCAACTTTTGCTACGAAGCTTCCATGACTTGCCAGGATGGGATGTTGAAAGAGCTAGGTCTTGGTAATTTGGTAGAGTTACAGCTGCTGAGGAGAGCTGCAGCCTTTAGGATTCTGTTCAGAAACCTTTAAGGGGATTCTGAAGAGCCTTAAGAGTGTGAGATTGGAGGTAACATGCATATAGTTGTTTTGCTCCCATGGTCTCAGATGTGGCAGCAAGTGCCCAAAATAGGCACATCAGGATTGTCGTTTCCCAGTGCATCCTACCTCCATTGCTCCCAAATCCCTGTGCTTACTGGCAAGGAGCATCCATAGGTGGTACAAATGCATTTTATCAGCACACCTCAGAAGCAGTACTTGCTTTTGTGGACACATCAGCCAGCATGGTCCAAAAGAGGAATGGGTCAATTAAGGAGTTTTGAAGCCCAGTTTCTCCTGAGCTCTGTGTTTTGCAGGGGATCTGCAGTGCCACTCCAGTGTTCCCCACTCTAGGAAGTGCAGTTCCCCCTGCACTTGGCACCCACCTGCTCTGCACACTTGCTTCTTCCTGAAAAGAAGGAGGAAGCTTACAAGATCTTCTTTAACTTCTCTTCCTCCCAACTCAAAGCCAGGGTATTCAGGGAATGGGAACTCAGCTCATGATGGTAATTCAGCTTCCCTCGCTAGCACAGGCTCGGTCTGCAGCTCCAGCTAGGCCATCTCCAGCTCATCTCCAGCTGAAGAGGATGATGGAAGGATATTCTGAACAGCACTATGTTCTTAGTATCAAAGAGAAAAAAACTACAGAAGATGGTTTGAGCAGCCTGATCTAATGGAAGGCGTGCCTGCCTGTGGCAGGGGGGTGGAACTATATGACCTTTAGGATTCCTTCCAACCCAAGCTGTTCTTTGATTTTAAGATGGTATGTGCCCAAGAACAGCCTATTTATTAAAGACCTTGGTTTCTCACCTGCCCAAAAATCACCATTTCTTAGCACCAATTAGGAAACTTGGAATAAAGTTTAATAAGGTTGAAAAATCACTCAGGAGTACAGGACACTTAATCATAACATTACAAATTGGTGTAGGCAAACTTTAAAATTATAGGATGCTTTCTGAAGTTGAAAAGAGGAAGAGTGCAACTGAATAAAAGCAGCAACTGATGTTCAAAATGGGTTTTATCTGCTGGTTTCCCAGCATCCAATTCCATGGGACGCGGCAGCTGGCAGGTTCTCTGCAAGACCATTTATTTACTCTCTCCCCATCTCTCTCCTTTGCTGGAAGTTCATTACTCCCTCAGCACTGGTGGGGATTAAAAGTAAAGGTGTAATCTATGTTAGAACTAATATATGTTTTGTACTATAATGAGCCAATATACTATTATGGATCTTGTGGTCAGCTCACTGTGTTTGATAAATATGATCAATAGATGTTATTCCCCTCTGAGATGCCCCCACCATCATCTTTCCATACTCACCTCATGCCAGTAGTCATTTGGGGATAATTATCCCCACCAAGATCCTACCTCTAATGTGCCCACTGTCTTTCCTTCTGTCATAAATTGACCTGATAAGATAACAAATCTGAACTCTATTGCTATTATTGCTGTTATTTTACTAGTTCCTTGATCCTAGAATAGGGCTAGCAATCTTCATGGCAACAATAGTAAAATTCTATGTACCTAATGAATTTCTCCTCATCTGGTATTTGCGTAACTGATTATTCCTACCTAAGTCTAGGAACAATGTCCTAAGCTTGAATCCTCTTCAGCAACACTGCCTACAGCTTTTGTTCTCTGAGAAGTAATGGATTAGCTCTTCTTTTTTTTTACCAGTATCTCTCAATAATTATAGTTCTGTTTGTTGCTTGCCTTGATTTTATTTCAATGTGTTCTACTGTTATTTTAAGCCAATTCCTAACAATGAGAGCCTTCAATGCTCCTTTGTTTGAAGGCACTGATGAGCTCTTGATCCTCCACATTGGGATAGTTTGTACACCTACCATAGTGTAATCTTCTTTAAGGACTTGCCAGCTCTTCTGAATTTCTTTACTTTTTTTTCCCCCATTAAAATTTCCTAGGGTAAAATGTCACCAGGACGGCTGCCTTTGGTCTTTTCAACTTGTTGTTGTCATGCATTCTCAACTGGTAAATCTTCCATGCCTCAGAGAAATACCTTATTCACTGATAAAGCATCTCCTCTCTTCAATTGTAAAAAAAATGTGTGTATGTTAATGCTCAAAACCCATAAATAAATAAATAGAACTATCAATATCTATTTGTGCAGAAGATGGTGAAAAGAAAGGTGTTCCAGTTTGGGCCAGTGAGGTCAGTCAGTGCATCTGTGAAAATCCAGGAGTCTTCATATGAAAGGAGTAGCAAACTCCTCTTGTTGATGGAGTCACAGGTGCTCACAGCAGTAAAAATGGAGTACTCAGTGCTGGGATAGGTTCCATACAACTTTACAGATTTTTTCAGGCAAAATTTGCCAAAGCAGAGTTTGTTGTCCATCTTCCTTGCAGTAGACTTGTCACTCCTAAGTCATCAGTCAGTGAGCAACAGAACCAAACCTCTTGGGCACCCTCTCCCTCACATGCACTGGTAATTGGAATATGCTGTGATCTTTTAGAAACTCAGGGAGCAGTTCACTATAGAGGTCTTCACCCAAAGGCCCTGCTTCCAAATATAACCTAAGTTCACTAAGCCATGGCTATCTCTTGGGCTCAGAGCCCACTCACAGCAATGGAGAAAGCACTCTCAAAACACACACCATGTCACAGATATCTCACAGTATCTCCAGCAGCAATTCTGCCTTTGCATCCTTATCAGGCATCCAGGAGATAGTCTTGCCTGTTACCCTTCTAGAAGATGAGTATGGTCAAAAGGTAAGTTGTTGTGGCTTACAACAACAAAGAGGGCCAACATGGTCCCACTGCTGTATGAGAAACAGCAGCAAAGGAAAGAACTTCTTAATATTCATCTATATATGCAAACTGTCTGCCCTACTGATGCCATAACACGGGGTAGCCTACAAGTTACAGAGTGATTGGATCAGCCTCTTGCAAGGACACAACCACACACTCACCAGCACCATAGCACACTCCAGCATCCTCCTGCAACAACTTGCAGTGATAAGCAGGCGGCCCAAAAGGTGCTTTGACCCACGAGTTCACTCTTACCAAGCAGCTGATACAAGCTGGACGTGCAGCCAAGTGCCAAGTGAGCAGCTGCTGTCAGTGGTCACTCAAACAGTGACAATGGGGCACAGCATCAAGAAATCCTGCTCAGCCAGTCACCTCTATCGTGCTTGGCCCACAGATCTCAGGCCTGCCACGTTTTAAACTCCAAATTTCTAAACAGTCAAAAGAACTACTGAAGCAGTCAAATCAATTAGTCTCGTGTTCCTCATCAGCAGATTCTCACATAAGACTCCGGCTTTTCTGCCTTCCTTTTTTGCAGCCAGACAGGCAGAAAACATGAAGCAATGTGAAACTGATGGGCAAATAACATGGGCAACTTAGAACTAAGCTTTTGAGGCTATAGAGTATTGGTGCCGTCTTTACAGCAGCAGCTGTAACAAGCACCAATGAACACGGGCTCCATTAGACATGTTTGCATGCACACAAGGTGCTTGTAGCTGTGACAGATACCCTCGTACTCACCACATATCTATTTCGGTCCTAAAACCAACCTCTTGCCATCAACCAAAAATGCTGGGGGATACAACAGAAACCTTCATGCTGCCTCAGGTTTGCCAAATGCACTTTTCCTGAGCCTACATGGACACTGAAGCAGGAAATAAATCCTAAGCCAGGGTCACTCTAGCAAATATTTCGTCATACTCAGATGGGCTGGATCTCTGTGCTTATGAAATCAGAAACTCTGGTGTTTATAGGCAGAACCCTTTTTACACACCAGTAAGCTAAGAAGGCATTCCAGGATAGAAGGCAAACATTTTTGCCAAGCTGAAACAGTGTTGTGAGCAGATAGATACACTTATCTAGGTGCCCAAATTTAAGAGTTAGCTCTTAAATAATCTGCATCCTTGCTGGGGTGAAAAAAAAAAAAATACAGAGATTCTGATCATTAACCTTTTAGACTGACACTGCATCAACTTGCCAAAAAACTACCTTAACAAGTAAGGCCATAATTAGCATTTAGAAAGAAACTCTAAGAACTGGAGCACTTGTTTACATTGTAGCCCCGTGGAAAGAAAGTCTAAAGGCTCTGGGCTGAGAAAAGCTACATGTACAAAAATGTCAACGTGGCAACTTAATACCGGAGACCAAAACTTCTTGACTTGAAATTTGCTAAAAGCATCAGGAAGTACAACTGATGGAACTTAATTTCATAAAAACAAAATCTGTGTTTCTACCAAGCCTGCCCTCACAAATGGTATTTTTCTATAAAAGTATCTGTAATGAACCTGTGTCAAGATGCCAGCGCACTTCTGGCAACACCAACTGCAGTAGGTGATTAGAATTTATGCTGTGTAAAATTAACTGTGAGATTAAATGAAAATTATGAACCAAAATGCAAAAGCATTTATATGGCAATTCACCATTTGTTTAAAAAGTGCCAAGGCAAGTGAAAATAACACAGTGCCCTGAAGAGTTCACAGACTATTAGGTCTGTGAACCAGCTTCCAGCAGCTTCCTTTCCAGCCCCACAGCTCTTCCCACCAAAAACCCCAAGTGTACCTATGTGAAGCCACTGACATACCAAAACTACCTTCATTTCCTAAGACCAACATGTGAATAGTTAAGAGAAAATTAGAACACTTTATCTATGGAAAACAGAAAAATCTCTTGTAAAATCATTAGATCTCAAGCAGGGAAAAACAGACATTATGCTGTATTAGTCTGAATTTTCCTGAAAAATTATGTCATGGGAAGCTTAAGAGAGTTCAGTGAAAGTATCCAGCCAGCATCTTGCAAGACTGAAATGTAAGTATTTCACTATTCACATTATTTTGGAGATATATTTCACCATAGCAAAAAACCAGCTTTCTGAATAGGACATTGCTACCCCAGTTCAGCTCCAGTTTGATACTCGAACATACACCAAGTCTGCTGCTAGTGCTGCCTACTCTCAGGTTTTGCAGAGTGACATTTTAAATGTGACAATTGTAAAAAAAAAAATCAAAATATACTCCCAACATTTACTGTCAAGGCACCAACAGAGTTCTACACTCTGGAACGCTGCTTATTGCACAAAGTTGTGGAACATGAGGTTTTAACATTCTTTCAAATTAAGCTTTTCATCTGCCCTAATTTAATTGTTCATGTGAAATGAGGTTGCAGCAAAGTGGGGGTCAGGCTTTTCTCCAAATAACAGCTGGTAGGACAAGAGTCTATTCTCCCCTCACCAAATCATCAAAATACACATAGGGAGGTTTAGATTCGGTATTTGGAAAAAGCTTCTCTTCCAAAAGGGTTGTCAAGTGTCGGAACAGGCTGCCCAGCGCAGGGGTGGAGTTGGCATCCCTGGAGGTATTTAACAGACGTGGCACTTGGGGACATGGGTGCTGGTAGACTTGGCTGTGCTGTCCTAATGGTTGCACTCACTGGTCTTAAAGGTCTCTTCCAACCTAACCAATTTTACATTACTGTACATCTATCCAATTCACTTTTTAATCCTACTAAACCCATGGGATTGAGTCTGCAGTTCTGCATGCCATAAGAAGCATTCATCAATTTCAAAGGTGCTGCTTTTAATTTTGGTCATGTTGTCTGTATCCTTACAAAAATTACACTATCAGTTATTTACTGCTGGTTTACACATTCTGACATTTGACATAACCCCAAACACTGTATTTGTCCTTGGCCATTTGTTACCCACTTACCTTTTATATGAACTATCTTTTTGATATGGGAGAGAGAAGGTTGAACAATTCTGAAGTGAAAAGAATTCTTATCAGTATTAGAGTACTTTGTTAAGCATTCCACAGCACAACTTTTTGAGTATTTTGGTAGCCCTGTGACTCCTGACACCACTGAACAGAACTTTTACTGTATTAGCTGCTGGACTACTCCTGACAGCTAAATAGCTGGGTATGAGTAAAAAGGCATTATCTCACCCAGTACTGTATTTATAAACATCAGTGATTTCTTAAGTTCCGCTATATATGTCCCATTGCATTTCTAGTTTAAGTCATGCATAACCTAAGTAGCACCACTTCCACCTCTTGTTGCTGTTGAAATACATATTCTTTTCTCAGATTTATTTTTAAGTGTTAATCAGTGATCCCTAGAGAGCTCTAGAGCAACTTACTATCAACCTCTATTACTTGTGATCCTTAGCATTTATTCCTATACCCCTTTTGCTGTCTTATCCCATTCCTAGTGCTTCACAGTCCTTACTCCATGCTTCATTTTTATGATGGCAGCTTCTCAGAGAACTTCAGGCATTGTGAACATAAAGATCAATTCCATCAGAGTGCGCTATGAGTTGTTACTTTAACTCTACCAGACTGAGGGTCAGCTTTCATTGTTTTGAATATTTTTTTTTTAAGTGAACATATTCAGCTTAGGTTGTTGGGTTTTTTAACTTACTACTTTATCCAGGTATCTGCTCATCTCAGAAGGTTTGGCTTCATTTCACAGGATTTCACTCTTATGCTTCTGTTTTATGATACAGCAATTGTTGTTCCTGTAGGGAAAGCCTGCTACTTTCTTTTTGAACTTCTTCAGGGCTTCTGGCAGAACTCCATCTAGACTTGCTGAAGTAACAGTTTCTCTTAATTTTGTAAATTTAAGTATTCTTTTTTTAAATCAAAAATCTGGGGTTTTTTTTATCACATTGTAGTCTTTTAGCATCCTCTGTGGTGAAAACTGTAGAAATACAACAGTATTTTTGCATTGAGGTCCTTGCCCCTCTTTAATCAGCTGCATTTTTTCAAAAAATCTATTACTTTACACATTTTAGAGTAATTTAGGTATGAAAATGGAAATGTGTCTTTTGCTAAATGATATATTTAGCCTGCCTACAAAGCAGCACATTTGCGTTCTTATGGCCAACATTGTGACGTCAGTTTCAACTGAAACAAGAAGCCAGCTTCTCCCTTCTCCAAGTCATTCACAGAGCAGAAAAGGAAATAAAACACTCTGAATACAGAAAACATACAACGGCAAAAATCATAACCCTATGATAAACAGAAGTCACTGACTCTTTACTCTTTTACCATTTTTATCATTTCTGCTCATGTGTTTGATTTGCTATGTCAGTCCCCCTAATTTTCTATATTCTGACTGTAAAACACCAGTTGCAACACCTCTTTTACTGTTGGCTGGATTTTATTTAATAAGAAAGACTTAATAAAATGAACTTTGTATCCTGCCATTTTCTCTTGGTCCTGTCACGCACTTCTGCTTCTTCTTTTGTTTAGGTAACACATGTTCCTTTCTAATATATAGTTTTAGAAAAACTTCTTCTGCGTGGCGCTATCTCCTCTCAAGTTGTTCTTTTGGCATAGTATCAGAGGAATAAGGTAATTTTTGTCACCACCAATTAAAAAGTTTTACGAAACAGGACTGTTATAAAACAATTAAACCTTGCAAATGCAGTAGTCTCTAGGAGGGAAACCCTGGAGGAAATTCTGCTTATTAAAACTGCAATTTTAGTTTCCATTAAAAAGGAGAATAAGACAACAGAAGATGGGTTGGCAAGACAAATTATTTCTTAATGTCAGTTGAGCCTATTTCAAATGAGATAACGTATCTACACCAGGTTGGGTTCAACACATTTTTGCCTCGTCAACTCATTTATCTAATTCAGTCATCTTGATTATAGCCTCATGGACCTTCATTTTCAGAGAAAGAATTTCTTAACAAACAACCTACACAACATGCTGATTACTGAACAGTTAATTCTAATTAACTTGGCTATGGCAAGAGAATTTTGATAAAGTCCTAGACTGCAAATAAGGTCTGGTTATTCTGGCCAAACATCTTTAAAATCAAAACCCACAGCAGAGTCTCCAGATGAGACATCAGAGTGATAGGGATCTAATTTAAAGAAACAAATGAGAAAATTAAAATCACAAATAATTTATTCTTCCGTTAGAATTGATGGAGTACAGTTTTAAATAGCAATGAAGTACACAGTGGTGGAAAATTGGCACAGAACCTACAAGATTTTAATTCATAATAATGTTCCTCATGCCATATCTGTTCAAACCTTGATGTGTATTTTCTATTGACTTTAAGAAAACTGTTTTCCTTTTAAAAAGGACGCACAAATTGAAAATCTTGTCTTCCATATATAATGTCACACACACTATGAACATGAGTTGTTTTTTTATCCCCCTGAACATTGATTGCAAACTGAAAAAACACAAAATATCATTTTACTCCTGGGTTAATTTTAGGTTTTATCATTTATAGAAGTTGCAAGGGATTCTTGAATGCATATATTTCTGCAGAATAGAATATCCATTTATTTATCTGATACACAGTTTTAGGGCAATTTCAAAACCAACGTTTTTGTGTACTGTTGTTATTGATCAAGGTGCTGCCTCTCTCACATGCAACACTATAAGCATTAATGCAATTCCAAACAAAATTTGGCATTTGCCTCACCAACAGGTTTTATACTTAATGTTATAAAACATCCCCTTGGTCTCATGTTAACCAATAAGAAAAATGGGCACAAACAAAAATGTCCCTTTTCTAATGTTATTAACTCCCAGTTAGGAAAGCTGTCCTGGTTCCGGCCAGGACAGGGTTAATTTCTGCAATAGCCAGGAGGAGACACCTCATTTTCAGGGGACCCTTCCAGGCAGTGCAGCATGGGGTGGAACCGAGCTCTGCATGGTGAGCAATCAAGCACGTGTGAAGCCTTCACCTCTTTCTTGCACCCTCTGGCACTGGCATTGCTGCCATTCCCCTCCTTTTGCTGTTTCCAGTAAATTGTTCTCTCAAGCCCTGATCTTTCCCTTTTGTGCCTCTGATTCTCCTCTCCAGCCGGCCACAAGGGAAGGGGAGGGAGAGTGGGGAGCAAGCGAGCGGCACGTGGCTTGGAGTGTGTCAGTGGGAAGACTAAAATTGGGGGACACCATTCCTAAACCATGACAAAAGTTTAGATAGGTTTTACAAAGTCCTCTAGGCTATTTTGATACATACAAATTATTCAACTAAAGGTTAAAATACACTTATACAATACAGTCCTGTTCTCCATATTCTTTTTCAAGTTCTTTGCATATTCAAGCCAAGTAAAATTAACACTTGTCATTTTCTTTGTTATTGCAATTATTAAGAAGGATTACAGCTTGCTTATGCAAAGCTCTGACAAAACACTTGAGAAATAAAACCCAAACATTTATCTTGTTACCCAAAAAATGTTGCAGAAAATTGTCAAACTGTGTTAGAAACAATTTTTACAAAACCGCTTTACTCAGAAAAATTGGAAAGCTTAAAAAATTTATCTCTGCACAAGACTGTATTACACTGTCCTTATTATGTTCCCATTTAGATAACTGGGATTCTCTATCTTTGTACGTGAACCCATCAGTGACATAGAATGCTCTCCATCTTTTCAGTGTTATCTTTATTGTACACCATTTCGAGACTAATACAATCAAGCATTTACCATGCCCTACCCATTTTAACAGTAGATTTGTTATCCTGCCCAGCGAGTAGTGTACTGTCTTGCATATTCATCACATGTAAAACATAATATACAAAATATTGCTGCTGTAAAAAGTGTGCATTTCCCCTTTCCCCCTACAAAAAAAATCTGTGGAAAAAATATTAAATTCCCATAACCTTCATAAACATACAAAGCTGTCTGCACCTCTCAGTCTGTAACAGTATATTTGACATACAGTTCTCGACTCACTGCAAATTGTTATGTCACAGATTTTCTGTCCAATATTGCCATCTAGAGTAGAGATGTGAAACTAGTTTCTGAGAATCTACAGTCTTTAACAATTAACCCATAAAGACTGTATACCATAAAACAGCCACAAGATTTTTCCAAAATCTAGATGGAATGGGAGGTTCTCATCTTGGGAAGATGTCCACAGTGCTGAGGAGAAAATATGGCTGCTAATAGATTTTGCCTACCGGAATGTGAGTACTTTTTCACTGTTGGTAATTTCCATATTGACCCTAAAAAAAATTCAAAATACATAATTAGACAACAAGGCATATTTGGCATATTTTCCTGCATTTAAAGCTGTAATTGGAAGACCATCCAAATAAACTGAGATATTAAAAGATAGAAACTAATACAAGTAAATGACATACTGATATCAGTAACTAGTGTAGTTTCATCTCACTAAAAATACTTTGTGCTTTAATGCAGAAGTAAGATCAAAGATATGAATTTAAGGCCAGGAGCCTGATTTGATCAAAAGAGTATACCTTTATATTCAATAGGCTGCTGTGAAATTAGTAGAACATCATAAAAAAAAGAAAAAATTTGGGGATTATTTCCCACCTAAACTTTGAAAATTATTTCAAAAAGTCAAGGTCACCAAAATTCAAAGTAATTTAGGAAAGTAACCATGACACAAAGGTACCTAAAATTATTACTCTATCAAGCATTACATGTATTTCAAAACCAAGGCACATCCTGGTGAACACTAACAACCCAAGTCCACATATCCTACAGGAGGCAATTATTCCACAGATCTGATACACAGAATTATCACCCTTATTGATATTCTCTATTTCTTTTGACAGAATGTCATGTACTGCAGAGGTGGACAGAGGTGAAAGCATCAATGCTGTAAGCTTACCATGATCCTTCACCACAGGGTTCAAGGCTTGCAGAAAGAAGTACTGTGCTAAGAAATGAGCATGCTCCAAACTGATCCTGCCACCGTTCCATGTAAAGTACTACCACAACAAGGCAGTGTTTTACATTTTAGATTTATGTTGCAATGTCAGTTATGTTCCATTATAATACAACAATCAGTCACAAAGAATAGTTTCACAACAGCTGCCAGATGAGAATTTAAGCAGCACAATTCCTATGGGAATGGCCAGTATGAAAGAGAGGTCTTCTATAATTGAATTTCCCAGTGGAACTTACAAGTGCACAAACTGGAGGAGCACACCCTATCTACAGAGAGGGTTATCCACCTCTGCTGCAAGGAAAGCTGGAAAAAACTCAGCAACTGTGATTAAGTTTCCTTGACCCTATACTGGCCACAAGCAAAGAATTCTCCTGTAGCTTATTGTTTTCAGAGGAAGCTACTGGTTTAGTGCATAAACATTTTATCTGTTAAATAATTAAAAGTAACTGCATCTCCAAACTACCACACAGAGTTTGTTCCTTCTTCCTTGTCTTTTCTAATTTCTCTAGAAAGAAAGCCAACTTTCTTCAAAATTCTGGGCAATTCTCAACTCCTCAGAGTAGTTTTTCTTGAAAGTTCAACTGATCTTCTACTGACATAACAGGATTTTATTTAAACATTAGACCCTCAAATTTATAATTTAGTTAATCTTAACATTATTTATACCAAGGAAAGTAATAGCGTACATTTTAATGACGTTTCTGAATGATTCATAGTGAAAAGTTTGGATTTTTGCAAGTTAGTACCTTTTACGGGGACAAAACCTGTTTCATCCTTTAATTTGAAGACAGCTTTTTTACATGAGCCCTTCACTACAACTCCAGCCCAATGTTCTGGTGGTAATTGTTTGTTTGTTTTAATCTTGTCTTAGCAGCGATAAGAATGAAGCAGTTGATTTTCAGGTCACTTCCTTCCCATGTTCACTGCCCCCTGATACTGCTCAGAGAAAATCTGTGCAAAAACAAGTTCATGTCTCCCCATAAGCTCTGCAGCTGAAAGACCTCAGCTGCACGCCTCAGGTGCTTTTGCAACTGAAGAGGAAGATTATGATTAGGATTTGTGTTTGTGGAAAATAAATTCAACCATTTCTATTGCAAAGAAATAATGAAAAATGATCCACCATGAGATTTAGAAACCTCATCTTTCATATTAGTCATTCACCATAAGGCTATGAAACACATCACCTTAATTTCTAACATCCAAAAACACTGCTGGGAAGGCCTCACTTTGCCAAATTTCATTAAAATTTAGCAAACTCAGGAGAGAATGACTAATCACAATTCCATACAAATGATTCTTGGTAACTCACCAAGAAATAAACTCCATGAGAATTGTAGGTACATACCTGAAAGACCATGTCCTAAAATTCCTTGGTTTAAGTGTCCAGAATCTAAGATTATTAAATGAGTGTGTAAGAATCACAATTTTCTCATCAAACAGAAGAATACCTGGTCATATCCGTAAGGCCTCTGCTGTGGTGGTTGTGGTGGCCCGGGCTGCGTGGGTCTGTATCCCCCATACTGTTGTCCTTGTCCCTGTGGATAATTGGGATACTGAGGTCCTGGACCACTCTGGGAAGGACCTGGGGATCAATAAATAAAAAAAAAAAAAAAAAAAAAAAAAAAAAGAGTGCTTAAGATGTTGGAAAGAAGAAAAGAAGAGAACAGGGAAAACACTGAATTTTACAGCTAACCAGGACTAAGAAATACCACTACCATGCAATTAGGTCTTTTGTCTTTTGAGTGCCCTACCTCCCTCCCCCTAGAAAGCACCTTGGCTGCCAGGGCCTGTGCTCCAACCACAGAAACATTTACTTTTATTTATGTATTCACTATTTAATATCAATGCATGTAGTTCCATGTACATGACAGAGCAGAACAAGGCAAGAAATGATACACATGAGCCCTTTCCAGGATTTAGGAAGGCAATCTCCTGATGTAGGCTGCTTGAGTTCCAGAACTTTCTAATGCCAAGAGCAGCCAGATAATCAGCTATGTTCAGCATTTGGACTTTCTGAAGAGACCAGCAGCACTGTGCTGCCAGAAAGTGAAGTCCCACACCACAGCAGGCAATCATGGATGGGGTGTCAGGCAAGCAAGCTACATATGTATAAAATGTGAGATGTGACAAGCAGTAAAAGGTACTGTGAGATGGAAAAAAGCACCCTCCACTCCACACTCCTTTGGTAATATTAACTTTCCAGAAAAAGGTTAAGAAAAAACCCAAAACTTGGACTCCAGTCTTTTTTGTCTGTAAAAGAAGTTCTTTTGCAAGTATAACTATCTGTTACTATTCACAGGGACTTGGCCTGGCTACCACTGGAAGCTGCACGTTACTGCCATCAGGCATTGCAGCCATATTACAAACAAAATTATCCCCATCCCCCCCCAGCACTGGGAGAGATGTCCTCTGTATTTCAGTGGCACTCCTATGAATCCTCAGCAGTGGATCTGTCAGCTTTTTCAACAACAAGCCTTAAAACTGTGTCTCTCTTTTTCAGAGCTGAAGATCTGCAGCTTTTCAGACAGGCTTTTCTTTTAAACAAACCAACACTTTTGTTTCCTTCCCTTCAGAAGAAACAGATATGTTTTTAGCAACAGTGATTCGGTGCTAGAGAGGGCTAGTCTGAGCTACAGGCACTGGACATTAAGATGACATCAGCTGGTAACTCCTTCAGTAATTCTGGATCTGTAAGAGAGTGAAAAGATGACCTGGAGAAGAAAAGCTCCATCAGCTATCATCATTCTCCTCAGGCCTCAAATCCCCTTGAACTATGCAGTTTCACCTTTTCATAGTGAAACAAAACCTTAAAGACTGATAATAATGTCTGAGATATTGATTTATTTCTGAAAATTAGAAAGCAATTAAATATTAAATTGAGCAACAATACAACATCCTAAAAGTGCTGTGTTCATCTGATAAATGAACATGGGTTTATTTATTCATGGTAATTCTTTATAGCTGAATTCTAAATATTCATTGACAAATTTAACAGAAAAAAATGGAACTTCAGTAACAATTCTGGCTAAAAACAAGAAACTGAAAAATATGTTATTCTGTTTTACAAATTATATTGGGTAAGTGGCTCCAAAAGACTTCCTAACCCCTTTTTCTTCAAGTATTTCTTAACCTAAACTTTCTGAATAAATCCGATTTTATTTCTTTACCTACAAAGTTCAGAGCAGTGATCAACAAGACCTCTACTCTGACCTTTAGTCTATTCCTATATTATGTTTAGCAGAATGTAGGTACAAGTATTACTCCAGAATTATCAATTCATCCATAAACTCCAGAAGCAGAACTTGGTAAATCTCAGTGGATCATCTTAAAGCTTAACTCTGTCTCAACATAACTGGATTTCATGTGAATCTGGCATTTATCTACATGGCAAACAAATTACCCGTGCATTTCCTCACATACACACAATGCTGAAAGCTTCAGCATGTAAGCCTGCAAAAGAGCTGAAAGCTAATATACATGGAATTTAGGAAATTTCAGAGATTCCTTCTTCTGTCATAAATTTATGTTTACTGCTTTACAGTATGAAAGCAAATAAAACTTTTTTGAGTTTCAGTATGCTCTTCTGACACAAAGTTTTTTAGAATTAATTCACCAAAATTACATTCTACTGCTCCAAGTTTCCTTTTTGGGTGGCTTTCCTTGAATCCAGGGACTTGTGGCAGAGGATTTCTCATTCCTGCCATGTACCAGAAGGTTTTCACTACTAGTGCAAATTTATAAGGCACAGTTGCTTTAAAGGTGTGCTGTCAATGCTTACAGTCATTTCTCTACTGATCAGTACAAGAATTTGAAAATAATGGTTCATGTATGTTGAATGAAGTTTTAAACCAGTTTTTAACAGACTGCTTTAACTGGCAAATCCACAGATGAAAGTGGTTCTTTGTCATCTTTGTGAGTATGTTCCCCTAGAGAAGAGAGAAAAGAGCAGAATCTTTCTGGGTCCTTCTAAATTACAGATACCTATTGCAATGCTGTTTAGTCACCCTCAGTTTTCTGGGCTACCACACTCTCCTAGACTGCCTAATCCTAAACAGATCTAACTCCCAAAAGACACTGCCTTCTATGTTTTCGTGTCTCAGCCCAGTGAAATTGCAGGCACAGAGCTGTTCTGTCCAAGCCTGGCCTCTGGACACAGTCAAACAGGGATGGAGTAACACACAACAAAGGTCTCTCTCCTTGCTGTGACAGCTGTCTGTGTCCTCAGGTTCTTACCATAACCCTGCTGTTGTCCTGGATAGCCTTGTTGGCCGGGATATTGCTGCTGCTGTGGTGGATAACCCTGCTGCTGGGGTGGTCCTTGATATGCATCTTGCTGCTGACCATATTGCGAATTTCCTGTAAGATCATTGCAAGAAAGCAAAAACTCATAAAGATACCTATTTTATTTTTTTCCTTCTAAGATGCACAGCCAACAACACAAGAACAAAATGAAAATGCAATATTGATTTCAAAAACTGAACAAAACAAAGAAAACTCAAACCAAACAGAAGGAACTCGGCCAAACAAACTGCAGTTAAAGCCAATTTTGCAAAGTTGAACTGCAGCATTTTCAGCATCTCTGCCAAACGAGCATTACATTTACTGGAACATCACAGTCATAAGATCATGACTATGCTAAATAAAATAAAATAAAAAAAAGACAAAATTAAGGACAGCTACAAGAGCACAGACTAGCTACACAAGATCAGCAAGCTGTTTCCTAACGGCACTATAATTATACAAAATATACACACACAAAAAGATATATAACTGAACCAACAAATTTATGTTAAAATAAAAATTTCCATTGAGGTAAAAAAAAAATCTCTAGAGTGTTTTAGTCATTTTACTGTTGTTAGAATGGCAAATTGTGGTTATATATTTAAGGTGTTTGCAAGAAATTATTCTGAAGGCTCCAAGTTCCCTGCCATTTCCAAGACAGCCAGCAACTAGTATTCTACAAGAGCTTTGCATGGGTATAAGTTGTGTTGTGCAAGAATGTCTGTTCCCGTTGAGGGTGGGGGAGGAGAGGGAATGTCTGTGCGTATGTGTGTGAAGGTATATAGATACCTCCTTCGTAGTAATGTTGTGAGGAATCCTCATAAGGCCTATCGTAGCCTTGTTCAGGATACGACGGTTGCTGATAACCGTAATCATTATGACCTACATCAATTCGACAAGAGACAGGAAGAAACGTTAATGGCCTCTGAGTGAAAACCCTAAAAATATTTCATTTCTCAGAAAAATGAAAAAAAAATTTCAACTGGATATACATGAAAAAGAATTTTCAATTGTATTAGCCAAAGACTTACTAATATGATTTCCTTTCATATTGAATTAACATGTGACAGGGGAAAAAAAAAGGCTTAATGCAGTAGTTCTAGAAACATCACAGTAAGGGATGGTCTTAACCTTCCAATAATCCTTGTTGGGGGAGTCGGAGGGGGGAGAGTACTTCATCTTTCACTCAAAAAAAAATGAAAGCATTTAGGCCTTTCACATGTAAATAACCTGAATGAAATTAGAATGAACAAAGAAAGCAATTATCATACTTTGTCTAACACCTGTTCTGCTGATCTCCAATTCAAAAGCATATGCTAAAAGCAGTGTGAAATATAACAAATAAAGCTCAATGAAGTTATGAACCATCATCTACATTAAATTCTGGTTTTGAACGACAGAAATACAACACTCTCAAGGTTTTCCCTACAAACAGAATTTCTACTTAAAGTCTTAAGAAAACTTTTCCTCTTACATTCCAGTCCTAAGTAGACTCATTACAAACAAACCTTTCTACTCAGAGACTACAGCCATCTCTGATTAAGAAACCAATACATGCAGTAAGCACCCCACCTGTTGTTGTTTTTAGCACACATGTATTTTCTGTTACAGATGATCAAAATATATCTTATTGCTAATTTGGTCAAGAATACATGCCAAACTTTGTTTACATTTGAAATTAAATAGTATAAATTTGGAATAAAATTTTTAGATACAAGTAAGGAAAGGAGGAAACAGTTCTGAAATTGAGTGGCTTTGTCATCAGGTCTGCAACTGTACCATACATCACTGACTGAATCTTACATGCATACATAACCATTAAAACAAGTCTTAAAATATTCTACTTGTATTCTACATAAGAGTAACAATGAGGTAATGATAAAGATGACTCTTAAGAAGGAACAGATCCTAGAAGTCATCTGTGCTGCCACAAAGCTGTTGATGGTAACATCAAAATGCCTTTACTAGAGTAAATTGCCTGTAACAATTTAGCATTCATGTGTATACATAAATGTTCCAAAATGAAATCTGAATAATTACCAGTTAATGCAACTTGTAAAATAACACTGCACACACACCTCCAGAAATTAACACATGTAAGCTTATACAGATAAGGCTTGATGTACCTTAAAATCAATTTGATGGAAATCGAATTCAAACAACTGACTTGCAACCCTTTATCTGCTATGAGCAGCTGCTTTGAGAATTACACAGCTTTGCTTTGTATATATATTTTTAAACATTAACATCTACCACATTTCTTGAGCTTCACAAGATACCATTAAGTTGCACACATGGTTATCACAGTAGTCAGGAGTTAGCATCTTTGTTCTCCCAGTCTCTGCTCAGCCTGAAAACAAGTTAATTTCAACTTTTCTAACTTATAACACAATCCAATAGTCTTCAGCACTCCATAATCCAAGAGGTAGGAGGACAGATTTATGAAATTCAAAGTTTCAATCTTGTCTTGAAAGCACTGAGGGGACATCTAAAGAGGATTCACATTTTCAATATCCTCAGGGCAGGGACCACTTTATTCCTATATAAATATTAAACTGAAGGCCCATACCATGTCAGCAATAACACATTTGTGCGACTTACATGAAAATGAGACACTAAGTTAAAAAGGTAGAGTATTTACAGAAAAAACCCACATCTTTTTAGCAAGTTTTTTCAGTTCAGTAGAATTTTTAATAAAAGGATATCGCCCCCTCTCTTATTGATAATAAAGTTATGACTGTTTAAATTCATGTCAATCATATTAGATATGCTAAGGAACTCTCCATTCTTTGAGAGAAACAAATTATTTCCATTCTTTTGAAATACTAAAACTGTTTTTAAGAGTTTCAAATGGGAGTAATACAAATTACATGCTTTAAGTTGCAAATTTAACTAGTCACAGTAACTTAAACTGTAGTAACAATTCTGAATTTGGAAGGTTTTTTAAATGTGAGGTATGATATCCAATTACTATTCTTGCCTCATCCCCTAATTTTGGCCATATGACTACATTAGTATTGGGCAGGTATAGAAAATGGGAAAGTTAACATTTATGAGAGATTACCATCAGGGTAATATTGCTGGTTCATGCCTTCTGGAGGACCTTGTCCACCATGACTGTATTGGTCCCCATAATAGTCTTCCTGGCCTGAGTACTGCTGTGGTGGGCCTGAAAAACCACAACCAGTCAATATGTAAATAACTTGTTTTGTCTGTTATAAAGCCTGCTAATTTCTGACTTCAGTATGAGAAATATTTCTCAAATGTATTCCCCACCCATATTGTTGCATTACAGACAACATATGTAATCTGGTTTAGTTAAAAAAATAAGTAAATGTATCTATACACATATACAAACACACAGTTGTTTGGCTCACTAGACTGAGACTATATATATCAAACTTCAGTTTTGAGCTAATTTTAGGAATATGTGTATAACAGAATAGGGCGTTAAAAATAAAATTATTCCTTGTTGAAAAGGACTAAAAGAAAAAAGATAACCAAAATCGTGGAACATCATTCCTTTTTTGTAACTGAATGAATCCAGAACCAAGTAGGTATTCTGTTCCTTTTCTGTCCTATCATTTAAATATTAGAATATCAAATTCTGCATCAGCATATCTGAGATGTGCAATTTCGGAATGTATAATCTCAGAAAGAACCAAAACAAAAAGAAAACAAACTTGTCTTCACATTTCATGGTGACTGCAGTAATCTCTCGCTGCAAGAACCACCCTTAAAATGGGTAACAAAAAGAGTGTGCAAACAAAGTCTGTCACACCAAATGACTTGACAAAAATTTGGATTAAGCAAGAAAGAGATGTAAAATGGTTTTAAACATGGTTATTTAAAATCAATGCAAAAATATTGAAGTGAATTCCTACCTTGCTGTGGTGGCCTGTATGGAGGAATCTGTCTCTGCCCCATCATGTGATTTCCTTGGTTAACTTGGCCCATCATTCCCATCGGTGGCTGCTGCCCCTGGTAATGCTGGCCACCTGCCTGTGGCATGTTGTATTGCTGGGAGGGAGGCTGCTGGTGCATCATTGGACCTGCAAAAGGAGAAGTAGCAAAAATGTCAAATACACAAAAATTATTTGTGATTAAACCTTTCCAAAAGAACACGGAAAACCCAACCTTTAAAAATGGACCAAGAAACCCTCTGTATATCCACTGCTCTGGTAAGGGTTTGTTGTTTCTGGACTTATGCAAATGTAGGTGAACAATTCAGCAGCCAAACTACAAAACAGAAATCAGCCTCAATAAGGTTGCTTTTCAGGTTTTTCTTCAAAACCACAGGTATTAGTTTACATCTACAAAAAGATAACTGAAACACTTTCATGACTTTTTGTTATTAAAAAAATCCTTAAAAAAAAGTGTAGGTGAAAACCTGATGGTGAAACTTTGGTAAGTCATAGAAAAATTATTTAACATTTGTGATCTCCTTGGAGTATAGTTTCAATACACATACGTAGTTGCTGTTATATTCCACCAACAAACCACTACACTGTTATCACAAAATCAACAATTTTATTTAGCCTGTAAAGACAAACCACATGAACCAGACAGGCAATTAGACAACAGGCATATGCAGAAAGCCCACGGAACACAGGCTCTGCCTGACACTAAACTGTCCTAAACAAGCTGTGACAAAAATATCTTTCATATTTAGTTACACCAAGTTCTATGAACCACAGGAAGAGACCAAGAGAGAACAAGTACTGTCCATGTTTTATCAACCGACAAAATTTGATTAAGGCTGTACTTGGAGAAATGCAAATTTCAGTAATGAAAACAGACAGTTAGAGAGCACCCTACTGACACCACACAGCAATGAAAATGATGATTACACAATTTCATTATATGAGATTGCAGGTTAGACTGATACATTTAACAAAGAAAAGCCTCTGTGCCTCCTCTGTAGTACCACTTCAGAAAAGAGTTATTCCAGTATCAAAAACATGAGGAGGAAAAAGTTGTGACAAGGAGCTAAACTTCTTTAAGCAACAGATTTTTGTAATATATTAATTCAAACCACTTCACACATACTGCCCAGTCTATAATGGCAAAACCCTAAGGTTTTCTGGCTTTTAAAAAATAATTTATTTTATAAACTACCAAGATAACAAGAAACTAGCAGCCTCACTAAAAACTAAAACAAACCATGACATCAAACATCAAACTAGCAGAGCCACTCCTAAGTGCCATCCAGTGAGAAAAAGGAAGATATCACCTTTTTTCTGTATGCTTAGATTTTTCCATTCCATTTAGTATTTTTGAAAAACTAGGTTCTGAAGCACAAGCAGAAAATCCTGTGTGAAACTACAGTACTGGAAAAATACCTAGATACACAGCCAAGCAACAATGGATTTATACAGGCAAAGGAATATGTACTCACTTATATACTGTCTATGCAGAGTTACGAGGAAAAGTTATGACAAATTAATTAATGGTATGAATTCCAAGTGCATTAGTTAAATCCCATAAAACCCCAGTGTAGGATCTCTCACTGAGAAGTAAAGTGGCCTAAGCTTCATTTTCCTCTAAAGATAAATATTGGCCTCTCTTAAGAAGATCCAGATATGCTTCTGTCCTTCAGTATGGCAAGTTTCTGTGTCCTGACTTTAAAGTAAAAAAAAGGGTTAAATTCAGATGTACTTATTTTAATTATTGGCAAAATACTTTTCCTTTTTTTGATCTTCTAAATGAGTAAGTAATTTAGATTATTCCATTTCACTGCTCCTCTGTTTGGAGGTACTGAGAAACATCAGGCAGTCTTGATAAAAAATAGAAACTTGTTGCCATAATATTCCTAGATCTCAAGAAAGCTTGTTAATTAACAATATTAATATTAGTCACAATACAATGTGATAAAATGTGGTGGGTCCCTGTGGTGCAATGTAGAGATTTTCTGTTTGCTTTTTAAATTAGAACTTCATTAACGCTTTGTAGAGCCACAATGAGAATTCACTACCCTGTACTAGGCTGTGTGTTGTGTTCATAACAGACGGCCTGGCTTCCTTCCAGTTTGGTTCTTCTTATTAAAAAGATACCTAAAAGAACCACCATGGCCTCTACTGCCTCATGGAACATAACCATTCTATGCAGTGGTTTTGAGGGATGAGGGAATTTTGACTTTATTCTTCCATTTGAAAAATCTAGCCTAGGAGAAAGCCACATTTATTCATCGTGTAATACTTAATAAGACATAAAATCCCAAAACTTAATAAAACACTTAAGACTCTTAATTCATTATCTGCTTGGATATGGACAAACTTCAGAAGTGGGCCCAAGAGAACCCCATGAAATTCAACAAGTCCAAGTGCAAGGTGCAGCACCTGAGTAGGGGCAAACCTAGATATGAGTACAGAGTGGGAAACTCACTGAAGAGCAGCCTTGAGAAGAACTTGAGGGTTTGTGTTGATGAAAAGCTGGGTCTGATCTGGCAATGTGGGCATGCAGCCCAAAAAACCAACTGTATCCTGGGTTCCATAAAAAATTTGGTCAGGTGGTCAAGCGAGGTGACCCTGCCCCTCTACTCTGCTCTGGTGAGATCCCACCCAGAGTGCTGCATCCAGCTCTAGGGGGTCCAGCACAGACAGACACAGAAAGACCTGCTAGACTGGGTCAAGAGGAAGGCCAAAGGATTATCAGAGGGATAGATAAGGAAATGCTAAGAGAGCATGGAGCAGAGAAAGCTGCAGGGAGACCTCACTTTGGCCTTCCAGTACTTTAAGGGGGCTTTATAAAAGGGAAGGAGATGGACTTTCTATACAGGCAGACAGTGACAGGACATGGGGCAATAGTTTTAAATTGAAAGAGGGTAGGTATAGATGGGATATTAGGAGGAAATTCTTCAGTGTGAAGAGGCACTGGGACAGGCTGCCCAAAGAAGTTGTGAATGCCCATCCCTGCATGTGTTCAAGTTACCAGGCTGGATGGGGCTCTGAGAAACCTTGGCTAGTTGTAGCACAGGCAGGGAGGCTGGAACTATGGGATCTTTCAGGTCCCCTACAACCCAAACCATTCAATGACTTTATGTTTTCTAATATTTGTGGCACAGATTTTTGTGAGCACCCTAAAACACAGCTTTTGAATTCCTGATCAGGTAACACCAAAAACAAAATGCAGCAGCCCTCATTAAAATTTTTTTGGTGTTTTTCCACATGTTTAAAAAAAAAAAAGCTTCTTTTTTAAATGATGTTAAAACCAGCTTGCCTTGTGCAAGCTTTCTTAGAAACTGTAATGAGGGTCAATTTAACTTGACAAACACTACAATTCAGATTTGCTTAGTCAAATGAACCACCATCCTAAATTTAACACGAGGAGCAGTTTAAACATTATCTCAAAAGACTTTGAGGATACAACACTTTTTGCTACTCCTAATATACGATTCAGGCTGCAACTTAAGGACAGTAGACACTTCTCCACACTTTATTACTCCACAAATTTCTCATCTCAAACTGAAACTCAATTTCAGTTATCATTTAAAAAAAACTAGAACACAAAATGTCATAGAAAAAATTCTTAGTTACCAACACTGCCTTTCATGTTTTACTCCAGGGAAAGCAAATGAAAGCACAAGCTCCGTGGCAGCTGTTTATATCTTTTGTTTTTTCATGACAAAACTAGTGTCTTCTACAGCTAGACATCCTACACAATGCAGCTATAGTATGATGGCATTTCAGAATGTGGAGGCAATTTTATTTCCCTCTAATACACTAGATTTCAAAAAAAAAAAAAAATGAGACTGCCCTGCTTTTTCCATAACATCTTGACTACTGTAAACAGTCAAAGTACTGAAACCTCACAGTCTCAGCTTACATGGGAATGAACAGATGGGAAGACATTTACAGAAGGTAGTCAAACTCAGAAATCACTTTATCCTGATCTGCTATACCCCGAATATGTTTTTATTTTAGCTAACATTGGATGTTCCTATCTTTATGTTCCTTTCTTTATGTGCACAACAAAACAACCAGAATCTGCATCTGTCTCATCTCTACTCTTTCCATATCTTCATATTTGCTTGTAAGTCAAAGAGCTCTGAAATGTTAATGGAATTTTTCCAAGGTTACAGAAATTAAACTATCATTAAAAAATTTCAGCACCAGATTTGACAACTGGTCTGCAAGTGACTGAGTCAACATGATCTCGTCCTGTAGACGTCACCTCTAAACTTGTTCTCCTCCCTTACCACAGGAAATATATAATGCTCATTCAACAGAGACTGGGAATTTGACAACCTTGTGTCAAGCTCTTCTAGCACAGATCCCAGCAAAGGGATCTGACAAATGAGAAACAGTCTCAGGGCTGGCCATACATACCAAACAGTTTCTGAGATAACCAAGATACAACTGCTTGGTTCTTACTTATATAATGTATTAATTCCACTACTAAATATTATTTCCTGCGTGTGAAAGATTTGTTCAATTTAAAAAAAAAAGAGGAATTTCCATGCAAATTTCAGGTTTCAGAAAAATTATGCCTGTATCTTCCCCCCTGAAAAGTCAAATACTGGCAACACTTCACATTTTTTTCAACCTAAGTAGTTTACCATACACAAGAAGAAATGCACCCATAAGAACATAGTTTCTTCAATATTCATTCAGTTCCTTCTGCTTCCTATCTTTTCCAAAACGGTACCCAATATTCCTTGCAGATGTCCTGGGCTGCTATATTCACTTTTCAATGAAGAGTCATCTAAAGAATCTTCCACTTAAAATATTTTGCTTTTCAAGTCCAAAATCACTAGAATTCCTCTTTTAAACTGGACTGACTATATAAAATCAATACCATGAAAACTTTCCTTCTCATTTAAGGTATTCCTCTGGATAGCATTTTATAACTAGTACAAAGCAATAATGAGTACAGAGATGATACAGGAAGTAAATCCAGCAAACAGTTCTGTTACTATGCATTTTATTTCTTAATTAGCACTTTTGCATTTTTTTCTTGCTAACACCATCTGCCTCACAAGGTGTATATACAGCAAGATGTTTTGGAAGCAAGTGCACATAAAGAGGTTATGCTCAAGCATAACCCAAGTGTTAGAGCAAGCCTTTCTGAATGTTATGGTGGTTTTATCTATTATATAAAAGTATGCTTCTTTTACCCTGGAAGTACTGGCTTCATTCAGTACATGGTAGGTTTCACTCACTGAAAAACTATTTCAGTATTTTGTTTCTGTTCATGTGAGATGTGATGCCTAGTCAAAGACTGAAGACAGAATTATTAATTTATTCATAGGTTCTCTTATGGCACCCATAAGTAATTTGTCCAAATCTTCATAATGAATATACTTTGACAACTCTCCAATGAAATCAGATGGTATTGTAATCTTACCATCAAATTCATTCCTCTACAAATGAGGAACCCACAGAGGGAAAGATTAAGGCAAAAAACATCTACTAATTTTTAACAGCCACTTTGAGATGCTAAGACCTCATCTTGTGGAATATGTAGCATTATATTTCGCTAGTGCTGTTATTAACTGACAGATATAGTAGGATCTCTCATTTTCAGTATGGATCAATCCTGTAAAACAAAGAAACAAAGCATACTAAGGGGTTCACAAATGTCTCCTGACCAACAACACTGATGTTCAGAAATTTTGGTTCACTTGTGTTTCTGAACTGTTGTATATATGACCAGTTAAGAAATCTCTGAGTCCCAATCTGTTTATTCCCCTTTTGTTAAACTGCACTGGGTGCATTTCCTAGCAGCTCATTCTTGTTTCTTCACTTAGGAGAGAAGCCTGAAGTGGCCATGCTTGGCTGAGACATCTGCCCAGCCAGACTGGGGCTTGGCTACCTACCTCTAAATTTCTCATGGTCTCACAGATTGCTGTCATTTTCTGCCCAGCTGTCTTGGAGTCACAAGAGAGTGAAGATACAAAAATACTTCCTCTAATTTGTCATCAAACATCAACACACACGGAACAACTAAGAGTAGAAAATGGGGGAAATGTACTAAGCAGACCTGATTGGCAATCATCTTAGCTCAAAATAACAAACATCCCCATCTTCAAACTTAAGACTTCCTCTTTCACAGGTAATTGGAACAGTATTTTCATTTAACAGCAAATAACACTTTATTTGCATAACAGACAAGTTTCAAAGCCTTGCTTTAAAGAAAGGGGCACGTGCACTCTTACATTTATATATGAAGTGCTCTGTTTATTAATGTTTTTGTGAGACATTGAACCATTTTAAAGAATATGATTTTTTCTCCTTCTGTGAAACCTCTGCAAAAAATAGAACCAGCCATGAAGCATGAAAAATAGAACCAGCCATGAAATGGAAAAGTCTCAGCCTAAAGGGTCCAAACTTGACAGAATTAGAGTTACACAGTGCAAAAGCTTGCTGTGGCCTTAATGGCATTGGTGCCATTGTTCTAAGTAAATATTTTGCTCTTGTTCTTGAACCTGTAATTTGGTTTAATACTGTTTTATTCTCTATTCCCCAAAGTCACTTCAGTACCACTATTTGTTCAGCACAGAAATCTTTTAAGTTTATTTCTGCTTAGTTTCTAATGACCAATTTTCAAGTTTGACAGAGTACTGAAAACACAACAGAGGAATGAAGAGTAAAGAATGCTACTTTGAGATGGAATCATCTCTTAAATTTTAGGCCAGTCACACAACAATGTTTCCTGCAGAGTGACTGACTAGATGGCTCCCTCACATACACTGCTACATAATTATTGCTAACTCTGCAACTAAAACATCTGCATTGAAACAGCATAGGACTTTTCCAAAGCATCTTACAACAGAATTACTACACTATGTATTGCCCAGAATACAGAGATAACTTCCCAGTTCAGAGAGACAGTCAAAAGTATTCCCACTTATGATTTCCCCAACTATGTACCTATCCCTTGTTTCTTCCATTGTTATACATTAAGAAAACTGCAATTAACTATGTGGATGCTAAAGGCCTCAGATCTGGTAAGAAAAGTGCAGAAATAGCTTCTCTCATCATGACTCATTTTTAGTCTCCCATTAAGTTAGTCTTTTGTCTGCTTTGCAACTTTCTGTAGCCTAATAATCAAACTGATCAGTATGACCTGGTCTGTCTGTACACCTCAGGAACAGATGGTACCTACACATAAAAAAGTGGAGCTTTGGTTTGTCGTATGTCTTCTAGCAGGTGCTAGATCCAATGTACAGATGTACTTCTAGCATGTACAGATCCAATGCAGTAACAGACTTAACAGGTAAGCTGAAAATACTGATCTGATAGCTGACTTGTAAAGCACCTCTATAAGAATATGCAGTACATACACAACTTAGTAATTTGCTGCGCTGTGACTTTAATGCAATATTTTAATTCCACAACGTCCTTGCACTTCAACAAGGACATCAAAACACCATCAGTTTATGTAATGGAAATACCTTAGATACAAAATAAGCTTTGATTTTTACTATATACACAAGGGCATCTCATGAAAACAGTAGGGAGTACCAGATTTGTTCCTGGAACTGAATTTTGCTTCTCTAAGACTAAACAGACATTCCATGCTAAAAATGCTGAAAACAAAGACTAACTAGGTAAAACAATCTGAGGGCTATCTGACTTTGATTTTTCCATTTAACCAAGAAACTTAAAAGTAGAAATGTGTTTTATCAACCTGAATGACAATAACACTTTGCTAGAAGTGTAAAGTCTGAAAAAGACAAACAGTAGCTGCAGCTTATAACTGCTGAAAGGAGATCCATTTCCAGATTCTCACATTATGCCTGAAAACAGTTAAATGTCTGCAAATAAACAAAAAGTCACAGATATATGGGAGAAAAGAGATGTAGAATCCTCCAAACATGAGTACAGAATATTCACAGAGTATTCTGAGATGATCCTTCCACAAGCATCCTTGAGTCCATGTCTTAGGTAAATGGCCCATAGGGTGACTGAAGTCACGATTTTTGTTCTTTAGCACCATGCTCTAAGCAACTGAGCCAATTTCAGGGTAAAAACACATTTAGAGAAGGAAATCTACAAGATAAGACCTTTAAAAAAATCTGCACACAAGATATTTTCCTTTCACAGAAGCCAATAGATACCTCACTTACCTTGGTTTGGTTGCATATTCATGTTTGGTCTGGGCCCATAGTTGCCCATTGGCTGTCCCTGGCTCATTGTCATCTGATTCTGCACTGGCATGCTCTGTGACGATGGCACTGAGTGATTATAGCCACCCATGGACCCGTGGCTACTTGAAGGCATGTTCATGGAACTGTTTGTCATATTGAGCTGGTTAGGTCCAGGTCCTTGCATAGGCATATGGTTGGGTCCTTCAGAAAGAAAAACAGGGAGAAAAGTTGTACATTAAGCATCTTAAAAGCAGGTGCAAACAGTCATACTGAATTACAAAACTAAACAGAAGTAATTAAATACAATTACATGAAAATAATTTAAAATACAGTTTGCATGTGATTTCCTCACTTTTAAAATAACAAAGTGAACAACAAAGTTGATCTCCACTATGAAATACATTTTCTTTTGCTGAGTAACTGAAGCTACTGAAACAAAGGTGAATTATCATATAGCTCATCTTCTATCCATATCATACACAAAACTTTTTAGTACTTGCATAATATAGCCTGAATTTCACTCTGAATGGCAGAAGACCAGTGTAACAGAGAGGTTGAAAATTCATCAGACCTGTAATTGTTACAATGGAAGTAACGTTTCTGTGTATTCAAACAACTCATGCTAGACAATTTTTGAAACTAACAATTATTATTATTATTATTATTTTTAAATGCAGGCAGTATTAACATTGACATGGTATAATTACATAGAACCATAGAAACATTTTATTTGGAAAAGACCACTAAGATCATCAAGTCCAACAACAAATTTAACAAGTGTAACAAATTTAACACTAAGTCCACCACAAAACGCTAACTTAGGCTAATTTTCATTCTAATGATTATACAGTCACCCATAGAAGAAAGAGAAGGTGAGAAGCACTCCATGGATCACTGATACAACAGCAAAGGATATTATGGAAAACTGTGAGCCAAACTCGTTCTACACAGGTGTTTTAATGCCCTTGTAGATAAAAATGTAACCAAAAGTTGTTCATGACAAGGAGACAACTCCTGAGTTTATTTCCTGAGATGGGAATGAGAACAAATCTTTTTGGTAAGACATCAAGACTTTTTTTGGATACTTCAATCATGACTTTTATAAGAATGACATGTAAATGGAAAGCATTTAGTGACCTAGGCTGGTAAGCACATCACCTTTGCTGTGAATACGTAAAAGAACAACCTTGGAAATCAGAGAAAGGTGTGAAAAAAGGAACAAAGGAAAAGTGTTACAGGCAATGAGCTGCATTCTTCTCTACTTGTAACTAAAGTGGAAGATTTCAACACAACAGTAAATCAATGCTTTTCATTTCTAATGGACCTAGCATTGCAGTGATTCAGATAGTATCAAACAATGTAGAATAAAAATGGCTGAAGAACTGTTTAACATTTTTGATCATGTACTATATAGTCAATATTCTGCAACTGTATTTGCAGATTACTAGTGTGGGGGATGATGACTGGAAGGACAGTCTCCAAATTATCAGTTCAACTTGTGAAAATGCAAAGGAAAAGCAACTTGCTCCAACACCCATGTGCCAACAACATCTTTTCACCTTTTATTTCCCTTCTTCCTGACAACACGATGAATTCAGATTATTCTCTGAATTCAATCTACTCTCAATAGGCACTTTAACAAGTACAATATTATAACACCATCTGGTCAGTTTATTCATTACTTTAATGGAATAGGTGAACACCTACTAGAACCAAAATTAGTAAGAAGTGGGACTGGATATAACCATGACAAGTAAAAAAGTAGATTAAATGCATGGATTATGCCCATGACAAGCATCACATGAAGACCTCATGAAAATATGTAGAACCAGAGGACATGACAGACCAGGTCAACTGTAAAACAAGGCAAATGCTGACACGTACAGATTTCAGCAAGAAGATGCTCCTGTTGCTTAACATGACACAGGTTTTTTGTTAAGCTAGAAAAGTCTAAGAAGAGGAATCTAAAAGAAACTACACTATTAGAGTTGTAGGAAGGTACTGATTTGATTACACATTTCCCAATGAAAATTAAAAAAAAAAAAAAAAATAACGACACACACACACCCTCTGCCTTCAGACGTAAACAGCTCCTAAGTCCTTGGCTAATGAAAAAAAAAATGCACTAATCTAGAGTAGAATGAAGGCAGAAATAAGGACACAGAGAGCTGCACACAAGGTCACAGATACATTGTGACTGAAACAAAAAGATGCAAGATGCAGAAGAAAAAGATAACAATGATAAGTGAACATGGTTACTAAAGCCAAAGTGAAGAAACAGAGAATAAGTTTTAAAATGTGTTTATCCTCTTGCCCTTAAGACACGTTACTGAAATAAACACAAACCTATTTTGTCAAGGAAAGTGTAAAAGTTGAAAAAGGCATCAAACATGCAGTTCACTGTTCCTGCAAAACAAGGTGAGCAGAGATTGCTGATATGTACAAAGGCAGGTCCACCACAAATACAGAAAAAGTAATTCAGTGAAAAGGATTATGCCCACAAGAGTACTACAGATGCCTATGCTGCCCCTCTTCAATTCAACACTGCTTAATTCTGTAATAACGAGAACATGGAGACAGTTTAATTATGAAAAAGTGAGTTTGTCTCTAACCAGGAGCTCAATCAAGAATGTGCTCTGAGGTAAAGCTACAGCGAAAAAAAGCTTCCTACTGTAGTGCCAAGCAACTCTTGCAGAGCTGCTAGAAGACTATTTTCCTAAGTAAAGGAAGAAATACACAGGGTTAGTGCCAGAAGGTTAGGGCCTGGGAATGGCTTTGTTTCTTTCTGATTAAAGGAAGACATTGTCAGTGATAGACTTCAGAGAGTTAGGCAAGCACACAGGGAAACAAGTTTTTAAAAACTACTAATGTAAGAAGCAAAATGAGGACGGCAAAAATCATCACAAGAAATAGCCTGAAAAAATAACACATCTTCTCTAAAACGTTGGTTTATATTCATGTTTCAGATACCACTAAAACAGAAGGGAGCACTCATAAGAAAAAGCTGTCATATGAAATGTGAGGTACATGTATTTTCTGTGGTCAAAATCTAGGGGGTTTGTTAGTGAGAAGCTAAAAATCAAGAACAGAGATAAAGCTAAGACCACAGGATGAAAAACCTTGCAAATGAAAAATAATAAAAACACACTTTACATATAAGTTTTTTTATAGTTTGTCAAAACACTTCATTGATATCTCTTGCATATAAGGACAAAACAATTGATTTTCTTTTTTACCCGCATAAATGAAATAGGAAGAAGAGAATATGAATGAACTGAGAGTGAATTAATGAAGCATGAAGTATGTATCTCCACTTTAAAGTAATTGCTTTAAATGCTATACTTAGATATATACACTTATAATTACATTTGTGTTACAATAAAGTTACTAGAGTAACTATCTATCTTGAGTATAAACAGAAGTCCTTTTTCCTCTTAACCGCCTATGCACACATCTTACCTCCAAGAAGCTGTAATCCAAACTAAACACATTGGAGACTACATTTGCAGGAAGCAAAGATTTTGAGAGAACTTGTTGAGAACACACAAACATCTGTGTTGAGGTTTAGAAATGCTATTCCCCAGTTTACCATTTCCACTACAACACTCCAAACCACACACCACTTTGCTTGCTCCCCTGTATCCCCTTTCCTGTGCAGGGCTGGAGAAGTGAACAGGAAGCAAAAAAAGTAAAGATTACAAGTTGAGATAAGAAAAATTTACTGGAAACAGCAATGAAATCAGAAAAAGGACAGTAACAGCAACAATATTAATAAGAGTGTACAAGATGCAAAGGATTCACAGGCAATTGCTCACCACACAGAACCCTCAAAACATCCTGCAGGTCCTAGCCATGCCTCCTCTGGCTACTGCAAAATTTAACCCTGTTCTGGCTGGAACCAGGACCTGTTATTCAGGAAGGTCACCTACCAGTGCCATGACAAAGGACAGAGACCCCATATCTAGTCTTACCTTTCAACTTTGTGTATGTGAGAAAACAACCTCAAGATATCAGGAAGACAACTTGCCCCCAGTACATCTTAGTTCATCATCTCCTTCCAAATTCAGACCACCCTTACTTTGCATGGCATAAACTCAGCCAAAGTAACTCTTCAGACAGCAATTTTTTCAGCTAAAAACCACAATCTGTCACAGGTACAAATAGCACTCAAGTGTATCACCAGTTGAAAAAGGTTTGTCATGACTGTCTTCCCTGGCAAGAGGACACAGACACACATTTGTCAGGGGATGCAATTAAAGGCCCCAATAGCACTTCGGGTTCTGTATTAACCAGGACACAAGTACAAGAAAAATCATCCTTTGCCCTTCAGGCAATGGGACAGGTCTGAAGCAGAACTTTAAAATTACTCATGCCCTGATGATCACTAGGCAGTTCTAATCCCCTCATCAACCACTCTCTTCTGCCCATGCACAGATCTGTGGAAGCCCCTACTCAGGTAATACCTGAAATCCTTAGCTGGCATTTTTAAGAGCCTGCATTTTATTTTTTTCATGCTGGTCAACTGATGTCAGTCCTGGATTCTCTTTGTTTAAGATTACTGACTTTACTCCTTTTATACAGATAATCTCTACAGATATTTAAGGTTTTGTATCTGGTTTTTAGTACAAATGTTTATGTAAGCTCAGAGTAAGTGCCCTAAAACCAGAAAGCAAATGTATATAATGCAGAAATTATTAGAAATACAAAGAGAAATACAGAGAAATTTATCTGTGAAATACAGAAAGGCTCACAAGCAGGTAAACTAACACACACTTGAAAAGATATGTGTAATTCAGCTACACACTTACGAAAATGATTCTGTTTCCCTTTTTCCAACCTATGAAATTATTTTAGCAAGCCTTTCTGATATTAGAGATGCCCTCATCCTAAGCTGTTTATCTTCACATCCTCAGAGAAAACTTCAAACTGAGATGGAAAGAACAGACATTCAAGAAAGGGAATATGTTGGAGGAAAGGCTAAATTAAAGCTTAGTTGGAAACTGTATTTAAGTATCTGTCTAGGTGAATAACAAAACAAAGCTATTTACCTTCCACATATTTTCCTAACAGCTCTTTTCTTATTCTATCTAATTACAAAATATGTATGTTTAAGGAGTGACTTTTCTCCCCCGTGGCTCTGCAGTGAAGTCATTATGCTCACATTGTGACTTAGTAATCCTTCTCCTTGGAAAGGATCACAATAACAACAATAATATGATTACACTTGAGGGTCAAAGAGACTGATTTTTGAGAGGCAATGCTATTCTCCATGGGAACTGATGGATCTTACTTGGATAAAGGACACCATAATCAGAATATCTCTGCCCTACTTAGGGAGAAGCATATTGCTCTTTACACTTCCAAATGCAGACCATGACCACTGTGTATGATGAAACTAACTTCTCTAGATCTTTTATTGCACTTCTTACACACAGCCTCTGGAGGCTATTCAAGTTACTCTTTCAGAAAAGCCACCATTATATCAAGTCCATTTTATCAAGATTTGCACAGAAATTAGAGACTACAGCAATTGTTACATTTTTTACTTTGTACTAAGTTTTGCATAGTTATTACTGTGTTTGCTGTCAGGAAGGTTATCCTTGACACCAGTGAGAGATTAATTTTCAAAGATCCTTTGACAGTAGTTTCCTTTCTTGAAAGTATCAATACCTTGAGGAGCTTTTGTATGAAAAGTTCCTCCATAACAAAAAAAAAAAAAAAAAAAAAGGAAGGGATCCTGAACAAAAGCAATCCTGGGAATGCAATTTTAAGCTGAAAGCCGTTTCACATGAAATAGGCAGTATGATTTTACAAGTGGAAATTCAGGAAAATAGCCTCTATATAAAAAAGCATGCTCTTCCATTGCCTACTCCACTCTGATCTGACTGCTAAAGGGAATAGTTACCCCAAAGCCAGTATTGGTAGGTACAATGTGGAATTTTATCATCCTCCTTCTCTGCTTTGTTTCTGTCTTCCCAAGTACATTTCTTTTTATTACAAAACAGGATGGCATAGAAACTGACTTAAAATTTACACCTAGAACAACAATCTGGAGGCCATTTCTTTACAAATCCCTTACGATTCAACACATCTTCAATAATAAAGAACACAGGAGATTAGTGGAAGCTGTATAAAAGCAACCTTTTTTTCTTTTAAACATTTACCCAAATCAGAAACAGCTGCTTTCAGATGTATCTATTTTATTATTATCTAATTATTTAGCTACAATGATTTCACATTATCTTTTTATTGAAGGGTTTGTGTTCGCTCAGCCACAGGCCAATACCTTTCCCCAGTAAGCCCTCTAAAGCCAGCTGTACTGCATGGTTTCAAACAGACTAAATTTAGCCAGTTCTGTTCATCAGAGGAATGCTGTGTGTCAGCTACATCAAAGCCCAAGGGCAGCCTGATAAACACTGAATACAGGTCACGTAGCTCTGTAGCTAACAAACTCTAAGAGAGCTTGTACTCGGGGGCATTCAAAGCAGTTTTGTCATCAACAATCTAGTATCCCTTGAGCCCCCATGTCGTTTCAGTTGCCAGGCAACGCTGGTGTTAATGTCTTAGAGGAGAAAAACTTACCAGGCATCTGGCCGTTCATCTGGTTCTGCATGTGTGGTGCAGGAGGGCCCCCACCTACCATGCCATCTGAAGACATGTTGTGCGAGCGCGGCGGTGGGGGAGGGCCGCTCTGACTCATCCCGCCCGGACCCATAGGCATATTCTGTGTGGGTGGCTGAAAGGAGACAGTTTAGTCAAACACGAGGAGCAGTTAGTCTGACAAATATATTATATGTACATATGGTACAGCGCTCGCCTATATTGCTCAACAGCATATGAAAGAGAGCGCTGAAATGCATTTCAGTCTCTGTCTGATATGTTTAACTCCTCCATACATTAATTCTGGCAAAGCGTTTAACATTTTAATCAATTTTACATGAAGTATTACATGCAGACAACACCACAGTACCTTTGAGCACCACTTCAAAATAAAAAAAAAACAAATCAATGCCTCATTAAAAAATTACATTTTTTACAATTACAGTTTAAGACTGCTGGAGTCACTCCCTTACACACACACACAAAAGCTTTCATTCAACAGAGAAGTAAGTGTTCACTGTAATTCTCTCACATCAACTATTTGTTGCTGTTAACAGACCTTGCACTGGGACAAAACAGGTACAACATGAGATGAAAACCTCTGAATGCTCATAGACCAGCAAAAAATTTGCACCTGGGTGTGGTAAAACACTAGCGATCTCTTCCCTGCTCTCCCCCAAAGCAATGAAGGCCTAGTTCATAATTCCATGCCAAACACCCCCTACAGACTGGAAGCACATTAGTGCTGGCCTCCAAAGGTCCAGAGACAGCTGCCTAGAAAGGATGTTTTTGGCAAATTTCCTAATGAAATTGTGAGGAAAATAACTGAATAACCTTGAGAGTTCAAAGAGGGAGAGCAAGAAAAACAATAAATACAAGGGGGAATTTACTGGTAGGTTCTCCTCGCAGCAATGTAAGGAGACAGAGAAACTGCTAGTAGCCAGCTTTGTTTTCCTACTAAAAACACCTGTGAGACTCCACGATCCTTCTCACATACCTTAGCCAAGCACTTTCAGGGGAGTAAAAATCATCTCAGTGAGAGCAAATTCCTGGCTCTCTGGCTTTTGAGGACTCTGCCTACAGGTTATAACTATTCATGAAAAACTGTCCCCATGAGACAACCACATGTGTGTTTTTCAACATTTCTCTTCACAGACAGAACCAAGCAGGTGAACCCTAAGTTCCTCTCTAGCCCAGTCCCTGCCTATGCCTACACTATTCACCAGGTTCATAAAGACAAAATACAATATAGTAGTAAAGAGTAAGGCTTTCCCAGTGAGTGTATGTTGGAGATGGTAACAGCAGAGTAACAAAGACACACACATATATTCACTTTGCAGGGGAGGGGAGTGAATGGTAGCAATTTGTTGTCTCAACATTTCTTCAAATACCTCAAGCAGGTATTATTTTACCTGCAGTACTTCAAAAAATTCTTCAGGAAATTAGTGAAGGCTTTTTTTTCAGCAGTAAGAAGGAAGAAGATGAAGAAAAATACAAGCAAGTAGGCAACTTCTCTTACTAAATTCCTTTCATTCCTCCATGATGAAGAGAATAACATTTTATAAGCAAAGCTCCGTCTTCAGCCTACAGCAGAAGAGGCAGGAGGTGAAGAGGGTAAGAGTGAAAGGCAGCTCTACCCTCTGAACACTGTGACTGAAATGCTGCTCCATTCTCCTTGTTCTTCCTCCACTAGTGAGCAACCAAGGCAAGGCTGCTTCCCCTCAGTTAAAGTCTTCTGTCCCCTCACCTACTAAACTCACTATTATCCTAATTTTGCATTTAACAGAATCTAACAGAAATTATCTAAAACTGATATACAAAGAAATAAACAAAAAAGAAAACAGACCATTTTCATTTTTATTTGGAAAGTATGCTCAGGAATACTATCAAAACCAACACACTTGGTATCCTACACATGAACAGTCAGTGCTCAGAGCCTGTCCCATAGCAGCCTCAGAGAAGGCCCATGCCAGCAAACCGAGAGCAAAGTCAAAAATCATCCAAGCTGAAATGTTTTTAGAATTAAAATGAACTTCTTCAATTCCAAGTATGAAACATTAGAAAGTCCAATGAAGTACTAAAGAAGATCAGCTCATACCTAGGTTTTAGCTATCCTGCATTGTACAAACATGGACATGCCCTTATCTGTGGAAAGAGGGACAAAAAAAGCTCTCCAAGGATTATTTAAACAAAGCTATATATATTCCAACTCTATTTAGTCTGAAGTTTTCAAAACAACTATCCTTCAAGAAAAACACTGCAGTTATCAAAAAAACAGCATGAGAGAGTGTAGACACGCAAGGACAGGGAACAAAAAATTGTTAAGGACTTTAGATACAAAAACCTGCAAGAGACTTCACAAACCACAGGGAATTAAGTCAATTGAGGAGCGACTAAAAACACTCAAGAGGTACTACCAGAAAGTAATTCATCAAGAGGAGCTTCTGGATATGGAAACAGCCCAAAGGCCTGTGTGAATCCACATCAGATTCTTGAAAATAATGCAAGAAAAAGGTCAAAGATGCTAAAAAAAATCAATCTTCCATTAAAAGAAACTACTCTATCAGATAAATAGAAAGTAGACATACACTATACCTCTACTTATAAAAAAAGTAGTAGGACCAATATAGTAAAGTCAAACCTTTCTAATTTACTAGAAAATTTTAAAAATACAAATTAAACCACCTAGCTGCATAATTAACAGAAGCCTCTTAACACAAGTTTTTTGACAAAGCCTTTTGGAGCAATATATATTGTCCATTGGCACTGATCAGAAACTGCCCAGAGGGAAGTTGAAAGAGTAAAGGAACAATCAGAGCTCTCCTGAAAATATTTTAGTAAATGTCAAGATATGAAGCTACTGTAACATTACTGAAAATGTGAAAGAAAGAATAAGCACAAGGTGCCAAGTAACGTGGATAAATTATATGACAACTACATGGAACTGCAAACCACATTCTTCAGGAAGAGGAAGCTCCTGTTGCCACTAATCCAGAAAAAAAGTAACAAACAAAAAAGAATTTACCACAATCCAGAGAGTTTGGTGGGGAAAAAAATCCTAAACCAAAACAAATCCCAACAAAACAAACAGAAAACTCAAAACCCCATAAAATTTATACATAATACCTGTGGTCACTTTCTGATTATCTTCAGTAATATCCAAAGTCAGGTAGAATACTAAAGAAAAACTGCTGATGTTTTTGATACCATAATGCACATTCAATTTGGGCAAAATAATCTCAAAAAGATACTGTAAAAATAGCAGGATTCTAAAGAGAGGCAATCAGTGATTAAAAACTTTGACTGTTTACACCTGAAACAGCAAAAAGGACAGATTTCTTTTGCATATAAAGGAATATAACTTAAGAGGATATGACAGAAAGACAATTTAATGTATGATACATACAAAAAGTAGATCATCCAATTTATGGTTTAACAAGAAAGAAAACCTCAGGAGAATAGTCAGTAAATTGAAGAATAACATTAAACATACAAGACACGCCATAAATCACATAAATCTGAGGTATTCATCAACACAGTACACTAGAACTAAGTTTAAACAAGATTAAGAGATAATTACACATACATCTATGCAATAGAAACAGTTATATAGGATATTATATAGGATATTTTAAAAGAGCATTACAAGCCTTTTTGTCAGATCATAAACCAATCACTAGCTGATAGTAATTAAAATGAAATGTCTCCTGCAGATATAATTATTCCCCAGTGAAATTCCTCCAGAGTATTTTTCTAGTGGATGCAGACAGAAGAAAACAAGAAAAAATTGTTTTTAAATGGTAACTTCCCGATTTCTATTGGACGTGATCCAGACTTTTACAGATAATAAACTTCTTTAAATTAATTTCAATTTAAAAATCCCACAACAAGAAAAAAACTCCACCCAGCTACATAAACTAGATTATTTAACCTTTTTTGATCCTTACAGAAGAAAACTGACTATCCCCAAGAACATGCACTAAATACAGAAAAGACTTTTGCAATGCAAAATGACCACACAGTATTCAAAAGACACAACCCACCCTGTGCAAAAGAAAAGCTACCCAAAATGAATTCTAGCCATTAACTCTAGATAGGAAGGGTAAAATGACATCCAAACACAGGCTAACTGAACCAAAGGAAAGGCTACTTCCCTCCTTTTGCTGGAAGTGGGACAAAAAGGAATGAAAATTAAAATCACTGCTGACTTTATTCCAATTATGTAGTAGAAAATGTTAAATATTTTACTTCAGTAAAAAGTAAATTAAAGACTTAGTAAATGTTAGTTTCACTTGCTAAACGCTAACTTTTGGCTCATTTCCCCAAACACACAGATTACACTTCCAGTGGCTATGAGCATTTAAAATTTATCAGAGCGTGAAAAAAATTAATTATAAGCTATTTAGTGAAACTCTAGAAATTTGAACAGGAAAAAGACTGAAACTGACCCAATAGCTGCACCAAAAAAAGAGATGAGAAAAAAAAAACCATTAGATTTTAACTGACAAGTTCCAGCAAACAAAATCCTACGAAATCCAAAAGTTACTTGAAAGTATGCATTAAAGACAACAGCTAAACTGCATTTTTAGAGGATTTTCTTTTAAATAATAAAATATATCAAATACAAGACACAACAATAAAATCACCTAGGGTGAAAATGTGCATCTGAAGATGGTAAGATTTTTCTTACCACCACCAGCAGGTCCAAAGATTTGTTTAGGGAACATGTATTGTTATGAAAACTGAGGTGGAGTATCAACTCAGTCAGCAAAAAAATTTAAAAAAAAAGGCAAAAACCAGGAAATACTGTTAAGCACATTAAAACACAATATTGCTAATCAATACAACTAGCAATAGATACTTAAAGTACACTATCAAAAATACAATTTTCTTGAAATTCTCTCAGAATAACAATTAAAAGCTACAGGAAATGCAAACATAAATAGCCTTCTTTTGTTTCCAAGAGAAGCCTTAACTCAGGATTTAATCAATCATCTTTGTTTTCAATTCTCAAATAGCATTTTCTGCAAAGCAAAACACCCCTTCCCAGGGGGTACTCTGCCCTGCTCATATCACATTGCTAATATCACAGGACCTGTCCCAGTCTCAGAGAGCAGTACTCTGTTGATAGGTGGTGATGGCACCTGTGGAGTACTTACTGAGGTGTCAGACTGGGAAATAAGATCATAAAGGAATATGCTTTTGAGATTTGAAAGAGCAGAGATTTAATTGGGCTACAATTCTTCCTCTGCAAGGTACAGGGTATTCTGGTACTGAGTGTCTTCAATGAAAAAAGAAAGACCCTGTATCAATTCTCAGCTAGTGAAATATTTGAGGGTAGGGAGGATTTCTACAGGAAAAACATTTACAATCATGTCTAAATAGGGAAGGTAATTATAAATGTAATTTGTGCTCTCACTGTTGGATTACCAGTTGTGACTCAGAGAAAGGAATTTCAAATTTACAATGACAACCAGTTAATACATTTTGATCTACATCAGGATCTTCAAAAGTCAGAGAAATTCTGACTTAGTACTTAAACATTCTGTTTAAAGAGGAAATTGAAATCTTTAATTGTTTCAAATTGCATATGTCACTGCATACAAATATTTCACTGTCCCAATATTCATTAACAACATTTTAACAAACAAAATTTAACCCTGAAATATCTGATGTCCTCTTAGCAATAGCTATTCTGATACTTATAAAAATAATCCTCCAAAAATTCTTTGGGGGGTTTCAGTAGAACTAAAAATTACTTAAATCAGAAATTTTAAAAACTGCATTAATTCATATGGGTTTATTAAGAGTGCCCGTGCATCACTTAACTGTGGATGTTAACTCAGGGAACACTGAATTATAGAAACTAGACAACTTCTGAGGTGCTCTGCAACTCCCCCATAAAATGCAGTTCCTATCTGTCCTCAGCTTTGTGTTCCACAGCCCTGGTCTCTTTTGCTTTTAAGATGGTTTACTGTTTGGTCTGATACTTACAGGTTTTTTTATATTTAGTAGTCTAAGAGAAAAAAAATCCATCTCTGTTCTAGCTAAAAGGCTTTATGTAAACTCACCTAAAGCAGAAAGAATCCAGCAGAACTCTCACAGCAAAGCATTTGGGAAAGACCAGAACCATACAGACTCTGCACCTATGTTACCAGACTACCTGGTACAGCTCTCAGGAAACAGCCTACAATTGAAAATGTATTTATTGTGCAGATACTGCACTACAGAGAGGCAAATGACATCTGTGAGTAGTGAAAGAATTACACTTTAGAGCATACTCCTCATTCAAACTGCCAGCGATTTTTACTGATTTCTAAATCAGCCACACAAGTTCACAGGCAATAGAAATAGTTTTTTGTGTACAGTGCACTAGCTCCCCGTGTGGACACACCTGATTAACAATACATGCAAAGTAGCTTACAGAACTCAGAGCAATCCTCTGTTTAAAATGGCAGCTATTGGGCTCTGAATTCACTCCTAACATCAGAAATTTCAGTATTTATTTTTTTCTTAGTGTAGTTGCTGGGTTAAGAAGCTCCCACCAGTGACTCTTCATTTCCAAGTCCCCTTTCAGTTGTGCCAACACAGCCGCCTTCTTCTCTTTTGTAACATCTTAAGAAATTATGTTTTTTTTCAAAACTGTTTAACATTTAATCAGAGCAATTATTCTTCAAAATCCAAGCTCCAGGAATCACTAATAGCTCCCTCGCCTCTTGACAGGAAACATTCAACCTTCCTTTTCCTCTGTTCTCTATTAATTCAGTTTACAAATAGTTGAACTTGAACTGGGCATGGACTTGTGTTCTGAAAGGTTAATGCAAAATTATGCAGCATATTCCACATACTACAAACAGATTTTCTGCTATGCCACCTGTCCTGATTTCTGCTGAGATAGAGTTGATTTTCTTCCCAGTAGCTGGTGCAGTGCTGGATTTTGGATTCGGTAGAATAATGTTGATAACACACTGATGTTTTAGTTGCTAAGCAGTGCTTACTCTTAAATCAAAGATTTTTTGGTTTCCCAGGCTCTGCTAGCAAGGTGTGCAAGAAGCCAAGAGGGAGCATGGCCAGGACAGCAGACTCAAACTGGCCAAAGGGATAATCAACACCACAGAGCATCAGACTCAGACTGGGCACTGGTCTGTGGTTTTACTGTCTCATTTTTAATTACAATTATAATATTATTGTAGTATTTTTTTTTTTCAATTATTAAACTGTTCTTATCTCAACACAGAGGTTTCATTTTTTTTCCCGATTCTCCTGCCCAGCCCACTGCAAGGGGAGGTAAGCTGCATGGTACTTAGCTGCCAGCTGGGCTTAAACCACACCACCACCATAGCTATCAAACTTTACCAGGCATTTGGTGCACAACTGGACAAGAATCTCATTAATTTAGGATTCCTCTCATCATCAGTAGTAAAAGATTTACTTCACAATTTTATTTTAAAGTGTGAAAAAAACTGAGCCATATTTTTATTCTCAGGATGCCAGCTTGCTTTTTTCAAGAAGAGCCAAGTCAAGGTAATTCAATTACCATATATTTTAGACAACTTTTGTGTTCAAAATAATGGCTACTAAAAAAAACCAGAATGCACACTCATTTCTTAAGACTCCCATTTTTTTCTACAACACATTGCAAGTACACTAAAACCACAGATAGAACATCACCCCTTTGAAAAATAAAGTGTGTAAAATTATATGAGAGTTTTCATTGTTTGAGTGAAACCATGCTTATATATTAAAGATTCCTGCTTAGCCTGCAGAGCTCCACAACTTAGAAGCATTAAACATCATTACTAACATTTCATGAAAGCCTGTCTTCAAGTTAATTTTTGGAAGTATTTTATTATTTGGTGTATGGGCAGTAGTTGTCTTTGGTTTTGCTTTGGGAGATTTGTTTGTATTAGTTTGCTTTGCTGTGGTTTGGTTTGGGTTTTATCCTATCTCTTGAAGCAGATGCTTTGGGAAGAACCAGGATTTCAGTGCTTGTTGAGATTAGGTGTTTATAAAAAGCTATCATTATCTTCTAGAGAAGTATTTTTTAACTCAAGTGACATGGACTCCTCCCTAATCTGTGTGACAAGTTTGGGAACAGCACAAAATAAGGGATTTTGCAAGTGCTACAAAAAGCTTAATTTTTGAAAGAAATAGCTCAAGAAAAAATATATTTCTGGTTTGTAATTAGAAAGTTTATTAATAACCTTTACAATACTATCAAATTTAGAAAAACTATTTAATGCAATATCCAGATTCTTCTGTGACTTGGACACAGTAAGTTTTCTTGGAAGTCATTACACATACAGACTGTAACTTAGTACTGGAAGAAACTGGCAGTTCCAACATAAAAGAAAGCTCTATGTTACACAGGTGAGTAATAATCAGAAGCACTTATTTTCAACACCCTGAAATATACACTGAAATCTCATGCTCTGAATGCTGACAGAATGTAAGAAAAACTGAAAAAAATCACTGCCTATACTACAAAAAAAAAAAAAAAAAAAAAAACAAAACCAAAAAAACCACCCTCCACAAAACAAAACTCAAAAAAACAATAAAAACCCACACACCAGTGTTCCCAAATAATTCCTGTAGATCTCAATATGTGGCCATTATAAAATGAAAAGTTTCCTACTACATACCAAATAAAGTGACAGTTATGGATTGTTTCCTTAAAAATATTTGGCAAAACTAAGACATATAAGAGAGGGAAGATGCCCAAATAGAAAAGCTGGGGTTTTTTTATTCAGTAGCCTTCAATGACTTTTTAAGGGCACTAAATACACTTCAGAAAACAAAAAAAATATAAGTCAAGGAGGATGCTTGTTCTGCAGATTGAAATGTCATGTGTTTAGAAACAAACACACAATATCTCACCACCACTTCAACTGCATCTTTGCTCTCTACAGTTCAAGGACATCAATATCTTGCTGTAGGCCTCCCTCAAAAGCAGCACCAGTGAAAAATCACAAGAAAGCAAGTATTGTGTTCCTCATGGTGCAAAAGCCCTTTCTGGGAAGCTAGCTTATGTCCTAAGGTGATCGTAAAGAGACTCTTGACTGTGATGCAAAAATACCTGCCACAACTCAGAGAGACAGCAAAATGTTGCATCAACTTCACATGTGAACTTTGTCACTGCTCCAATCCAGCTGGGAAGACCCCACATAACAGCCCTTCCCTTAGTAATGCTGCTGTTCACACAGCTGAGAAAAGACTGGCTCACTCAAGAACCTCACACTTTGTCTCTTAATGTCAAAGAAGGTGTCTTACCCAAAAGTAATAATTTGATACTCTAGTAGGCATACAAGACCACAGGAGCCTTGTTATGACACTGGATTATCAAAGTTTTCCTGGCTGCCTTCACCCAGACTCTGCAGTGCTTGCCTTACCTGCTTCACCCTTCCACACTTCCAGGTCCCAGTTATATAAACATTTCTCTGCACAGCACTATTGGATCTCTACACTTTTTCTTCTCTAAGGCAATACCAGAGTTTCAGAAACTACATCAGTCATTTCATTGGAACACTGAATTCTGAAAGGCAAGGGAAAGGGCACAACAGCTGACTACAAGCATTTCTCCTAACAATATAAAGCATTGAGCAATTTTTGCTCATACTAAAAATTTCACTGAATCTGGTAACTTATGTCTTTTTTTTCAGTGTGAATGACATCTGAAGAGAAGCATTGTCTTTCCAACCTCACTTTAACACATAACTATTAATTTTTATGAAATGCTTTAAAAGTTGTGAAATTTCTTGAGAGCTTATTTACCCGATTAAACAATACCAGGATAAAACTTAAGCAAAAAAGATAATTTAGTCTGCTGGGGGGAACAATCTTCCAGAAATAAATAGATGAGACACAACCCAACTTCAGAAGGTATCCAAACTCAAGGTCTCCAAACTTCTGTGGAAAGAAACTGCAGAAGCAGTAACATAAAATTGATATCTTTCAGTATTAAAAATAGTAGATGTCTACACACACAGTATCCTGGTCTGTATTTACTGCTGCCATCCACACCTTGAACACTAATCAACTGCTGATACACAAGCATGGTGAAGAGAATCCTACTACCTCCAAGTCAGCATGAGCCTCATCAGCTCCTACATGGAAAGCAGTGGAGGAAAAGGCCCGGAAGTAGTTCATCTTGCATTGAAAAAAGAAAGATAACATGATATCTCACACATTCCCAAATTCTGTTAGCTAAAATTTACTAGCAAGACAGAAAGAATATAGAGAATATTTTCCTATAAACCCTAACAAAAATCATTACGCTACAATCTGATTATGCTACATTTTGGGACATTCTTCAAAGATTGTAGATCACAGCATCTACATTTAGGTAAGACTGAAGACCTAAATTTCATTTAGTATTTTTGAAAGAAAACCCAAGAACCTTTACTCCCTTCCTCATCTGTCCAAAAGAGACTTTCTCTACCCGCTCAAACACACACACACTATGCTATTTTTCTCAGTACCATGGAATATTCCCGTCATTGAATATCAGAAACACACTTCTGTCCAGATCTGCAAAAGCCTTTCCCAGCCCTATCTTCATTTTCTTTTAGGCAGAGAATGTCATCACATTCAACTTTAACAACAGGGCTGTCCACCAGGGACTAGGAGAAGGTCAAATTCATTTCCAGTTGTCATCAGAACCAGGATATGAATTAAGCCTCCAAAAACATATTAGTTGAGGAACACACACAGCCCTCTTAAAGGGTTCTTTCCCTCCCCCTCAGCTACAAGCATGGATTTATAAAAGAGAAACCTCTACAGGCACAACAGGTTGGACATAATAAAGCACTGTTTCTATAGTCCTCTAGGTACCAACTTGAAAGGATGCTTCGCTAGCAGCAACGATTGGAGAACACTTCTCCAGAGACCAAAGAAAAAGTAATTCAATTTCAGTTGGTGAAAACTAGTATCTAGGAATGGCTGTTTTATAGACATTCTTTTTAGCTTCATTTTGCAGAAATGAATCAAAACTATATTAATTCAAGAAAAGTCTTATTACCAAAAAACAAAGAACTTCCTTGTGCTACTCACAATGAACTCCCCAAGCTTTCTGATTAGAACAAAAAGCAAACAGACAGCGAGCTATCTTTATGCTGTTGTTTCTTTTCTTACTGCTGCATAAACAATGGAAAAGGGGAAAAATTCAAGGCATCTTGTAAAATACAGAATTCAGGAATACAGATTCAGAAAAAATTCAGACTAAAAAAAGATAGCAAGTAATATCCAAGACATGTAAAGTGATGCAGTGTTTCAAGGGCCTTCGGACCCTTACTTCTTTTAGATTATCATAATCCACCTTAAAACAAAGTTGTTTTTCCAATACAGGAGAAAGGCAAAGAATTTGAGACTCACCTAGAAGGTGGAAAAGCAGCAAAAAATTTACCCAGCCTCATTCCACTGGGGCAAGAGAATGGATTATATTCCAGTGAAAAATAAAAAGACAAAGGAAAAAATCCCATTCCCTCACTTTTCCCTAATGTAAGAGGAAAAAGAGTACTGCTGTAGGAGTTGACTAAGAACCATACCACTAGTTCTCAGCTGAGGGGGAAAAACAATAAAGGAAAAAAATTCTATATTTGAGGCAGGCCAGATAGTTGAGCATTGCATATCTAATTCACAGTAAGAGTCTACATTTAAACAAGTCAGATTTTAAGCAATACCTAAACAGTGAGATTACTCCAAATACAGCATAAAGAGACAGCATCATGTATTTACTGTACAGTAAATCAGAGGCCAAGTGTTTGGTCATTATCTCAAACATTTGGTTTCTTGGTTTTTGGTTTGGGTGGGTTTTTTTTTACCTTCAGGAATCCAAATGAAATATATTCCCTACTTTTACACTATTTTGTACTTACTGCTGGTAGTAGAGACTGCATGTTCTGGTTGGAGTCAGCTATAGTGGCTAGGTAAACCAAGTTTGTATGCAGCATCTGCTGGTATCTATCAAAATAAACAAAGCAAAACAAATCTTAATTGATAAATACAGTAACATCAGAATTTACTTTAATTCCACAAATGTAAAGAAAGCTACTTATGCAAAACAAGACTCAAGAGACTTACCAAAGTACCATTACTAGGAATCTTAAGCCTTTTGCCTCACACTTATCTATTATCCAATCTTTCCCAATGTCTCCATCATATCTAACAGTGCCTAACTGTATTACTGTCTTGCTATGACAAAAATCTAAAGCTGAGTGACACTGTTCTCACTTACTCCACTTCCTGCCTTAAACTAAATCACCAGAACACATACAGGGAGTGTGTTTTGTGTCTGGTGCAATTTCATGACAAACACTAGAGAAAGAGAGCTGTTTATTATGTCCCCATATTAAAGATATCATAGATTTACATGACCACATTTTACCAGGACCCTGAGCTTTGGAAGTTTGCTATGGAATAATTTTTCTGCTAGAGAACCATAGTCCTGATTCTCAGTATCTGGCCCACAGTCTCAAAAACAACCTTGAAAGCTGGAGCAGATTACAAGTACACAACTACAGGCCTGCAAACAAAAGTAGTCCCTTAAACCAAAAGCACCTATTGTTTATGATCCCACTCCTTTTCCCAGATAACCAGTTCCCTTGGCAAGGGAGTAGGATGTCCTATCTGTCCATATTTGTCTGATTACATGGGTACCATCATCACCTCATGCCAGAAAAGAGTAATGGGAAAATAACACTCCCTAACAATTCACTCTTTCTATAGTTCTCTCAGCTCATTCTCCAAAGACCCCACTAGACAGCAAGTCTATGACAAATATTTTAGCAAGCCAAACTTCTACAACAAGCCTGTGCTTTTCATGGGCACATGAAAAGCAGGTAGTTTTCAAACACGCCATCAGGAAGCAGAAAGGTGCATTTTCCTACATGGTTTTGAGAATTTTTCAAACAAAACTACTTCTTTCCAACAATGTAATTACAATACAGAAGAAAAAGATCTTTGTTAGACAGTCCTTATTTTTATGAGCATCATCATCATGACATCAACTTGCAGTAGGCAAGTTGCAATATTTCAGTGACATAAGTTATACTCATAGAGCAAATAAAACCCATCCACCCCCCACAAGAATTTCAAGTGTAGTATCTGTAGCAATGCTTTTCTTCATAGCACAGCTGTCCTATAAGGTAAGCTAAACAAATCAAGAATGATGGTCTAGGTGGAAATTCACCCAGTCCACAGTAGGTATAGATTAAGGTCTTACTGAGAGCATTCAGAAGTCTTTCCCTTGTTCTGATAGTCCATTATACACTGGATAAGATGGTTGTTTTCATCCAACATCTGAAACAATAAAGAGAAGTTCAAAGTAAATTCCATGTTCTTTTTTGAAAGAAACTGAAGATAAGTTTGAGTCTTGAGTAATGCTCCTCTTCTTAGTTTTAAAAAACAACAAAAGTGTTGTTATCCATAAAGTTCTACTTCACCACTTATTTGCAGAACACTGGTTTGCTCCCATTTCCCCCCTCTGATCAGTTTTACAGGTTTTGGCTTAAGGGTTTCACAGTGCTACCATCAGCAGCCACATTTGTGAAGCACCCTGTTCAAATACCTGTCCTGATCTTGCACCAAGTTCTTAGAAAGTTTTAAAAGTTTTCTGCATTCCTTCATTTGATTGCTAACAAGAAATTCACTTAGAAGTCTATGCCCCAAGCTTCCCTCCTCTTTCTAAAGCTCGCAACTGCTTATAAACTTAATTTTAAAAGACACTGAAATTGTTATTGGTGAAAACTGAGCTAACCAGATTTGTTCAAAGCAAATGCACTGGAAAGCCAGGCAATATTTACATGAAGAATCTCTAACTAAGCTGCATTTTATAAATATTTGGTATAATGGCACATTATGGTTTAGGAATGGTATTGCCCAATTTAATATTCCCACTGAAACACTCCAAATCATGCAACCCTCTCCCCTCTGGTAGGGTGGAGGGGAGAACTGGAGGTACAAAAGGATCACCAGCTGAAATAGTAAAAATGTACTGGAAATACCACTGAGATAAGAAGCAAACAATAACAGCAAAAAATACTACTGATGGAGGGTACAAGAGGGCAAATGATTCACATGCAAGTGCTCATCACACAGAGCCCCCAACAATACCTGAGAGCATCACAATATGTGATCCCCTTCCCCATGCCTGGAAAATGGAGTGAGGTGCTGCAGAATAACCTCTGGGTCCACACCGTGAGCCTTCCTGGCTAGTGCAGGAATTAATCCTGTGGTGGCCAGAATCAGGACAAATGCACACAATAAATCTATCATACTTTAGCAGTGTCCATGAAAATGAACACCTGACAATTAATTTTCTCACCAAAAAAGAGTAGTCCTAAAACTCATGGGCAATGGCCAATTTCAAACTTTCTACAAAAAGTTCATGAAGTTAGTGTTCCAAGCTCTGTAAACAGGGAAAAACCACACAACCTGATATCCTGAAGTGCACGTGGCCCTCACACACTCATCTTGTGAGCATGCAGCTCATGCTCTGCACTCTGATCAGGCAAGATTCAGCAGAACCATGGCTAACCTGAGCCTTCAGCCAAGTTATCCAAGTGAACTTACAGAAATGGAAAATTTACTGCCAAATGCAAAATTTTGCATCAATTTACTCCTTTGCTTTCTCTCACTGGAAAGCTGGTTTACATCCCTTTATCCAGCTGCTGAATTTCACAAAACAAGCAGAATCTTAAAATATCCCACAGATTCTCTCCTTCTTCCAAACATGGTTGAAACCAGCCATGACTGGACTCATCCTTCCACAAGGAAAGCACAACATAATTCCACAGTCTTTATTTCATTAACAAATTAACAATACAGGGAGGGAAAAAGAAAAAAAAAGTAGTGACATTTTTTTCTGTACTTAATCCATCTCTACTATGAAAAGAGTATGGAGTCAGAAACTTTATGCAGTTCAGTCAGAACTTCTATCCAGTAAGAACGAGCCAGTCAGCCAAGTTTTCTTAAACTTTAAACAGTAATTCACCAGAATGGACTACAAAAATACCAGTGCAAGTATTTTGCCTGAAACTGCTGGATCTGGAAACACATGCATTAAGCACTAAACACAGACATAACTGCAGTATTTTCAGCTACTATGTGAGCCTCAGAAAACAGGCAAAGCTACAACTGCAAAGCTACCTCTCTGAAGAGGACGACAAACCCACTGCTACACTGACACATAGCACACGAACCAACTTCAAGTTTTATGACAAACACAGTGGCCATTTTCATCAGAAAAAAGGGAAAAAGGAGATAATACCTTTGATACCAAAGTCTAACAGAGCACCTGCAAAGGAAGCTGTGAATCGAGCCTCTCCCCAGAATACCTCCCACAGTCCTGAGGGAAGCAGCAGATTCTTAAGGCTTGGCAGACAAGTACACCTTGAAACTGCCCATTAGATGGTTGCATTCTTCATTACAGCCATGTGAGCCAGACCTCTTGGGGAGGAAAGGACTGAAGGGGGCAGGAATGCTAGGGCTAAGAGGAAAGGGAACAAGAAGGAATATAACTGTATCCTAGGTGGGGCTGCAGACAACTGCTTTTCACAAGTTTAACTGAGTGTTTGCTGATAGAAAATTGGGATGGTTATAAACACCGACCACTGAAAGAATTTAGTTTCCAGCTGGATGAAAATACCTTCAGGGCTTCTGACAACTCAGGTACATTACAAAAATTCTTCAACTTTAACACTGAGGTTCTGCCAGCACACCACCATCGAACTAATGGTGTGACTACAGACCCAGGAGAACTTTATCGTCTGTATTCTCCATGGGCACCTCAGCATGCTGAAGTCTCTACTGACTACTACATACCCAGTGGATATGTATTTTTCATCTACAGTTCCCAAGCACTGACTTCTCCTACAGTACCCTGGAGGTTCCCATTACAACTCTAGGGTCTTCTTTGAGCTCCGCATTGCTGCAACACCTGCTTTGTAGAGGTTCCAATTCTTTACTAAATCAGAGGCTTGCTTTATTGACCTAAAGGACCTCTCCACATAAGGAGCTGGTACCAATCTGAAATCTGTTTGATCCACGGCCACCCACACAAATGATGGTACGAGTCTTAAGTTCCTAAATACCACACAGTTACCAGTGAACTTGAACATGCTCCTCTGTTGCTGCTGTGCATTATTATTAATCTTGTATGTGCTTTTCTTTGATCGCTTTAGCGAGTGAACTTGCTCCCTCCCACACAAGCTTAGGCGGAGTCGTCCGGAGGCGCTGTCATTGGCTCCGAACGCGATATCCTTCTTCAATCACACCTAAGGCTTACTGGGAGGCAGCCTTAACTACCAGGTCTACCAAGTTTGGGAACTGGAGCCGCTTCCCACCCCGCAGCGCCCGGAGTCAGGCAGAGGGTCCGGAACACCCGGGCCGCGGTCCCGCTGTCAGAGCCCCCCGCAGGAAGGACTTACTCCACTCCTCCACTTTCAGGCCGAGTCCTCTCGGCTTAATTCACGCCCGCGGGGGCGGTCGGGGCAGCCCGAGTGGAGGAAGAAAATGAGGGCTGGAGGGGCCGGGGCCATCGCCCGCCTCCGCCCGGCGTCTCCCGCCGGCCCCGGGACCCTCCAACAAGTGTCCCAGCGCAGGGAGAGGGGCAGCGCCGCGCCGGGGCCGAGCCCCGGGCACAGCGAGTGCGGCCCGGCCGCCTCCCTTCCCCGCCGGGGCCTCGGCGCTCCGGGCCTCAGCCGCCGCCGCCCCCGTTCCCCGCGCGGCAGGAAGCGGCAGCTGCAGCCCCCGGGGCCGCCCGGGCCGGGGCCGCCCGGGCCGGGCCCTCCGCGCCCTCCTCACCTTCTGGATGGCGGCCGGCGTAATCTCGCCCTTGCCCCGCTGCCTCGGGGCCGCAAACGCCACCGACATGTCTGGCGGGTGCCGGGAGCCTCCGCGTCCGCTCCCGCCCGTTCGCGCGCGCGCCCCGCGGACCAAGCAGCGGCGGCGATCCGGGAAGAACGCGGCGCGCGGGGGGGCGGGGGCGCGCGCCCGGTGGGACGGCCCATCCCCATCCTGCCGGGGGAAGGGGTTAAGGAGGACCGGCGGCTCCTCCCTGCTTTTCCCCCTGGTGAGGGGGCGTCTCGATAAGACCGTGGCCGCTCCGTACGGCCCGGCCAGAACACCTGGACCGAGAGCCGACCCTGAGCCGCTTCGAAAGTGATCGCCCCCAGACAGCCTTGTCACGCGCCTTTCTTGTTTATCCCTTTCCCTCCGCCGCCTTGGTACGTTCCTGCCCGACGAGCCTCATAGCAGGGAAGTGGTACGGTCGGCTGGGAGGGGGAGTGACGGTGCTGTGGCGCGCACGTTGCAGGGGACACGCTCGGGCTGTGCCGGGCGGCAGTCTCTACTCCCCCCTCTGCCCAGCGCCGCAGTTGGTTGCACCCGGGGAGCCCGCTCTGGCGGCAGCCCGGGGCGGGGCAGAATGGGACGGGACGGGACGGGAGGTGCTGATGCGAGGCGCTGATGGGAGGCGCTCGGAGTTGGAGGGGACCTGGTCTGGAGCATCTCTCCTGAGGAGAGACTGCGGGAACTGACCCTGTTAGTCTACAGAATAGATGATTCATTAATGCATGTACACAGAGGAGAGGGCCAAGAGAGTGGTGCCGAGCGACAGGACAAGGAGCAATGGCCATAAACTAGAACACAAGAAGTTTCCACTTCGACGTGAGGGAGGTTTTTTTACATGGAAGGTGGCAGAGCACTGAACAGGCTGCTCAGGGGCTTGGGACGGCTTTCCCCGATGAGTTGGGCGGCTGCAGGTTCCCTGCCCTGAGAGTGAAACAGAGCAAGAAGCTCGGCTGCAACATTAAACATAAAATTACAAACGCTGAAGCCCTGAAACCAGCCTTGATTTGTTTCAATGCAGCCACTGGAGGGAATCTCGGTGTCGCTGAAGTTTAAGACAGTCTAAGACAGTTTTTGGAAGAATGAAGAGTTGCAACGGGCAGTTGGTACAGAGACATTGAAAAAGCATTAGCATTAGCCAAAGCATTTTAAGCCTTCTTTTTCCTGGCCACATCCCTTGCTCAGCCTGTGTGCATTCCAGTGCCACGCTACAGGCTGTGGGTACAGAATTCCTTGCCTTTGGCCAACTGGGGGCTGCTCTTGCAGCTGGCCGAGGTGTGTGTGCTTCCGTGGCTGGCAGGACACCGACAGGGTACCACAGCCACAAGACGTGAATCTCAATCCTTCCTTGCTTGCTCTGTTTCTCAGCAGTGCTGGTGGAAGGCCCTGGCTCTTCCTGCAGCCAGTTCCCGAGCTCGCTGGCTCCAAGCTGTTGTTGCATTCCTACAGCATCCCACTCCCCAAGGGGTCGCCACCTGGGCCTGATGCTCTGAATGTTACCAGAATGACACTTCTGCCCTTTCTTTTCAGATTATACAGGATCCAGAGTTGATGTGATGCTAATCTGGATTGCTTTTCTCCAGGAAAGCACTCTTCTCAGTGCTCGCTCTGTAGGTTATGCTAAGATGGAGCAACGCCAGTGTGTCCATTACTTTGTGTTTCTTACCATTTCACTCATGACTGTGCTCCATTTTTTGGACTATTTTCGTCCATTTTTTCTGTTTGCTACACACTTCACCATCATCATCATCACTACTATAATACTTGTAGGAAACCAAAAATAAAAAAAGAAAATTTGAAGAAACCGTATATTTCTAAGGTTGATATGCTTCATGGTGATCTATGGTTATTATTATATGGTCTTGAATTGAGCTTCATGGTGATCTATGATTATTATTACATGGTCTTGGAGTGAGCTCAGAGAGTAACTGTTGTAGTACCTGTGTGCTCAAATTGGTACTTTTGTAGTTACTACAAACAGCAGCAAAGAACCCTACCAGTGAAGAATGCCATGGCCTAAATCAGTGTAATCAGAACCAGCCATCTCCCATCCAGTTAGTAACAGAATTATGAAGACTGGGGTTTTTTTTAGCATATACTTGTCCCTGGAGAACTGGTGAGGTGTCTGAAGGTGTCCCAAGGCTACAGGCACAGCAAACATGTTCCCATGAAATACACTGAAACTGGGAATGCCACAAAATGTTTTTCTTTTTCCACAAGTGTGACATCCAGATGCCATGCTCTGGTTACCCAACTCCTGTGTATAAAGGATTTTGCACTGGGGTGTTTTGGTGATCGCAGTGTTTGAGACAATGTGGGTTAGATGCCAGCCACATAAACACTGCCCCTGGGATCTGAATGTTCCATTTTGCTCTTCCACACTTGCAGGCTGGCTTTTGAGGGGAAAAAAAAAAAAAAAGCTTGTGGGATGCCACAGGTGAGGAACCTTAAAATGAAAGGAGTAATTTCCCATTTTATTTCCACAAATGGTCCAAACTAAATTTGTGAATTATTTTAGTTCATTCCTATTTCCATGCAAAATACAGGAGAGCAGTGTTTGAAATGCAACTCTGTCAGTTTCTAGAGGGAAGATATAAGATCATTCATTCACAGCTGTTAAAACTATCTCCTTTGCCTCATTTTCTCTGGAGATTAATTTTTTTTTTTTTTTTTTGCCATTTGTGACGTTTTTTCATTCATGTGTTTAACATTTTGGACTTCCACATTCATAAATAGCAACAAATCTAAACAAACATTGAAAAAAGCCAGTCTGAAACTTGTTTTTTTTTTTTAACCATGCAAAGGGAACTCCACATTCAAAATCAACATTTAAATAATGGCACAGATGCATACAAGCAGGGAAATAGATAGCTACAATGGAAATGTGCCACATGTCTCAGAACACATAACCACAACAGGGTGTCTCTTTTATGACTTCCTTAATGCACTGCAATATGCCTGGATATCAAAGGACATATGGTATATTTTCCCTTTAATTGCACATTTCTTTGCTCTTGTGAGTTACTCACAACCTTAACATTATTTAATTGTAATTTAGATGCGTAAATCTCAGTCATCATCAAGAATTTCAAATGCAAATATGTTTCAATGAGATCTTACTTCCACCTCTATTCCAACTTTTGTCGGTGAGTATTTGAGTATGTCATACTTTTTGAAGAAAGAAGAATTCGGACAGAGGAGGATCAGTCCTTTTCTGAAAGACTTTTTCCTATGTTTCCAACTCATATTTCTCAGTAACAAGTTTTTTTCTGCACTTGTATTATCTAAATTTCCACAGAGTCATGGACATTTCCATCCACAAGAAGAAAAATACTGATTCATTAACATTTTCAAATGTATATTTAAATTTTTTTAAAAATTAAATGTAGTATTTATGAAACTATATATGCAACAAAGGCACAGCAAAGAATTTTATGGTAGTACCACTTGCTTAAAAACCTTCATTACTACAGGTCTTGATAAGAAAGTTAAAGATTCTTCCTGTGAGCCAGGTGTTTCTTAGACAAAGCTTTTAACATACATAATTTTTGGTGAAAGCACCTAATTTTGTGACCTCACTCCAACTGATAGCAACCTACCCACTTTATAATAAGGATAACTCAGGATCTACTGGTAATAGGATAGTGGTGAATTTGAGTCTCTTTTTCAGACCCCTTTTTCATCTTAAAATTTATTAAAAAAAAGAGGGTGTTTACACTGGTGTTTTGTAACATCAACAATACCATCAGATAACAGAGCAGATCCCAAGGAAAAAGGGTCTTCTGGTAGATGAAAAAGAAAATGCCATTTTTTTGGTTTGGTAGAAGAAAAAATGCCATTTTTGGTTTAGTATTTCTTTGCTAACTGAACTTGGTGATCTCATAACATTTTTGGATTTTCTATATGCCCAGTCTCTGTTAATCCATCTTGTGGCAAAATGAAGCTTGCACCTCAAGGTCTGCCTATGTAAATTGTTGATGTTCAAATTCTGTGTATTTTAAACCCAGCAACTTGTTATCAAAATACACAACAATATCAGAGTGGTTTATAGGGTAAATAGTGCTTTTTGCTTCCTAAAAGGGATGATGCTAACAGAACAAATTTGTCTTGAATTTATTCTGCCAGCTTCTTGCCTGATTGTTGGGGGTTTTTTTCACAGAATTTTGTAATTTCCATTCTGCATTGGCTATTGTATGGAATAGTAATAAAAAGCAGCATGTGAAATGCAAGCCTGTATATTCCTGTATGAAATGAAGTACTCAAACAGCACTGCACACTTCAAGGATATTGGCAGCTCTGCCACATTCCAGAGGGGCAATAACAAACCCAGAAAAAAAATCATTGGGATGCTAAACTTTTATTCTACTACCTGTCGTTTTAGTCTGCAAATATAAATATTTAGAATAAAGAAGCTCACAGCAGGTTCAGCAGCTTGCACTAATGGGAGTAAGTGCAGTATCTGCAGTGAGAAAATCTTTCCATGTCCTGATTTTATTCTTCAAAAGGGAATCTCCAGCTACTAGAAACATATGCTATAAATAAAAAATAGCAGAGCATCTAATCTAAACCTCCTTAGAGCTGCAAATTCCTCAAGTATTCTTAGAGGTTAATATTTTATTTTATGGCACAGAAGCAAAGTGCTACAGTTCACTAACTTCAGTTTTTGAATGTTGAAAGCAAAGCAGGAAAGACAAACATGAGAAGGCACTGCCAAGCCATACTGAAGAAAAGGTAGCAATGATCTGGAAGATCACTGAACTTGCATATCTGGTAAAAGGCAACACATTTGCAGTGAAGAGCCCTACTGTTCTTCTGGGAACTCTCACATCTGCATCATCTCCAGCATCTACCTTCTGAAGACTCATGACCATGAAGGACAGAGGAGATGACCGAACAACTAGAGGGCAGTACTTCCACCTTGTCACAATTCCCATCAGCTTCCTGAGGGGAAGTAGAAAGTGCAAATTATGTCGAGTGTGATTTCCTTTCAGAGACTCTGATCCCATGAGGTAAGGAAGAACCCCCTAATTCTGCTGGCAGTGCTCTTTCCAGTGCTGTCCAAGATGCTCTTGCCCTCTGTGGGGAGGGCATGTTGCTGGCTTACAACCACCTTGTCCACCAGGACTTTCAGGTGCTTTTTGCAGTCATCCCTCTGTAGGAGAGATATTCTGTGCTGTTCTTGTGAGCCAGCAAAGGCCTCCTGAAGATAAAGGAAAGCCCCATATCTCTCCCGAGGAAGACACCAAGGTTGTCACCATGGAGACAAGATGGAGGAGAGAAAGTAAAGAGATACAGACTCTAGCTGGCTCACGGAATGATGTGGCTCCTTGGTCACCCACTGAGAACTTTCTTTCTTTCCTATAACTAATGGGCAGTGAATGTGCATGTTAAGTGAATGTAAATATCTTGAAAAAGTATAAAAGCAACATGTTGCTGTAATAAATCTCTCTTTCACCCTTCTGATGGAGTCGTGGTACTTTGTACTGTGTTGTGCTCTGTAATGACATCCCTCAGCATGAACTGGTGCATGGGGTTGGTTCTTCCCAGGTACAGGACTTTGCTCTCCCCTTTGTTGAATTTCATATGGTTCATGTCTGACTATTTTTTCAGTCTGCTGAGGTCATCCAAGAGCAATGGTGTATCAACAACTCTCACTCTTGGAATATCTGTGAACTTGCTGAGGGTCCAGTTCCCTGCTGTCAGCCACGTCAGTAATGAAGAAGTTGAGCAGCACTGGCCCCAGCAGTGACTCCTGAGATGTATCAGTGTTGGCTGGCCCCAGCTGGACTCTGTGCTGCTGATCCCAGCTCTGTGAGACTGACAGTTCGGCCAATGTTCGTTACACCTCATTGTACCCTTCTTTAGTTTGTACTCCATCAGCTGGCCTATGAGACTGTTGAGGGAGATAATGTCTAAAGACTTAACTAAAGCTGAGATATTAAAATACCCCTCTCTGCTCAGGCAGTATTTCTGTATTATTCCTCCAGATTGCCTGTCCTTGCTTCCACCTCTGGTATGCTGCATTTTATGTTTGGGTTTTGTCAGGAGCTGCTTGCTCATGTTCATCCATGCAGACCCCTTGCATCTTTGCGTGTGTGTTTCTTTTCAAGAAGGAGCAAAAAGGAGGAGAAGGAAGATGCTTTGTGTGAGTACAGTCTGTAGGAAGAGGGTCCCAAGGCAGAGAAGGTCTGCTGTGAAAACAGGAGAAAACATTGAAAAAATAGTAACTATGTTGTTTTCTAGTATTTCTTTTATGGATGTAGCAATGCTTTCTTTTCCTTTTATCCGACATGAAATTTTAAAGCATGCCTCTCATACAAAAATATACTTTTAAAAAGTGTTATTCCATAATTGCAATATATTCTTTTCCAAGTAAAATAACAATATATCTTACTATTAAGTCAGTCTGAAAATCAAGTTGAGTTTGCTCTTGGTATCAGTAAGAAAAATTCTAAGTTAAAAGACTAATTAGAAACCTTGCTGATGGGAATGGGGGCCATAAAAATACTTATGCCTCTTTTATGTTAAGTCTATAGGAATAAGAAAGTTTTTTTTCCTAGACTGTAACCTTCATTATTAAATACTACTAGTCTTGGAGTAATGACAAAATGCAGTTTTGTGTCATTTTCTAAATACATTCACAGTCTAGCTATTAGTGTGTATATATTTGTGAAAGAATAAGGTACTATTGCTCAAATAAATTCATTACCCCATTTTGCTCTTTGCTACTCATAAATGCTGTATTCTTCCTTAGTCATTCCAAGTGAGCCTTTGATTCTCCATCCATGATGCATCATTTTACCCTGTTGATTTAGCTAGTGAGAATAATTCAGTTTGGAATAATTATCTTTTGTTCGATTCAATATTTAGATATCTATTGAAAAAACTAAACATGGATTTTATTTTTCTTTGTCTTTCTCAGAATTCCTCCCAACAGTTGGTCATCATCAACTTGGAAAGTTGATTAGATAGAGTTAAGGAAAATAAATTATAACCCACGAATGAAGAATTGAAATAACTTTGTTCTCTGGAGAAAAGAAACAAAAAAATTTGAATTAATCAGAAATTATAACAAGGAGAGCCAAGTGAAAAAGAGAGTGGTCAAATCAGGTGAGGAGAAGCAGATTAAACCTTCTATGTTTATTGATATTTATTGGTTTAGACCTAATTTTTCTAAGCAATGTAAAGAATTGTAAGGCTAGAACAAAGGACAAAATTTTAGTCGACTGACACGTAACATAAAACTGTCTATAAAAACTCTTTGCTGGCATATTTTAAGATATAAGTTTTATGAGCTCTAAAACAAGTATAATTGATGGCTAGATTGTATGTACCTATGGTCTGGACTTTTGAAAAGAGCAAATATTTTATATTAGAATTATGAAATCATAGCCTGTTATTCTTCTTAAATGGCCAAAATATCAGCTTATGTCTTTTAAAATAATAAACTATTGTCTACATTTTTGCATGTGATATTTTACCTTGCGTATACTTTATATAAAATAGTCACAGAAATTGTAAAGTTTGATGTTGGTTGTGATATACCAAAGCTCTAGTCTTAGGTAAACGAAAAGGAGAATATTTATCATAAGAAAATTGTGTAATAAAAGAGATGAGTTCTGTATGTAACGTACTAAAAGAGCTTTTCTTTCTTGAGTACTGGATAAGAAGATACATTTCTGCAAGGGAAAGACTGTGTGTGTTCTGTAAACCCTCTTTTACATCAGTTCGTTAGAGTTAGTAGGAGAGCATCTTTGAGGAAGAGTGACTAAGCAAGGGAGGGGTTGCTTATGTTGTATTTCAACCATGCTCGAGATGTTCAGCTCAAAATCCTTGTTTATCACTGCTTATCACCCTATCATTAATTTAATTTCTTCAGTCCATTGACAGATCTGACACAGTGCACAGTTTCCTTTTTTATTTATTTGCATCTTCTAAGAAAAAGGTGTTATCAGGGGAAGCTCAGCTGACCTTCAAACAACTGAGAAAGGAACAAAGTTCTTATCTGCTCTTGAGATATTGACTAACTTTCATTCCATTAGTCTTTCTCAGAAATTTTCAAAACAGCAGTTGTCACGTTACTTTCTTTCTCTATAAAAGGAGCTTCTCATAAATCTCTGTAGTGCATCTGCCTTCAAAACTCATCCCCACCAAAATACTTATGAAACCAGTGACAGCATTTAAGTTCCAGTCTGGAATTATCTTACAGCTAAGTAAACCTCACAGCAAGCTGTTACCAAAATTCTTATTTTTCCTTCAGTCCCCTCTACACTCACTTGTGTTCCCACTCTGTTTCCTGTGCCATCGCTTTTACTTGTCTGATCATGTAGTGAGATGTTTAAGGAAGTTAATTGGCAGAAAACCAATTGCCTTTCTTTAAAAGTGCCTGATCAGTTTCACAGATTGAGAGCACATGAGTTCCAATATCAAAGCAAGGGAAGATGATCCTGGGGCAGAAGAGTGGGGCAGCTTTACCCTTCTTTGTCAGCAGTTAGCTTTTAGAAGATTGTAGCCATGACTGCACCCATGAACAGTGAATATACTGAGAATACTACTCACCACATTGATCTGTGCAGACTTGCTATCTGCCTGGGCTCTCATGTCTGTAACCACCTTATTTCCTTTCTTTTTTACTTGGTTATAAGCCTTTTGTCCAGGGGCCACCTATCTGTACTGTATTTGCAAACCACAACTTTTGCAACTTCAAAACTTTTTGGTGTGATCTTTACCATACCTTAGAATTTTTTCCTTCTTAACAGGTGTCAGACATTATTATTATTATTTCCAATTTGGGGAGGATGACACAGCCTCCAGATAACTGTTTGCCAATGTCCTTGTGAAAAGACTTATTATTACAACATCTCTGCATAACATAAATAAATATTTGGGATAAGAAAATTTTATCTTTACTGAACAGGATGGAATTTGAGGGCTGGATACAGCTGTGTTGCATATACAAAAATGAAAATGTTGCCAAGCTTCAAGAGGAAAGAACTGTGAGCAGAACATGTGCACTGGTTGATCACACCAGTTATTGGTAGGTTATTGATCACACCACACCAGTTATTGCAGGTATTGTTACCAGTTATTGTACCACAATATGTTGCCTTGCAAGTAAATGGTACATAGGAGACCTTTAAAACTGAATTTATGAAGATTGAATATATGAAGGTAATTGAATAACAATGAATTTATGAAGAATATTGTGAAGATGGACACTATGGTTTGGGACATTGGTACTAGGACATGAAGGCTTCTACACAACTGTTTTGAACATGGCCAAGGGATTCTTATGGGGCCAGTGGGAATAATTTATAATTTTAATTTTTCAAAATTAATGGTACATTTTTTTAAATAATTTTTTAGGTCTGTTTGCATCTTGTTATTAGGAGCAAGCCACTTGTTTAGCAGAAGTTGCTCTTTATTAATTCCAATGGCAATAGGCAGACTGAAAGGGACAAGAAACACTAATCTACAGATAAAATTCATCAAAACAAATGAGGATGATATTGGAAATATTTCTGGAGACTTGGAACACAACTTTGGGCTTAAATCTCTGCTGCTCTCCTCCTCCCCTTCCCTAGCTGCTGCCTCTTGACAAGTCCATCTCTTAAAAGAGACTTCTCTTCCAAACATATATAATCCAACACTTTAGAACATTTGGCTCCACAAGGAATATTTTTCTTCAGATGAGGACTGAATGAAGGAAAAACTGCATGGAAGCTCAGCAGATGGTTAGCAGAACTGCCTAGAGCATACATATCATCCCCCTGTACAGTTCCATGGCACCCCTAAACCAACTGGGCATTGCTACCTGGCACCTCAAGGCAAAGGTCTTACCCACCCCAGGCTGTGCTCTCCCACTGTCCCTTCTGTGCTGGCCTTGCTGCCTGGCTGAGGTGTGGTAAAGCAGGCTGGAAGCCCTGCAGGGCAGAGAGGTAAGCCAGGAAAACCAGAGAAGGTTTATTGCAGTGTCTCACCCAGGCCAGGTGAGAGCCACAGACTGAGAAGAGGAAGCAATTCAAAGAGCAAAGCCACAGCACTGACTTAGATCAGCTTAACTCTCACATTACTGTGTGCTACTGGGTGGTGGCACTTCTTCCTCCTGCCTCTGCTCTGTCCTAAGCACTGTCATCTTCTCCCTGGTGCCCTTTCTGATACTGCTTTGGAGCCCTTGTGAGTGGACTCAGCTCATCAACTTCCCAGAAAAAAAATCTTTACTTTCTTGTTGCATTGATTCAGCGGGCAGCCATATGTATCCCATACCTAAGAGGGAAAGGGGAAGTAAAGGAAGAAGTTGGGGGAGGAGATGTAAATGTTCTTTTTTGGGGGCCAGACCATTTATGCCACCCACTAAGGGTGGAATTTGGTATTACACCTAACCAATTGTGTAAGTAGACTGCTACTGAGGATAACTGTGCTAAACTCACTGATCTGATGCAAAGTGATTTCTTTTTGTGAGTTGCCACAAAGCTGTGTGATTGTTAAATCCAGCTCAAGGAAAGCTGCAGGAATGTCTGTGGAAGTGGTTGGGAAGAACAGAACTGCTGTCTTTTGCGGCAATCTCCATTTAGCTTCACCTCCTGATAGGTTGTGCTATCTTCTTTGGGTGATTTCAAAGGGATGAAAACAAAATTCAGCTTGTAAAAAAAATTAGTTTTGAGTTTGATCCACACACAGGTGGATCAACAGTAATTTAACATTTGTAGAACTGCTCATCTTAAAATAGGGAGAAAATCAAAATATGCAGTGAGAGGCAGGAGAAAGAACCTCTTCTTTTGTAGCAATGGGCTATTAGGTTGGCTGATGCTAAATGTGGAACTGCTCCCAAAAAGAGGAGTCCAAGTGATCAAAGTCCAAGTGATCAGCTTTTTGTAGTAAACAGTTCATCAGAATGATCCAACTTAAAAAATTAATTATCTTTTACCTTTGGAAACTGCATGTTTTCACCGGCCTCACAAGCAGGTTCATTTGTGGGAGAATGGGAGAATGAAGAACTACACCAGAGAGTGAATAATTTACTAGGAGTTTGGGATGTAAGGAACTTACTCAACTGGCTTTACCATCAGGAAAGTTGTGATGTGGTACTGTACTTTGGATTTTCTACAGTATCTTGTAATGAAGAAGAAAAAGGATGTACCTCAGTAGCCCTCTCTTCTTGCACATTATTATGCTGCTGGCAACCCCCATTTCCTGGTACTGTGGTTGGTGGGAGTGGTACAATACCAAAACCATGATATGTGGTATCTAGAAAAGAAGGTGCTTTTCATATGTGTTTTTGGAGTGGCTAAACCCATATTTAGTTATGCAAGTAAACTTTCTGTAAACACAAAAACTGTTATGGCCTGAAATTTACTTAAAATTCTACTTCTCAGAATAAAGTTATTTCTGTGTCAGGTTTTAAATTTGTTTTCACCTACATTGCTCTCTTAGCAGTTTTTGTCTTTAAAAAAACAAAAGTTGCAGTGGTTTCATCTTTCTTGAATAACAATTTGTTGTTAGTTAATGAAGGACTCTTTGTGAGGACTTTATCATTGTGATTATGCAGACCTGAATGCTGGTGCCACAATAGTGATTTAAAGCACCATAGACTGACTCTTGAGGCTCCAGCCACAGCAGAATACATCACATACTGGGTTGCAACTTCAGCAGATAAGGTTTGACACTTTTAGGTTTCTGCTTAAAAGTGTCAGATGATGGTGAGTATCATGAAGAGGTATGGAAGCTGGTTGAGGAAGTCCTCTGGCTAAAGGAACAGTCACACCTGACAGCAGCTGGTGCTGCCCATACTTTGTGCTCAGTCCATAAAATATTTACTACTATAATCCAGTGGAGTAATTTCATTGCTGAGTTTGTGCTTAGTGGATTCTGGAAGCTCTTACAGTGCCTGAGCTGATGGGGCGTCTCTTCACTAGTGAACAAAACTGCTGAAGACCAGGTTTTGTCCTCGAGACTGTGTTCAAACCAGTCTCCTTGCCTCTAGAATGGACCAGCTGTGCCCTGGCTGCAGGTTCCTGATGTGTGCCAGAGACCATTGAAGAAGTAGAGATGAGCCTGCTCCAGTGTTTGATCACCTTTCTGTTTGGGCATAGGTATAGCTCAGGCAGCTGGAAGCTGCTGCACTGGATTTGTCTCCCAATGCACAGCAGGAGTGATGTCCACCTTCACTGATCAGTTTTAATTAGTTCTCTTTGGTAAGGCTTAGTAGGAGAAGAGGAGAGAGGAAAATAGTGCATCAGCACATTTTGTAATTCTTTGGTTATGAGTAAATTTGAACAATTTTTCTGTAGAATTAAAACTCCCCCAGACCTGTAAGAGTACGTGCCTTGGTGAAGACAAAAATCAAATATTACATTGGCTTTGAGGCAAAGGACTGAAGGACATAAAGATCCTTTAAAGGCTTACACTAATTTTATATATGTTCTGTGTATTTTATGAATTTCTCTGCTTTTGTCCATCAATGAAATAAAAAAAATCAAGGCTGAATTGTGATAATCACTTCTCTATTGACTTGTCTTTATTTCTAAGTGGGTAGTTTTATTACATAAGTACTTCTCATTACTCTGTTGATACTGTAAGAGCTAGTTTAATCAATTTGATATTTTTGCCAATTTTCTTTAACCTCTTAATGTCATTGATGTTTTAAAGTAGTTGCTAGAACTGGTAAGTAAGTACACGCTTTGTATTGTCTCTACTTAAGAACCTTGGTGGGGAAAGTTGCTTTTTGATATTTTGCCAGGTAGTAGCCATTCTTGCTGTTACCATTATCTCTCTCTCAATTCCTTTTTGCTCAGAGATTTTGGCTCTTGACTTGGAGGTTATGGGCAAAAGGTAATGACAAGTCCTAATTACTTCTTTTCTCCCTTCTTAAGTATTGCATGTTTGTTTGTGTGGTTTTATTTTTCCCAAGGTAAGCATAGAGTAGCAGAGTTACTTACCAATGCAAGGGATGGTGTCTAACTTTGCAGTCTTCTACTGTTCTATACTCTGATGTGCCCATCACACCTTTTTGGCTCCCTGTCCTGCTAGGACCTGCCTGTACTTGCCTTTTATTCCCTAGTTTTTGTCTCAAGAGTGTAGTTAATTGGATTACTGTTCACATTCTCTGATTCCCAAAAGAGAGAAAGCAGGGAAGCCATTGTCCCATCTGCTTTTCCCATCTCTGAATATACATTTTTCCCCCACTGTAAACAGTGCAGAACACCTTTCTTGCTATTCTGATTTTAATTTAAAAAAAAATGCTGATGGATGATACTTGTCTTCAGGACTGGTGAACGTGTATTGGCAGTTGGACCACCAGGGATACCATTTATTGAAAAATCATGGCACAGGTGAAAATGGTCATAATCAGCTCTTCAGTAAACCCAGGTGAAGCTTCTGCCCACTTTCTGCATCTCTTCTAAATGAACAAATGCTACTGGGGTTTTTTTAATGCTATTATATTAGAAATTTTTTTACTATTAAACTTCAGGGTGGGAAAGGTAATCATTGAACCACTACAAATATTTCTTACATTATCTCTAGATAATGTAAGAAAAGAAAACACAGCTCTAGAAGATTGTCCACATGGTCTTGCACATTAGACCAGGTGGACAATCTTCAATTCACTAGGAAGTTGACAGTGATTTAGATGCCAATGAAACTGGAAAAAGTTTGGAATTCCATTTGAGAGAAACCCTGTGAATGCCTTTTTTCTTCTCTGATGTAAAGAATTATGTACCAAACTTTGCAGTTCTTTCAAACTGAGCTTCTTGGCTGTTTTTGCAAAAAACCCTGCCTAATTCAGCCATGGCATTCCTAAAATGCTGAATATAGATAATGAAATAGTCTACATCCCAGCTTACTTGGGATGTTTCTACTATGGACAGAATTTGAGTTCTTTCAACTGTTGCTTACAGGAGTGTGTTAAAGGATTGAAGTTTTTGTGCTTTCCATAGCTGTTGATCAGAAGAGGTTCTAGCTAACAGGAGTTGCCAGAGAATAAAGACGTGTGGCATAAAAATAGTTGAGAACTGCTGCTGCTCTCATGTATTTATGTTCCTAGATATCCTACGATGAAGTATTGGAATGTTAGCAGAGTCTGACAACCAGAGTCTTGACCTGGCAGACAGAAAAGTTATGCACTGCATGTTGCACAGTGACTGTGCTGGAGTCCCTTTGCGAAATGTATGTGAGCATTTAAAAGATCAGTTTGAGCAGGTAAGTTCATGTGTGTTGTGGTGAGATTTGCAACTTCCTTTCTGTCATCTGCAATTGCAATGCTAAAGCTGGGTAAGAGTTTTTGGGACAGGAGTATCCCAGAGCTGCTCCAGGAGCTCAAAGGACACCATCAAATTGGCTGAGAAGTCATCCAGTATGAAGTGCATGCTAAAAGCTTCAAGAAAAGCCTGGGCCTCTTTTCTTCATGAAAATGCAAAATACTTGGTAAAGATACTTGTTTTAATGTTTTCATTATATGATACACTGTGAAATCTGGTGGAAAAAGCATTGAACTTCCTATAATAAGGAGAAACCAGCCATCCCTGGTATGTATTAATAACTCTATAGGAAATAATTATATAAATGGTATGCAAAATCTTCTCGCAAAAATTATTCCAGGTGACACCTGTGCATTCAACTTGATGTATGAAATCTCCCCTAACATCTGGAGGTACAATGTTAGGTGACTTTTGTAGTGTCTCTGTAGATTGATAGTGCTGGGAGCTATCATGGTTGCTGCTGATTTATAATAGTGTAAGGCACTGTTGGGAACACTTCATGCAGGAAGCAGTGTAGGAAGGTGTATGGCAACATGCTACTTGTGTGGGTTGTATAAGTCATTATCATTGTCTTTGAAAATGATGAAAATTATAGCAGTGTTTTATCAAACAGTGATCCTTACCACAGTGTTTCTGACACGATGTTGTCCCTTTGTAGCTTAATAGTTTCTGTTTCCATCACAAGTGGAAGATACAGGGTATATAGTGTATAAAAAAATTTGCATTAAAATATTCTCAGAATGCAGTATTCCCATTTTTCATAATAGTTACTGTAATACTACCTCTATAAAGTATTGCCAGCAGGTTAAAGGAAGACAAACTTTCCTCTCTGCTCAGCTCTGGTGAGGCCTCTCCTGGAGTGCTGCATTCCTTTCTGGGCTGCCCAGTACAAGAGAGACATGGATCTACTGGAGAGAGTCCAGCAAAGGGTCCCAAGGGTGATAAAAGGACTGGAGCATCTCTCCTGTGAGGAAAGGTTGAGAGTGTTGGGACTGCTCAGCCTGCACAAGAGAAGGCTCAGGGAGATAAAGTCAATGTCTATAAATATCTGATGGGAAGGTATGAAGAGGACAGCGTCAGTGGTGTTCAGTGACAAGACTGGAGTTAACAGGCTCAAAATAAAACATCAGGATATTTTGTTTAATTTTTTTTTTTTTTTGCAATGAGGGTGATGCAGCACCAGAGAGTGTTGCTTGTCTCTAGGTATTCAGCTTGAATAACAAATTGTACGAGTGCGTGCTTTGAAATTCAGTACGCATTTCCTCTCTCCCAGTATGACAGTACAGTAAGTGACTGTTACTTGGATGTTTTGGAAACAGCACAGAAAAAATAGGGGAGGGAGCAATACGTAAATGCATTTTCCCAAATGTTTACATAGGGCAAACAATTTCGCTTTATATTAATGCTTTTGAAATTAGACTAATTTTTCAGTTTTAACATTTGTTCAAAGTTTAAAATACCCCTCTTTCCCCCTTCAAATATGAGAACAGTGTGAAGGAAGGAAGAGGAAAGGAAAAAACCTCAATATTTTTATTAATGACCAAAAGGAAAAAAAAGATAAATCCAGGCATTCTTTGCAGGCACTTTTTGATCAAGTAAACCAATTTCTTTGAATTATCCACGGAACAAAACAAGGAAACAAGATTGCAGTTCCAGGTTCAGAAATCATTAGCTTTCTATGCTTTTATGCTCTTTATGCATTAAGGGTGAATCAAATTATGAATTCCCAGTGGGAGACCAGCAGTTCAGCTAAAAAACATGCACCTCCTTAATCTAAGACAATATGCAAGCACAGAGAGGTGGAAATTTAACACAGCACTCCAGCAACAGTTTTATACAATGTGATACTTGTGAGGATAAAGGAAAAGTACATCGGAGCATCACAATTGGAAATCCATGGCATTAATCATTTTGTTTTACTCAGATTTTTAATGCAAAAGATACTGAAATGCAAGTTACAGAAACGGAGAAGGGAAAAAGATCTAAATCACAGAACAATTATGACACCATAATGTTTTTGAAGCTCTAAGAGGCATTAACTGTCCACAGTGCACAGAGTTGCTGAATGAACTTTCTTCTGTCTGAGCTGTTTTGTGGTTTTCCTGAAATGTGATAGAGCTAGAGTTGTGCTATTTCCAATATGCTTGAGCTGTATAAAAAAGAGGATTTTTTTTTCCCTCGCAAATATATTTGCCACAAAAAATTACTGACATGTTTTCCAGAAGCTGATGGTTGGCCTGGGTTATTAGTGGTACAGGATATGTAAAAGTTGTCAGAACTTCTTTTTCCTCCTTTTTTATTGTAATTTTTGCAAATAGGCTAATTACTGCTCAGTGGTATTATGAATCCAGTAAAGATCTTATTTGTGTTCTGTTTCATTTATTAAGTGTTGCAATACTGTACATTATTCATGAGCAATATCAATAAATAAATAAAATAGCAATGTCACCTTACATAATGCTTGAATACATAATGCTGTATTATTGTAGACCACTGCAGCATCAGTGATAAAACTCTTTTCTTTGAGTGAGTTTTACTGGATAGCAAGTGGTATCCAGAATAATTTCATGGTATTGTTCTGTAATTCTTACCATATTAAGTCTGAGATCAATTGATTTTATTCTCTATTCTGTTGAGAATATATTTGTGCCCAATGGCTAAGCTTAATTTGTGGATCTCTTTTGTAGAAGCATTTTTAATGTACCTATTTCCTGTTACTGTATATTTTCAGCTCCTCATGGCTATTGTTCATGCCCATTCTTCCCTTCTTTCTTCCTTTGTTCACTTAGTTTTCTGATCTATCTTTCTTACTTAGAGCCAAGTTTGTGAGGTGCACATGCTGTCCAGACCTTCCCACCCCAGCAGGTCACTTCCAGCAGAACATGAGCCAGCTGTGCCCAGGTGGCCAAGAAGGCCAATGGCACCCTGGCCTGGATCAGGAATAGTGTGACCAGCAGGACCAGGGCAGTGATTGTCCCCCTGTACTTGCTCCTGGTGAGGCTGCACCTCAAATCTTGTTTTCGGTTCTGGACCCCGCAAGGCAAGAAGGACATGGAGGTGCTGGAGCATGTCTAGAGAAGGGCAACGGAGCTGGGGAAAGGTCTGGAGCACAAATTGTTTGGGGAATGGTTACGGGAGTTGCTGGGAGAAAAGGAGGCTGAGGAATGCCCTTATCGCTCCCTACAACTACCTGAAAGGAGGCTGTAGCCAGGTGAGAGTTGGTCTCTTCTCCCAAGGAACAAGTGGTGGGACAAGAGGAAATGGCCTCAGATTGTGCCAGGGGAAGCTCAGATTGGAGATTAGGAAAAATTCCTTCACTGAAAGGGCTGCTGAGCATTTGAACAGGCTGCCCAGGGAAGTGGTTAAGTTATGATCCTTGGGGATATTGAAACAATCTGTATGTGTGGTACTGAGGGACAAGGTTTAGTGATGGACTTGGCAGTGCAGGGTAATGGTTGGACTTGATGGTCTTGGTGGTCTTCTCCAACACATGTTTCTATGACTCTGTGATGTAGTTTGGGGTTCCTCAAATCAGCTGGCATTGCAGGTGCACAGCCAGGCAGGAATTCCTCTGCTGGGACTTCATGTGCCTCACTGTTAGCTCTCTTGCTGTTAGTAGCTCAGTATAGTCAACCAAGCTTTATGTTATGTAAAAGTATAAAAGTGTATGCCCAGTTCTTTTATTATACCTTCTGGTTGTACTTTTAAATGTTTTATAAGGTTTTAAAGCTGCAGGGTATTGTACCTCATGGAACAAAGACTTTGACTTACGCAGATCTGTATATACATTGTGACCTGAATACCTGAAAGAGGCACCTCCATAAAAAGATCATCAGTCAACACAAAAAACCAGGGCAGACTGTATCTCTGACTATAAACAAACAAACAAATCTACTGAAATTGCAACCAAAATGCAGGTGTGTTTACTGCTGATATTAAATACCTATCTGCAATTTCACTTTGTTTTCATTAGTAAATAGATACACATGTACAACTTTGATTCCCCTAACTTAGTCTTTTTGCTCATGTATTCTATTCCTGATTTTCTAACTAAGAGAATATAAAACTTTTGTAAAAAGAATCATGGACAGATTAAAAACCCTTGAAGCATACTAGGTAGATTTAATAGGATTATAGGAAGCTGAAACCATTGTTGTATGTGAAACTGGCTTAACACCTAAGGACTTAAAAATGTCCGTCTTTGGAAGAGTTAAGGCCGGCTGTGTGGACAGAGATTTTGGAGGGCGAGTAGCTTTATGGAGGGTGGTTTCTGTTTTAAATATGCTATTTGAAAGCCTCCAGAAACTTAAAAACAGCACAGACTGATTCAATGTGCATTGTGAAGGTCTCAGCTGTTGGAAACAGGTCATGCAGAGCAAACTACGGGCACTATCTAACCTAATAGCTCCTGGAAAGGAAATCGGAGCTGCTGTTTGCTGTAATGCTTTCCTGTGCCTGCTTTCCTGTGCCTGGAAGGTAAAGAAGGGACTTCTTTATGAATGTCAGATGTGCCCACTCATGGGTTATTAAGTAGTAGAGCAGGTCGGTTTGCCAAGGCTGGGTGTTCTTGGAAGGAACAGTTCCATGCTTAGATGCATCTTCAGCTGACTTTGTAAAGCAATTACCATGTTTAGTATCCCACAGCCAAGGTCTCGGGGTAAAAAAGAGCATAGACAAGAATGATGATTTAATTCAGAATTTTTTAATATATGTTTTTTTATTGGTTTTTTTTGTTTGTTTTTTTTGGTTTTTTTTGGGTTTTTTTTTTGGTTTTTTTGATGGTAGCATTTACCCAAGAGAATAGAGATTTTTTAAAACCCCAGAACTCCAGGTAATGACGAAAGTAACTTCCTTACATGTGCTGTAACCTCTTCAGTTATGAAAATAGCTTTCAAGTTCCAGATTCTTTGTTCCTTTTTGTTCTGAATGACTTTTTGTATTTCCCTTAACTTTGCTAATAAAGAGTGCATACTGGACCTGTATGATAACATGTTTCCAGTGTGGGAAAAGGACTCTTCCTTTTATTTCCTGTGCAGTTTCATACAATGATGGGTGCCTCTGCCTTGTTTGGACAAGATACTTATGGCACTTAAACTTTTTAATTGTATTAAAGATATGCATATTTCTACATCTTCTAGGTATGGATTTTTTTCCTCTTTATTGTAATTGTGGTATGCCTTTTCTTGTAATGCATTTCATATTGCTTCCTTCGCTCCTTGATTCATGTATTTCTTTCTCTCACTATGCTGTATTTTCTACTTCTCATTTCCACACACCGCTGTGCTTTGCAGCTTTGGTGCATACAATTCTGTTGTCTTTAGCTGGTTCTTTTTGCCTCCTTCAGATGCACTTTCACTCCTGAGCATCTGCATGGAGGGCTTTAGAGATTCCCTTTAAAGTTCAATGGCTGCAAGAAGGTAAAAATTTGGCTTTAAGCAAGAAGCCAACTCCATTCTTCCTGAAGTCCAAGAATAATAAACATGATGCCTTGCTTTGCATCCTTTTTCCTTCTGCCATCAGTCACTGCTGGTCTTTGCTGAAACTGAAGCACCCCTCTCTCCTGGTCTCTGTGCATCCTCTGGCATGTAGGAGTTAACTCGCTGTACCCTGGTTGTTACTTTATGTGTGTAACACAGCTTCACATGGGTAAGAAGTTATGTAATTTGGTCAGACTTGGCAGAGCTGTAAAAGATAGAGAGGATGCCCTCTTTTGTGTTACCACCTCTTCTTTTTCACCATCTTCTTATACTTGCTCTGACACCTGGAAACTGACCATTGCTGCTGCCACCTCTTTGAGATTTTGGGCTGATTTGTTCTGGAATAGAGTAGGCATGGCAAAAGGTGAGCAATTTCTCTTCTCTGTATCTGTTGCTGCTGACAGCAATTTAAAGCACTAACGCTGTGGAATCAAGCAAAGCTGTTACTCAAAATGGCCAAGAAGAGGAGTGTTTCCCTTTCTTGTCTACCTTTCTATCTGAAAAACATCATTGCAAGGGAAGTTGAATACAAGACTAATTATTATTTTTTCTCCTAATTTTTTTTGACTTCGAGCTTTTTGTACCACTTTAATCAGCCATACAATAGTCCCTGTATTTTATGATTGCTTATGTAGTGCTCAGTTTGGGTAGTTATAAGCAATACCCCTTAAATTTTATGCATAAAATAAAGCATGGCCATCAGCATGCTTCAGAATGAATTGAAATTTAATCTAGACTTGGTTATGATACACAACGACATCAAAGCAGAATTACTGAAGGTCATGCTGAGTTCTCTATCACACGTGCAAAAACTTTCCGTTGTATTTTAAAATTTGTTTTTAGAGCTGTGTCGTGTGTATGCTGTCAGGATCACGCCCTTGCTTTACAAGGGGGACTGAGTTCCACATCCTCCCTCCGTCTTTTTTCAAGTCGAGCCCCGGGTACGAAGGTCAAACGGGACAGCGTTGTCCCCTTCATCCTACAGATCCTGCTCCTTTTGCAGTCTCGGCCTGTCAGCAAGCTCCCATCACGACAGGACGAACTCTGACACTTGCCGGAGCCGCTCTTGTTTTGAATGCAAGCCCAAGGACACCTGCAGCCCAGGTGCAGCCGGGGGAGGTCTGGCGCAGGTAGGCGGGCCGGAGGCTGGCACGGCGGGAGGAGGCTCCGCAGCTCTGCCGTGGCCACGCACACTCACCCCCATCCCGGGGCTCCGGCCGCGTCCCCTCCAGCCGCCCGGACTCTCTCCGCCGCCGCCAACTTCAGCGGGGTACAGGCGCTGGAGTCCGCATGGCTCCATAAACACGGGCGGGCTCAAAGGGGCGGCGGGGCCGGGCCGGGCGCCGCCGCAGTAGGACGCGCTGGCGGCATCGGCCCGCCCTTCTTCCCTCCTCCCCTCCCTCCCTCCCTCCCGCCGGCGGCAGGGGAGGCCGGGCCGGCCGGGCCCACGTGCGCGGCGCCCGGGAGCCGGCGGAGCGGCGCTGCCATGTGTTTCCGCGGGCGAGCCGCCGGCCGGGGCACCGCCTGAGCGCCCCCCGCCCGCGATGCTGCGGGGCGCCGCGGGGCTCTGCGCGACGCGGCCGCCCCCGGTCCCCTCGCCGCCTCCTCCTCCATGAGCGCCTCGGCGGCCCCCGTCAGGCTCATGCCCGGCGGGCACCCGGAGCAGGCGGCCGCCTGCGCCCCAGCCGCGGGCTCGGCGCCCGACCGGGGCAGCCCCGCCGCCGCTGTGCCCGCCGGCCCCGCCGCCGCCCTGCCGCGTCCCGCGGGCACCCCGGCGGTGCGGGGGGCCGCTCCCGGCGTCCCGCGGCCAGTGGCGCCCAAGGGGCCGCCCGCAGCCACCCTCCAGTTGCCGGCCAACTTGCAGCTGCCCCCAGGTGAGTGATCCCTCCCGGGCTGCCCCAGCTGGGGTACGTCCCATGTCGCGACTTAGCCGGCTTGTCGCGGTCCTCGCTGGCGGGGGTTCGGTGTGGCAGGACGGAGCCCGGCGCGCTGCCCTTGCTGCTGGAGACGAGCCGTGGCGAAGGACGGGCAGGGCGGCGGGCGTGGCGGTGATGTAGTGGCCGTGTGTGTTTCGGGCTCCCTGTCTGCCCCAAACTTCTGGGAACCGGCGTGTGCGTGTGCCTTGCGGGGCATGGGCAGTCTGCCTGGGCTCAGTCGGGTAGCTGCGCTGGGGATGCTTACAGCCTGTCTGCAGGATGAATCTGGAAGTCTCTGGATAAATGCAACTTCTTACTTTGCTGGATAGCACGAAGAGCAGAAGAAGTAAGCAAAAACTCAGCGGCCGAGTTACCCTTATGTGTGACTTGGAAAAGACTGCTGGAGGCTTTGGTGGAACAGGGATGAAGGAGTACCTCGGGGAGGGGGTGTGAGCGTGGGCTGCAGGCTGCGGAGCGGCTCCGTGACTTACCGAGCGGGTCCGGCTGCCCGCACTCGCCCCCGACCGGGCCGTCCCGCGGGAATTCTTGTCACCGGCACAACCAGGCCGATGCGACTGCTCATGGAACAAAATACTGCCGTGCCTGAGGAGGACAGAGTTGAAAGTTCATTATGTGTTGCTCCTTGAAACCCTTTTTTTCTATAAACCCTCTGTGGGAAATGTAAGGATTCGGGGAGATATTACTCTTACGGATGTGCTTCCTATAGCAGCAGTGAAAATATTAACGTAGGAGTTGCACAGTGCTGATACGGACACCTTAATACTTTGGATAGCAACAGAGGATTGCCAGGTCTTCCACCTGCACTTTCTCTTAAGAGGGAGAACGTGCTGTTGGTTCTGATCTTCTCATTTCTCCCTGCTGGGCTGTGTTTAAGTGCTTAAAAAAAAAAAAAAAAGAAAAAGTTACTTTGCTTCCACTGGTTTTGGTCTCTCTCTGCTGAGACCCCAAGATATGGAATGACTTCATTGCTATTTGATGCTATAATTATTTCCTGCCAGGACAGTTCTGTTGTTGGAGCATCTGTTGCAATTACTTTCAGGTTACTGAAAAGGATGACTGGCTTTACAGTAATTCCTGTGCTGGTAGTGCATATTTGCTTTTTTTTTCTTTCCTCATTTTTTTTAAATCCTAATGTCTTTATCAAAGACATGCACCTCCCAAAGAGATATATAATGCTAATTAAAAAAAAAAAGTCTTTAGTCAGTCAGTTTCGCTGTACATTTCCCAGCACTCATGATGCTGTAATGTCTGGGTAGTCAGCAGTCAAGGGTGAGTTTAAATCCTTGCCAGCTTTCCTCTGACATGAACCGTAGTGGAAATATACTAACTTCTTGTAGCAGGGCTTCCCAGGTTTACAGGTTTTGTACCTAATACTTTTGCTTTCTGGAATGTATTGACATTCAGTTAAACACTTTTCTGTGAAGGTGGATGATCATGTGAGTTGCCTGTGGTTTGGGAACTACAAGTTGGCAAAACTTACAGGTTTTTTGTAGTAGCTTAGGTTTGATTGCATCCAGGTATACTGTTGAGTGTCCTCTGACTTGTGGTAGGAAGCAGATGTCACAAAAGTAGTATTACTCCTCAGTTGCATCAGCTTGTTTTCCTTGCTCCTGGGACAATGCAGCCTTTTTAACAGAAGTTCAGAGGTGCTGGTACTCTGCAGCATTGTAAATAAAAATAACAGTATGGGCTTCAGTGCTTCAGAAGAAACTAGACGTTGTCAGATTTCAAATGGATCAATGTTTCAGGGGAATTTGCCTATGTAATTGTTGCAAGGTTATATAAAAATGCATTCTGTCTTGAAAAAGTGTTAGTATTTTACCTCTGTCTTCTAGGTGGATTCAATTTTTAATTAATAATAAAAAATGCAAGATGGATAGCATTAAAGCTACAAGACTTAGCTAGCAGCGTTAAGAAAAAGAAGTGGAATAAACCACCAAATTCCTAGGCTTGAAAAGTTTTTTACTTCAAATAAACTGCCAAATCTAGCCACACAGGATAAAATACAGAAGGGAGGATGCACTTAGGTTTAAAATCCTGACATTCATCTTTTGGGGCACCTGTTAAGAAAAATGCATCCAGAAGACATCCTTCCCTTGAGTTTTAGAGGGAAGTATTTGAGGTGGCTTGTTCTGAGGAAGGCTGGGCAGCACTGCCCTTACTGGTCATGCTGAGTTTCTGATGGACTGCTTGTGACCCAGAGTGGCCATTGCTTCCACACTACTGCAGTCTGGGCAAGGAAGGGCATCAGTGGAGCTGTGTGTGCCTCTGTGACCTGGAGGGCAGTGGAGGTTCATGGAAATCAGGGATTTACGCTGCTCCATCTCTACCTCCCCCTTCCTCTTGCTCAGAATAAAGCCAGGAGTTAGGAAAAGCAGATGACTGGCTAATGACTGACTCCTCATGTCCCTGAGCAGAGATTGCTCATTTGCCAAGTGCCTCTTTTCATCTGATTGCCCAGGAAAGACCACTGAACTTTACAAGTTCTCTTAGTCTTGAAGGACTTGGGCTTGCTGATGAGTAACAAGGGTTTTTCATCACCTTCCTATAATTTCCTCTACAAAGTGCTGGTTTTCAGCAGAGCAGTGCTGCAGATACCCAAGGCCATCCTCCTGCTCCGGTCCATCCCTGGCTGGCCACCACTGGAAGCTTTAGCACAAAGTGGGACTCCAGCTGGTCTGACTTCAGGGATGGCTTTGGTCTTCTTATCGTGCATACCATTAGCTCTCAGACACAATGGTTGGACTATGTCCTCCCAAATGAAGGGAATTTGATCTGCCAGAGGGACCTTTCCTCAGTTGCCCTCTTTGCTGACAGGAGCACAAGGCTAGCAGCATTTCAGAAGGCTTTGCACGTCGCAGTCTGGGTCTGCAGAGAGCAGAGCGGCGCGGTGAGCGCAGCGCTGCCTCAGTCCTGAGCTCCATGTGGCCTGTGCTGATGCTACAAACCTGCAAAAGTCTCATGTCATGAACCATCTGCTTAACAAGAAATTGTGTCCTTGGTTAACCTGAGCTTAATGAGGGGGAGAAATGGATGGGCTGTGCTATTAGACAGGAGGAAAATAATTGGGAAGGGGAAGGAGAGACAAGGGCCGTGACAAATGTCTATAGTTCACCTTAGTGTCCTTGGGCCTCATACTGCTTTGGAGAAGTGGAGGGTAGAAAAAGAGCATAAAAACAACAAAAAGAATGTTGTTTCTCGGTTTTGTTTACTTTTCTTGAACTTAGGTTTTTGTCACTTCTGTGTCTGTACTTTCAGTCTACCCCTGGACCTGGAATGCTCATTACAAGCAGGTGTTCAGAGGACATTTAGTATATAAATCTGCTTCTCTGCTGATGCCATGAAAAAGGACAGAACTGAACCAGATGCCAGGGATCCTCCATTGTTACCTTCAATTTGCTTAGAGCAGGAGAATTCTTTGAAAACCTCACCTGCTGCCACACAGGGCTGTGGCAGCAGCTGCCATCACTCTGCACTGTAGCATTGGCTGCCTCTGGTGTGTGCATTTCTGTTTTATGCTTTCCATTACTGCTAACACCAGTGGGGCTGAGCAAGCACGATGTCAGCAAAGAGGAGGTGCCCTGAGTGTGCTGTAATTTCACTAGCAGTGTGGTGTGAGGCATGGTCTCCGTGTAAAGTTTCCTTTGCACCTGACTTAGAGGGGAACAGCAGCAAGTTCAGCTTCTTGGTTTCTGTTTGCAGCTCAGTTGTCTTTGCTTGGATGTTTTGCCTCATCTGTGGCAGGTTTTCCACTGCCTGCAGCTTATCTAGGCTGATAGTGGGTAACTTCAGAAAGCACAGCCACTGCTGTGTCAGGTGGCTGGGCTGTGTGGCGTGGAGCAGGCAGGCAGCATGTGCACTCCTATGGGTGGGAAGGAAAGACCCAGTGTGGGTATTCCAAAACTGCAGTGGGCTGGGATGGAGCCTGGTCTTGTCGAGTTTCTCTTAATTGTCTGCAGAACATAACCTGAAGAGGTAAGGGCTGATAAACATTGGGGTGCTGCTGCCTTCTGCTTTCGAAGTTGACCTAATACGTCTCATGCAGAGTGCTGTGAATCTCCCTTGTCATGTTCTAGTTGTAGTTTTTCAGTGGTAAAACCATATGAGGAATTCAATATTTTCATATGTGTATCTGGTCTGTTGCTTTAGAATAGGAGGAAATGCTGATTTTAAAATACTTCTTGATTTACATTATGTTTGAGTAGGAGTAGGCTCTCTAAAGATTTCTTGTTTCAACAGGCAGAAAACCATAGAAATTCCTTTAAAGTATGCAGTTTCTGGATGTTGGTAATCTCGTGAAGTCTGAGCATAGTATTTATGCTTAGACCAGTAGGGGCTACATCGGTGCTTGTAACTTTTTGTATCTCAATAACGACCTGTGTTTAGCAGGCTTCTGGGGATGGATTCTCTGCAAACTTCTCTCTTCACATTAGGTGACACTGATCAACTTTCTTTTTCCTGAGGAAGGGTGAGCAAAGCTTTGGTGGGCTTGAAGAACTAAGTCAAACTTAGATAATAGCGAGGAAATGTGTTGTGCTGTAACTAGTTGGAATTTCAGCTGCACTGTAGGACTTGATTTTGCTTTCAGGACTGAGTATGTCTAGCAAAATAATGCCTTCATATGATTAAATGCACAGTCATGAGGGAATTAAGATTTAAATCTTGGCAGAAGATGCAAAGCTAATGCCTAGATTTATGGTTTTCAAACACACAGGAAAAAAAATTAGATGCATTCTGAATCCTGAAGCATGGATGTATGATGCTCAGTAAAATTAATGTTAAATGCTGTTCAAATTTTACAGTCAATTGGAGTGTATTGCAAAGAATTACAGCCACAGTTTGGTGAACAGTAAACTTTTTTTTAATCCTTAAAAGAGAGAGAACGTGAGCATGACTTGTGTTACTTTTGCAGTATTTAAAGGACCTTTCAGCTTGTAGCAGTAAAAATAGCATCACTCACACAGGTGACAGCTGGAGGAAATACTAATTATGTTTCAGTATTCTTTTTCCCAAATATGCTGATAAAATCTTGGTAAGCTCATGTGTTGTTATTTTGAGTAGCAACCATACCAGGTTTTTTAAGTCATTTTAGAGAACCAGGTATTTTTTATGCCACTTGGCTGGAGTCTGTGCTGTGCCTGGTGGGTAGGATTGTATTTACAGATATATGTGTATGCAAGTTTTGATGTAAATTGCAACACTTATGATAACTATCAAAGATGAATAATTAGTACTGCCTTAACCATTTAGACAAAAGCAAAAGGCAAATACGTTTTTGAGAATTCTCTTGGCATTTTCTGAAAATTGATGATGTTAGAAGAAAACTAGGTGTAATTTGCAAAATTGAGAAGATCACCATAGATGTTTTTAAGTGTCTTACTATTCAGGTTGCCAGGATTAATGTCTGCTCTGCTATCTGGATCACCTTTAGAACAAAGTCCACTAACAGATCTTTTCCACTGGTGTCTTGAGGAAATAGTCTCTTATTGCAACTGAAGTGTGGGGTAAAAATGGCAATAGATGGAAGATTCTTGTTGCTAATCAGGAAATCTAGGGTCTGTTAAGGCTGGAGAACTGCTGAAGCTCAGTGATCTTACTGTGCTGTAGGAACAGTCTGATGATGTGATAACACTTAATTTTCACTGCTCATGTTAGCAGGCTTCTTCCAGAGCACACTTCCAGCTTGGTGGGGGCAGAGGAGATGCTTTCATTAGTTCTGGCTGCTCCTAGGAGTCGCCTGGGAAGTCAGAGTTCCTTGGGTGGATGTCCAAGCTAGAATAACATCTGGGTGAAACAGCATGCCCTGGTTGGCACAGCACCTGAAGGCTCTCCCTGGCAGCTTGCCCGGTGGCAGTTTGCCACCTGTTCCCAGCAGAGCCCTGGAGGCCAGGTCCCGTGAATGGTGGGTGGTGCATTGCTCAGTAGGGCAGCTCATGTTCTCTGTTCAAGGAGGTTAGTGCACTCAGAACACCTTTATACATGGCTGCCATACTAGGCACTTGACAAATATCACACAGTTCTGGTGACAGTTTCCACAATATCTGTGTAGACAGAAGTTAATGCTTCCCATGAAGGTTTTGCTGCCTTCTGCAATCATTTTTGTTTGCTCCATCACACTTAGAGCAAGGTGGTGATCAGTGTTAAAATTCAGTGTTGATCCCTTGTTTGCAAGTGAAAAACCAACCAGCCAAGGAGTGAATTTGCACTTTCAGAAGTGGAATTCAGCTTTCTTCTGGTCCCCAAGTGAGCAATGAGGAAACAAATGTCACATTGTAAAATTAATCTGAATTAACTGACTTGAGTCTCTTCTTACTTAAAGGAGACAGAGTTTTAGAGGGGCCTGCTCTTGTCCTTTTTTAAATCACCAATGATGTTTTCAGCAACTCTTGGTTTAAAGTTAAGATCTGTGGTTCAACATTTCAGCTTCAGATTTCTCAGTAACAGCTCAGTGGCTGTTCCAGGAATGGCAAGTGCAGGGTGTTGGCATACCTTCTGGTCCTTAGAAAGCTGTCTGCTCTATATGTATGGCTGCCGTGTGCCAAGCACATAACTTGCTGTTTGAAGAATTTCACTCCAGTGAATACTAGGAGTACACAAGAGAATGTGGTATAGAGACTCAATGCTTCTTTTAGTGCAGTAGGAATTGTCTTGAGAGTAAGGAAGTGTCACTTTGCTCCTTTGAGGTATTATTTCACTGCCATCAGCTGAGTCCCCAGCAAATGTTTGAAGCTTCTGTATGAGGTAATTTGGGTCCCAGAGAATGCTCAAGTCAGATCATCTTGGCTATAGACAGTCCTAGAACTGTCTGATTACTCAGATAGGAAAGGAACCAAGCCTCAAGGTGCAAAGTTGCAAACCACAAAGATGCAATGGGGAAATGCTGATGGGAAATGATCCCAGTTGCTGAAAGGTGTGGCCCAAGGACAAGAGCTAGATGCTATCACAATATCAAATGGGGCTCTGCCTTATTTGCACCATGCACAGTGTTGGCTGAGAATCCCTGATGCCTACACATAATAAAAACAGCACCTCTTGGGATTCAAGTGTAATAAATACACTCTGAATCCAAATAGAAATGGTATTGCCATCTTGTAACTATGCCTAGAAAACCTATTGGTTGTTTGTTGTTGGTCATACAGTTATACTTTTGCTTAAGAGTTCTACTATAACTGTAAAATTATGTGGATATAAATGTGTTTTCAAGGAAAGAAGCTCAGCTGTATGCGCTGTCGAGGAGAACTCTTTTAATGCTGAAATGTGGGCCTGTGTTCTGTGAAAAGGCATCAGAAAATGTGAAAACTAAGGGGGCCCAGTTGCTAGACTGTTAAACAGATATCCATCTGGGCACCAAAATACATTGATGAGCAGCTAGTCTTCAACAGCTTGGATAAGACTTGCTGGTGGAGCAGCGTGTGAAACTTGGCTTCACAATTTTGCAGTTTTAGCACTTTGTGTCTAGTTCCTGGAGAAAGGGAGGGAGAGGGGACTTTGTTTACACTCTTGAGAAAGATGTGTGGTGTCCATTATTCCAGACTGTTTCAAACAATAGGATCCCAGAGTCTGCTCCATCCTGCCTAGAAGAGATAGCATCATCCCTTTCCTGGATTTCTGTGCTTGGAAAGCCTGTGTCTACACTGGCTATCTCAGGAGTTGGTACCTGCTGTTAGCACAGGAAGATGCTTAGCCAGAGACAGGTTGGAGTTACTGGAGGCAGCTGCCTCTGCTGGAGTGCAAACCCCTTGAGCTATTGGTGTGTACATGGTGCTTGTTTAAAACACTGCTCAGAGCAACCCAGACAGTCTGAGAAATGTTAATGTGGGTGGAACTGTGCTGTCAGCTGGACAGTGGTGTCTGCAATTAAAGCTGGTCACTGGCTTTGAAAAGGTGAGATGTCAGACATCAGCCTTGAAAGCTGTATTCCAGAGTCTGTATGAGTCTGCAGTGCAGTTTGTGCAGTTGGCAGAGATGCCACCAACATCTTTAAAGTGCTTACAGGTATAACCTTGTGTGTAGACTGTGTTCTGTTGTAGCATGAAAGAATATGGGGATTATGCCCTTTGAATTTTTCTCCTGACATGGAAATTAAGGATTTCCATATTCATGGCTAAAACAAGGTGTCTTTCATTGGCATTCAAAATGACATTTCATTGTGACTCTGCAATATCTACATGCTAGTCACTGGTCCTGAGCCATTGCTATGAAGACCCATTAGTGCAGAAGCTTCCCTAGAACAAAGGGAAAGAGCACAGAGGGTGCTTTCTGAGATATGTAATTATTTATTTTGTGAAACAAAATGTGAATGGAATTAATTGTTTGAGGGCCTGGATGTGTGGTGAGTGATTCTGGTTGATGAAATAGCAGTACTTGATTGTGGGTTGGACATTTTTGAATCCTTATATCAGCTAGAATTAACTTCCAAAGGTTGGAATGATTTGTTGTATGGAGCAAAATGTTTTGTGGGTATAGTGTAGTTGCTGAACAACTTATCTTGACCCCATATAGTGTAGATGAGCCCTCTCCCCTACTTATTTGGGAAATATGAGAACAAGCAGGTGTTTTTCCCAAGAAAAGCCTAAATCAGGCAGTCTTTGTGACTTCACAAAAGAACTGTCTGAAGTCAATTGCATTTAAAAATAGAAGGTAGAGAACATTATTGGGAGCCTGTGATGAGGTAACTTGGTGTAGCCTCCAGATCACTGTTGTGGCTTCATTCTTAAAACAGTGAAAAGCACAGCTAGGTATTTCCTCCAAACTGGGCTGTTGTCCTTGTTTCTTCATCTCCACTACAGAAATTTGCAGTAGATATCTAGGAAAACTCAAGTACGGAGTGAGGTTCATAGGGAGTAAGTAGTTCTCCTGCATGCACTACAGACCAAACTTCATCTGAAAACATTACAGCCCCTTTGTATTAGAAGGATTATGTCAATCATGTAGAAGTTAATTACTGTCTTTCCCAGTATTTCATTAACACTTTGTGCCTCTTTAGCACTCTTTTTCAGCTAACCTACTGACATAATGCACCTTGATACAATCACTACTGGAACAGTCTACATCTCTAATAATGCCCTTTTTTGGTCTGTCTTATTCACTCCTGTAATGTATTTTTTAATACTTTTAGGTGACCTAGTCTGTGGGGCTCAATAAATGGAATTGAAGAGGAAAAAACAGGTTTTTATTGCCTACGGAATGTCTTTAGAGAGAAAAACTGTATTCAAACCTGTTGCATGGATTAGTAGTGTCTGGTATGTTATTTTCCAAGTTTTGAATGATCCTAAATAGTCAAAGAAACTTAAAACCACTATTCCTTTTTAATTGCCACTTAGTTCCCTATGAAAACATCCTTTAAAGCTTGGTTTTAGCTTGAAATAACTTCCTTAAAAGCTATTGCTTTGTTTTGAGTAGCTCAGTGAAAGAATGGGATTTGTTTAGGAACAGAGAGCTCTGACACATTACTGTTGTTTTAAAACATTTTTGTTGTTTAGGTACTGATTTGAGACCTGGAAGTCCCCATTTAGCCTTGTTTTTTAATTGTGTTTAAGTGTACTTTACTAAGATTGGCAGCATACCCGATGGAGGCACTCCTTGTTTTGAAATAAGCTAAATTTACCCGTCTTTGAATGCAGCTTTTGTGACTTATGTTCTCTTAAATGAGCTTGGTCTCATTGTGGTTGGTTCTTCCTTGTATTTTATTTTAGGAGCAAAAGACTGCTCTTCATTTCCTCACGTTATTCCCTAAGCAGCAGTTCCCAAGAGCTGCTTGGTTGAGCAGTGGGGTTAGAAACCTTGTAATCAAAGTGGTGGCTTAATGTGACAACTTCAGCTTCACCTGTAGTAACAGCATAAGGTGTATCTCCACTGGAGCGCAAATGCCAGCTAGTTCATCTCAGGAAATTCCTGGGGGAAGTTCCCCATCAGAAATGTCTCAGGCTCGTGTTACATGGTGGAGGTTGCCCTTGTGGTGGGATGCTTTCAGCATTCATTGGTGCTCAGTGCTGCTGGATGAAGCCCAGAGCTTCAGTTGCAGCACAGGTTTGTGTTAACAGCATTGCGGTTTCCTTAACCCTATTCCCTGAAATACAGTGAAGCCCCTGCAGGTGGCATAAACAGATCTCTGCCGTTATCCCACAGCTTCTTGCTCGTGTCTCCAGTGAGGTTTTGATGCTTTTTAGTTAAAATGCAGAGATATCTGGAAGCTGCTAACCTGTGTTTCTTGGTTCCTGGGCTGGGTGCTAAACCTATTTCAGAATAAGCTGGGTTTCCTTCACCAGTGGTGTTGTGACAGTGAAAATTTGTAGCAGAGAGATCTCAAGTTTGCAAAATGAAATGAAGTTTCATTAGAAGACCTGATTTTCCATTGCTCACAGTGCTGGCATGTCTCAGTAGAGGCTGATCTGGGTGGTGGCTGCTGGAGCTTTGCAGGACTGTTGCCAGGCTCTCCTCCTCAAAGCAAGGTACCTGCAGCCCTGATTCCAGGAGAAGGCAGGGCACTGGGTGTAGATCTCAATGAGACCTCTTCAAGGTAAGAAGGTATAGCGTGGCTCCTTCTGTGTAGGTTTGGAGGAAACTGAGGTGGGTTTTGGTTGTCAGGTACTTCCCCTCTAGCTCCTTTCACAGTGTTACAGATGAATGAAGGTGTGCAGAGAACAAATTACTGAAAGAGCTGATTGTGTTTTAACCGCGTTTTCAGCCAGTGTAGGAAAACCAAATAACTTTCCAAAGTATGTTTTTGGCAGGACAGGCAGAATATCTGGGGGCAGAAGTATCAATTCATTGCAAAAAGGCTTGTTTTTGTTTTTTAATCTGCTGGAGGCACTTGAGTCCTTCAGTGAAGCATGTAAGAAATAATCCCTGATGGTAACTGGTCACTTTGGTTTGAAAACAGGAACAGCTTTGTGGCCCCAAAGGGATTGTGCCTTGCTCTTCCTATCAAAGTGCCTAAATAGTGGGAAAGTCATTCCTGTTCTCTGAAATAACTCCAGTAAAACTATCAAACAATGTTCCTGGAAATTCCAGGGCATCTCTGCTGTTATGAGGATGCTTCATTGCTCTTCATTTACTACCATTGATGCTGATATTTTGCCCAAATTGCCAATACCTTTTCTGTTTTTAAATACAGTGCTGAGAGGTGTTAGATGAAACTTCGTGCTTTAGCTGTTCAGAGATCCTGTGTTGTTTCATGTGTTCTCTCTTTCTTCCTCCCATTTTCTTGGGGAGTTGCAGTGACTGCCAGACATGTTTTTATGTTTATTTTGTTAGTGTTTGCCTTCTAGTGAATGTGAAAACAGCTCTTGATAAGAAGTACTATCTTCCCCCCTGCCAAGTGAAGAATGTGGATTCTTGCGCTTACCTTCATTTCTGATAGCAGTGTCCTGGTAGCTGCACGAGTCTGTTTACGTGACCTTTCTGTTGAGAGCCTCAAGGTTACCATCACCTGCTGTTCCCTCATTTCACACTTGTGCAGCTGTATAAAGTGTATGAGACTTCAGGCATTGGTTTTGAGAGCCATGGAACCTCTTCTTCTGGCATGAGACCTCCTGTGCTGCCTCTTGGAGTCTGTGCTATTGGCTGTGCTGTGGGGTTATTGCTTTTGTTTCCAGGCTGAAGGGAAGTATCAAAGTTGTGAAAAACTGTAATTAAATTGTAGCAATGAGAGGTAAAAAAATAAGTGCTGTTCTCAACAGCTTTCAAAGTGTTCCAGGCAATTCATGTGTCAGTTTACTGTCCCCGTGTGACATCAGGTTGTAACTGCCCAGAACTGTCTCTGGTGCTTGGGCAAGATGTGGCTCTTCAGTGTGTGGAGCTGTAGCTCTGACAGCTGTTTCAAATTTGCCTTCAGCTTTATCTGTGCATCAGGCATCAATAGCATTAAACCTGCAGAAGCAGTAGTTAGTAGATTACCATAATACTGGTTTGGAGTTACAATTTTGCCGGTGTCACAAAGATCTTGTGCCATGAAAAGATTACCACGCTTCATTAAAAATTCTGCCAAATGGAACAAAGTTAGGGAAATGATTGTTTGTTACTCTAACTTATATTCAAGTAACAGGCATTATCATCGTTGAATGTTCCAATCAAGGCTGTGACCACCGGATTAGCCTTAGGTAACTTCTTCTGTGGATGCTTTCACCAAGTTATTTTAATTCAGTATAGATGTCCTTGTGTTGCTGTATCCTGTTGCTAGGGCTGGAAACCTGCTTTATGTTTTGGGTTACATCCTTTTCAGGATCACTGCTATCCTGCTCAAATGTAAAGGGGTTACTTGTTTACCTTTTCTTTTTTGGAGATGTTAATGAATTTACATGTGAACTGTATTGTATTTGTATAAACTTTCTAACTCACTCTTGAAGTAATTTTCTGTCAAGCAAGTAGATTGTGCTGGAAACTCACCCCATTCAGGTGACTGGAGGATGGGATACTTTTCCAGCAGGGTCTCTATCTCTGTTGAATGCCAATTGAAAATGCAGAACAGTAGTGCAAAACCAGTCCCAGCCCTGTAATCAAGTTGACTGGTGTCAATGTGGTTTCTCAAATGCAGAAGCAGAAAATACACTTCTGATAATTTGACTTAACAGACAAATGAGTACTGATAAAATATCCAAGTACATTAAAACTTACTCTTAATGCATTCCAAACCTCTAAAGGAATGAAATTATAAGTTTATATGTGCCTTCTCAAAGAAATATAGCTGTCAGTGATGTTTTAAACCAGGCTTATAAAAGAACAGCCTAAAATCTCCAGTAGCAACACTTTTGCCATTCTGAATGTAGACTTAGAGCAGAGAGAAATGCTATTGCTAGCAAAATGTGGTCAACTTTCTCCCTTCCGTGAAATCTGCATAAGCATGTAGTCTGAACAAGGGAGACAATGCTCTTTTCCTGGCAGATGATAAATTGTTTGCCATGAATCACTGTCTAAATGAGATGGCGTGAAAAGAAAATGAGAAATCTAATATGTTTTCTATAATTCCGGTTATTCATTGATTAAATTAAATGATCCATCTGTACCTAAATATAATTATAGTCAAGTCATCAGTGGAGGAGGAGAAAGCTGAGCTGTCAGATGGAGTTAACAGTGTTTTTCTGAATATGCAACTTGCCTTGTGCATCTGCCCCATGTAGTAAAAGCTGCTTGAGGAAGGAGGGGATCATGTAGATGCTGCTCTTGCAGTTCTCAGCTTATGTCTGCTATGTAAATGGCAATATGTTGATGCTACAGAATTTTATACCAGGTTTTGTGTCGTCTTGCAATATCCTCTTATGCTTTTAGATGTGGAGGATGAAAAGCTGTTTCTAAGCATGTGGTTATAGCTTGATTGTTAAAAAAAAACCCAAAACATACTCAGCAAAACCGAACTCGGGGAGCTTGTGGCTTTTTCTGTTGTATGCATTTGAACTCAGATAGGAACAGTGTTTTAGGCTGTATTGTATGGTTGTATTTTGTCAGCTTTCAGACTAACCAAGTCGTAAAAAGTCTTTCATTGCCGTCTTGTTTTACACTAGGAAAGATTGTAAGCGTGCATAGAAGATCTGGGTTTCAGATATTGGATAACTTGCAGTAAAGTTTAATGCACTCCTCCAGAAACATTGAGGTAGTCTTATTTACTGGATTCTCCTGTACCTCCTCCTTCCTTTTATTTGAAAGGTCAGTGTTGAGTGAGGGTGTTTGAGGATGGTATTTTCAGTGGTGGACTTGCAGCAGCTGCTGCTGGAGGCAAAGGAGGTGAGACACCACAAAGGTAGGGTCCTCTGTAGCTGCCTTGAAGGATCTGACATTGTACAGACTGAGCATCCAGCTGGCATTTTGTATTTGTGGTTGTTTTGAATTCTCTGATTTTTTCAGAGATGAGCCGTTAGGGGAGGAGACTTTAGTAGCTGAATGGTCTTTTTTTTTTTTTTTTCCACTTTCTTTTTTAATTCTTTCCCACTGGAATCTCCCTATTTGGCTTCAAACTGCTCCAATAAAACCCTGGCTTTTAATGCTTTTGGACACACCCTTGACAGAGGGAGAGCTTCAAATATCTCAGTGACTTTGATTTCCATGGGAGACCACTGCCCTCTTGACTGGAGGGGGTGATCTTGATACAGGTAGGTGAGCTGATACTAATCAGGCTTCAGTTCTCACTAGTTTTCTCTAAGCTGTGTTTTCACCTCTAAGCATGTGCCTAAGTGTTCAGAAACTGAAGAGGCAGCCAAGTGCGATAGTGGTGGTGAATTTTGCAGATGAAGAACTGCTTAAAAGTAGTGCTTAAGTAATCCCAGAGTGTGTGTATACTTTGTGTGTCTGTCTTTTTAATGTTCAGAATAACTTTTTTACTCAAATGGTGAGCTGCTTTGCAATTTGCATCTTGTATGCACACCATGTTTCAGCGTGGCCAGTGGTTAAGTTTTTCTCTTGAATTTAGGAATTATTTTCTGCCATGAGATGCGTAGTCAAGCTGATGTGCACTTTATTCATATAATTCTTGGCAGCTGTTCCTTGGAGTAATAAAGTAAATATTACATTTTCTAGTGTGGTCTAGTTATTTCTTCCACAGAAATATAGGAAAGCCATAATATAACTTAATTTCACAGTCTGAATGTGGTTTTTTTTCAACAGGAACTGTTCTTATCAGAAGCAGTAATGGCCACCTAATGCTGGTATCTCAACAGTCAATAGGACAAGCACAGAACCAGACACAAAACAACACAAGTGTGAGACCATCTGTGCCAACCAGCACACCTGCAATCAGAATATGTGCTGTGCAGGTAACTTCTCTCATAACTTTAGTTTGGCATAGCTATATGTTATGTAGTGAGAACAGGGTTTGCAAATAAGTTGTGGAGGGTTAAATAAGCGTTTGAACCCTTTCTGAGTGGGGTGATGGTGTTTGCTTTTGCACCAATAAACATCACTATGTGCTTTGCTTTCTTGCTTGGGTGAAAACTTGAGACCTGTTACATATGGTAAAGGTCAAATTAGTGAACTTCTCGATGATGATGTAAACCATTTTAAGAAACAAAATGCCAGTCAAAATTGCCTAAATGGTTACTGCTACTATCTAAACCTTGTGATCCTCTGTTGGGATATTTCTCCAAAGCTGAGGAGCTTTCCCATGTCCCTAGGATGTTCCTCCTTCCCTGAACTCTGCTGGCTTTTTGCTTCCATCTCTTGTAGTGTGGTCAGCATGTAAGAGTAAGGAGCTACATAAAAGTAACAATTCATGTATTTCTTTAACCATTTTATTCTGATTATGCATTTTCTCTAAATGTCTCTGAATCTGTTATTGAATATTCAAGTGGTAGACAAAGAGCTTTGCTGAGCAGTGTTTAAATGATATGGACTGTGTGAATGATGCCTGTGTTGTCACTGTTAAGAGGATGTGCCTCAGTTTGTATCTGACCCCAACTTCAATGTCTATTTTGTCACTGATTTGTCTGACAACTGTTCTCTGCCCATGTGTAATTATTTTTAATTTTTTTTTTAAAGAATTCTGGCACACAGTTAGTAAAGAAAATAGCAGCTGCTCCTGTGAAAACGTTATCTCAAACAACAAATGCTGTGGTTTCTACTGTTCAGACACCTGCTGTAATACAGGTACTTTGCAAGCTTTATAGTGTGGTGGAATAAGGGACAGAAAGAACTGGAGAAAATATGGATGCATTCTTGTTATTTCTAACTGTAATCTGGTTTTCAGTAAGCTTAGTAACCTTTGTCCTCATAACAAATTATTTCCCAAATCTGTTTTTTTAAATGCATAATTTAATTAGTCTTCTGTCAGCGTGTGTCAGATAATCTTATCTCACTACAGTAGAAAGCACATGAACAATGAATACAATGAATAGTTCAGAGAGCCATTTCCAGTGCTTTTGTGTGCTGTGACAGAGCTCTTGCAATCTCTTGCTGAATCTTTTCTGGGAGATGTGCTCCTGTTGGGGTTCCCTGATTCCTTAGTGCAGAAAAAGGTATACCTGAGATGATGTTGAGGGGAAAATGAGCTGTCTGCAACAATCAAGCTGTTTTACATGTATGTGATGTTTTTCCCTCTCATTATAAGCTGAAGGAAGGTCATAGCTGAAGACCTGTTCTCTAATTGAGTGTGGCAGATGGGTTCCACAGGTACAGCTGTAAATAGGCAGTGGTTGAAAATGCCTCATTATTTTCAGGTAGTATTTTGTCTTATTTCCTAGGTCTTATTTTGCTTTTTGTAGAGAAAAAATGTTGTAGATCTCTTCTGAAGAGGGTTTTATCACCTGCAGAGTATGAGGTTTTTCCTACGTGTGGTTCATCCTCTGTTCTTGGGGACCAGGCTTCTGGATAAGCATGTGGAATGAAAAGCCTACATTTTTCTGCAGATGGTATGTTCTGTTCATAATCTGCAGGAGAAGTCATGAAGAAAGCCGGCTTGTACTTGTGTTTTGTGACAAGACTTTGAAGGAGACTTGAGCTGTAGCAGTTGACAAAACACTCAGTAAATGAGCAAGATCAGTCATTCAAAAAAACATGCTGGATGTATGTTCTTGACCCTGAGGGTGTTTGAAGGGTTGGGGATGTGTGTGCTGACAGTGGTAACACTGACTAACAAGTTCATCCTTCTGCTGCTCTTCTGTATCAGCAGCTGAACACTACTCGCACTCTGTGCTCTTTTTTCACTTCCCTCTCACTACAGACGGATAATGTTGGGGCTAAAGTGGAAAACCCAGAGGCCTCTCTTAAAACATTTTCTGTTTTGCTCAGAATGGAAACAGTGAATGCTTTGTGTCTAAATACAGTAATGGGTGTTCCTTACTTTTGTTTTGGAATACTAGCTTGCAAACCCTGTGTTTGTGATCTCTGCATAGAGGTCTTTAGGATATAAAAACAATAGTCATCTACTATACTACCCTTGCACTGGGGAAAAGAGATGAAGGTCGTCCATCTTCTGATGGATGAAGTCGCATGCATCCTCACACTCTCATGTGGGTAAACACTGAGATTCATCATGCTATTAACTTCTCTTTTTAAAACTTCTATCTGCCTTTGGCTTGGTTTTTCTGTACTTTAATTCAGTTTTGATGTAGTCTGTTGAACTTGTGTTCTTCTGAGATATTTAAAGACATAGACTTGGAGTGGTTTTTGTAAGTTGTTTTTTCCCCCCCCCCCCACTATAGAAACTGGAACATTTGGAATGAGCTGTAGGGCTAGATTTAGACAGCAGGAATGATGACTCCAGGAAAGATTAACAGAGCTGTTTTGTTTGGAGTGGCTTCCTTGAAGCCCCTCTGTTTTACAGAGGATTGCAAAGCCCTCTGTAGGAGCTCCTTGTACAGTGAAGAGTAAATAGATGCAATGTGGATACATCTTGCCATCATGTGGTCATGTTGCTCCTCACCCTGGGGTGGACAAGAGCAGAGTGCTGCAAAGGGAGCCAGTGCAAAAAGTTGATGGAACCATCTGAGGAAAGGATGGCAGAGCCCTTGAGTCTGATTTCCTTGGCAGCAATTCATTCATCAGTCTTAAAATAACTTCCTGATCTTAGTCTTGATGATTTTTGGAGGTCACAGGAGTGTTGGTCTGGAAGTATGATGTCACTACAGAAAGTGGTGGAGAGTGGAGAGGAAATAATACTTGGCTTGATTCTGCATCTTCAGTCTCGTGTGAAATCCAACTTGGAACACTCCCTGTAGGTACTGACTGCAGGATTGTTCTCCTCATCATCGAAAATATTTCCCTTTTCTGACATTCCTGAATGTGTAAGCTCTGAGGTTAGACAAAATTACCTGCACATTCTTATTTTTTTACCTGTTTCCCAGATGGCATAACAAAGCTGCAAAGTGTCTAATTAGCATCATGCTGGGACACTTTCATTTAGATGCAGAGCACTTCTTCTCTTGAAATGACTTCAAAATATGCAGGATTAATGCCATTTTTTTTGTGGTGACCGTTTCTCTGTTGCTCAAAGTGAGAATGAGAATTGTCGGTAGCGAAAGAGGTTGACGGCAGATGACAGAAATTAATTCCCATATATTCATTTTCCTGGGAAAAGGGTCCAGCAGACTTCCTGTTGTTTCCTCCCTCAGCTGATAAAATGCTCTTCTAGTCTTGATGTGTAAGCATGCTGGAATTTGCAAGAGATCAGCTCCTGTTTTCGACTTTTAGAAGCCCAGGGCATTGCAGCTTGGCAGATCTGCACTGTGTCCCCTTCCGTCTTCCTCCTGCCCATCTGTTTGTGGGATTCTTGTGCCCAGTTTGCCTCCCTGTGGTCTCAGAGCTGTTGAGCCTCATCCTTGGAAGAGGCAGTGGTGGTGGCAAAGATCCTGCAGAGAGCTAATAAAGTGTTACCAACAGTGGGAGCCTGAGCTAGAAAGCTTTCTGGTAGCTGCCTGCTGCTCTCATGTCAAGCTGGCAGCAGCTTGGGGAGGAGAGGACACCCACCTAGAAAAGAAAAAATTGTAAATGTATGACAAAAGCGTTATGGTTTTGCTTTAGCTTTAAATGTTTGTTCATTAATTTCCCTATCCTGAAAGACTGCTCTTCTGTGTGATGTCTGTCCCACTTTTGATTAGTTTTTTGTTTTATCCATGGTAGGGTAAGTTAGACTCCTGTCTAACTCTCTTATGATTGATGCAATTAGCCAGTGTTAGTTGTGCCTGTTTGACTAAGCTGGGGTGCTTAAATGTGTTAGGTGTCAGTGAAATCCATTACATTGTGCAGATCTGAACCTAAAATTTGAACTACAAAACCAGACTTTCCCTTCCTCTTCACAGGCTTGGAGGGGGGATGACAGCCAACTTTATTTCAAATAAAGTTCCAGGTTTCAAATGTTAACCTGGAACTCTGCCTGCGGGTTCCCTCTGGCTTTTCAGATTTTAAGTTGAGAAATCAAAAGTTGTGGTTTTTTGCATGGGCAGGTTGTTCTAATTGTATTGTATTCTGTTGTATCAAATGAACTGTGTTGGTGTTTTGGGTATGGTTTGTTTGTTTGTTCTCTTTAAAATCTGAAGGAGAAATAGTTTAGTGGGTTTTAGATTTAGCCTAGTTTGCAAAGAAGGGAGGTCTTTTTTCCTAAACTTTAATTACTCTCCTGTTGCTGGAGCTTCTGAATCTGTTGGTAAATTATAATGAGCTTTTAAAAACGGGTCTCAAAATAACTGGATTTTGTGAGAGTTTCTGTCAGGGCAGAGGAGAAGGAGATCCAAATTGCTGCCCACGAGGAAAAAGCAGGAAGAACTTGTTAGGTCCATTTGCTGAGCTGGCTGCTTCTGCTGGCACTTGCATCCTTCCAAAGTTGATGTGATGTCTTTTGCCTACTCTGTGTGTGATAGGAAAAGCAAGGGGTGTTGCAACTGGGAGAGGAGCTTCAGGGCAAGACGGGAAGATAAATAATGACTTATGGTTCTGTTTGTCTTCAGAGTAGTATCACCTGGCTTAGCATTGTCCAAAATTCATTAGTCTTAGACTGTAGGAGCCTGGCAAAGTTAATCTATTGGTTTCTTCAAGACAAATTTTACCTTCCTCTCTTCCTTCAAAGTTGCGGGCAGTGCTTTGGTCTGGATGTGTCTCTGTAATTTCTTCCCTCCACCCTTGATTTATAAATAGAATTATTGCTGTGGCTGTCACTTACTATATTAAATAGAGCCTCCCAAAACAAATTAATCTGAACTCTAAAAACAAGGAGAAGAATTGTTTCTTTGTGCTTCAGATAGCAGTGTGGAGGGAAGCTGCTACCTTATATGCTAGCAGAATCCAGGGAAGTTGCTGCTTTGTATGCTAGCAGAATCCAGTATGTTTGTCACGTTGTTCCTTGGTTAAAAAGTGTTAATTTTTCTCTTCAGCCAGCAGCTGCAACAGCTAGTGTTACTACAGTTACTGCTGTAAAGCCTTTGAGTACTGGAACACCTGTAAAACTTCCAGTTACAGGACCACCTGCACAAGCTATCTCCCAAAAGGCAGTCTCTGTGAAAGCAGAGGGCACAACAGTAGCGCAGACCAGCGCTTCTACAGTAAGGAAAAAAAAAAGTTTTTAATTAAAAATTAACATTCTGTATGTTCATCAGAGGTTGAAGAGACAGTGCAACATCTAACAGTCTTCTCTTTATTTCCATGCTAGGAGATGCTAGAGAATGTGAAGAAATGCAAGAATTTTCTTGCTACGCTAGTAAAATTGGCGTCTAGCGGACCTCAAGCCCCTGAGATGGGGCAGAATGTGAAGAATCTGGTGCAAAACCTATTGGTGAGACTTTTTTTTCAAAACAAAGTCTGTGTCATTTGTCTATGGATTTTTTACGTTTACTTTATCAGAGTTTTGTTCCTGTTATTTTATAGCTTTTTTTTTTAACAGCTCAGGAGTTGGACTTGTGGCTGAATGCATCTGACCCTTATTAAGTCTTATGTTATAAATCTTACTTTTTTTTAACTGAATCCCATGCTGTGTTATTTCCCCTCTCACATTTCTTTTTCACTTTATGCACACAGGTAACCGACAGCAGGAGGAGCTGGGGTAGTGTTAACAGAGCTTCTGGGTTTTTTTTCATGTTAGTGTAGTTTTGAGTCCTCAGTCGCAAGAATCTGATGTGGAGGTTGCAGTGCAGCACTAAGTCCATACTACTGCTTTACTCCAAGACAGAACTGAGCAGTGGCACAGGAATGACATTATCAATAGTTTAAAACAGTAGGATGGAGCAAGCAGTGTGGTGGCTGCCAAGATCTCTCCTTGCAGGTGGCTTCCGTGTGGTGCTTCGTGCTGTATCCCAGCACAGCTGGGTTTTCCTGGTAACGATTTCTCCTGCCACTTCTTGTCATGGCATTTGACCGCTGCTGCTGTGTTGTTGTTCCACCCTAGCAGAAGGCTGTGTGCTGGTGGAGGGGGGTGGCTTTGCTAGTGGTACCAAAGGGCTTTTCAGTCTGGGAAGGTGTGATGTAGACAGGTGTAATTTCAGAGAGCAGATTGTTTGAAGAATGCAGCCTTGCAAAAATTTGATTCCTTAGCCTCTGTCCCTACTGGACAGTACACCTTCCTTCTGTGGGAAAAATTGAGTTGTTCTTTCTTGTGCTTACAGTACTTGTTGTTTTTTGGTTTTGTTTCTTTTTAAAGAGCAGTTATTAAGATCTGTTAGTACGTTGTTAACTGCACACTTGTTTGCTTTTTGTAGTAGTTTAAAATTCTGCTATTCAGTATGTGTATGATTTAAATGCAAAATAAAGTTTTGTGTGTATGAGAGAAATGAGTAAATTGCAGCTGGGCAGCAGAATGATGCTTAAGGCAGCGTTTCATGAAGTGGGTGTCAAGTACCTTGTAAGCACTGAGCTTTAGTGTGCCAAACCACTTGCATCTGTATCAGTGAGACTTCGGTGACCCATGTCTGCATCTCTGTGGAATCTAACAGGCAACAGATCAAAAGTGGCTAAATGGGAGAGCTGCTGGAAGCTCTGTTTGTGTGCAAAAACACAGTCTCTAAAATCCCTGTCCTGTTTATCTAGCAACGTGGAACAGTTCCTCCAGAGGTGAATGTGGGTGAGAGGAGTAATTTCTCAGGAGAAATGCAGATTGGTGTTCCCTTTGTGTGTTTATGCCTTTTTGGCAGAGGTAATGTTCTTGATGATGCTGGGATGCTGAGGAAGGGCTGCAGAGTCTGGGGCTTAACCCTCTGAACAAGTGAAGGGTCTCAGAAGTTTACTCCAGCTTCCTAACCCTCCCAAGCCCTTGAGTCAGGTGTTTGTGTTGGGACAGGCTGGAAAGCATTAAGGAAGGAACCAGTACTCTGCAGTTCAGAGGACTGTTACTGTGAGGGTATGCAGAAATGTTTTAACTGCGTTGGAAAGGCTCTGTTAAATGTTCTCTTATGCTGTGTATGCAGTAGTCTGCAACTGTCTTACAAAAACTGCTAAGTTGTTATTAGTCTTCGATGTCTCTAAGTTTATTTTTATGCAGATAAACTACCTTTACTGAAAGAAGTATTAGTAGTTGATTTAAAATATATCGGCATAACAGTGAGATACTCAAAAGGATCAGTGCTGTTTATAAAGTTTTTTCTATCCATTCACTTCAGTGACTGGGTGTGAACACCTATCCCTAAGTGTGTTAACTGCCTGTAGCTGAAGAAAGCATAAACAACTTGGGTAATACTATATGAACATTACAACATTATTCTATCCTGACTCCCCTTTTTTTCCTTTTTTAAATAAAGCAGGAAAAAAGCATTTGAGTACTGAAATTTAACAATGATATGATAATCTACGTTTCCATGATCTTTTGATATGTCTTGAGGTGGTTTTATAACATACCATTGTAATTTTATAACATATAATTATAACATACAATTGTAATTTTATTTTTTTCTTAGGAAGCAAAAATTGAACCAGAAGAATTTACAAAGAAGTTGTACACAGAGCTTAAGTCATCTCCACAACCATATTTAGTTCCTTTCCTCAAGGTAAGTGGCTGATGATGGATATATAGTATTCAAAGAGGGAAGGGAGGAGGACCAAAAGAGAAGAGAGTTGGGGCATTCAGATTTTTCAGGTCAGTTGAAGAATGGTGCTTAGGTTACCTCTGTGACTGTTGTGCTTGGAAAGACTTTCTTAAGGGGAAGAGCAGTTTTTGAGGAGTAATTTTCTCTGTGTTCCTAATGTAGAGTAATTGCCCTCTAGGTGTTAGTGGAGACTGGTGTGTTGGAAGCTGTGCATCTAATCTACAGTAGAGCAGCTGTGTTAAGATGACCTCCTACTTTCTCATCAAAATTGTAGCAATTCTGAATTCTAACTCAGAGGCTAACCACAGTGGCAATGCACAAGCTTATGCCATGTTAAAGATCAAAGAATCTGCATAAAGCTATTCATCTTCTGCTTGCTTATGTTTAGCTGGAGGAAGGAAGAACCTCTACCCCTTGCTCCAGAAAGGGTCTGACAACACTACTGTAGCTTAGGAAAAGAATTCCAGGGACTCTACTTCTGTTCAAGCAAATAATAATATAAAGGAAAAAATGCTTCCTTGAGACTTTTAATCATATTATAGAATGGTATTAACAAAATAAAAATTAATTATATAGCAAGCTTTAAATCTCAGTGAAAACATGGAAAATTATGTTAAATTTACTAAATTCCGATGTACACCATCCTCTTAGGTTTGTTAGACCTGTACATTCATTATAGGCATGATGGTGAATAAAGGAAGAATAGTTAAGTGGTATAACTGGGACAGAGTTTTTCTGGTTTGCCCTTTTCCTTGGTATTGGACAGGCCATATAATGATGCATGTGATAATTGCTCTATTGCTCTAGATGGCTGACGCTCATCTACTGAAATCTGGGATAAAAATTTTTCTTACAATGGCAACTTTTAAATGCCTTGCTAGCAAGTTTACCATGAGTGAAAGAGTGCAGTCTTCTCTGCAGGACCTTGGGCTGAGATGAGAGATTCAGATTTGATATTAGAAAAAAAAAAAAATCACTGTTAGGATGGTCAGGCGTTGGAATGGGTTGCCCAGGGGGGTGGTGCAGTCACCATCCCTTAGGTGTTTAATAGGATCTGGATCTGGTGCTAGGTGATGAGATTTAGTGGTTTAGGGGATACAGTGGTAGTGCTGGGCTGATGGTTGGACTTGATGATTTTAAAGGTATAAGGTCTCATCCATCCTTGATGACTATGATACATACAATTTTATGATTGGTCATTTATTACCTGTTTAATTTCTGGAGGCTTCTTCAATGGCTGTACAAAAGCCAGAAAAATAAACAGCTCTGAGAATGGGTTTTCTGCATGCAGTGTGGCTCTGGCTGCAGAAGGACCAGGCTGTGAGTACAAGGTCAGTGCGACTGGCACTCACAGAAGGGCTCAGCTCTTACAAGAAGCCATCCAACGATGTGAAGAGCTGCTACACTTGATGCAGAGAACTCAAGGCAATTCTGCAGGGGTTAAGTTGGGTTCATCAGTGTGGGTCAAACCCTGCCCTGTCACAGCAGAGCCCTTGTCTGTTTCTTCTACAGTGCACTGCCAGGTACTGGCATCATCTAGGCTTCTCTGATTTGGGCAGTCTGCATACCACATAATCCTTGGCATGGTGCTCTCTCCCTGTTGTGTGCTACATTAACAAAGATATACTGCGACTTCAGAAGCGTTGTTCAGACATGGTCAGAGTTAGCTGACTTTGCAGTGTTGCCAATCCTTTAAAACATCTTGCACCCAGATTGCCTTTTCCTGAAACACTGTAAGGTTGTGTGGCTGATACACACAATTAGGTTGATCTGTAACTCTGAGCAGCTGTGACAGGACTGAGTGCCAAATGGAGGATGACTTCAGGAGCACTTCTCGAAGGTGCTAAGAGGATCAGTGCTGGCCTTGTTTGTGGGGGAAATGTTTGCAGCTTGAGTCTGGAAAGAAATGTGATACGGCTTTTCGCCAATCCACTTTTAGCTAGTGAAGTGGAATTTTAGGGAGGTCTCTCTGGAGCCAGCTCTTATCTTTGAGCTGCAGGTTTTTGATGAAGTTGTGCATGTGTTCGGTTTTGTCTGTTCCAAGAGGTGGAAAAAGTACTGTGGCTTTGGCTGTGAAACCTGCTTGATTTTCAAGTCTGTTGGATGCTTTTGGTACAAAAATTGCATCAGGAGCTAAGCAGCTTATTAAAATAAAAGGAAGTGAATGTTAAAAAACAGATGGGATGCAAAAGGTCCAGTTGTGCAAACAGTATGATTGCTTGGTACACTAGCATGTGAGACATGCACCTTTTGCATGAAGTCCAAAGTGGCAGCACTGTGTTAGGAGCTCTTAGAAACTTTAGCAACTGTTAAGAGAGGAGGAGAAAATACAAATGTTTTCAAGAATATACAGGTAGCTGCAGAAGTGATTTCCCCTGGTTCAGAGCCATAGCAGATTATAAACAGTGAAGGAGAAAAATGTGTAGGGAGTTTGAAGATTATTCTGTCCATTAACCTTCTCAAGCACAACTGTAGTAGAAACAAGATGTTGCCAGATTCCTTTACTTTTGTTCTCCTTTTGCAGAGGAGTAGCTGGCTGAGGTTGTGTTGCTGCAGCTCTACAGACATTATTAAAGTGGTATCCCCCCCTAGTGTAGATACAGCTGTATTGATATAAAAGTGTCTTGTCTTCAGAGCTTGTTCCTGGCTTTATTGGATAATTCGTAGCTCCCTGTCAGGCTCCATGAAATAAACACAGCTGTTCCAGTATAGCAGAGGTTTTTGGCAAAACAAAATTCTTTGAGGTAATAAAGCAGTTAAAATCATCTTACTCTGAAACATAAATTCCAAATTGAAAAATCTAAACAGAAGACCAAAGTTATATGTGAGTTTCTCCATAGATGGGATTACTGTGTGTAGCGTAGCTGTGGTGATGGTTGACCTTTGCTCAGCTGGTGTTAATGTTTCTTGTCATCTTCACTGAACAAGATTGTCATCAATTTAAGTGTGCCTGAAATCTAGCAAAACTTGTTTGCCATTTATTGTCTCATGAAATATTTAATTGGAAAATTAGGAAAAGGATTCAGTTAGATTGTGGAAAACTCTGCTGCTACTACATCCAGTGTTTTTTCATTTTTTCTTTTAGAAAAGCGTGCTTGCCTTACGGCAACTGATGCCTGATCCTCAGAGCTTTATCCAGCAGTGTATGGAGCAGCCAGCTCCAGCCCAAGAAGAGGTTTCCACTTGTCCCTCTGCAGCACCAGTTCCTTCCACAGGAGCGACAACCTCGGCTGTAGCGACAACTGCTCTTCCAGCTGTAAAACCCTCACCTGCAGCGGTCACAGCCCCTGTAGTTGTCACACCAGTCCTTACCAGCACATCAGCAGCAGCTCCTCTGCAGGCTGTGAAGGCTGTTCCTTCCCCTGCCACGGGGACAGTGGCTCTGGGGCCTGCAGCTTCCGTCCTCACCGTGGCATCGTCGGGGCTGACCGCTGTCCAGCCTGGCAAGCCAGTCCTCACCTCTGCGCTGCCAGCGCCCTCTCTGCAGGCTGCAAAGCCAGTGCTGGTCTCTACAGTGGCATCTTCAGCAACAACCCCTCTCCAGCCTCTGAAAACAGTCGTGGGAACCCCAATTGCCATTAAAATCTCGCAGCCCAGCTCCATCGTGGCACGGTCAGCAGGTGCTCCGCAGGTGGTTAAAGTGAAGCAGCTGGTAAGGTGGATTCTCTGCTTCTCTGTAATAACCAGCCCCCTTTACTTTGATTCTTGCCATTTAATAAAGGGGATACCAGTTTGGACCTCTGGTTCTTCTTTTGTTTTTTCTTTTAATATGTGAAACTAGTCTGTCTTGAGTCCAGCACTTATGTTTGTGATAGTTTAGAAATGCTGAGCCCTTGCTGGAAAGGTGAATCTAAGGCCGAGCTGTCAGCTTGGTCTATTGTAAGACACATTGACCACAATTTCACCAGACTGAACACCCATTTTGAGAATCAGAGGAATACGAGGTCTAGCCCCCAGTAAGACCACAGCCAGGCTAGGTTGGCACTTGGAAGAAAAGGTAGGAAATGCAAGTGTCAGAAGCAGAAACTGCTGATGAGATTCTTACATTAATTGCTCTTGGATGTCCTGTTAGGGCTGGGATGCCAGTCACTCTCCCCTGGTAGTTCCTGCCCTGGCTACTTGGCAGGCACAGGTGGCTTGATATTGTTCAGTGATATGTTATCAGAAATGCATGAACTACCTCAAGGAGCTTTTCTGAGCTAAGTTCTGACCTCCACATTTACTTAGACATGTTAATTATGAAGTCGTCCAAAAGTGAGTTTTTTCTATCAGGCCTCATTAGCTAACAAATTCCAGGAGGAATAACTGTCTTATTAAAACAATACCCTCAAAAGCAATGTGTTAACATTTTTTATTCTTGGCACAGGTTAACTTCTTGCTAATATTAATATTAAATACCAAGAAACTGTGGTTCACAGGTATACCCGAAAGAGCAACTTTGTGAAATAAATTAGGTTTGACTTATAGGTGTTTAAGATACCAAGTAGCATGGTGTCCAGCTGGTCTACCTGTAAGTAACGCTTTCAAGTATTTTGAGAGAATCAGTCTCCCTCTGGCAGATAAAGAACTCAATTCTTGCAAAGGAATTCCTTGTAAAGATTAGTTTTCTCTAAAAAGTGGGAAAACCATTAGACTTCCTGTGAAACTAGATTTACTTTTCACAGGTATGGTAGGACATCTGCTGTGTGAGTTTTCTTTTTAGCTTGGATATTGTGTATACTTGATTTAACAGTGTTCAGACCCCTAATATGTTTTACCTTTTTAGTTCCTTTCCTTTCAAAGGGAATAAGGTAGATCTAATGCAAGAATCCTGCATTCTAAATAAAGAGTTCATGCTATGGTAGCGTAAGCATGAGCTTTTCACCTTTCCAGACTTGCTTAAAAATGTGTGGGATGGATGGGGAGTCCTTTTTCTGAGTGGATTTGTTAAATTAAAAAAAAAAAAAGAAAAATACCCTCAACCCCAAAACTCCAAAGAAGAGTTATTAAGCATATGCACTGGCATCTTCGCTAGTAGTAGCTGAAGTCAAATTGGAAAAGGAGTTTATACTCATATTGTCTTTGAGGACTAAGTTTGAAATTCCAGCCAGAAGAAAAGGAGAATTTCTTAGGTAGTACAAGGGCAGGAGAACAGTTTGTTGGCTGCACAGCAAGGCTTGTAATCCAGGGGAAGGGTTGACCATCTGTACAAATAGGCAAGGAAGCTTAGCTCCACACAGGGGAGTCAAAACACTTCTTGAATTTGATATTGGTGAACTCAGGAAATGGCTTCTGCCTCTACACTGCTGCACTGTGGCAGTCTGCTGCAATTGCCTTTCTTTGCTGTGCCTTACATATATTGAATTGCATACAAAACATGTTTTTATCCTCATTTGGGTAGGCACAGTGATTAAAATACTTGCTCTTCTCAGATGCAGTTGAAGGACTGAGTTGACTACTTCACAGCTTGGCCATATCAGGAGCTTGGTGTTTGCTCAGACAACTTACTAGCACAAAGGGCAAGTCAGTAGAAGTGGCTGTATCTCCAATGGCTATCCTGGTGCCTTCTCTTGAAAGGGCAGAGGGTCTATTTTCTCCCATAAGAAAACAAATCTGGACCTGCCCTCCCTAAACAGAAGGGTCCTACTGCCAGCCGAAAAAGGAAGCACAGCTGTGCAAATCTGTCTGTACAATGCTGCCAGCAATTCTTTCCCTTTTCAGCCCACAGGGATGTTTGATGCCATACACTCCCTCTATATGACCCTTTCTAGTTTTGGCTTCTTGTGCTTGAGAGAATTTGAACTTTCACGTGCCAGCTCCATTATAATATTGATGGTGCTCAAGAGTGCAGCACTGCTGTATTTTAATATCAAAATTGTGACTGGAGTGATGCAACATGAAACTTTTCATTTCTGTAGCATTGTTATCAAAACTCTGTGTGGACACTGAGGGGCCTGTTCTTCAGGGGTACTGTTGGGATTGACTGCACTACTGTGCTGTGGAAGTTGCATATTTTGAAGGATTTTCTCAACACCACCTCATTTAAGGTTGTTGGCTTACAAAGACTCTTCATCTTGGAAATAACATTTGTGTTGCTCTGGTATTGTTTTGTCTCTTGTTGAAGCACAATAAGTGAAAATTTACATTACCAGATGCTGGCATCCATTGGTGAGAAAGCTGCTGTGCGATTACAGCTTCATGTCAGGTATAACCAGCTAGGGGTTTATGGTGTAGTCCCCACAGTTACCAGTGAGACACACTGCCTGGAGATTATTAATGATTGAACCAAGGAGTGAAGTGTTTATGCTGTTGCAACTGCTTGCTCTTAGTGAGTTGCTAGTGTCTTGGCCCCTTGGAGCTGAGCTTTCATGAACCACCTTCTCCATTATTTTTGTTTGTCCTGGTTATTGCTCTTGCATTCAATTAATGAGGCTTCCTTCATGAAGCAATATTGCTTGTGTGTGATGATACCTGAGCATTCCTCTGCTGATCTCCAAACTTTGTTTTATGAATGTAAAACAGGTTCAGTGAGGCTAATCAAAGTCTCTTTCAGGCAGCTGTCTCTTCATTGTCAGCTGAATGTTGTGTTGCATTTTTTTTAACCTAAGAACATCAATAATTTTATTCTGATGTCTGTGTCAGCCTGCTTAACAGGGCACAGAGGAACAGTCCCTTTTCTTTATTATTTCTTGCTGCTAACCTGGAGAAAGGATATTCTCACAGATATTACTGATGTTGGTAATGCTTCATTTTGGCATTGGATCCATTTTGAAATTTCCAGTATTCTTGTTCTCTCCCATTGCAACTCTCAAGGACTTCCAGCTTTTGTTAGTCTAGAGTTAGAATGGCAAACAGACAATGAGCTCTACTGCCAGCACATCCTCTCTGTTTCTTGGCAATGTAGCCTCCTTGGTTACTTGATTTACATCCCAGTCTCCACTTTGACCATTCTTGTAACATTGCTATCTCTTTTCTGTTGTCTGCTATACCTCAGTCTGGAGTACTTGTGTTTCCTCCTGTGCTGTTGCAGTGTTTTGCATGCTGAGGATGAAGCACCATTCTTCCTGGTGGTAAGGAGGATCTCTAGGTGTGTGTTAGTGCTAGTGCAGCCTGTGAGTAGTGTGTCCAAGCTGCTTGACTCCTCATTAGTTACCTGAACTCACAAAAGATGCTGCTGACATTATTCACAACTTGCAGTTTTGAAAGCTGGATTTTTCTGAGAGATCAAACTGAACTTTGGGAAAAACACATAGAAGCAAACCTTAGCATTTGTTCTGCTCCATGAGTGCTGTATATGTGAGCCTCATCTCTGTCCACAGTCTGTCCCTGTATTCCTGTAGTTCTTTCCTCCTCTAGTTCTTAATGTTAACTGTCTGTCAGGTTTTCAGATACCAATTTCAGATCAGTTATTCTATTACTGCTGCTACACCAAGCCTTAGTGCTAACAATACAGAGATGATTGAGAGGTTATCTTGACTCTTTGATACACAAAGTATCTTTTTGTGAATGTATGATGCTTATGTTGATGACATGTATTAATAGCAGAGAAGTTAGGTGACAGGAGAGAGCCTAATTTCTGAAGTATTGTGAATGTCAATTCTTTAATTACACTTGTGCAAGTACCCTCTAGAGTTTCTGAAGTAAGAATGAAAGATGCAGAGGAGAAAAAAGGCTTCTTGACCCTGACATTTTCTTTGTTAGTTTTCTGCTGCTAAAAAAATAGGATTCAGTCTGAAGATGTTGATTTTATGCTTTGGTGAAGTAACATCTTTCTACTGCCTGTAATCAAGAACTTTTTAAAGCATGTATCAAAGCTGCAGCCCACATTCTGCTAGTTAGGAGGCTTAGAAGTGAGATTTTTAGGGATGCTGCAATTTTATTACTTTCTTGCATTTTAATAGCTGCCCCTGCAGAGGAAGGATTAGTATTTATGGGCTGTGCCTGTAGGTCTGTGTTGTGGTGACATCCTGCTGTCTGGTTTTGTTTCTTTGAAGAGTTTCTTTAAACAAAACTATGAACTGCCTTCCTTTTTACCCTTCAGCTGTGTGCTGATGTCTTTGTGTAGAAGCTCTACTTGCTGTAGGTGTTGCTATTTAGTACTTCATGTTCCTGGCAACTGTTTAGGTGTATTTTAGCTTAACGCTTTGAAACTCAGCATCTCAATTAACAATTGATGTTGCAATTCCAAAAACACATCAGTAATTTTATAGCATGTACTCTTTAATTCTTTGCAGGTACAGTATTTTGTGCAAGACTTCAGTTGTTTTGGTGTTCTCCCTTTTTGACTAGGTGTTTGTGATACCTACCCTTTTGAAGTTACTGGCAGACTCACTCTTTAATGGTTAGCCTGCTGAGCAAGACTTACATAGAGGAAAGCCTCTCAGTGTAATGGCTTGTGTGATAATTAGTACTTGACACTTGTCAAATGGAGTCATCAGTAGAGAATAGAGGTGAAGTGTCTGGTAGAGCTCACTGAATGAGCTTAAAGCTCACTACCACTTGTTAAGATTTCTTGACATGAAGTTTAAAAAAAAAAAAAAAAAAAGGTCTTTTCTGAGCATGCTGTTTACTTTAAACTGAAAACTAGACAAGCATACCTGCCCAGTGGCACTTCTGGCTAAATGGAAACATTGATGCTGTTTACTTCTCTGTATTTTTATCTCTTCTCACTGTTGATATTGGATATTCCACTTCCAGGTAGTCCAGCAACCATCAGGAGCCATTGTCAAGCAAGTATCCACACTCCCACAGCCCTCAGTGCTCACCCTACAGACATCTGCTGAGAAGAAAATGCCACTGAACACACTTGTTCAAAGCAGCCAGTTTCCTGCAGGTAAAGTGCAAGAACCTCTTTCATGAAGAAGGGGGAGGACTGCTGAGGTGTAGAAATAAGTGCAGGCTGTTGGTGGATTGTAGGAGTGCAAGAAGGTGGCTGTCTGTCGGGAGCAAGCAGCTCTGTGTGTTGTTGAACATCTTTACTGTCTGGAGCTCTGATGAGAAAATCAATGTCACATCTACTTCTGGCACTTGTTACGAGCACGTCAGTCAAATATTTGTACTTGTTAAAGTACTGCGACTGAGCTCCTTGCAGTGAACTTCCTCTAAGCTGATGATTTTGAGAGTTGCTTCATGAGGCCTTGCTTTTTCCTTCAACAAGTTCAGGTTGGTGCTCAATAAGAGTTTGTCTCAGCCAGTGAGTTTTCACTGAAACATTTCCCTGGCTAGCACAGAAGGGAGGGTGTTTGCTGGGAATGTGTGAGACTTTGGGCCATACAGAACTCGCAGAATGTAAGATTCTAGAGTGTCTGGTTTTCAGATGGACCCAATTAGTTGTTACTGAGTCTGAGTAACCTTACCTAGAATAATTAACTAACTAAACAGTTGTTTTAGCATTTTTCTTTGTACTACAGCATGCTCTTTGTTTTGTTTTAGGTTCCATTCTGAAGCAAATTACCTTGCCAAGAAATAAAATTCTGTCACTTCAAGCATCTCCTGTTCAAAAAGTGAAAATGAAAGAAAATGGAGCAACTTCCTTCAGGTAAAAATGAACAATATCAGAAGTTAAAGTATAAAAGGAACAAAAGGAAGAAGCAAGTATAGAGATGGGAATGGAGCCCAAATAATAGCAACTTTCTTCAGAAGCTTTTTTTCTGATACATGTTTTTCATGTCACAATACTCATGGGCAATGGGTAACCTTAAAACTTCTACACAGATGTTAATTATTCTTAGTGTAAGAAAACTGTCCTGGTGAGGTTGGGTTTTGTGTCAGCTTGTCACTAACACGTTTTCCATCCTATGAGTACAATTACTAATCTAGTTATCTTGTAGTAAAGTCTCTCAACAGGATTAAAGCAGTCAGAACCTCTGTTTTTTGCATATAGTCTGATAGCAGTGAACTGCTACTTGGACTGCCTTGTAACCTGTCTAAAGCTCTGTGCTGCCTTTCAGAATCTTTAATTAGCTCCTTTTTTCTGTGTGTATGGTGAAAGTCTTTGACTACATGATTTCTAACATGTTCTCTAGGCCTTTGGATTGCAAGAGTGCTTAAAGCTTTTATTGCTGGCAACTGATTAACTTTTCAAAGGCAGAAATTATTTTTGCAGCTATGAAGTGTGATGTTTTAACAGAGGTACAGACTGCCATAAGCATTATTAGTCTTACCACTTCAGGGCAAGTTTGACTTTGCTCTTCCACGGGAAAAAAGCAGACATGATGACACCTCTAACTTGTTGACCAGTTGACTTATCATCTGTTGAAAGCTGCAGCTTTGAATGCACTGGTATACGCAGAAAGCTGCTGCTGTTTACAGTAGCATACAATATACAGTGAACACTTAAAAAGAGTGGTTGCCAGAAGCTGAAATGAAAAGCTCATATTTAAAGCAATAGCTCTGTTCATCTGCCTCAAGGTCTTATGAAATCTACTTTAGAATGTAATGTGGGATGTAATTTTGGGTAGTGGTGTTTAAAAAAAACAGCCCTTCATAAATATAGTCATAAAAAAGGCAACAATGAACAAATCATACTAAAAAAAGAAAAAAAACTTCTGTGATCTTCCAAATTGAATATATTAGCTGTCTTACATGAGAAATTTGAATTTTTGTAAATCATTTCTAAATCATCAATTTGAATTTTTGTAAATTTGAATTTTTGTAAATCATGAATTGTTAGATTCGTAGCGTAGGGAAAAAATTGCTTTTACAATGTGATTCAGTAGAGATTTCTCTTGCTTTTGGATTGTGATCTTCAAAGTAGCATAAGTCCATGAGAATTTAGATAGGAAATCTCTAACAAAGAATTTGTCTTTGGATACACCCTTGGTGTTTCTTCTTTTCACTGCTATAATCAAACTTTCTTACCTACGATCAGTCAACTGCTGATCCTGTGTGAGAGAGGCAGAGAGAGGCACCATGGCCTGATTTCAGGTTTTGTGATGAACTTTGTTACGAGCAGAGAGTGTCCCGTAATTGATGTGATTATACATGTGGCACTAATGAGAGTGCCCTTACTGTGCCCTCTCACTGCAGTGTGTCATGGAGCCTGACTCCCTGTGCCGTTCTGTGACTGGGCTAGGTTAGGATTTGAGGACATTCTACTCACTGAGCTGTACTTAATTAGCTGCAGTTTGACCTTGTCTGCTCTTTAACACGCTGCTTTAGGTTGCCCGAGATAGCAGTAAAAAGATTGGTGATTTCCTGCCCCCAAAGCAAACAAACACAAGAAACCTAACAAAACACAAAGCATTCCAGCCTTCCAGGTGTTGTTTCAGCTAAGCATGGACATTGCACCATGGCATGCCAAGAAATAGCCTGGTTTTGAAAAATCAAGATTTTTTTTTTAACAGATCTACACATTTCTGTAAAGTATGTGCCAGAGCACTCTGGGAAAAAAAAATCACATATTTCATCTTCAAATATTTCTTTTGAATTTATTCTGTTTAATAGAGTTTTTCTCCAAAGCACGTGCAACTTTCTGGCTTGGCTGGAATTGTTCTGGCCTGGGTAGTTTTCAAGGATGGTGCACAGAGGTTTGGGTTCAGTGTGTCTTTCTAGTTTTCCCTTTGACTCTTGGATAAAATGGAGTAAATTACGGGGATTCAGGAGACAAGTGCGGCCGTCAGACACCAGAGGGTGCCCCAGACTCACTTTTCAGGCAGCAGGCAAATTCACAGATGTGAGGTGTATCTGCATTGCTTGGGCTTCTTTTGCAGTGAATATCCAGTAGAAATGTCAAACCTGACTTTTTGTGGTCTATCTCTCAGAACTCCTGAGTTCTGCTTTCCACCTTGTCCTAGTAAACTTAAATCACTGGAGGCTTGTAACAGCTGAGTGAGTTTTTCCTGCTCATTTCTGAGTGTGACATGATCAAATGTAAAGAGCATTAAAGGAAGTGGTGCAGGAAAGGGTCTTTATGGGGGGATTGCTGAAAGTGAAAGCAAGTCAATATCCATCAGAAACACCCTCGTGTACACTCTGTAATATTTTAAATTTATCACTTTAGTAGAATGATTTCTACAGCTTACTCAAAGTACATGACACCTTACTTAAAATTATTGAGGTTTGTTTGAACAAAGAAAAAAGAGTAGTAAAAAGTGTGAACTTACCATGGCTTCTGAAAATTCAATTAATCTTTAGTGAGCACTTTTCTAAGGAATATAGTGGTAATTTCTTTGGGTTAAGTGAAATAAGTGCAACAGTGTTTTCATATATTTCATCAAAGCTTGTCTTAATGCAAGCTTAGGTGTCACAGTGAAAAAGTTAGAATTTGTACTGAACAGTACAGGTATGCTTGCATTTAACTCTTGTATGCTTGTACCCACTAGAGAGACTGTGTGCATGGAAATAATCAAGAAAACAGTAACCTGGTAATGGCAGGTTATAAAGAAATTAAACTCCTCTATGTAGAAAAATGGATAGATGTACATTATAGAAATTTATCTGTTCTTTGCTTGAGTGTTTTGAGTATGTGGTCAGATTAAAAGCAAAAATGATTTCCTGAAACTGCATGCTATGCAGTTGTACCTGGGATGCAAGCGTCCTTCCTGGCATTCCATAAACAGTTCCACTGGAGTAATGTCAGGTTCCAGCACCGATGGCTTGTGATGTGTGTTCCTGGTGCTGGTTGTGCTGATTTTGTCAGCAGATATGTGGCAGCCACTGTGCTTCATCTGGATTCTTGTCTCTGCCATCAGCAAAGACTTCTCTGTAGTGGTCACTGTGAAGAGGAAACTGGAATGCCCTTGTGAAGATCAGTTAGCACTCAATTATCGTCCCATGAAGGTTAATTGACATGCTTGTTGGAAGTTCAGGGTCTCTGTTAGCCTGACAGAGCCCGAGTGTACACATGGAGCTGCTCAGCTGCTGGTTGAGAGGGAAGGAGGAGGGAAGCTGTTCTGGCACTCTTGGCTTCAGCTTTAAATTGTAGCTGTGGACATCTAACTGTTCTGACAGTCCTGGGATATAACACTTTTCTTAGTATGATGGATTTGGGGCACAGGTCTGGTTGGGAAACTATTGTGTCTAGTTAGACATAAAGCACTGGAGCTGGTTTGAGAATCTGTTGGGTCTCCTTTTCCCTAAACACACTCACATAGGAACTGCTAGCCAATGAGGGCACACAAATGGAAGGAGGGGTAGAAGGTGGCTGGACTCAAGGCTGGACTCCTTTTCTGTCTGGGTCTCTCACTGGAAGTTTGCAGAGGAATTGTGCCATAGAAATATACTGAAACCCAAAAGAGAAAATGCATCTATAGTTTTAAGAAAAATATCCTAACATTTTCTTGTGTCTTTTGAGTATTGCTTAACCTCAACCCTAACTCATGTTCTAATAACTTTAGCTTCTGCCTCTAGTCAGTCAAAGGATAGCCTCCAAGAAATATCATTTCACCTTAGAATGACAAATTCCTGGCTAACCCTTGTTCAAGAGTTATTGAGGCCACACAATGTTTTCTGAAGGTGAACTTTATCAAACCTTGCCAGAGAATACTCTTCAAGAGGGGGGTGTGTGTGCTGGTTTTGTTTTCTGTGCTTTCCAAATAAAAAGATGTTCAGATTGAATGATTTTACTTATCTGTCCCAATACTATGGATGTCTGTTTTGGATTGGTCCTAAATCCCTGAAGCCTCCATTAGGGCCTTTGTCACATTGTGAATTAAAAATGCTTTCTCTTGATGGTCTGAACTCATTTGATAAAAAACTTGGATTGTTTCACTGCCAAAGTAGTGCAAAAACTTTTCCCTATAAAATTCATTCAGGAATTTAACTTAAATTATCTCTTAAAAAAAAAAGATTAGGCTGAAGCACACAGGCTATTAAAGCTAGTCTGAGTGATGTTCACCCTAACTGAGTTTTTATTATTAACATATAGTCCAAAGCTGCTACATGAGAATCCAACTAATGGTGTTACCAGCTAGAGCTCTGGCATGGTGCTTCCGAAACAGTGGCATCTTCTCTGATATGTACACAAGTATGGTAGGACTGATCCAAAGTACAAGGTCTGGATTGGTTTTAGTAAGTAATCAAGGAGTGTTTGTGTCCTGTGTTTTAAGGGAACTCGCTAAAGAAAACTGAAGATCATGTCTGTGCTAATAAGCCTGTGCTTTAAGCCTCAGTTTGCAAGATATGCGTCTTGGTTAGAAATTGGGCTTGTTTATAGTCCAGTGAGTCAACATTCGACTTCATTCTACACTTGGTTCTACGTGGTGAATTAGTTTTAGAACAAATTTCAGGCTGCGAGAGTGGTGGTGCAGGGTTAGGGGTTGTGGGAACTTTTAATCTGGGTTTAACTCAGTCCTAGGTTTCCAAGCTGGCTCAAAATTTCAGTTTCATATAAAGGATTTGCATGCCTAGCAACTGAGGCATTAGCCAAATTAATGTTTCAGAGCCACCTTGCTAAAGTGTGGGAGCTTTAGGAGCTCCCTGTCCACACCCAGGCTGAACATCTGTTGCATACAGGAAATGTGGATGTGGCTGCTTGTTGATAGTTGAGACTTTTTCTTTGTGTCTGTTCTAAACAAAGCATAAAATGTTGGTCTCCTCTTTTGTAGAGATGAAGATGACCTGAATGATGTGACTTCAATGGCTGGGGTTAATCTCAGTGAGGAGAATGCCTGCATTTTGGCAGCAAACTCTGAGCTCATTGGCACAGTGATTCACTCTTGTGCAGATGAACCATTTCTGTCTCTGGAAGCTCTTCAGAGTAAGATCTTGAACATAGGTGAGAACAAAGCACACACAGCAGATATGTATGGATGTATTGTTCCCTTGCCTCTTTCATCAGCCTGCCTCCAGTCTTTGAAGAAGGACCTGGAACTATTATGATCTACCATCTCATGTGTTTCCACCAAACAGTACTGAGTTTTCACTTCCCCTTCTAGGAAGCAACTGTCCTTTAAGGTTTTCTTTACACGGAAACAGTATGAAGCACAACCAGAAAAAAGAAACTGATGCCACTTTAACATGTGAGAAGTGAGCAACTTTCTTACTATTAAACCTAATGCAACACTTAACAACCATAAAGGTGCTAACCTCAAAACACTTAAATGTGCTTTTCTGTCTCAGCAGCTTCTAACTTGTTGCATTACACTGACTTCCCTAACAGTTTTTGCATTCGTCTGCCAATGTACTGTATTGACTAACATTAGGAAGAAATTTCAAACTTCCAATGCAGACAGAGCACAGCTTTGTTTATGACTCCCTTCATGGAAAAAACTTCTGTTAATTTTATATAAAAGAGATGTTTAAGCTGTTTGTCTGTATAATGAATAATACTGTGGAATGTATGATGAATGCCTGTGTTACAGGAGGTTTCTAATGTAGCTATCATTTCTTTTGAGCAAAAATAATAAGTGTTGCTTAGTAATGTTGTGTTAGGTCAGAGCAGGGAGCATGCAGTTGTGTAGCAGCACACTGGCTGGTCCCAGTTTGCTGTTTGTCATCAGCAAACTTCATGCTTGTTGCTCAGCTCCTTGCTCGTGCCCTCTGCCCAGTACTTGCTGTACTGGAACACTGAGTTTTACAGCTGGGCATCCAGGAAAACCTGAATGTACAGTCACAATTCTGTCGCAGTGGCTTAACCACGTGTTCACAAAGTCTTTCTGTTTCCACACACAGCAGCCAGCCTGTGACAAGCATGTAACCTGCAAATGCTGCCTGTGACCTTGATGCTCCTGCCCCAGTCAGCCAGATGTGTCATCTCGAGCTGTATGGGGCATAGAAAATGCTGTGTTACTAGTGGCAAAGGGAAAATGCACATCAGACCGGGTGCCTAGAAAATATTCTCAAAGTTCAGTTGAAGATGAATCAGTCATTTGTGGGAAGTGGCTATAAGGAAAAATAAAGAGCTCTGCAAAAACAGAGAGATTATTTCTAGAATAATTTGCTGGTTGTGGGTGTAAAGACATTGTGTTGAAGGATGGAAAATAGAAGCCTGGCTGTTTCATAGCTAGAGTGGTAGTTGTTCCAAATTAATAATAATAATCATAGCAATATCAATAATTCATGTTATAAATGATAAGTGCTTGTTTGCAAGGAAAGGAATGCTGCCAGGGAGTAGAGCAATTAAGAAAGTTAAGATGTCTGCTTTTGAATCGAGCCATCTCTGGATTAAGAAATGTGTGTGTAGGGAGGTTTTGAGGTTTGGGGGAATTTTATTTTGTCTTTGAGTTGGTGTTTCATTAATCTGATAGTCTAGTGAGAAGCTGCAGTGGAAGTATTGCGAGGTGCTTGAGCAAAATGAGCTTTGCACTCAGTTAAGTTACAGGCCAGTGCTTACTGATCAAACAGGGGAATGCTTTGATTGTATCTGGGAAAAAACATTCTAGGTTCTCCCTGCCTTGTGAGATTGTCATTCATTTTCAGTTACAGTAGCAAAAGCAAATGAAATAGGTGATTAGTTTTTTTACAGTGCGCTGTTTATCCATTCTTAACACTTCACTTGGCAGTAAATACTGAAATGGGTTTTGAAGGCGTGCTGTGTATTGCATCATAAAGTCTTACAGCTGCTGTAAATGCAGTGCAGGGCAAGGCAAAGTGCTTCTGACAGGTACAGCGTATGAGGCATGTGGAGCTGCTGCCTGCCGTGCCCACCAGGGAAAAGCCGCAGCCGCCCAGGTGTCTCGGGGAGCCGCGCTGAGTGATGGATGGTGTCAGCCGAGGGAAGGCTTCTCCTTGGCAGCCCGCAGCCGCGCAAGGTCGCAGAGGTGATGCCCAGCTCTGCGTGCAGGGCCAGCACAGCCCTGCCTGGAGCTGGCACCAGCCTCGGCCGCAGCTGCTGAGACGCTGAGATCCAGCAGCAGCCCGGGAGGAAAGGTTGAAGGTGGCGGCAGGATGAGCACGGCTGGGCTGGAATCCGCGCTGTCCCAGCGGCTGCTGTGGCTCCCTTGGCTCTGGCTGCCCCTGCCGGTCGGCCGAGGCACTTTGGAGGGTCTCGTGTGCCTGGAGTGCGCTGCAAGACCCATTCCTGCTCGTCAAATAAATGTCATGAGTTGTTAACAAGCACGGTGTCAAGCAGGGCAAAATGTAATTCTGTATTTTTTTAATTACTGGAATTAACAGAATATGGCACTAATTTCTACAGCTACTGCTTCTCCCCCTCCCTGAACATGAAGCTTGATTTGTGTTCTTATTAACTTTGTCCTATAAATGACCTTGCAAGGAGAGTGGTTCTGGAGGCTAAGTGAAACAATGTCTATATTTTCTGAAGCTCCAGGCTAAGTTTTATTAATGTAATGTCTAAGATCTTTGAAGTTGTGACTTTACCAGGAAAATCATAATCTCCAAACCTTTATTCATAATGGGTATGACTTCCAGGGGGAACAGAATACCTGCTGTGCTAATTATTTCAATTATCAGCTACTACTAAAACACGTAATGGATTTTCTCTGCTTCCACAGGTAAAAGGCATGACATTATGGAACTTAACTCTGATGTTGTGAACTTGATCTCCCACGCTACACAGGAAAGATTACGAGGGCTCCTGGAAAAACTAACTGTAATTGCTCGGCACAGAGTATCAACCCACAAGGTAAAAGAAATCATTAGCAAGTTTTGCTCAAAGTTTTCCTGCTTTGCAGCCTTGAAGGTAAACCTCTTCCAAGTGTGGGCACATCACAGGCAACATTTGCCTTCTCAGTATCTACCAAAGGCTGGTTTTAGCTGTGTCTAGCCCAGCATATAACTGTTCCATTTGATTTGCTAGACAGGTGCTCTTAAAACCCAGCATAAGACTGAATGCATATTTTTCTTCTCTTCCATAGCAGTGGTGGCTGTTACAAAAAGTCTCTTACAAGGTAAATGGAAAGCTGATTTTGAATGCTCTTGATGGTGGGTTGATTTAGGGACTTGTGTTTTCTTTATGCATTTACTCTTGGTGGAATTGCAGTCAGTATTGGCTCAGTAAAAAGCCTTGGGAAACTGAATTGATTATTTTACTTTTGGAAAGTGCTCCATGAAGGCAGAGGCTCTTTTCATCTTAAGATTTTTTTGTCATCTTAAGTCTTTTTTTAGCTTCATTCAATATAAAGTATACTGTGTCCCAGTGAGCTAGTATCCCTTAAGATGCTTGTATGGTGCAAATGGGAAGTGATAATTTACTGGCCAAACCAGCTCTTTCTTTTTTTCTTTTGTCATTCAATAGCAAGATACTAATCCTTACATCTTTCAATGTGAAGCTGTTTTAGAAAAAAAAAAAAAAAAAAAGAGAAGCAAATGTATCTGTCAACTCTTAGTTTCCTGTTTGTTCAGGTTGAGCTTTTTTACAAGAACTTTATACTTAATGAAATTTAACAAGAGCAACCAACTGATGGAATAGGAATTATTTTTGTACTGAACACTTTTTATTGGTTTTTCAGCACTGGAGCAGCAATAGTAAAGAGGGCAACTATTTGGAAACTTCTGAGTATTTATGGTGTTTTCTGGAGCAGTAGGAGTACTTCCTGGAAGAAGATGTAAAAGAAAATCAATACAGAACAAGTACATAGTTCTGTATGAAAAGACTTCAGAAATCTGCACTTGTTGTATGTTGTTTTCTCCAAAATGGGAGGTACTATTGAGCTTGTGAGCAAAAAGCTGAAGTCCAGAGTAACCAGTAGGACACAGTGTCTTGCAGACACCAAGAACAGAAGGAAATGGTTTTGGACAGTAGGCTGGATAGGGCTAGTTTCTTTCTCATTGAACTAAAGCAATAGAAAAACAGGTTTTTGTCTGATTGAATTGCCAGAAGCAGTGATAAGATTATAAGATTGCAATAAGCTGGCTTTCTTTTCCTCTTTTCTCAAAAGCAAAACAAACAAAAAAAATCAAAAGTAACAGGCACAGTAATCTTAGAGGCACAGATACCCTCTTTTGTCAGGAAGATGGTATTATGTGACAGAGGAGTGTCCTACAGGATTACCTTTGTGAGCAATGCTATTGTGAGAGATACTGACAGGCTTTTAGGAATCTAAAGTTCAAGAAGAGAGCACTGCAGGGTGCTGGAGTCCTGTTATGTATTAATATAGATATTTATACAGGCCTGTATTCCATCTGCCCTGGTGCTTACCCCCTGTTCTCTTTTCCCTCATGGCTTTTGATTGGTACCCCTGCACCATGTGGGCTACATCTATGCCAGATAAATTCCCAGAGTCTTTCCAGGAGGGTTGGGTGGTTGCTCCATAAGGGGTTTTGTACTGGCCCATCTTCATTACAAAAAGACAGCAATAGAGGTAGTTGTGGTGAAACCAAAGTAACTGTTGTTAGGGTGGGAGTTGGTGTAAAAAGGCCAGTAATTCATGGGATCATAGTCTGGAAACTCTTCTTCCCAGTTTGTTCAGCTCATGCCTAGCAGCTTTCACCTGATAGATAGCCCTGCAGAGAGAGTGAATTGGCAGGGTAAAAGCTTCATGCTATGCCATCACATAGACTTGTCAACTTTAGTAATTTTTTTTGTTAAATTTAAGAAAATAAATTAAAATTAGACTTAATTGGGATAAAACTATGATGGTGATCTCTTTATATGAAGTAGGAATAGCCTTTCAGATGGTTGGGAGCTGCTTTCTGTGATGCAGCTCTTGTTGCAGCACTCATGTAGAGCCTTTGGAAGACCATAAAGGGAAAGGGTTTTAGTGTGGATTCATCCCAGCATGAAAGAGCTGCCATGCTCCTGTGGTTGGAGGCCCTGAGCTCATGGCTCCAAGAGGCATGGTGTGGTGCTGAGCTATAAATGATGCTCCAAGAGAACATTTTCCCCTCATGCAGTAGCACTGAAACACCACAGCATTAAGCTGCATTATCTGTAGGGCCGTGGGATGTGGGGGATAATGCTTCATCATAACAGCCCTGGCTACAAGTCATGATACAATGGGGCACAATGTAATGTTTTCTGTGTCAGCAATTCCCTGCTGAATGACCACAGAGATGTTCATTGAGTAGGACAAAATACAACTGGAGGTGTTCCTCTTCTAAAAATTCCTGAAATAAGCTATCTTAAATCAGGTGATGAGCTGAAATACTGTTACTGAAATAGATGCATCTATTTCTTGTCCCATATAGGCTCATGGTAGTGCATTGGGGAGCTTCTGCTTGAGAGACTTACATTGCTGGTTGGTATAGGGTCATGGATTTGTCTTAAAATGTGTAAATATCTGGCTATTCCAAAGCGAAACACTTCTAAACTTTGGAAAAAATAATCTTCTGGTACTACAGCTTTCTTGTTTGTCCTTTTAAAAGGATTGTGGCATGGTGGTGGATTATTATAAACTGCTGCTTCAAAACAAGTTGTACTGATGTACTGAGAGTGACTCAGAAATAGCTTATGCTTTGTGAGGAGCAATTAAAAAAGACTTGAGCATTAACAGAAGTGGAGAGGAAAAGGTTTGTTGGACTTTTTTGCAGAGCCACAGACACTGCTTGGGCAAGTCTGTGGTTGCAGTCTATGGTGTGTTTTGAGCCACAGTTGGTAATATGTGACAATGAGGTGGCTCATTGAAAAGGACCAAACGTAATACCAGAAAAGGGATTGATTTCATGCTCTGACTCAGTTGTGAAAATTCAGATCAGGAGACAACAATGCTCCACAAGAAAACTTTACCTTTCCTTCTGTCTTGTCATAGTGCACAACTGGGTGTGAGAAGAAGAGTCTGAGTATAGTATCCTTGAAAACTAAAAAGTGAATAACTGAAGTCATGGATAGTCCATATACTTAACATATAACCTTGCCTAATCCTGTGCTTCTTTTAGAATAGTTGTGTGTCAGAATTGTTTCATTACAATGTGTGACTGGTGTAAGATAGAACGAAGAGACTCTGAAAGTACATGGTGGTTTTGGCTGATGAATGCCCCAGGATAAATTTCTCAGGGAAAAAAAAGGCAAGTTCACAAAGTAACAGAGAAAGAAGACAGCTGTAGGATGTGCACTAAAAAGTGGTACAAACAGGTGGCACAGACATGCCTCATCTAGAATGGGCTCCTTGTCTTGTGTTGCCTAATTGCCATCTGGCCAACGCATGGCTCAAGAAGTCTGTCTTTGGAAAAGCAGAGTAGTAAAACCAAGCTTTTCATTGCCAGTTCACCATGCTTTGGATCTTTCGTTTCTCTGCCTCTCTGAGCTAAAGTAAATGTCAACTCAGGCTTTCCAATGGGGGCAAAAATAGAACATAAAATAAACTACTGATTGCTATTCTTGAGACCAAAAGGACCTCAGTCCTGTTTCAATGCCTGTGTGTCCAGTCATTGTTGGACTAAAACTAATCATCACTATTCACTGGCCCAGCTTCGTACAGGTGGCTGGACCAGATGACTTCCCTAGGTTACCTTTCAACATAAGCTATCCTGGGACTTGAAAGATTCACTGAGGCAAAAATACCTATTCTTAAAGCTATAACAAACCAGATATAATATATTTCACCTTCTTCACCCCTAAGATTCATTATAACTGGTTCCTGACCATCCCTCCAATACATAAATAATCTTTTTGGAAATACCAGATGATGTTTGTTTCAACTTCTGCGTTAAATGGCGGAAACTAGAACTCAAAGCACTAGAAATTTATAATGTCAAATCCTTTTTTTTTTCTCTTCAAAGGAGAAAAGATATTATGCCCTGCTGCTTTACAATTCTTTTTTTTTCCCTGACATGTTTACTGGATAATAAGTTGGTGGTTTAAAACAAAATTTCTTCAGTCTAAGGTTAGGGAAGACTTCTGTTATTATAGTCAGTATAGACTGGATGTTGTTAATGTCACTTGTTCAATAACCTCTTACTAGTCACAGACACCTGGAAACATGCTTCAGTGGCGAGGAGACATGTAAATAACTACCTACCACCTGAAGTCTTTATAAAACAGCCCATACTTTTCAGCTTTGAAAAACAGTGTTGTTCTTCTCAGATTGTTCCCATTAGGTTTATGAGCTCCTGGTTGTCTATAGCAAGTTCTTTTTTCAGGGGAGTGACAAGTACATCATATGTAGTGACACCAGAGCACAACTGAGATTTCTTGAGAAGCTCGATCACCTAGAAAAGCAGAGAAGAGATGAAGAGGAACGTGAAATGTTGCTTCGAGCAGCCAAGGTAAGACTCTGGGTTTCCAGGGAAGTAGTCATGTCCTCTTGATTGGTGACCATCTTTGGGTTTCTCTTACTTTTGCTTTAAATATAGTAACCATTAATTCTGTCACTGAAAATCTATAATGTTTAGGACAATTGCAGGTATATAGAAAGGATTTAACCTATTTACATTTTTTCAAAAGTCCACAAGAGTTCTTTGAAATGTGTGGTGGGTGAACTACTTTTTTGAGATTGTTTCTACTGGTCAACATGAAGTAAAAATCTATGAATGTCCTTCCTGTATCTCTTTTTGTCACTGAAACAGAAGCCTGGTGAGATCCACCACCCTTGCATGTGTATTTGTTTTCCCTTTTCAGAAGGCTAGCCTTGGAGCTGGTTCCACAGCATCCATGAATTTCTGATGGAGCTGTTGCTAGTACAGAATAAGTTTCTTCTCTCTTCCTTTCCCTCAGGAAGAGGAGGGAAGAAAAGCTATGACAGTAGATGTTGCTCCATCAGCTGTGACTTGACCATCTTCTGTTGGTTCTTTTCTTTTGGTTTTGTTTCAAGCCGAATTCTGGAGCTGCTTAGGTGGAAGCCTAGTCTAGAGCTGAACGAACAGTGTTGTGCTTGCATGAATAGAACTCCCTTTCTTTCCTATACTTCCTGTCCTTTTTAAGTGTCTGCTGCTGACATGAACAACATCATGCCTAGACTGGACCTGACTGACAGTGTTAGCATCATTTTCAGCTTAATCCTGCCTCTGGCTAGAGCAGAGGCAGCCGGCCCAGATGAGGAGGGGTGTGCACGTATGTGCGTGGAGGGGGATGGAAGCCAGTCTGGATTGAGGCATTCAGCCCTGGAGCTAAATCTTTCAATCACCAGAGAAAACTGTCATTTATTAAATATTTAACAGATAGGATGGTGTTTGGACTCCAGAAATTTCTATTCAATCTTTATCTTCTTTCTTTGGTAGAGCCGTTCCAATAAAGAAGATCCAGAGCAACTGCGGTTAAAGCAGAAAGCGAAAGAGGTAGGAGTTTGCAGTTACCATGCTTGCCTTTGTGTGTTGAGAGAAGGTTGGCAGCCCTGTCCTGGCAATTAGGTCAGGGTTTATTTTGCTGCTGCATACCATTTGCAGAGGCCTTGGGGAAGGACAGGAACTGCCACAGGCAAGGGCAGTGCTTCAAATGAGGTCAATGAATTATGAGCTCTCTTTTTTCAACATTTTATTTTTGCAGTTTCAGTCCTGTCTCGAAACAGTCCTTTGTAAACTGCAGCAGCACACTTGGTAGGAATATAATGTGGGATTAGAAAAAAAAAAAAAAAAGAAACTTTGAGATTTAGCATCTGGGACTGTACAATAGGCTACATTTTTCCAGGGTAATTGTTCGTTTTGTAAATCTGATACTGCTTATAATTCTTTGGCTGGGAGGCGGTACTGGGATTTAGTTTTAAATGGAAAACGCCTCTGGCTTTTAATTTTCTGGGCCCAGCAGTTTTCTGTTCTGGAATGGAGCCCTTGTTTCACACAGTTCATGTTTAGCTGCAGGGGTTTTAGTTTATAGCTTAGACTGGTTAAGCTTTTACTCCCAGAGGCCTCTGCATAGCAACTGTAGAAATCAACAAATAAGTTCATTTATGTCTGCAGCCTCCTCTCAGTAGCTGACTTTTTACATTTCCCAATATCCATTTCCTGACTTTTCTAGCCTGAGAGAAAAAAGCTCCACTAATTGGAGCTTATTTTAATTGAGCCTTAATATTGGATCTCACTGGAGTTGCCCTCAGAGCTACTGGGAACAGAATGAAATGAAAGTACCTAAGGTTGAAGATGTGTGTGCGTGTGTATGTGTGTGTGAAATTTTTCACTTGACCTACAGATTCTTGTCCCTGCTGAATAAATCATCAAGCCTGTTCACATTTCTGATTAAGGATCTGACAGCAGACGATAATAAAGACAATTGAGGTGTGAGACGTGTGATACAGAGCTGAAGAAATTGGTTTCTATAGTTACTTGACTGATTTCATGCAATTTTTAAGGATCTTTGTGCTAAATGAGAGTGATTTTTCTGAGCAACCTTTTTCCTTAACTGTGCCTCTTGAACTATGAAATTTGTTGTTGCTTAACATTGCTGCACTTGGCTCCTAGGTGCCAGCAGCAGCAGCAGGTTATTTATGAATGCTTTAAAGGCCCTTATTGTTTGGATTAATGTAGGAGCCCAGGCAAAACAAATGGAAATCCAGTAAAATAGTATTTGAATCAATGCTCTGGATTTGCACCACAGTAGATGAAATTTGTAAAATTAAAAAGAAGGAATTGCTTTACTATCTATCTTTTAATTCTTTGTTTCTGCTTACAATTCTTTCTTCGTTGCTACAATCTGTGAGTACAAAGTTGCCCTAAAGCCCTTCCCAGTTTGCCTCTAGTGCCACCAGGATCAACAATCAGTGGGTGATGCTAATCTGTCTTGTTTTGTAGGTGACTTTACCTCTGCATCATCTGATCGTTTCTAGCTGTACTTTCTTTTCATAAAGACTGCAAAGTAATTCATTTATGCAGCTTCTTTTCTCTTGTTTTCTGAACAATAATGTGTAAAATCATTAAAAGTACTCTGTGTTTTGCATATTTAGAGCACAAAGAAGGTTAGATTAGATTCAGTGATATTTTTCATGAGATCTCTCTTAAAAAGTGGCATAGTGGTGTACAAAAAAATGAGCCAACAGAGCAGGGAAGGCATATAAGTTTAGTGCTTGGTGTTCTAATATGTCTTGAGTTCCCTCCTTCAGTGAATCTCATCTTGTGCCAGACTAACACAACCTGCATCACTCTTTGTCCTGTGTGTTTCCCCATGCTGTGCTGCTCCCAGAATGACAGTCTCCAGCTGCTCCACCAGAAGAAGAGGAGGCAGATGTGCCTCTTGGGGCAGCACAGATCTTTGTGTTGGTATTCACTTAAAGAACTCTGTCCTGCTCCTTTGTTCTCCAGAGAATGAGGCAGCCAGAAGCTTCTCCAAGCTTCACATGCAGAATGGGGACACCCACCTTCTGTGCCAGGGGTGCTTTTTCATCTGGGACCATCTCAAGATGGAGAGTGGAAATGAGAGCACATGGAGCTGGAAAAAATTAGCACTTTATTGACAGTTTGGAGAAAACTGGTCAACATACATTTGCATTAAAAAAATGCAAGCATGAATAGGACTGGAATAAGAGCAAAATAAAAATCAACAAATGTCCTAAGACTAAAACTGGTAACACAGAAGCATGGTGTACAGTGGGATGAAGGCTTGAAATGGCTTACCCTTGTCTATCTTGTCTTGCCATGTTGTGGTTATAGTCTGTTCCTAGTAACCAAACTTGGAAACTTTGATGCCTCTGTCATCTGGAATCAGATCCTTTCCAGGTCACTCCAGTCGAGTATCTGCTGGAAAGCCTCATCTGATTGTCTGCTTATAGTTATTTAAGCATTAATATGGACCTGTCTTCCTCAAAGCTGTCTTTTGTATGTTGATGATGACCCCCTGGAAGAAGGAAGAGGGTGTGGAGTAATGGCACTGCAGCATGTTCTAAAGCAAAGTTTCCCAAAATGCAGGGTGTACATCCTGACAATGAATACTTATAAATCCAGGATGTGCTGTCATCCAGTAGCTGGAAGCAACATCTTAACATTGCTGGAAGTACATCCAGAGACTCTGCAGTGGATTCTTTTATCCAAACGGCTATACATAATTGCTGTGACCTTTTCATCCCTTTTTGCATGACCTATTGCCTCAAACTTCCCCTATGCTAAGTCATTTACTTTCCTATATTCTTAGCCTATGTAGCTTGCCATGAATTAAGTCTGTATTTATTTCCCTCTTTCACCTGTTTCAGCAGATTTTAATACCTATGGAAAGTGCACATTCCTTCTGAGACAGCTGCAAGGCTTGCCCCAAGCTGCTGCTTTGTGCACTCAAGAATTTTGTCCTTGCTCTCCTCACGGACCAGCTCTTTGTGCAGTGGCGTTCCTGCAGTCTGGGTAAATTACCCCTGTTTTTCATTCTGCTTTGTCTGCCTCTTCAGGCTGAGGGGATGCAGCCCTCTCGTTGTCCGTGATGTTTGCACTATTAAACCCTGACTTTTTTTAGGTGGCTTCTGCTATTTCCTGTTCTACTTTCCACAATGCTTCCAGTTACAAAGAAAGTGTTCAGTCAATGTGATTCTTGTTGCTGTATTTATAGTTTATCTGTGGCTTCTTCCCCTTTCCTGAAATGAGCTTTCCTAAATTGAGTAGGTGTAGGATACTGTCAAATGTGCAAGCCAGCCATATGAACAGTTCATCGCAGAAGACCTGTAAAACTGTCAGTATTAAACAGTTGTAGTATAATTCTAAATATAAACTCTGATCCCTTAGAATTGTTTAGTTTGGAAAAGACCTCTAAGATCATTGAGCCCAACTGTTGCCCAAGACTTGGCAGTGCTGGGTTCATCACTAAACCCTATTCCTAAATGCCACATCTAAATATGTTTTAGATCCCTCCAAGGATGGTGACTCAACTACTTCCTAGGATAGCCTGTTCAGACACTTGACAGCCCTTTTGGTGAAGGAATTTTTCCCAATTTCTTTGTACTCCTGTTCATCTTCAAAATGAGTGCTTTTGTAGTACAGCTTCAGGAAGCTTAAGGCTGAGCCTGGGCAAACCTTTCAGAATGTATCTGGGCAAGATACCTGCTTGGTGTTGAGCAGGTGAAGAGGTATTTTACTGAGAGCATCTTTGCTTATTTCCATAGTAGCCACCTTTATCCCTGCTCTTACCTTGTGTCACCTTGTCAGCGCATAAAGGGGAGCAGCTGCATCTTGAGCTAGGGGAGGAGTGTGTGGAGCAAGCACCTGAGGGACAGCAGATCTGCCTGCCCCATTCTTTGCTCTCTCAGCAGAGAGTCTGTTCACTTGGGGTTGCACAGATCTTCCCACTCCTTATTCTCACCTGCTTGATGCACTCGTGCATTTTTTGACACAGATACAAGATGGCAGTAGATGAGATGCTGAGAAAATTCAATACCTTTAGTATCAGCTGACTGGGAGGAAAATGGCAAACCCTAGGGTTTTTGTAGAGACAAAACAACCCCTATAGAAAACATCAAACTAAGAGCCAGCATGATTCCAGTGTGTTCTTGGTCTTACCTAGTAATGACTGAATTTTAGTTGTTCTGTAGTACCTTTTCAACAGTAATCATTTTTTTCCTCTTTATATAACCTAACTCCCTTATTTCCTCTCACACTCTCAGGTAACAAGTTACTGTAACTTGGTGCTTTGCTGCTTACCCTACCCCACCTCCAACTCACACTTTCAAGCTGTTTTGTTTTCTTTTTCCTCTTGTGCTGCTTCTCTATCTAGTCTTCTGGACCCAATGGTTCAAATTATTTTAGACCACTCTTGTGGCAGGGCAGACATTAACCATAACCTCTCAAAAAAGCAAGTACAGATCACTGCAAACAAAACAAGATTTCATTGTTGTCAATTGGCTTTTTTTATGAGCCTTCGGTGGCAGCCTAAGAGCTTCTGCCTAATTACCTGATTTATATCATCTTTATTGTTCTGTAGTGTTTCTTACCTGCTTCTGCATGTTTTGAAAAACAAAAGAACCAAACCATGATAATCAAAGAGAAACATTTCATTAGCTGCAGTGTAGCCTTACAAATTACAAATGGCAATCATCAGAGATTCAGTGTGTTACAAGTCTTGTATAGAAAGTCAGGAATAGAAATTCGATGATGTGTTAGATTATTGGGTGAGCTACAAAGCAAACCAAATGCCTGTTTGTGACACTCATATTGGTGTTTTGAAGGAATGTAAAAAAAGAGCAGCTGAGACACTGCCTGATACCCTAAAACCATCTGCCTGAAAGATGGCAACAACTATCTTCAGTGAAAGACAGAGAAACAGCCTCTCCCCTGCCCCCCAAATTCCATTAAGTGTGTTCCTGGATTTGCAGCCTTTTCTCAGTTTGTCTGAGAGACAGAGAATGAACAAAAAACTGGTTGTAAGTATGACCTTGGATTAGAAATTTGCTAATAGAAAAAACTTTAGGGCTGAAAGTACAAAAAGAAAATGATAATGAAGATCCAGAGAGTTATCTGCCAAGAAGAGTTGGGTGGACTGAACGATGAGATGGACAGACCTGCCTGCTGTTGGTCATTGAACAGTCTTCTAAGTGATAGCATCTGAAGCAAAACCTGTGGACTGTGTTGCATTGGTGTGGGGTCCTGTAGTCTGTTTCTTGTCCTTGCAGCAAAATTAGGCTAAGCAGGGTCTGAAAGCACACAGAGAGCTTGATGGTGGATGCTGGACACCCAAGAACTTCCCTGGGCCTCCAAGTAAGGCAAGCTGATGGGACTGCACAGGGGAAATCATGTTCCAAGTGTCCTAGAAAACACAGAAATGTATCAATAATGGTTAAGCAAACAAAAAAAATGGGTAAAAGGAAATACACACTCCAGCACATTGGAAATTCTTACCAAGAGTGGGCAAAATAAGGGGTCAGGAAGTCGCTGTGCCCTGGATTTTTTCCTCATGTGGAGTTAATTATATATTAGGAAATATCAACTCAAAATGCCATTTTTTTCCCTCCTCCTACGAGTAGATTACTTTGTGGGTGTCCTGGAAAACTGTTCTGTTGTTCTGCAGAACATTTAATTGCAACCTCTTAGACAGGCAAAGCACTGGTCTTGGGGCACACAGCTACGGTAGGGCCTGTCCTGCCACTGAAGCAGGTATGTGGGATATTAACCTGAAAGAAATCTACAGTACTAAATACAGCTCTAAGTCAGGGCTGCATTTCAAACCAGTGCATGCTATTCTGCCTTTCTGCTGTTAAATCTAAATTACAACAGAGGGAAAAGTCAGTGGAAACTAATTGTATGGCTAATTAAAACAGTTTGAAAGGGAGCAATTGCAAGAAGAGAAATTGCATTATAGGCAAGAGGAGAGGATGGTAAATGTTTAAATATGCAGCCTCCAAGTGTCAGTTTTCCTCAGAGAATGTCCCCCATATGAGAAGTCTGCTATTCAGCTGCGTTCAACCTGTAGGGCAGAAAATTTTGTATAGGAAAGGTAGAGGCTGGAGGCAGTAATGCTCATTGAGCTTTATGACAACCAGTGTGAGAGGCTTGGGATTGAAAGCAGATTTTAAGGTTTATTTTTCATTTTCTTCTCAAGTTCCTTAAAATGCTTAAAGGGAATGTGAAAAAAATTGCAGTTCTTTCTTCCAAAGACAATGAAGAGAGAAGTGACTGAGAGCAGTAGACAACTTTCAAAGCACTAAACAGAGCACATAATGAAACCCAGTGAAACCTTGCTTGAAAAAGCTGGTCAAAAAGAGAGAATGGATACAAAAAAGAGAAAAGTCATTTCAGTGGTATAAGTGGACCCATTAAAAAGGTATCTCAGTATTTAGTTCATTAAAAATACACAGTAAAGGGCAGTAAAAGGCTCAGAGAGGTCCTGAGGTTTCTCTTTGACAGATGCAAACTAGAAAAGGTAGACATTGAAATTTGGTCACAGTTTCTGTGACTTTTACTATTTGTTAATTTATTGTTTAGTTTCTGTATTGAGGGAGCTGATAGGATTGGGAGCTTCTGTCTCTTTTGTGTGCCTATAGTCCTTTCTTTCCCCCCCTCATCCTCTGCAAGTCTTATAAAAATTCTTGTTCATCTACTTTAGTGCTTTTATTACTCCTGATGTACTTATTGCTGGATAACACACATAACCCTTAGGCATACATTAAGTTGTCTTCAGCCTTCCCTGGTTTCCTTTCCTGCCAGTTCTTCTGTTAGTTTAAATATTTATTTAATCTGTCCTGTACTCCATCTGCCTGTAATGTCATATCTGGAGACATCCCCACTTTTTACTTAATATTAAACCCAGTATCTTGTACATGTACTTTTAAGTATTTCTCTTATATTAATTATAACCAAGTCCAAAATTGTGGTGTTTAGCCACATCTGTCTTGCCAGCATTTTTTCTGAGCTCATTTACATTCATGGGGCTGTATTTATTTATTACTGCATTGCCAAGACAATTTTTTGGCTTTTTTTTTCCCCAGGCATAAGTTCCTAGTGTTCAAACGAAGAGAGATTTCTTTACTCTGCTCCTCAGATTTGTTTCCTAGTACTTTGTACATTGAAGTGCCTGCAGAAGCAGACAGTGGTATGAATTTCTCATGCCAGCACGATGCTGGCGTGTCATCTGCTGGACAAGGGCTGCCTGTCTGGCTTTTCTTTAACCTCAGTCCTGTTACTGCTCTGGGAGCCCTGGCTAAGACCAGTGATCTCATCTCTACTTGTAGAAAAACCTTCCCTGGTAAATCCGTTTTTTGAGGATCTAGAGAGCAAATGTTTCATGTACTTTGTCCTCTATGAAAGCTTATATCAAATATCTGAATCCTGTCCTGGGGACTTTGTGACCAGACACAAAGACTTTAATCTACTCTTTTTTCCAAGGTGAACTTGTATTCAGCTAGATAACACTCTTTTTTTCCCCCACCTTTGATAATACATCCACCTTCTGCTGTACACATCATGGATTAGCTGCTGTGAATTAGTTTATTTATAGCAGCGTATACTTTTCATCAGTTGTGTTTAAGGGATATTCTTTCTCTAGGGAAAGCCTTAAGATTTGCATAACTTGCATTATTGAGGCTCTGATAAGACAGGCAACCACATTATCATGTACTTTGTAACCAAAAGGGTTTAAAACCAGTCTGCAGTATTGCTTTAAGTAAAAGTTTCAGCATCTTATAGGTGAAGTACTTCTTGTCGTCTTATACAACTTGAAATTTATTTTTTAATATTAAAGTGCCTCAAAAATGTCGTTGTGTAACAGTAAAAATAGATTTTGCGTATTTTCTGAAATGTGGTGTGTGAGACATGAGAGAGTTTCTGTGAGCAGGAAAAAAAATACTTTTCTCAGAGGATTGAGTGAAGAACAGAGAGGTCAATTTTAAAACCTTTCATTCTGTGTGATTACAGCCATGCTGCAAATGCCATTTCACTATAAGGAAGGACTTTAAAACGTACCTTATTTCCTGATTTCTGCTGCAGGTCAGATTAACTAAAATGGTTATTGTGTCACCCTAGAGATTCCTGCTTGCTGCAAGACCAGACTTTAAACCCTATTTTTATTATTAAAAAGGCCAGCAGCAACAAAGTCTATTTTACAAGTTCTGAGACGTTTTCATAGCAATTTGATCTTTATACACAGGTTTTTAGAACTCTTTGTACTGCAATTCTTAGCATATGTGAAATCGGAAAGGGGGGAAGGAAGCATGAACATTCATTTGCCACTTGCCTGGAACCCACCCCCTCTTATTGCCCTTCTTGGGGAATGAATTTTGAATAGAGCATGTGTTGGGTTCTTGTGTTGTGATGGAAGAGCAGCATCTTTCAGCAGACTAAGTAGGTCAGGTTGAGGGGCAGCCTGCTAGTTTGGAGGTCCAACATATGGGGCAGCTCCCCCCTGCTCCTCTGGAATTGCCATCACACACTTCAGTCTTCAAGGAAGAAGATCAATCTGTTGTCAAGATGAGTATGATGGTATGATTTCACCTGGGTGTGACAGTTCTCTTTGTATCCTATCATACTCAAAGACAGCAATGTTAATAAAACTGACCTCTAGAAGGGAAACCATGCAGCTTCTCTGTGTTATATTTTAATAAAGTGTATCTACCACTTTTGCTGCCCCTTATGCAGTGATCCTTCTTCCCTAACTTACATGCTACAAAACTAACCATTAAAGAAAAATTTGACTCCACACAGTCACCTCTTGCTCTTTTTCCTAATCTTGTTTAGGAAAATCTGGCAGTAGTTAGCCAGCCAGTATCCTCGGGTATCCCTTGACATTATCTGCCTGTCTTCTCCTTATCCTGTGCTTTTAACTGCTCACATAATGTTTAGACATTTAATCTGCAATTTTTAATGGAACAAAACTTGATGAAAAGATGATTTTGCTGGCTTCGGCAGGGTAATTTGGATGCCTGCCCATATCGCTTAACAGGGATCTGTTGAGTCCATTATAGAAATTGAGTGTTTAAATTCATTTGTCTTAATTATGTTCTCAGAAAAATCCCTGAGATGTGTAGAACGCAACAAGACTACGATTTTTTTTCTTCTTTTGCTTCAAACCCTGGTGAGATTCTTCATGATTTGAAAAATCCTTTGACTAGCTGGGAGGTGGAAAATGTATTGGGGAGAGCAGATGTTGATAATGATGTGTGATTCCAGCATTGTCTTGGAAACTGCCTGGTGGAAGATACATCAGTTCTGTTTCTAGAAAGCACATCTTTTTTTATACAGTCTCCCAAGTGTCATTCCCTCCTTTTTTACCTCTGCCAGCACTGCTCTCCAGCAGCATTGCTCCCTCCTGCAGTGTGTCTGTGCCAGCAGCACACTCGGTCCAGTAGAATTCCATGGGGTAATTGGTGATGGTGCCAAGGCACTGCCCAGTCCTCAACCAGAGCAGCATCCTGATGCTCCACCAAGAGAGCCTCCACTTGCCCAGTCCCCTCCACCCCGTGCTGATGCCAACCCAAAGCCCTCTTGGTATTTAATTCATAGCTCTGCCTTTTGTTGTCACACTTGGCCATGGCTGCCCATCAACAGCAGCTGTGAAAAGGAGAGAGGGGCTTATTTCAATGCTGCTTCAAGACACAGGTGTTCAGCAGCCACACGTTTTTGACAAGTCTAAGTGCAGTAATGCTGGTTAGTGTGTGTTTTGTAGGGTTGAGAGGGAAGGGGGATGTGTTTTCCAGTGGTTCCCAGGGATGGAAGCACCCAGTTGGACTAATAAAGGCTTTTGGTTTGTTTTGCATTGTCTTAAGTTTAATGGTTTTAAAAGTTGTTTTACTTTGAGTGTAATGGTTCCTTAATTAAAGCAAATCACCTTTCCCCTTCTGGTTTTCTTTTTCATTGGAGCCTTTAGGAGTTTAATCTCTCCCCAGAGGGGTGCTGTGTGCATGGCATGTTGCAGTGCCCCTTCTCATGGCAAGAAGACTGTGGTGTACCTGTGACCATTGTGATGGCTGAACTTCCTCCCTGCTGGCAGGAAGGAGTGCTTTACTTCTGCAGGGACTCTCCATAGCTGCCTGTAAGGAGGGGTGGCTCCAGGTGTTGGAGGCCTGGGCAGCTGGAAGTCAGCACATGACTCTGCCAAAAATCTCAGCATTTTATTGCTGAGATTTAAGGCTTACTCTAAGCATTTTATTGCTGCTGCCTTAATCTTTCACAGTTTGCAAAGTTTCAAATTTTTCTTTTAATTTATTTTCACTTTCCCCCATGTCTTATTGGCTGAAGTGTGTTACTGAATATAAAGATATGAGATTTACTCTATATATGAGATTAAAGGAAAATTTATCCTAAACATTTTATGCTAGTAAGCTGACTGGAGTTAACCTCAGACAATTGCAAAATACCAGTAGTTTGAAAGTTCATAGTGTGTAAAGTATTCCTGAAAGCAATCCTGTATATTTGGATAAAAACAAACTGACTGAATTAAGTAAATTTTGATAAATAAGGTTTTAATTGTGTACACTGCACACAAAAGCAAGAATAGTGTGCATGGTAAGTGAAGGATGGTGTCTAGCTTTGAAGAAATACTGCTGTATGAAGAAGTACTACTACAATAAAAGTCTACATTGGGTGATCAAAGATGACTTGCAAATAGTGCTGTTTTCAAAACTGAAACATACAAACCCCCTGAAAACTTTATTCTCAGCATATTTGTTAAAATCTCACTCACCCTGATTTCTGCTGAAAAACCCTGAGTCTTCTGGGGAACACTGTCCTTTTAGGAATCTTGCCCTGAAATACTGTTTTTATTTAAATAGCCTAGTTGCTGTAGTATCTGATGTGAAGCTGCCACCATCACTAAATTCTACTTATATAATGTAAAATAAGGCTTGTAACACCACCCACCTAGAAACCACCCAGCCAAAGTCTTTCACCCCCAAAACACTCCCCATGAACCCCAAAGTATTTCGTTGTTGTGGATTCTTCTTTATTTAAGTTGCAGCAAGTAGGGGACTTAACACCATGTAAGCTCAGTTGCAAGCTCAGTTGTTATCACCTGCTCTTCTCCTCTCCAAGTGGGATCTCTGAGAGCTGAAAAGCAAGCAAAATCATAGTGTTGCAAGCTTGGTAAGCAAGGTATCTGTATTGACTGGGTGAGGAAGTCCAGGTAATTCACTGGGTTTATGGTGGGGGAGTGGAGGAGATTTGGATGCTTTCCCACCCATGGTATGGTTGTACTTCAGTTTTTTTAAGATATGCACACCATCCATGCAGAGAATCCCCATCTGAGCAATCATCTGAGTCTTAATCTTCTTAGGGGAGGACATGGGCTACAGTTGCAGGTGAGACCATCCCCAGGCTGACATCACCTAGAGGTTTATGTTTGGAAAACCTTCTCCACCCATGCTCCAAGTTGGACAGCTGGTGGATCTGGAAGCAGTGTGTTTGTATTAGCAGGATGGCTGATCTAAGACAGTAAGTCTGTCAGCAGACTTGACTGGGTTGAACTCCAGAGCAGCTGGCATCAATAATTATTGAATAGAATGTATCTCAAAATACAAGAATAAAACTTTTTTTTAAAAAATTTATTTTAATGCTCTTTACTGTGGGTTTCTATCCCATCCCAAGTTTACCTAACCCAGGTGAAGGTTGTTTTTAATGATTTCTTAGTGTTCAACAGTTTTGGAGGTGAGTGAAAATAAACATGCAGTGTATCTCTGCCTTGCTTCAGATGTTCTTGAACATTCAAATATATACTGGGAAAATAAAGACTAGCAGTCAAACAGCAGCATCCTCTTAAATTGGGTAGTACAATGTTTCACAAATGCAATATTAAGTGTTGAGTTCAGGTGGTAGGGTAAATTGGGTATCTTGCTTGATAGGCAAGGAATTGAGATTTTGAAATAAGAATAAAACCAGGTCACATAGCCTGGTAACTTCAAATTTAATACTAATCCAGTTTCATAAACCAGTTCAGACCAAGATTTTCCATTAACCAGAAATAACAAACCTTATTTGTCAGAAGTGACCAGAAAGAGGGGAGGGATGCTGTGAAATACATTGTTTCTGAAGGAGCTACAGAGCTATCTGAAACAGCTCTAAAAAGAACATTTAACATAATGTGTGTCATAACTAATGTAGGTGTTTTCTTTTTAAATTAGATGCAGCAGCTGGAATTAGCACAGATGCAACAAAGAGAAGCCAACCTCACAGCTTTGGCAGCCATTGGACCAAGGAAGAAAAGACCATTGGATTCGTTGAACATTGGATCTGGGCTCGAGGTACAGACCTGGCTTGTAATGACTTGCATGGTGTTAATCTTCATACTGAATTACATTTATCTTTCCCTGTAGGAAGAAGTGTGAATTCTCTCACACAAAATAGTTTGTTGCATTCTGTAAGAAACCTAGTTTGTGTGTTAGGTGCTTGAAACGATTGTTTCTGGTAAATTTGATGGGAGTGTGTAATTGTGTGTTAAAGGAAAGACCACATAAGAGTGCTGTGTGTAAAGGACTAAATGAAATGATGACTCAGAGAAATTCCCATCTATAGTGGAGGGTAACCAAGCTGTGGTGGCCTTCCACAGTGGGCAATTGTCATGACTCCTTAGGTGAGTTCACAGTTCCTGGTTTGGATGGCTTTTGAAATGGTTCTTGATTTGACATTTGACTGTGGACATTAATCCATGCACAATGCATAGGGACTTTTCTCAAATATTCTGTGAGTTCACCTTGGCTAGGTTCTTCCTGAAAGCAGTAAATAAGTCAGTAAAGCTAGACCATTCACTTCCTGCAATGAGCCAGGTCATCTTCTGTGGCTCATGTTGGATACTGAAAGTGCTTTTAACAAACCTTTTCTGAGCAAATCTCTCAATGTGCTGAATAGTAAGGTCATCATTTTTGCTGGAGATGGGAGAAATTGGTGTTACAGCCAGTTTTGCCCCTCTATCATGGAGCCTTGATATTGCTCAAGTGAAAGGCTGGTTGCCCTGACATAATCACAACGATCAGGAGCCTGGAAAGTAACTCTTGTGTGGACGCAGTTGTGGTAAAGTTGTCCTTTCTGATGAACCTTCAGTCTTTTTCACTGTTGTTGTCTGGGAAGCTTAAATAGATGGTGGGATTGAAAATACTCTGTCATTTTAGCATAGCAGAGTCTGGGAGAACCTTGTCCTCAGTTATTTGCATTGTAACTGAGATAGTGGTGGCAGCTGTCCCATGGTTTCTTCTTCATCTGGACTGTGACAAGAGGCCTCACTAAGCAGGTGAGATAGACTTGTTTCAGTGAATTTTTAACTTATTTTTTTCCCTGACAGGGATGTAAAATTAGGTCTTTGAATACTCCCTGTTAACCACAAGTGAGGGAAAGCAATCTTTCTCTAAACAAGCTGCAGAAAGCAGCGTTCACAGCTTTTGAGCAGCTTTTCTTCTCTTCTTTGAAGTTTTTTTAATGCACTTTCACATGAAGCTAAATGTATGGTTATTTTTTTTTTTAATACCACTGGAAAAACTTGAAAAAATCAGTCTAGCACAAGAACAGTTTCCCCCATCCTTTTCTCATCTTCCCCCAAGCTTCTATCGGGTTACTATTCCTGTTCTTCATAGTGGTTTTCTGTAATTATTGTCGGATTTGTTTCTGAATATTTAACAAGTCTGCCTGTTAAGTACTTTTCAGTTATTTCTCATCATCTGTGGTATGTCTGCTTTATTAAAAGCTTCATGAGATTATGTGAGACAGATAACAGTGTTGCTGTTGAAAGCTGGTTATCCATTGTTTACTTTGCCACTTCAAAAGAATGTGGACACGGCACGCCTAAAACTGACCATAAACCTTGATAACGTTCCATTGTCACAAATTTACCTGATGTATTTTAAGCAACTTCTCATATGGTTGCCATACAGACTGATTTGTAAGGGCAGTAGGTGAAAGTAATTCTGACAGTGAAACTATTTTTGTTTCTTGCATGCAAGCTCACATTCCAGTGCCTAGTTCTTAGGCTTCATGCTACTGGAAAGCATTTCTCTGCAGACTTTTTTTTTTTTCTATTTTGTGAAATTATGCAGGATAGCAATCCTTGAGAAGGATGTTTAGATTTAAATGTTTTTAAGTGTCCCAATATATCTAAGCAGGATTTATAAAAGGCTTAAGACTTCTCATGTAGAATAAAGAATGGTTTTGACAAACACTCTCTAGTTCAAGAAGCAGAACATTTGTAATACATTCATGATAACATGGCAAAACATCCTGAGCAGTAAACAACATTCCATTCTTCAGAGATGAAAGGAGGTCTTTGAAACTGAAAGCAAGTACAATATGGCCTTAGGCTGATACACATTTGGGCATCTTTAAAATCATCTTTTTGGGCAACCTGTCTGAGAATAATTTAACCAGGCAGGATGTGCTTTTTCATTTCAAATTGCAAATACAGACAAAATACAGAGAGCTTTACTCTCAAATAATCTTAAATGTCAGAACTTCTAGACTGTGCAATGGCAAGTAAATCTGTGCACAATACTCCCGTGACATTTTTTATTATTTTTATTATTTTTATTTTTAAAGACTGATAACGTGGTAGACATGTACAATGGAAGAAGTTATTCCTAAATACGAATGATATTTAACATTATTGAGTGAAATCACTGATGCTAACTGGATTAAGATTTTAACTACAACTTCAACTTTCTTTGGATAATGTTCTTTGTACAATGTTTGTGTCTCCTATGACTGTGTCAGCTCTGTACAGCTTCTTTTTATGGTTGCCTACTGCAATGATTAAAGGAAAGGAATTGTTTCAAGCAATTATTGACGCAAACCAAAGCCCTAATGTATTTGGGCAGACAGGGAAGAAATAATCAGTTACAGTATGTATTAAAAAAGTGAAACTCTGTAAGCAAATTTGTCGTCTATTTGCCTTTCTTTATTCAGTACCAGAATGTAATGGATACTGGGAAAGTTCAGTTCAGCAGACTGGGTTGGTTGGATCTGCTGCCTGCTGTTGCAGTAAATGTGAAGGTCTTAAACCAGCATTTTAGGGAGCATGGTATGCTGACTTATCCACAAATAAGTATCTCTGTTTAACTGGGATGATTTTTCAGCCCAAGGTTTTCTATTTCTCCACACACCAGCACTGGGCTTTGCTCCTCTTCTGAAAAGTCTTTTTCCCAAGATAGCTGAGCACATGATTCCTGCACGTTCATCTTATTTTTAAGTCTGAAATTGTGCTTTACTTGGTCTTTCCAGGAGACCAATTATGGATCATTTTAATGTGGTAGCTAGAACATGTGGTGACACAAGCATGTGCTTTCCAGCTAGAAGCCTGCTTGCCAGCAGCCTCATCACCTCATAATGTAACAAGTACAGAAAGAGGCTCTTGTCCAGAGGAGTGCCTGGCAACTAATTTGGATCTAAAAGCAATATAAAAAGAATAATCTATATGTTGCCATGATTGCTTATGTATCTTGAAAGTTGAAATAGCAGTAGGGACAAATCCATGATGATCATGGAATGAAAAAATAAGGCTAATGCTCTAGGCCTAATTAAAAAAAATAAAAGGCAGCAGTATAATGGGAGTTCTTTTTCCTTTCTTGTTGGAAACACTAGTTTGGGTAGTTTTGCATGTTCTCTTCACTGCAACTTAACATTTGAATGGTATTGTTCAGAAAGAGCAATTTGAGAAAGCCTTGGTAAGAAAATCCCTCTGTTGTGAAAATGTGTTAATTGGTGCTACTTGTAATCCAGAGGTGGCAATATCTTCATCTCTCTCATTCTTATCCCTCTGGACACTTTTGGATAGAATGAATAGGAGAGGCCTTTGGATTCCATTTATATGTGTCTTGGGGTTTGTGCATTTGTTACCCACCTCTCCTCCTCCCCTAGTTTGAGGGCATGTGGTAAACAGTAATGAATTAAAGGGTAGGAAGAATTGAAAAGTAACTCATCTTGGGAAGGGAGGACACTTCTAAAACAAATATGAAAAAAGTAAACTTGAAACCACAGACTCATTTTCCCAATTCATTGTTCTGTTTCATAGCTTTTACTGGTTGGTAACACGCCCCATAATGTTTTCAATGCTGATAAATAGTCAAGGATTTTTTATATTTTTTATTAAGTTTTACTGCTTTTCTGTTGACAAAGCCATTTTGGAAACAGCTTTTTCTCATTTCCACTGTAACGGGAATCTTAGAAGTTTGAAGACTACGGTTCTGAGTCCTTAAACTTTGTTTCCTTCTATTCAGAGATTTCTTGGGTGCAAGTCATCTTTGGCCTTGAACCAAGAGCTCTGTATTTATTTGTGCAGAATCATGCACCAGGGAGGAAAAAAGTCTACAAATGTTTCTGAGAGAAGACTCAGAAAACTGGCTGTTACGCTTATGGTCTTCATCTGAATACTGTGGTCAGGCCCTTCTTCTACTTTGTATAGGAAAACTTAGTTGAATACCAGTACTTCTGTGTAATTTTTTGGGGTAGAACACTTGCTTTGCATTGCTTTTCCGGCTCCATGATAACACCTTAAGTACTTAAAAGTGATGCAGTCTCTCCTGCTGTTGGTGCTGAGTTCTTCACTTGCTTTCTCCCAGGTTGGTTCCACTGACTGACTCAGGGTTGTACATCTCATGTCTTTCCTTTCTTTTTGCCAGATCCAATGACAAAGGAAATTCCTCTTTCCAGGTACTGCTTGTGTCTGTTCTATCCCCTGCCAAGACTGGCTGCTCTGTTAGTGAGTGTGGGTCTTGCCTCGTCACAGCTAGTCTGGCTTTGCTGTGGAAGCGTAAACTACTGCAAGTAGTTGCTACATTAGTAAATCATGCAGCTGATATGCTGTGGTCAGTGCAGAGCCATTCAAATACTCCCTTTCTGTCGAACTCCTAGCCCTGGCCAACATACTGAAATAATGTGATAACTTCCAGGGTTGTGCACATCTAATACAGCAGTCCACACTTGCATTCTCCTTCTGCAAAGAAGTTTGGCAAGCAAAAATGGAAGAAATGCCTTGTTTACCACAGTGGTCATTGTTCCATTTTTAGTATGACTGTGGGTGGAGGAAATGAGCTTGTCATCTTCTCTTGTGTCTGCCACATCTGATCATTGTTAGTAGGACTTAAACTTACCCTTCTTGCTTTACAACTTTGGGATGCTGGTATGCACATCGATTAAACATATTCTGTACATGGTGCTTGTTTGAGCTTTGGAAATGTTCTTTAGGTTGTCTGAGGAAGAACTAAGCCTTTGAGCAACAAGTCCTTTCTGCAGAATGGAAGTAAACCCAACTCTTCCAAGTAGCTAGGGGAGAGACATGATTTGTCTTTTTCTGGTGTGTGACAATCCAATGACTTATTTTATTTTATTCTACTTTATTTTATTTTTTATTTCCAGAAGGGGTTTATGCTCTTGTAAGTAGCAACTGTAGAAGCTACTGCCACTCTTTTTGGCCATAAGTTCTTCTGATGAGGGAACACTAGGACAATTCATCAGTTTCAGTATTGGTGTTATGGACATGACTGTGTCTAAGTGTGAATTTAAAGGCATGAATTGGCTCTGTAGCAAATGATAGCTCTCTGTGCAGTGGAGCCACTGTCTGGTCTTTGGCATGGGTACATGATAGTCTGCTAAAGTATTTTCTTCGAAGCTGCATAATATTAATTTAAAAGCAACCACTTCAAATTGGGCCACATATATAAGTAGGTGTTCATTACAAGGCTACAGAATCTGTTTCTACACTTCAGTGGTTTCCCTCACTTTCTCTGTGTCTCTTTCTATCTTTGTCACCTCTTCCCCCAGCCCATAGGTATTAAGTGATACTGGAGGGTGAGGTTTTTTCTACTTTGCATATGCTTAATGTATGTAGACTCTTGATTTAAATTTCTGGTTCTTATTTAAGCTTTTGGACAGCTGAAGTGTCTATGACATGGTCATACCTTTGGGGAAGAAGGGTGCTAAAAGTTACTGAAGTTATAAAATGTCTTCAGCATCTTAGTTACCTGTTTCAAGACCTAACAAAGCACAGCTCTGTCAGCTAAAGAGTTTCAGTTTCTGTGCTGAATTTCCTGGTGCCTGTCAGTCTAGGCTATACACTTGATCTGAATTTTTTCCCCATGTAAATAGGCAAAAATATTCTCAACTGCCATTCACAGACTTCAGAAATACAGTTCATTGGCCCATATCGTGCCTTCTCTGTGCTAGAGATGAACTTAATTCTTCTTATATGTGAAAGAGATCTGCAATTTAAATGACTAATTGCATTGTAGCTTTAGGCTGAACATATTGGTAATGCACAAATGTTGATGACATGTGAAGGGTCAAGAGATTTATAATTTAGTTGACAATACATTGCTTAAAATGATGTGGCAAAGAGCCAGAAAATTTCAGCTTAATAATTTTCTGTTAACTAACATGACATATTTGTATAGGATTCATTACCTCCAGGTACAGATTAAGCATCTGATGTACCCATAAGAAGTGACATGCGTACATGAATCTTGGGCATAATAGTGAATAAACTGACACTGCATTCACAGTAATTTGTTTCAATATGTAAAACATGTTGTTGCCTACATTTGAAAAGACTTGTAGGAATGTTGCAATGAAATCTGAAGAAAAATGTGTAATTGAATGGAGTTTTCTATTATATAGATCTGACAGCTCTGTGAGGCTTTTTTGTAGGCTGCAGATAACATCATAAATACACGTTTGTTTTCAGCTGCACAAGAAGCAGTCTGGATATAGAGATCTGAGTCTTTCAGCCATTGGCTTGAGCTACCCTAATGGTCTGTAAGGTTAAAAGAAAAATAAAATCCCCAGACCCCAACCTAAAATAATCAACTTTAAAAAAAAAAAAAAAAGAATCCTGTAAATATTGAGTCATCTAATACTTTAGTGTTGTGAATGTGGGAGTATTTCTGTCAGACCAAGGTTTGTTATAATAGGCAGCATCAGTAGGCTGGCTTGCCACCAGACTGCTGTCAACTTCTTTCACTTTGCTTTCTCTGGCCTACATTAGGCACTTGTGTGTACGAGCAAAAAGGTCACAATTTTGCCAGGGTCTGTTCCTTTCCCCCTGGCTGCTGGAGGAGACTCAGGTAAGTGCTTGAACACAGTATGTTAACACGGTGGTTTTTTAACCCTTGTTTCCTATGAGAAAGGAATGTATTCTGTGTTTTACAGCTGAGAGCCAAGTACTGCATACACTAGATATCCCTGATCTCAGCGTGACCACACGTGACTGAGATGGGGGTTGAACCTGGAAGCTTTTGCTTCAATTCACTAGGTGCTCTTACCACCTTTCAGCAACACCTCTGCTGCACACAGCTGGCATTTTTCAGTGTTTGGGGATGTCATTGAAAAATGTCTCATGACTTTGCTTCCTTCTGCTGGTGGTATTTTTATTATGTGCAGCAGAGCTGCTATAACAGTTTGCTCTCTTGGGATCTTGGCTCTGGGCCTGTGATAGGTTTATGCCACACCAAAAATTGAAATGAGAACTCTTGGCTTGACTTTTAAACATTTGACTGAGTACTTTTCTCCTTTAAAGTGTCTCACTCCCAAGAGTTTAAAATTTTGAATTTTGGTTGAATTTGGGAAGGGAGCGTGTACTTCACCAGGAACGAACCTGACTGGAACTTGGTGGGGGGGGAGATGTCTGCGGACCTCTATGAGCTTTGTGTCAGGGCCTGCAGAATAGCTCTGAGCACTTTTGAAATCCTTGTTGGTATCCATGATCCAAACTTGCAGATGCCAAGCTCCAGATACCTTGCAGACTAGAAGTAAGGTGGGAGTGGTGGCTCTGTATTAACTTCACTCTTGCCTTGTCAGAGAATTGGTATTTCATTCTCCATCCAGCCACTGGAGAGAGCTCTAGAGATCTTTAAACAGGTTTCCAGAGCAACCTCTGAATGAAACTGGCTGTTCAACAGCTTGGGGCTACAGCAGGAGCACCACAATGGGTTCTGCCTGCCAAGTGAGTGTAATTGATCTCTGTCAGGTGTTTATAAAAGGCTCTAAGGGTGACAGTGTGCTGCTGTGGAAAAGGTGCTGATTTGGGCTCAGTTCTGAGGACAGTTCAAAAGCAGGACTGCTGCTGCTGTGACCTCCTGGGGCTGATTTTAAGCCAGTTGTTGTCTCAGTTTACAGTGATGCAGTTTACATTGCTGTAGTGCCTCACCTGGCTTACAAACAGGGTCGGTCAGCTGTGATACCCAGGCAGACTGGTAGAATCTACACTGGTAGTTGTCCCTCCTGGGCTGCATGTCTCTGTCATTTCCCTTCTGGAAGGAAGGCAGGGTGGTGAGGGTTTACTGAAAGGTGGGAACTTCAAGGTAACAAAAAACAAACAAAAAAACAAACAAACAAACAAAAAAAGAGCAAGAAAAAAAGAAATTGCTAGTTAGAGCACTAATAATCAGATGTTGCAGAAGGGGGATGCAAGCTGATTGCAGTACCCTTTGTTAGAACTGATTCTACAGGGATGCATTTTCTCTTTGTTTATCTTTGAACTTGTCTGTGACCTGGTTGAAAAGCAGCACTATTCCCCTGGAAACAGACAAAGCTGTCTTGGGGTGTGCTGAAGACTAGCAGTGAAGAATCCCCCAAAACAGCAAGGCACAAGTGGTTGCTGCCCAAATGGAAGGAGCATAATGGAGATGTCTGGGAGCAAGGAGTGAGCTGGTGTTTTTCAAGTCTCAAAAGTTTTGTGCTTTTGAGGAAGGGGTATGTGAGATCTAAAGGAGAGGATTATTGACTGTTGCCTAGTCAAGACAAGGTTGACCTCCTGCCCAATAGGAATTTGCTGAAGTGGAGCAGCAGGGGACCCTCCCTAAAGTGTCACTTGTGTCAGCTTGAGAGCTCAGAGCTTGGCATTTCATAAGTAAAGACTTGGACATTAACAGAGGGGTCTGTGATGATTCTTTGGGATGTGCAGATCTTGGACCAATGCTTGGTCCAAGTTCCAAAACCAAACCAGGAAAAAACAGTGTTTCAATACAACTGTGGAAGACAGTAGCTAACAGGAGATGGTGCTCAGCACTGCAGAGATTCACTTTAACTGAGTTCCTCAGCATGGTCCCTATCTGGACTGGAATGACCTAGGCTGTCTGTTGGCCTCTTTAATTTTAAACCAACATGTACTTTGAGAGAAGGACACTTTCTTTTAAAGTGGTAGGAGCTGTTGGTTGTGGTAGGAGCTGTTGGTTGTCGAAGACCTCCCTGTGGTAGGAGCTGCTGGTTGTCAAAGATCTCCCTGGCCCCTGAAACTCCATGCTCAGTAGCTTTAATATGCCAGAGTGATGCTGTGGGAAACTTAGAGCTGTGAATGGCTGTCTTAGTAAACAGGAGCCCAGGACAAGCTTTGACTTTGGATGTGGTATTACAGCATAATATCGCTTTATGTCTCTGCACTGAGCATGATGAGTAGGAATTTAAGAATAAACAAATCCATAACTCTGACTCAAATTCAGGCAGCTTGGTGCTTCTTCCCTGTTGTAGCATCTTGCAGCTACAGCAGCTTCCAAAGCAGGCTGGTTGATTTGTGCCGTCTGTCTCCCCTTTTGTAAGAGTGAACAGGACTGAGGTGGCTTTGTTTGGTGTCTTTTTAAAGGTAAGACTTCCAGTCTAATGACTTATTTAGAGAGAAAATGCTTTCACCTCAATAAAGTTCTTTGAATTATAAAGGACATTGCTGTTGGGTTACTGAAAACCCTTGGGGTTTGTTTCATTTATAACATTGCCTCGGGCCTTCTGCTGCATCCTGTTGGACTGACCTCCTTTTCAACCCGTGCTGGCAGCTGCATTGCAGAGCTATCTTTTCCCTGGATCCTTCAGGGTTGTCATATGACAAACTTGAACTGTGACCCTTTTGTGTCTTACCAGGACAGCAGTGCCCTCTGTGCAATGTGGCCAGCAGTCTTCCCCACGCATGCATTTGTTCCGAGCCATTTAACAAACTGAAAGTTTCAAATGATGGCATTTCATAGTGTTTAATTGTATTGACTGTAAAGCAAATGAAATGGTGCTGAATACCCTGCGTGCTGCTTGTAAAAAAATACAGCTTCCATTTCTGCAATGTGCCCTGGGTTTTCTGTGGCTAGCATGTGCTCTCTGGTGAATCTCTTTATATTTTTAATAAATTTCAATGCTTCCACCCTAACAACAGTAGCATTTGCTGCTATATGTAGTCCAGCACTGGTAGTCATTTCTAATAAATGGGGGGTTTAAACAGATTTCTCTAAGCAAAGTGGGCGAAGTCATTTTGCTGGAGTCTTGCAGAGAGTGTTAGGGTAAGAATTGATATAGTTAACACTGCATCCAAGCAACACCATCTCCAAGCGGTGTTGATGCTGGCAGGCATTGCCCTGCTGAAGTTACAGAGACTGAGCACTCGTATTTGTACAAATTACATTCATTACCAAGAACCCTCCAGTAGTGATAAGAGACTGGCTGTGCAGCACAGATTGGCTCCAAGATAAGTAGCCAGTCTATTGTGCAGCTCATGGTAATCTTCCTCTTCCCCACCCCTAATAATAAATCTTGGGGCATTTTGGAAAGCGTGGGGGTTGCTCATTCCAGTAGCTTGAATATAAAACTACTCAATGTCATCATCTCCTACCAATTGTATTTTCATAACCAAGCAAGGCAGCTGACTGAGGTGGATAGGCTCAGATACAGTGTTCTGAATATCTGGATGCTTTCACTGAGTATTTGTTGCCCTTTTAAAGGACAGAGCACAGATGATGGCTGGGATGAGTTTCACCTGGCCATGTTCCAAAGCTAGGGTGCACTCACAGTGACAGTTTTCCTCATGAAGAGATGGAAACCTCTGGAGCAAATGGTAGTAAGAGCTGTGCATGACCTGGCGCTCTGCATAGGTACTGTGTGTTAGTACCTTCCTCATAGTTGGCTGATGCTTTCTCAGTGCAAGTCTGTTTGGCAGACTTCAGTGAAATGGCAGTTATTTATCCTACCATATTTGTATAATTTTAAAGGAAGAAAGAACTTTGTGGTTGCTTTGACTGAAATAAACCATCAGCTGGCAAGCGCTTGCTTTGTCTTTTTCAGTATCTAATCTGCAAGGATTTTTGGATTGCTGGTTTTCAACGTGGAAAGCTGAACATCTGTGGGCTAGTTTTATACAAGTAGGCATTATAATCCTACCAGTTTAGTTAAAACTTATATTTACATGAAATTCTAATGTTTCTGATGGGTTTTTTCTTCCTCTCTCCCCCATTTAGGGTTTGAAAAGCAATGGAATTGCTGGATCATCAGGTTTTAGCCTTACGAAGCAGATGCTCTGTCCACGAGTAACCCGTGTCTGTCTCAGGGACTTGATATTCTGCATGGAACAAGAGAGGGAGATGAAGCATTCTCTACGCTTGTACCGTGCCCTTCTGAAGTGATTTCAATCTTGCATTTCACCGTGCTGTCTACTGCCAAAGATAACATTGAAGCATTGTTGCACTGTCTTGAAATTCCAGTTTCTGGAAAATGATCCGTTGTAAGGATAACTCTTGTTTACAGATAAACATTTTTATTAAATACCTAACTTAGCACCTGTAAGGTTTTTAATAATACTTGGCTTAAATCTGTCTGTAAACCAGTGAAAACACTGAGCTGCACACATAAGCACCTATCTGCTTGCATTGAACTGTCTTACAAGCTCTGAGGGCTTGATAAGTGTCCCTAGTTTATGTATGCCATTTGTTTCAGTACTCCAGAGTCTGCAAAATCTGTTCTATGTGTAGTGCCACCTTCCAACCCCATCTTATTTAGGGAAACAAATATCATTATAATGGCACAGCATAGCATGGCAACTGTATTTAATCATGAACCAGCAGTCAGTAAAACTGCTAATGTATTGCTTGTGTGACTCAACATCTTAAATTTTCTGTGTTTAGAATTACTACTGGATGCTCACTTGTGGAGATCAAATAGCAAGTAAAAGGAATGAGGGGTCCTTTGTACCCCACACTTTGCCTCAATTGCCTTCAGCCTTTCCTCTGAGAAGGTTACTGAGGGAAGGAGGACAAATCAGTTATTGAAGTACACCACACAGTGTAGCTAGGGCATACTTAGATGGTCATGGAAAATTTGGAGTTACTAAAAATAAAAGGAATAAAAAAATCCTAAAAAGGGAGGGTAAACAGAAAAAAACAGTTTATCTTTCTGTGGATACAAAAAATAGCATTGAACTTAAACACAGATGTGGAAAGATTAACAAAACCTGTACTGACTACAAAAAAGAGAAAAGTTGAGATTTGTTGAAACTCTGGAGCTGAAGACTCTCCTTGGAGAGGAGCAGTGTTTGCAAAGCACAGGATTCACTGCTTTAGAATATTGTTTTAATACTTTAATGTGGTGTAACAGGGAAGCTTCTCAAATAGAAAGTATTTAGACAGTTGCTTTGTTCCCATTCAGTGAGAAGGAGGACTCTGGATTATAAAGACTGTTAGAACAGGTTCAAAGATTGTCGGCTTGCTGTTAAAGACTGCCTTGTGGTGGAAGGAAAGCCCTCTGGGTCACCCTTCTCCCCAGGCTCCAAACATGTTGCCTTTCATGACACAGCACTGTATAGCATGGCTGTTTCCCAGGACTGGTGGGAAAGACTGACTGCATTCACGGAATTACAGAATATCCTGAGTTGGAAGGGACCTACCCCAAGGATCATCGAGTCCAACTCTAAAGTGAACGGCCCGCACAGGGATCGAATGCAGAACATTATCAGCACCATGCTCCAACCAACTATTGAATGGCTCCCTGCTGAATTTTCTTTTCTTTGACAAAAAACAAGCTTCCTAGGGTTACTTGGCATGCTGCTTCAAAACTTGAAGCAGCTATTCACACAACTATTCTGCACTGTCAGAACCACTGTAGATGGTTCCCAAATCACAAAGTTGTGAATCAGTTATGTTGGTTTTTGTTGGAACAGTAGTAAACAAATCTAGTAAATGAATGCTGTAAATTATTTATATATGTATATATAGCACATATATATATATATATATAAGAAAAGCAGTACTTTGACTATAGTTTGCAAGATATTGATGGCTTCGGGCAAAATTGTTTTGTATTATTAAATGCTTAGCTTTACTTTTTATGTAAAGTGCAGCATTTTCCATATTTGTGTACTGTTATCTTATTGATCAGATGTTAAAAATTATTTTAAATACTGCATTAAAGCAATTATTTTATTAAAAATAATAAGTTGGTAACTTTGTTTCCTGACATGAGAAGTTGAGCATCTGATGCTGTCAGCACCATGACTAATGGTGTGACTTGGAGAGCCAGTCCCAGCTGTCCGCCCATCACAGGAGCTGGCACGGCTTCCTCATGTAACATATTAACTATGAACATCTCTATTTGAAGGGGTTTAAAACAGGTAGGTGACGGAGAAAAGGATTGCTGGAAAGGGGGAAGGTGAGCAGGGAGGAAAAGAAATGTCTCTGATTTCCTACTGTCGGCACAGAGACTGGGTTGTGGTGGTTTTTGGTAACAGCTGGCTAGAGGTGAGAGCTTTGCACATGTTCTGGGAAGGGAAGGCATGAACTGTGTCAGACTTCAGCAATGTGCTGTAGAAGCACTGTCCTAAATAACTTAAAGCAACTCACAATTAATTAAATGCAGGCTGGAGAACCACAAAGAGCATCTGCAAATTGGCCTGCCTCTTTCTCTGGAAACCAGTGCAATACTGAAGTGAAATATGTTGGAGAAAATAATTGATAAATAGATATATCTAAAGGATTATGGATGATTCAGGTGTTTTTATGGCCTACCTATGATGAAGATCACATGCTTTTATTGCTGCCAGAACAAGTTGTCTCTCACCAGTAGATTCTCCCTGTGTGTTCCCTCTTCCCCCATGTGTCATGTCCACACCCACCCCACTCCCAAAAGGCCTCTCAAATCCAAAATTTGGATTCTCCTACTATAAGGAGTAGCAGATGTTTCAAAAAGATTTTTCAGCAAGTTTTTAGGCCTAATTTCAGACAGGGATGACTTTGTCCTTGGTGCAAAAACTGAAAATACTGGTCTCCTTGCCAAGGGTTCATCCTGCCCCCAGCTGAGCTCAGCTTTGCTTCTGAGAAAAGTGTCCTCTAAAATGGCATTTATTTAGGAGATACCTGGGCTTTGCTCAGCTACATCAGGAATTCAAGGAGAGATCACCAGGGGTTCACTTCCATGTTTTTCCCTGCTCTTCCTGCCCTTTATGGGAATACTGAAATCCCAGTCATAAAGTTATAAGGTCAAAACCTGCTATCATGCTCCCTTGCCTTTCAGTTCTCAGTGTGCTGATGTTCAGACTTGGGAACCTAGGGGAACTGTCTTTGCCACGGGTGCTGGGAGGGCTCTAAAGCTTGCTCCAGGCGTTTCCAGCTGGCCTGCTAGCCTGGTGGCTGTTTGTGATGCACTGAGCTGGCTGGGCAACTATCCCTGCCACTGAAGTGCTCAACCTTCAGAGAAAAGGGTATACAGTTGTGGGGAAAGCTGTTGTTGCTTGCTCTTTACTACTATCTCAGCAGCATTCTATGCCAAATTTTGTGTGCTACTTGCTGACAAAAGGGGGCCTGTTTCTCCTCCAACTGCTGCTTTTTCCTTTTATTGCCATTTTCAAGTTTTAGCACTGAATCTAGCCCTTTGCACTGTCTTTGACTCCAGCTTTTCCCTTCTCCCCATGGGAAAGCCTAGCTGGAGTGCACTAACACACCCTGCAGCTTTGTTTGAGGTTTAATGAGGAAGGTAGCAGGGGATCGTGAGACATTGCTGGATGATTCCTCAAAGCCATTGCACTCTCTTGGACACTTTGACACAAGTAGCTTAAGGCTACTGTTTGCATCAAGTTGTTCTAGGCCCCCTCTCTTTGTAGGCACCTGTGTCCTGCCATGTGAGTGCACTGTGCTGAGCAAAAGTGCTGTCAGCTGTTCTCCAGGTTCATTTCTTTGCTCTGTTCTTTGCTTTCCTCTTCATTTGTAATCACTGGGGTGAAGAGAGAAAGACTAAAGCAAGTGAGGATGTCCTGAAGGGGCAGACAGTCCAAGTGATTGGACTTGGTGAAACAGGCTTGTTCCCAGCAGCTTTTCAAATGAGGGCTGCTGGGTTTCTGAGGCCAAGTGCTCCACACTCTTCTCTGTGCATGCAGCACACAATGTCTGTGCATGCTGTGAAAGCTGGATGGCATTGTTATCCCAGGTCCCACGGCTGTATTCTGGAAACAACTACAACCTGTAGAGAAGGCTTCACTCCTTTGAGGGGTACAAAGCTGAGTACCAAAACTAAAGAGCGCATCACACTGGACCTGTCTGTTTTGGCACTTTGGGTTCTGGGTTCTGGGTTCATTGCCACGTGTCAGTGCCTTGTCCCTCCCCCATTAGATACAAAGGCTGCTTGTGTGCAGGCCACAATGCCACTGTTTCATTTGGTGCAGGCCTTCAGTAACCTAGATAAGCACCCCATTTGTAACACTGAAGGAATAAGCAATAAACTTTGTCTTTTCCTTTCAGACATATCCTACATAGGCCTATTCTCTCCTCTTCTCTTGCAGGCATGAGCTGGTCACTCACTGCCTGCTCTCTGTAGCTATTCTGGCATGTTAGCTGGTAACTCTGCTACCCAGTCTCTCCTCATGAGCCCCTGCTTCACAGTTTCCCTTCGAGGAACCTGGTTTTGAAAGGTTGTTTTTTTTTTTTTTTTTGCTGTGAAGAAGGGAGGGAAAGGAAGATTTTCATCCTGGACTTTACTTGTTGTTCTTGAGTGGAAGAAGATGGTGGCACAGGTCAGCCCACAGCCCTGAGGCTGCTACTTTGTGCACTGGGAAAATCCTTGCAGGAAGCTGGTGTTTCATGGTGGCAAAGACTTCCACCATTAACTCCTTACTTCAGGCAGAAGTTTTCTACAAGGTCCTTATAGCAGCAGGTGCCTCCCATCTTCCAAGGGATGTTTCCCTGGCAGAGCCACCCAAAGTTCCTACTGGACACCCTATCAAGAGATGGTCGTCCATTCTCTTCCCCAGCTCCATCCCACAGTCCCACAGCTCTTCCATGTGTCTCATTGTCCCCTGTGTGTCTCAGAACTAGCAAAGGGTACAGAGCCTGTTCTGTGTGATTCAGGTGGACACTGAGGGGTGTCAGGACCCACACTGAAGCCCCAGAGGGTGACCAATATGTGCTTCACCAGAGTTCTGCCCATTTGCAGTGTCACTAAAAGACCACCTCCCCTGGGGCTGCACCCTGGTGGGAGGGAGCAAAGGTGGGGGACTTTGCATAGGTACTGCTGAGGCATAAAGTGCCTCTTTTATCATGCCATGCTCCTGCTCCACAGGCTTTGTTTGATAACTGCTCTGCAGTTATCAGTAAGCAGTTACTGTCTCTACCAGATCACAGGGAATAGTATTTTTAAATCTATTTGAAATGAAAAATTATCTGGCAGATCATCTGTATCTGTTTTTGAAAGCTAATTCATAATTATGTGTAGTTCCCCAAGCTTCTTGAGATATTTGCTCTTCTACTTTGAAGTGTTTAGCATGACGGGGTTTATTATTTACAGTTATTTTAAGGTGTTTCTTATTTCTGCTCTTAGAAGCTGGAAAGGAGGATTGAAGTATTTTTTTCAAGGAATTATGTGTGAATATACATGTACTTTGTGTGTATAAGGATGGCTGAGTAACTTTTAAAAAGAAATACTCTGTGTAAAGACTGAGTTATAACAGCTCCCAGGTGTGAAACTCCAGCAACAAGGAGAGAGGGAGGAAGGAGATAAATTATCTTCTTTCTTTAAGAGAGTTCAAGTTTTAATGTGTTAAAATCCTTTGATACCTTTATGCAAAATTGGGCAGAGAATAAAGACTCCCTTGAAGAGCTGATCAGCGGGAAGTCTCAAGAAGGAAGGGTAGGAAGAGGAGAATGCATACAGAGAATGGAAAACAGAGCTTGCTCCTCTCTTCAGGAGCTTCAGTGATACATTTACATGCATTCTGGCAGAAGCTTTCTTTTAGAGAAAAGACAGAAAAGGACCTTCCTAGAAACAAAATAGGTGACTATATGTAGGCAGGCTATGTATTTAATGAAGCAGACTTACTGAGGAAAAAATCCTTATATTGTTGCTTCCTGCTCAATGCAATTTTCATTTTTAACTTCACGTCTCTTAAAATTTGGAAAACTCCTCCATTATCACCTCATCTCTCTTTGAAGGAGTAGCAAGTACTATCACCAGCACAGAACTGAGCTACTGCAGGCTGTGGGCCACGTGCTGTCCATGGGAGTTGGTGGCTCGATGCTGAAAGAAGAAGCTGGAGTAAGGAGAATGTGTAGCTACATTAGACACACCAGGAGCTGTGTAAATACAGCGTGGGCTACTCAACATCTCGTAGCTGAAGCAATTTTCCTCTACTGATGTGAATAAGCCACGGTTGGAGGCTTATAGCCCATGTGAGCACCTGCCTTGTGTCAAGCTGAGGTGGTAATCAGGCTTGTGCTACCTCTTGTCAGGGCCAGTCTGTAATTTTCTGTGCCTTGCCTTTCACCAGCCCATTCCTTAGCCCTTTGCAGACTGGGTTGGTGGGTGGTGCAAGCTCAAAGAGGCCTCATCTCACACAGCTCTCAGTCTTTGCTTCTAATTTGAAAGCTTTAGCCTTCTTTACTACAGGGAAAAAAAAACCTGAAAGTGACCCAAACATCAGGTACAGAGGGCAAATATTAAAAGTAAGCTTGTTTTTGCCTTTGAAATTCCACACTTCTTAGAAGCTGTTGGGGAGTGATGCCCCAGAGCTGGGGAGGATGGCTCCAGAAAAAGATCCCCTCGAGTGTTCAATCAGCCCTTCACAGCAGTCTGCTCGGGATGCTGGAACAGAAATCAGCGTTTCGAGTTTTTTTTCCCATGCGGTAAAGAAGAACCTGTGGGAAGGTCCTGCCTATGTCCTTACACAAAACCAGGATATCCAGTTATTAGTGAGAGATCCCTCCAGGGCAAGCTCAAATTTTGCAACACTTCCCAAGGCAGGGAAAATGCCCTGGGCTAGGGCAGTCTTGGGAAGAGAATGAGTCAGGAGCCCTTTCTTTTCTTCCTTTCTTTCTTTATTCCTTTCTTTCCTCTCTTTCTTTCTCTCTTTCTCTCTCCCTTTCTTTTCTTTTTATCTTCTCTGTAGTCATGCTCAAATAAAAACTTTGTAGGAATGAACACTTTGCAGAGACCCGGCTGTTCCAGACCTCCCTGTGCCTGGGTGAGGCTCCTCCACCTCCCGAGCCAGACTCCTTCCTTTTTAGACTTTTTCTCCTCAACAGGATCAACTTTCTGCAGTTCTGAGCCATGTCTGGGAGCAGGGCTGACCCCAGGTGCAGCATCCCCCAAGGAAGAAAGCCCGCGAGGTGCCACCCAGCCCTGGCAGAGTGGAAGGGTGATTCTTTGGTGATTCTTTCCCCTCCCTCAGAAACACACGGATGATTTAAAGAAGGGATAAAGAAGAGATTTAAAATTCCTGTTCAGCTGTCACCCGCCTTGGGCGGCACCTGACACGCGGGAGCAGCCGAATCAGCACAGGGCTGTGGCAGGGTGGGTGGCACAGGGCCGATGGATGGCGGGCGCTGCCGTTCGACCCTCCGGCAGCTCCTGCGCCCCGGGAAGGGCGGAGAGGCTGCGCTGGCGGAGGCAGCCTTGAGAAAGCTCCGCCTTGGCTCGGGGCCCAGAGGAGCCAGCACCACCCTGCTGCCCCAGGGCCGCCGGGCCTGCCCGGCCCGGCCCAGCCCCAGGGAAAGGCCCTGCCCTGGGGAAGGCGCTTCCCCTCGACGCGCCGGCGGCTCTTGGCCAGAGGGAGGGTGGGACGCCTGGCTGGGGGGGTGTGAGCCCTCAGTAAGCCATGATTCCCTGGGTACTCCCTGGGTACATGGCACCAGCCTCCTCTGGCACATCTCTCATTGAGGTCTCCTTGAGAAGCCAGTCTGCATGGCGGGGCAGTAAGCCATGTGTGAGGGGCTCGAGCTCCTCACGTCGGGATGCAGCACAAGTACTCCCTGGCTCTTGTAACAAACATCTCCAGGCAGATCTGACCAACATGCAGTGGCTCTGCTCCCAATCTTGTCCTCTCCACCTGTTTTCTGTGGTGTTGGATCTCCTTTCCACCAGTTCTTTATCCCTACAGCTGCCTTAGTTTTGCATCTTTCCCCCCTGCTCGTGCCTTGCACAAACCTGCTGTAGCACTGCCTGCCTTCCCTTGCTGTTCTCCCCAGCCTTCCCTTTCTCAATGTTTTAAACCCTGGGATGATATTTTAAAAGTATAAGGTGTACCCCCAGTAATAAACAATGCTGGGATAGTGGTGGCAGCAGATGAGGACAAGGCTGAGGTACTCAACAATTTTTTGGCTTCAATGGCAACCTCTCTTCCACATCACGCAATTGGATGGACAGCAGGATGAGGACTTGGGGAGCAACGTGTTTTCCACTGTGTAAGCATGACCACCTGAGGAACCTGAATGTACATAAGTCTTCCAGAATCCTGAGGGAGTTGGCTGATGTAGTTGTCAAGCCACTCTCCATGATATTTGAAAAGTCATGCCACTCAACTGAAAACTTAGATGACTGGAAAAAAAGGAAACATGTACTCATGTCTGGGAAGAGTAGAATGGGGGACTTTGGGAACTATGGACCTGTCAGTCTCACCTTCATGCCTGGGAAGATCATGGAATAGATCCTCCCAGAAGCTGCGCTAAGGAACATGAAGAACAGGGACATGATTCAGGACAGCCATCACAGCTTCCCCAAGGGCGAGTCCTGCCTGACCAACCCAGTGGCCTTCTATGATGGAGTGACTGCATCAATGAACAAGGGAAGGGCTACAGATGTCATCTAACTGAGTATCTGTAAAACCTTTGACACAATATCCTACAACATGCTTCTCTCTAAATTAAAGAGAGAACAGTCCACCCAATTTGGTGGATGAACTATTAGATGGATAAGAAATTGGTTGGATGATCATATCTGGAGGATAGTGGTCTATGGATCAGAGCCCTGAAGGAAATCAGTGACAAGTGGTGTCCCACAGGGGTCCATATTGGGACTGGTGTCACTTAATATCTTCATTAATGACATAGACAGAAGATCAAGTGCACCTTCAGCAAGTTTGCAGATGACACGTAGCTGAGTGGTGCAGTTGACACACCTGAAGGATGCTATCCAGAGGGACCTGGACAAGCTCAAAAAGTAGGCCCATGGAAACCTCATAAGATTTAACAAGACCAAGTGCAAGTGCTGCACCTGGGTTGGGGCAACCCCAGACATGAGTGCAGATGGGGGAAGAAGTCACTGAGAGCAGCACTGATGAGAAGGACTTGGTGGTTCTGGTGGATGAGAGGCTGGACATGAGCAGGCAACATGTACTTGCAGCCTGGAAAACCATCTGTGTCCTGAGCTGCATCAAATGCAGCATGGTCAGAGGATCAAGGAAGGTGATTCAGCCCCTCTGCTCCGCTATGATGATTCTGTGAATTCTGAACTGGGAAGGAACTGTCTGCTTCATCCAGACACCCTCCAGCCTGACTTGAACTTCTGTGCTTAAGCAAAACCCAAGTGAAATGCTCATGGACCAGCAACACCCAGACCAGGTGCTTCCACCTTCATCTCTCACAGCTGTTGGGAACTTCTGCTCTGCCAGAAGGCCTGCCTTCCTCTTCAGCTTCCATGGCTGCTCTGATTCTCCTCCCCATCCCTCAAATAATTTGTTTCCCTTGGATGACTGCCATCCCTTCTGAGCCTTCTTCAGGTTTGCTGCTTTGATTGCCTTCCACGGGAGACGTCTCCTGCACAAGCAAGTCCTCAGCTGCCCCTTGTCTGAGCTGAAAGCTCACAAAGTTTATCGCAAACCTGTTGTCCAGGCAGGAGTTCTGAGCACTTGGGGGTTCCTGTGGACGTGTCAAGACATTAAATCAATTTGAACAGGGCTAAAATAGGGCTGTTACTTTCTCTCCCATTATCTTTGTTAATGAGTAGCAGTGCCAGTCCTGTGGTATTTGTGATCTTGAGAGCTTCCAAACCTTGAATGTAACTTCTCAAGAGCCTTGAGGAGTGCTGCCTGCAAAAGTCTCTGCTGTCATTTCTGCCTTTCCAAGGTGTCAGAGAAGCAGGTTCCCTTTTTCCCAGGGAAGGACAGCTGAGGTGGAGCAGGTTTCCTTCCCTAGATTCCTGTGTGCACCTCCTGCAGAAAGAAGGCACACTGTCCCAGGCAGCTGCAGTGCTTCTAGGCTATTAAGCTGTTTCAGATGTCTCGTTCAAGTTGGGCTTTGCTGTGATGCCAATAAAAACTTGCTGGTGTTAGGCTTCTGCTGCATCACGGAGAATGCCATGAGAAGGAAGCGTTCACTTTTCAGCAGCTGAAACCCTGCTCTGGGGATTTCCCTCCATCTAGTTTTTGGTAGTTCCCTTTCCCAGTGTGCCATCCTCTGTGGATGTCCATGGCCCATTGCTTGAGGCAATGTAGACCAAGGACAGCACTATATCTTACCTTCCTAAGATTTACCACAACAAAACCTTTTCCTGAAATTGGCTGTGAATCCCAAACTGACTGAAAGGTCACGTCTTGTGACACCTCCGAGCATGTGGGGCCACTATGGGGTGGCACTTTGCAAACCCTCTCCCTCATCCTTTTGCTTCCTGATTCTGCTCTGTGTTCAAATGGGCAGGGAGCTCTCAGAGAAAATGGAAAACAGTCTCCACTCCCATGGGTTCATGGTTTTGCCTTCCATTGTGCCAAGAGCAGGCTGTCTGAGGGAATACAAATGGTGCTCAGCACAGGGCTTGGATAATTAATACTGTTTCTTTCAGCTACAGTATTACTTATGCCTCTGGTTGATATCTACAGTGATAAAGATACAGTCATTTCTGTGACTGAACAAAAGAAATATATGGAAGGAAAAAATGGAATTTTTGCTGTTTGAAATTAATATGGGCCCAAAACTCTCACATTAAATCTCCCAGAACAAAACCATCCTATTTTCATGACCCCAGGAAAGGCCCTTAGATGCTCTCCTAGGAGCTTATGTGCCTCCCTGTACCCCGACCTCCCTCCCCAGGGCAGCTGGGGAGGACAGGGGCTTACCTTTCCCACAAAAACATGTGGGGACAGATAGGTCACATCCACCACAATGGTACAGGGCTTGTCTGCCACCCCCAGCATGGCTGCAGTGGGGAGACAGCATTTTCCTGCTGCTCCTTGGGGAAAAAAAACCCTTGCTCAGTGTATCCTGCCCCAAGGCAAAGCAAAAGCCATGAGGAGTCGCTCCAACCTGCTGTGGTTGGTTTAGACTATAAAATTGTGGGGGATTTTTTTTTGCTGTTATTTAGTGAGCAACTCACTGTGAATTTAATAGATGAGTTTTGCTATCAGTAACAACCCCCCTAACCCCCAAGCAGTTTATTTCATGTGTACAAGAGTAAAAAGAGGGAAAAGCAAGAACACCTCTGGGGAAAATAAGGGGTTGGGAAATGTCTGTAAGTGTAAGCACAGGATTGCCAAACCCACATGTTCAAAAAGTATGAATCAGATCTCCAGGAATCACAAGACTGGTGGTCTGAATTCCAAGTATGAAATCTGGGCAGTTCCTGAAGGGTATTTCCCTCCATGTTTTCAATGCTCTAGGGGAAGCTGTATGCCCTCCCTTGGGGAGAGAGTGTTGGTGGGCTGGAGTTGAGGCTTACACATGCTTATAAATCCATCCTCCCTTTGCTGGAGCCTGATGTGGTTGTGATGCCCTCCAAATCCCTCAAGCCTGCCTTGTTGCAGTGCTCTCCCCACTGTGGGGCATTGCTGCTGCTCCCACTTATCCCTGATGCGCTGCCTGGAAGCACAGCCAAGCCCCAGTGCCCACCTTGCCACAGCGGGCAACGACAGCTGCTTGTACCAGGATTATTCTCCTCTCTGTGGATAGGTGGTGAGGAAGAGGCATCTTTATTTAGTCCTCAGACTTTAAGAGGAGAGAGATACAGCTTTGAATAGTCCAAAGATGTTCTTAGCCAGGGCCATAAAGCCAGCTCGGCACTGCCCGAGGTAGGGAGAGCTGCCTGCAACACCTGTTCTGGAGGGACATCAATTGTTTTTCTGTACTCTGCAGGAGCTTGCTTTAAGACAAAGCTGAAGCTTTTTTATCTGGGGGTACAAATTAATACCTCCTCCCTCAAAGTTACTCAAAACCCCCAAAAACCTGAGAAGAAGAGTGCTGTGGCAGACTTCCTTTGTACTAGACCAAGTGGCCCAATTTGTTGGTGCCTGAGCCCCCAGGCAGAGAGCAGCCTTCGCCCACACCTCCAAATATGGATGTGCTGGCAGGAGAGAGAAGCTTCCTCTGTCTCCTGTCTCACTTGAGGGCCTCTAGATCTATAACTGATCTAAACTGCAGTTGCCCAACTCGGCCTTGCAGAGTCAGCTTTGCTGCAAGTCCTTTCTTGTTTCCCTCTGGAGTCCCTCAGTTACCATCTGCGCCACAAGGTCGGTCCTTGCAAGCTCTTTGGTCATGCTACAGCTGCTCAGCTACAGCTGTCCCCACCGAAGGAGCAGCATGACCATGGGAATCACTCCCTTCCTGGGTGATTGGCTACACAGCACCATGAGATGGCCTACCCAAGCCCAGCATGGTAGTGTTGCTTCCCTGTGCTGGACCAACTTCTTTTCTGTTTCAGCAGAAGCCACTCTCATCTTTGTGTGTTGCCTCCTTGTTGCTCTTACCTCTCAACTCGTACCAGTCAGGACTCATTAGTGTGAAATGTGGGGAAATCCCAGGCTGCATGGCTCTTCCTGAGCTTCTGTTGGCTAGGCAGATCACCTGTTGCAGGGAGAGGATTCAGGAGTTAGAGGGAATTGCATGCAAATGGGAAGAGCAACCAAAGAGCCCCAATTCTCCCAGATCTGCTGAGGCTAAAGACTGCAGCTGGCATTGCACCTGTTTTGGTGAGGGGTGGAGCTGTGGCTGTGCAATGGGTAAACCTCACAGCCTTTCTCCTTCAAAGCCAAGCATCATATTTTGCTCCAAAGCACTTGTACCACCCACCTGTGAAAGAGGAGTACCGGTGACTTCCAACTGGATGGACAGCAACCAGCAGGCAGCGAAACCACTCACATCTAACAGGAGCTGCAGCTCTTGTAATGGTAGCTGATGAGCAGAAGCTGGTCGGTTTCCAGGGCAGGAATGACTCACAGCCCATCTATGATTACCTGTGAGTCCTCATGCCCGGCTCCCAGCTCCCCAGGGCCTGGTGCAGCAACGTCTGCTTCCTGAGTTCAGTGAAAGGGAAAAGGTGCCTTGCTCCCTGTTGATGAGTGTGGATTAATCCATGCTTACCCTAGGTTGGAGGTAATACCAGTAGCACCACTCCCTCCTGCTGCATATCAAGTTTGGGAGTATCCTGGCCTGAAAGACCAGACTTATTAGCCTGACCCATAAGTGAAGCATCTGCATCAAAGAGGACGCAAGATTAACATGTACATGGACAGCTCGTGGCAGTGACCTTTTGTAACTATGCCTGCTTGCCTCGTTACAGGCCCTTTGTCTGGTAGATGGACTCATTTACCCATCTAAATACACACTTGCCAGCAGGAGTCAAACACAGTGCATAAAGTGCTGGAGAAACCGGAAGAGCAAAATGTGTCCAGCATACATGGCAATGCCAGGAGAAGAAGCACCGTTGGAGCCCAGAGAACAGACCCAGCCATATCACAGCATAGTTCTTGCTTTGATTCCTCTTCCCCCAGTCCCTCTATAGCCACAGCTGTCTGAAGGGGAGAGAAAAAGAACAGAAGTCCCTCTCAGTGCTCACTGCAATTGTGTAGTGATGTGCAATCACAAGAGCCCACGCTGTGGCTTGGAGCAAGGTGGTGGGACCTTGGGACCTTTGGCTGCTCTCAGGCCAGCTCTCTGCATTGTGGTGTCTCCAGAGCAGGAAAGTTCGCACACTCTCTCTCTTTCACTCTCAATGTACAGCTGGCCCTCACAACCCTCTCTCGTTTGCAACAACAGAGCAACCTATGTGGGCCATGCTTCCTAGAGCATCTGCCAACACAAGACTTGAGCCTCCTGCTCTCCCACAGTGCTGGCTCCAGGGATAAAGCATGTGGACATGACAAAGAAGTCTCTGCCTGTTCCCTCCCAGCAGGAGCTCCGCTACAGTTAGATCTTCATCTGAGTGCTGCTCTAGGTCTGCACAGTGAGCACCCTCCAGATCTCTGTGGAGTTCCCACTCTTCCTGGGGACCAGGAGTGCAGGGTGCTAGGCTTAGCATACCAAGCTCTTATCCACATTGCAAGCCTGGTGAGTGATCCCTACTTGCTAGGTTTCCTGATATGTTTTTCCATGTCCAGATGCTGCCCACAACCTGTCTGGAGAGCCATTCCCCACAGCTGCCTTGTACACTTCTCCCACTTGTCTCTCTCTTGTGAGTTGCATGCAGAGTGGATATTTTGAGATTTGGAATGTCAGTCCACAAGCAGCAAGTGAGCACTTTACCTGTTCCAAGCTCCCCATTAGGTTTTTCAGTGTATACAGACTCTGAAGAGCTATCAAGTTGTTTCTATGACAGAGTACCTGTCTGGTTGTAGCTACATGTGCCATCACTGCTGAATTCTTCTCTTCTTTGAACGGAGAGGAATTTCCCATCCTTGCAGTGAGCTTTCACTCATGAAAGAGCACTTAGTGTGGACAAGATGGCCTCACAAGTGATGGCTCCATTCTGGAGTTCTGAATACTGCTGACTCTTCAAAAGACTGGATTTGCTGCTCAGCCTTTCCCTCAGAGTAGCAGCCCTTATCCAGCTAAATTCAGCTGGGGGAATTCCACCTGTAAGATGTGCAAGTAAGGGCAAAGACATCCTTTGCCTTGTCCCTGTTAAGTTTCTGCTCCCCAAGGCCTTGCTTTCTCTGTTGGTAGCTCCTGCATGCAGCAGCAAGTCTGCTCCCCGCGTGTTTCACTAAAGCCAAGATGCCCACACATTTTTTCCATTGTGAACCTGGCTTCATCCCTGCCAGCTCATGCAAGCAGCTATTGTTAAGTAATTGTTTGAGTCATCCACTGAGCCCACACCCAAGCAGGCTTTTCAGATTTAGAACATGGGAGATTCACTGCTGTTGGCGTGGCTTTGGGGTACCCTACCTCTTGCCTCTGCCCAGGAGGATGGCAGCAATGAACACACTCCAGATGGGCTGTTTCATACCCATCCTTGCTTTCCCAGCCTCCAGCCACCAGTAACAGAAACTTAATGCAATACAGAAGAGCCACCAGCTTGCACCCAAGCTGGAGCAAGGGGTTTTTCTCGTGATGCTCCTGGATTTCAGAGGTATTCCTTTCTTCCCCTTTTCTCCCTATCTCCACTGTCATTACCAGAACAAATGTCAGAGCTGCTTCCCTCACCAGTGATGATGCTTCCCCCTCAACCCTACTTGATGAGTGGGGTTTATACTTGAATTTTAGTTTGGCACAGTTGCTACTCCTCAACCCTGCCAATTATAGGATTTGAGAAGTTCATTATGGAGCCCTAAGTTTTCATATGGTCATTCTGGCTGACACCACACTTTTTACCACCTTTTTACGTACACAGCCAAAATACTTGGCATTTATTCAGAAGAGGGAAGATTAAAAACCCAACTGAAAAAAAAAAAAAAAAACAACCAAAAAAACCCCAAAAAACAAACCACCAAAAAAAAAAAAAAAAAAAAACAAACCAAAAAAAAAACCCCAGGAAAAAACCCAAAGTGAATTACTAAAGTTTATAAGGCTAATACTTTATAGGGCTAGTATGCACAGGCCTGGGGCCTTCAAGATAATATAATCTAATACTTGGAGATCCCCTGATGAAAGGCACTATATATGCAAAGTGCTTTATAAACATTAATTAGTTAATGTTGAAAATTTTGCCCAGGGCAAAAAAAAAAAAAAAAATCCTACCAAAAATCCCCCTTCCCTCCCTCTCTCTAGTCCCTAACTATACAAAGTTAATGATTCTGTGTGTGCAAACTTAGAGTACATTTTAATTCTGTTTACTTCTGGGGAAATGGAAGCACTGGAAGTACTTTCATATACATTATGCTTCTGCAAGCATTAGTAACATGGTGGCTTCTCCTATTGAGGGCTTTAATCTCCATGAATGAGGACACCCCAACATCTACAGCATAACTTTGGACCACAGTGTTTACAGTAAAACTGCCCAGGCTCTACTCACTCATCCCTGCATAGTCTGTAGTCACCAAGCAACCAAGCAACCAACACACCAACCCATGTGTGAAGGTTTTTGTGACAATAGTTTCCATTCCAAGCCACCTTTTCAAACCATGGGCAATCAACAGGTGGTTTCAGTGTCATCACCACGTCACATGTCACCACATAATGTATGCAGAGGGAGCAATGGACAAAGTAATACACGTCTTGCTTATCACAAAAGGAAGGAGTCTGAAGGACAGAGCAGACCTTGCAGGATGAAGATGTGTTTCAAAGTAGGTGGTGTAAAAGGCAACAAGTTCTGCATTCAGTGATATTTCCAGCAATGATATTCCAGGTATATTTCATCTCTCCTTCATGATCTTTCCCAGGGAAACATTCAGCTTTTACATAACACTAGGGGTTGTTTTCGCTGGAAGCCCACATCTGCTATGGCATAGTAGTCCACCACAGTCCATCCCACTCCTTTCAGAGCACTGTGCTCACTTCCTGGCTTTGCAAAGCTTAGGGACCCTCATAGGTATCACTTCTCCTGAAAAAACCCTTTCTATCCCTGACAAGGCCTTTACATAGTCCACTCAAGCAAGTCTGCAGCGTGCATGCTCCTAGTATGCCACAAACTACCAAATCAGCTGCCTGACTTGAACTTGTCTTTACCACATCCACCAGCAAAGGACTGGTGGATGTGGTAAAGAGAATGTCCTATGGCCAGGGTGGGTGACTGCTTCCCACCACTCTTCTCCCAGGTGCAAGGGCAGCAAAGACCCCAAGAGAAGAAGATGTGCGGTCACACCCCTTCCCTGAAAAGCTGGTGGTATCTTCTGGAGTCCTTCTTCCCCATCTGTCATGTTGGAACCCCAAACTCATGCCTGTCAACCCAGACACTGGGATAAAAGTGCTTGATGGAGCAGGAGAAACGTTATTGACTGAGAGGCAGAATGCAATCTTCTTGCAGGAACAGGGCTGAGCCCAGCAGGGGTTTTCAGGGCTGGGTCAATCAGGTGTCCATAGCAGTGGCTGAATGCAGAGAGACCTTTTATCCTGCATCTGATGCCTTCCCTGCCAGCCGGGTTTTTGCAGGCATCTGATCTTTTCCCAGCACCCACAGCACCTTGTGCTGCCTCCCTGACAATGGATCTTTGGTGGGGGATGCTTTTCCTTTCCTTCTCCTGGGTCCTGGGGGTCTCAAGGGTTGCTCTTAGGATTTTGGCACCCACAGTACCACCCTGTGAGATGTTGCTGTGCACTAGCAGCAGGACACTAAGCCAGACATTTTCTGTCTGCCTGGACTGTCTCTGGGAGAGGCAGTATCCAGGGATGAGACCATGGCAAGGTACCACCCTTTCCCTTAGCCTCAGACTTAGTAACTGGTATGGGCTAAGTATTCAAGTGAAGTGGAGTCAGCCCAAGTGACCACAGGGGTGGCTGTCTTGTGCCTCCAGCACTTGGCAGCCAGGCAGCTGCATGGCTTGGGAATGCATCTGCTCTCCAGCAGCCCGTGAAGAGGTGACTTATTGAGCTTCACTGCATGTGGGTGCAGCACTGTGCTTGGCAGGTGAAATGATGGGGCTGAGGAATTGATGCATTCCCAAGGATCTCAGCTTTCATCACAGCCCCCCTTACTATCAATGGCAGCTATTGATGGAGTCTTTGGAGAATCAAAGGCTGTGAAGGTTTGCTCTGGTCTGTTCCAATCACTGCCACCTCTGGGCACAGCCAGGGTTCAGCTGAACATGCGACTCAGGTGAGTCATCTTGGGGGAGTTTTGCCTGTACACGAAAGCAGGATGAACTAGCGGAGAACAGTCGCTTACACATGTGTAATACGGATGTACCTGAATGAGCTAAGCTATACTTTCATCTTGTGCAGTTAGGAATGTTTAATTTTAATCCTGTGTCAATGGGGAAAAAAATTGTATGAAGTCCTAATAAATAAGTTATGCTGCCAAGTGCTCAGATCAGCACATCCTAGCTCGAAGCAGTACAGAAGAAGCCGCCTTCCAGCACTGCAGACTGCTTTAAAACATCCCTTCAAATAGATGTTGTTGCAAGCCACTGATACCATTGCTATTGTGTTGGCTTCAGATCATGAAGCATTTGCCATTCTGAGGGTGTGCAACTCTGAGGAAGAAGAAAAATGAGAAATATTTAGTATTATTTGATGATCAACTTGAGAACTCTTGAAGAACCCTGATTTTTCAAAATCATTGTGCATTTGCTCTCAGACAGCCTGGCTGCTTTCAGGTGTATCACGCTGGGCACATGCCAAGGCAACCACTGAAATTGCAAGTCTGCTTGGAAAATCTAGATGGGAGATTGTGATGGAGGAAACTGTCTGTGCTGCTATTGCTGAAGTTACTGATTTTTACCTCCTCTGTTTTTAAATTACTTTGTAGCATTATTTGCTCTCAAAGAGACAGCTAGGAATGCAAGGAGAAACTGGAGACTGGAAGCATGTTGTATATTGCTATGGGCAAAAGACTTGATTTTCCTGGGATTTCTTGGATGCTCAGACCCTGGTTAAGTTCCAGGGACAACAACTAGCACAGGGAACTGTTGTGTGTAGGTCAGATACCACCAGTTTCACCAAAGGTGTTGGTCTGTGCCCCAGCAGAATATTTGCAATTGTATTAGGACAGAAGCTGTTTACCATCCACTGATGAACTTTTATGTGTAAAACGTCCCTTTCAATTTGGGCTGAAGCAGACACTTGCTTTGATAGTTATATGAAAAAACCCTTAACTTTGCTTTGGGATATTTATAACCAAAACACGCAGAATTATTGCAGCATAAAATCTGCTTCACTGGGTCTTGGTGATATAAAAAAGGCAAAAAAAAAAAGAAGAGGAAGAAAAAGAAGGGTAATATAATAAAGAAAAAAAAGACAGATGAGTACACAGAACACACTCCAGATCTACAGCACTATATTGTCCCAGCATTGCCACCAATTCAATTTAAATCCTAAGGAAAAAGCTAATGCTATTGAAGCACTGCAAATTAACAACAGCCCTGGCCTTGTACATCACCCCTTCACAACAACCAGCCCATCAAACACCTTTGTGGCTCCACACAAAGACAGAGTGGAGGAAAAGTGAAATGGTTTCTCATCCTCTGCCCTGCCAGAGGCAAGTGCCAGCTCTCACTGTTGTAAACTGTAAGGCAAGGCAATCTGCAGTGCTATGGAAAGAAAACAAATACCACAGTAGTAGGCAGGCAGGCAGGCAGAATGAGACAGAGATATTTTTAATTGATGCTAGAGGAACATAAATAAATGAAGCTGGCATTAAGCAGCACAGCCCTTTTTCTCTCTCTGCCAGGTACCCATTTACCCAGGCTCATAACCAAAGGCCAACATGACATCAGAAGCCCTGTGGTGTTTTGCCTTTGGGCAACAGCCGGTAAAACTGGTTTCATCTGGCAGATGAGCATGTGAGCTGAGGTAATTGGTGTGTTCTTTTCTGCTTCAGATTCCTTATCTCATCCTGAATATTCCCATAACCTCCCTTTTTCCAGCCCCTTTTGTTTCTCAACAAAAAAAATATTTACATTGAAATAAACAGTGGGAGCCTCTAGATCGCATAGAGAGACAGGGTGCTGGTAACTTTGCGAACAAAGAGCAGTGCAGTGACAGCTGCAGGAAGGATAAGCTGGAAAGGGGGGCTTTTTTTACCGGGGCTGTTCCTGAACAGGAGGGGTTGGAACTGACAACATTTGATAGAGGAGCCTCACTCAAAACCAGCTGCCCTTCCATTTTTCTTTCACTCCTGAGGTGCATTTGGATTCTTTTTCTGAGGTGTTTTGCAGCTGCAGAATAAAACCCAACTGAATGTGATCAGAGCACAATGTGGCAATCTTTCTACACACCAAGGCTGAAAACAACCAGGGCTGACCATTCCTAGGGCTGTATTAGCAGTGCTTTGGCAGCACAGCCATCCCAGGCTATGCAGAGGTTGGGCAGACTTCCTGCAGGCATCCCTGCAGGCATCACATCTCTGACTGCTTTGCTCACTTGAAGAGAGCAGGGTCACAGAATAAATCCTGCCAGCAAAACTGTATTTTCTAACATATCACTGAATGTACATTACTGGTGGTTTTGTTGGATTATCTGTGTGGATGAATGACTTCACCCAAAGCAGTTGTCATTTAGGGATGGCCACAGCATGTCTGCAGGATACATGTGCTCAGAACACAACTGTGGGGCAGCACCATAGCCAGGTAATGTGTGACTGGGTAATCTGGGGGATTGGATGGAGATTTCTGGTTTGTTTGGAACATATGAACCTCTACAATCTTCCCCTGGAAAGAAGTTGGAAGGCAAAAGAAGGTTTTCTCCTTCCTTCCCTTTAAATATACTACTGATATGTATAAATGTAGCTGAAGGACTGGGCACCATGCCTAGCAGGGACATGCTGGGGATAAGGTTCCAGGTAGGATGCTGCCTCCATCTCTGTAACTTAAGGAAATGCGGCCTGCTTTTCAGAAGCATTGTTCTTTCTACTTATAGGTCCCTTTGGAGCTAAGAGATGCTGAAAGCATGGAGAAGCTTGGGAAATCTAGCAGTAGACAAACCCAGACACTTGGGTTTAGCCTCTCACATTTTGAATGTTCTCCCTCTTCTCCTATGGAAATCACTGATGAAACTTCCCAGTAAAGTGGAGATGGATCCCAGTCTGTTAATGCTGACATATTAAGGGGGATAAGAAAATGCAGAACATAAGATAGAAAAAAGAGCCTCCAACCTGCTAAACAAGGCTAAAACACAAATCCAGTGGTTATGTTAAACAGTCCAAATGAAAATTATCCAAATGTACAGGATTATAGAAGAAAGAAAACAGACAACTGGAAGGAGATGATGAAAAATGGGCTAAGGGAGGAGGAAGATATAAAAGGTGGGAAATTAATTGGAAAACCCACATGCAGATGAGAGAGAGGCCGAAGAAGATGTAGAAGGAGGATACAAGTGTAGGAAGGTTGGTGTGAAACACAGCTAGTTCTGGGTACAGGCACCCATAAGGGGGCTTTGACATCTGGCTCTGAGCCTCACAAATGACAGGAAGAAACACTTAGAGGAGTGTGGACACCTCCAGAGAGGCTGGAAAATGTCTGAGCTCTTTGTAGTCTCTGTGGAAAAAGACATAGGGGAAAATGGAGCAGGAAAGGAATGGAGGGGGGGTCCCTTGTCTGGCCCACTTTACTGGACATGCCCCAGAGATCAAGCCTGGACAGGTGCTGCAGGAGTTCCTGCTTTTCCCTGAGGGGCTTCAGGGTTTCTAGCAAGACTGAGAAGCCAAGGTCAGGGATGTGGTCCAAGCAGTGAGCAGGGCAAACCCAGATGGCTCCTCCAGAACATCTCCCTACCCAGACACAAAAACCTCCTACCACATCCCGCTTTGCACCCCACTGCTGCTCCCAGCCCACAGTCCAGCACTACAGGGCTACCCAAGACCTGAGCAGGAAGCCAAAGGGCTGCAGCCTGCGCTGCTCTCCACCTCAACATGGCACACAGATATTTGGGAGCCTGAGGATGGAGGAGACTTCTGAGCTTGTCAAGGAGGGTGGCTCTTCCCTCAGATTCAGCCCCACAGTGACAGCACATGATGCTCCCTGTCTGCCAGGTTTTAAACCAGATCCACACAGACAAAACTGGGAGCACTGTTTGACCTCTCCTACTATCCTTGTCCTCTCTCCTGCACTGAGAATGATTTGGCCAGGGTCTTAGCTGCAGAAGGACATGCCTCCCACTGCTTCTCCCTTTGGTGAAATACTAACCAGCACACCACTTCGGCAAGGAGACAAATGCCTCAGGTTCTGAAAACACATTTTGGACTTTTAAGAAGAGTGAAATGAGGCAGCTGCCCATTGTGGGCAATTTAGCTTAATGTGATATTGAATTCAGCTGTTTAATACACCCAGATGCTCCAGCAGTGAGTGTATAAAAAACCCCAACTTCAATAAATAATGAAGAATTTTTTTCTGTTTGTTTCCTTTTTTAATGAAAATGGCAAACTATTTGCTACTGTACATCTGCATCAGTTATTTAACATGACATCTTGCTGTAGTAATAATCCATCACCATCCAGTATTACATATGGATTCATAAAAGGGTTTATGCTTGTGTTGGTGCTTTTGCTGTCTGCCAAACTAATTATATACATTTTACAATAAATTATACATATTGAGCTGAGAACCTGCTGTGCTAATTGCTCACATTTTTGTAGGGGAAAAATGTGGTCATGGAGTGTTTTTTTTCATTTTGAGCATATTGAGAACATGGTAGAAGAAGACGCTATGTCTTCAGTTTTCAGAGCTGAAAAATCAATATTTAGCCCTACAATAAGTAAAACAAACAAAAAATCAGGAAGAGAGAACTTGGGGGAAGCTTTCTCTGGTGTATTCTTGCCCCTCTGTGTCTTCACTTGGTGAGGTAGGGAAATACAAACACAATTTCATTACTGTGGGTGTCCCATGAAATGAAGACTGAACTTCTACTGTACCAAAAGGTAAGGGCACCTGAAATGCCTCCAAAATCAGGACCCCACAAAGATGTGAAGGAGCTCTGCATCTGGCTTTCTTGAAGTTCTTTTTTTGCTCTTCAGCAACAGTGACATGTAATTATGAGATACAACTTCACTGTTCACAGAATTTCTGTGAGTAATACTTTAAATAGAGTTTATTGCATTAAGCCCAGCACTTCCACCCAACGGCTTTCAAGTCCCATTAGGACAGAATTCCCATTCTGCTCCCTACTGAAAAAAATGTTAAAGATGTCTCTTGATTGAAAAGAAAGAGAGACAGAATTGAATCTCCAGATAATATAACAATGGCACCAAGTAAAGAGGGCCACATCTCACACTTGAGGGAACTTTCACATTACAGTCAGTCCAGTCTTCTTGGAAATGACAGAAAACATAGAATGGTTGAAGTTGGAAGTGGTCTCTAGAGATCATCTTGTTCACCTGGCACAAGCAGAGCCAGCTTGAGCCCATTGCCCAGGACTGTGTCCAGATGCCTTTTGATCTCCAGGGACCCAGAGGATTTGCCTGATGCTGGAACAGGGAGCTGGGCACCCAGAACCCCTGCTGGCAGCAACACCTCTCCCAGCCCCAGCAGTGAGTACAGGCACTGCCCTGGGCTGCTGCACGGTTACAGCTGTAACATTTTTGGGTGGTTTCCCATCACTGGTGCTGCTCCTGCAGCTCTCACTCATGCAGCAAAGCCCCTTTAGCTGGGCAGGACACTGTCACAAAGGCTCTGTGGTCACTGGTGCCAAGCAGTCACCACATCTGCTGTGTGGAGCACCAGCTGAGGCTGGACCAGAGCAGGCTGCTGAGACAAAAATAAAGCCAAACACTGAGGACAAGTAAACGCCCTAATTTTTAAAGACATGCATTGAAAGGGTTGGCTCATCTTGTATTGCAGCTGTTATCAGGCCAATAAGAAAAGCAAGGAATAAAAGCAAAAAACCAAAGACATGGCTAAATCTCTCAAGTTGAAAAAAAAAAAAGACTACTTTTTAAATGAAGGCATATCAACTAAAAAAATCCCCAAAGATTAAGAGTAACATTTGCTACAAATGTATAGAACATCCTGGTCCTCAAAACACTACGAGCCCATATCATGTCTTTGATGGAAGAGGTTAGAAAAAGACCCATAGCATATACAACAGGGAACAGGAAATTAGCATTTCCTAAACACTTTTAAAGTGTGCACTTTTTTACCCTAGAAAAACAAACTATATGCTGTTCTGATTGATTTATTATCTCAGCATTGCCCTTCAGGCTCAGTGGATATATTAACATTAAGCAGGTAAAGACTTAGGAATAATTTAAAATAGAGTTTACAGCAGCTGCAGATCTGACTGAATTCTGCTGTGAGATCGTGAAAAAGACAGAAATGCTCCGTTAAATTTACAGCAAAAGACAGTTGAGTTTAAGTATGTTAGTGAGAAGAGGCTGAGACTCACTTCGGGCATGAATTCTCTGCCAAGCTGGCACATGAACATCATGGTGCATTTGGTTTGGTCTCACAGAGAAGGTCCTTCCTCAGAGCCTGACATTCCTTCCCTCTCCAAAGAGCAATGGACGATTTTTCCCTTTCACCAAGGAGCAGATCTATCAGGAATGAACTTAGATGCATGAAATATGTTGAACCCACCAAGGTACATGCACTGTATTTGGTTTTCCTTAAACATTGTTTCTTTGTACTTCCTTGCTAGCCTTCAAAGTATGCCAAGTACTCTGCTCATGCAATATCTGGTTTCAGGCAAACCAGCATGGCAGTTTGCCTGAGCTGAGAAAATATGCTTGAACTCAGCATTCACAGGCGGCTTCAACATCCTAAGGAAAATGCTTTGTTATTGTAGCCTGAAAGTATGTCACAAACATGAATAGAATTATACACTTGCTCTCCCTCACCCTCAATCCTCTTTACCTGAGGAAAAAATTATACACTTCCAATTACAGGGCCAGTTAAAATCAATACAAAGGTAGGAGAAAACAGATCATTTTTCTTATGGAAGTAACTGTTTTCATTAATTTTTCATTAGTCCTGCTTTTGTGGTGCTATCCATCACTGAAGAAGCTGGTATGCAGTAGATTACATTTAGGTTATCTTACATGCTTCCAGGATTTAGTAGATATTGCCCGATAAAACTGTGAGCTTTATGGCTTTGACTTACATCTATCAATAATGCATCAGAAGAGAATTTTTCTGCAGAACAGCTGTCCCTGATCCAAGCAGCTTTCTTCTGGAATAGCTGCACTGGTTACAGCAGAGATGATAGCACAGCTTTTACTCATCTAAAGGCTTCAACTGTGAGAAAGATGAGCGGATGCTTAAGGAGGAAGATAATCCATGAGGGTTTGAGCCCTAGTTTCCCACTGTTGTAATTTTTATTGTGGAGCATTTGAAGCTGGGACCCAGCCGTGCCTTGCCCCATCTCAACAACCACACCTGGAAAACATTCCTGCCATCCTGGCATGCAGCAGGATTTTGTTGTGACCACTGTATGAACAAACAAAGCTCTTTCACAAAATGTTCCTTCACCCATTTTAACGCCTGAGTTCTGTGTTAAGGAACATAACCATAAACAAATGATAGTCCCTATTGAAGAGCTGAGACAGAGAAAGAAAATGAAGTAGACCATCAGTTGAATTCACTTAAAACATGTAAGGTAAAGGAAATTTTATTTCATTTAATTTATTTTTCTCTCACTTTGGAAGGAATTAGAAAAAGAAATCAAAAGGTGTGTCAAGCATAACATGGTTGTAATGCTAACATTTTAAGCTCATTCAGACATCCCAGCAATGCCTTCTATGTGCTTGAATAGCTTAAAACTCTCAGCTTAAAAAAATAAATACGTCACAGTTCTCCTTGGTTTCCAACTCTTTGTGTGCTGCAAGAGGGCTTGTGGAAAAGGACAGCTAAGTGGGACTCCAGATGTGCAGTTTGAGACTCAAGTGAGTGACAGTCAAGCTTCTTCAGCCTCCCCAGCTGCAAGGTGAGTTTATTGCTGCCTTCTTCACTTAGAAGTAGAGAGATGCTTAATTGAAGCTCTGTACAATGCTTTGAAGAGACCAAGAATTGCATTAGGGCCAAAGTTATTACTCTTGAGCTGCCCAGGCACAGCCCCCAGCAGAAGAAAAACAAGCCTCCTGAGCTGGAGAAAGTGAGGGAAAGAAATGCACAGCTGCTTTTGGTTTTAATGTAAGCCACCCAGAACTGAAATATTTATTCAGAAGCAGCAGGGATTAGTGAAATTATGGCTCCAGATCTTCAGAACAAGCATCCGTGCTCTACTTGTTTTGCCTTTTGTTTTTGCAATTTCTTGGCAGTTAATCAAATGAAGTATCACACATCCACTGCTGAGCCTCACTGAGCCCTGTGGTTTGACCTGAAGTCAGAAAGAATGCAGTACATGAATTTAGGGGACTTCATCATATGCAGTTTTTGCTTTAAGTCAATGTCACCCTGTCTTTTAGACTGCATCCTAATGGTAAGGAGGCAAGGCCAGCCATCCCATACTTCACATTTTCCTCAGGAAAATTAATAACAGCACTGACAAGCTACATAACAGAAGCCACAAGACCATTTAGGGTTGTAGATGAGATCATTTATCAGTCCAGACTCCAGAGCACAGAGACAAATGTCCCTCTCTCCATCTGTCCTCAGACCAGCAAGCCAGAGCTGTGCTCTGAGGACCACAGGACAGGGATCAATGGGCTGGGCCATGGCACCAGCACTCCGTGCTCCCCAGGAAGCACAAATCCAGCCTGCTCATACTAGCAACAGCCTCTCCAGAGAGAACTCATGTATATGGAGCTTCAATGAGGCTGAGAGAGAAGAGTCTCATCAACCCATACTTCCACTGACCTGCAGTGGAAAATATTGTATTTTTAGAAGCAACGGAGATGACATACTATTGCTGTGGATGCAATGGCACTGACAGCCCATGGCCACACTGCACCCCTTGGGCTTCTGACTGGGGTGTGAGGCAAGTTCACCATGAGTATGGAGGGCAGAAGATGGGATCTGGCCCATAATCTCCAACATCACCTGAAAAGTATTACACCCTATTATTTTAGGGGCACAGGACTCCTTTTAGGTCCCTAGTCAAAAAAATATGAAAAATCCCCAAACAAATGAACAAAAAAAACAAAACAAAACCCCCAAAAACCAACTAAACAAAAAACCCCAAACAAACAAAACAACTCCCAAAACAGATTAAAGGAAAAGTGGGCTTTTCTCCATTTGTCAGATGACATTTCCATTTCTGGAGCCCTTACTTGTGCAAACAGAAGATGCTTCAGCAGGTTAGCACTTGGGTTTCCTCACAGCATCAATGTTAACATCCTAGTTACCAGATAGCTGAGCTAGCTCAGCTTATAAGAGGATGAACTTGTGTACCATGTGCCTGCATTTTTTCTTTTTAAGAGGAGTTAGGGCTATGATTTTAGCAAATTCAGCCTCAAATAGAGGACCCCTTTTCTAAGTCAGTTTTGGGGTCTTCAAAAAAACAGATCAATGGGGCAGCAGCCAAAGCCAACACTGGGACCTGGTGCAACATATTGATTTTTGGTGGTGGCGATCCCTCCAGACCCTCAAGAAACAATAAACCATTCAAACTGAAATCTGAGAAAAAGCAACTGGTCTACAGACCCTAAGGATTCCACTTAGTTTCACTTCCACTGTAAACAAACCTCAGGCAGCTTGAATGCCGACATACAAATACCAGTTGTCCAAAGAAATAATTCATAATATAGAATTCTGCAGTGAAAAAATGACAGATGGAAATAAATGTTTTTATTTCTCTGAAAAACTGACCATTGGTCAATAAAAATGCTTTCCTCACCCCCCAAAATCCAACCCTTCCCCCGCCAACTCATGCAATAGAAACATTAAAGAAAAATTCAATTGACAAGTCATTTGGATGTCAGTAAAAACCCTGTAATTAGTATAGAAATCAATTTTTAAAGCTTGCTGCAAAAAATTATGCTTATGAACAAAATGTTTGACTTCAAATTGAATTCAGTGCCTGTTCAGCATAAAGGAAAATAATTGAATGGGTGGCTCAACTTTCATGTTTTTGGAGTTTACTAAGTTTTCCCCATTGGTTTTCATTATGCATTTTAGTGGGCATCATAAAACAATGTGTCAACTCGACTTGCTTGTGCCAGTCAAGCACTGAGATGATCAGCTTCCTTCTCTAGACATAGGGCAACAGAGAGGAGAATCCTTCATTGGGCCAGAGTGCCTGGCTAGTACCTACCTGAAGACAGAATAAATTAGCAGCACCTATTTACCTGTGCTGCTTCTGGAAAGAGAGATTAACCCAGTGACAAAGCAGGACTTCACTTTCTCCAGCACAGAGTAAATTGGTTCAGTCTCCAATGGGACACTCAGTTCACCAAAGCATGCCAGGATCCATACTTACATTATGCAGTGTTTGGTACATTCAGGGGAAGAACTAAACCCTGGATCAATGGCTGTTGTAGAAATCCAACATTCTCATTACCCAAAGAAAAGGTGAGGACCAAATTCCTCTGCCTGTGTCTCGCTGTGGGAAGGGGAGTTGGTGCCATCTGCAATCTCTGCACGTCTGCAGGAGTTCTCCTGGCAGCTGCTTAACCAACTTGCTGAAGTACCACGTTGGCAGCTACCACTCACTGCAGTTCTGCCTCTTGTTATTAAAAACATCAATGGCATAAAATGGAGTCAACACTTTCTAATAAAAAATTAGATCAATTTAGATGTCAAAATTGCTAACCTCCAAAGACAAGCTGACAGTAATCTGGTCCTTCTTGGTTCCCCCCACTCCCCCCACATTCCTGGAGAAATTGCTCATTTGTTTGTTGATCAGTTTTTCTAAAGAACATTTTAAAAACACATGGTTATAAACCTCAATTGCAAACAGGACTAATCTCTTTTGCTCTCTAAAAATCTACAGCCAGCTTATTCCTGCATACATTTTTCATCAGCCATTACTTTGAATATTCATGACCTCTTACTCCATGACCACATTGTAACTGCAGAGACATTTACATTCAGGGTCTCAGAGTTATTTTTGACTCCATCAACAACAAAAGCAGGCTTGGTGAGAGGATGCCCAGCCAGCTGAGGACTTGGAAGGAGCACAGTGATATCTTTAAGGTCATTGACTTGGACAGGTACACGCTGAGCAAGCAAAACCACCAGGAGAGCACAACCTGCTGGCTCTGAGAGCCACATGTTGGAGAGCATCAGAGGCAAAGCTCCTGTGCAGAGGCTGCAGGCAGTGTGGGCCCTGCCAGCACTGGGGGGACACCTTTGGGGCTGCTGATGCAGCAGGCTTGCAGGGTTTGCTTGCCAAGGAGCAGGGAAAGGAGCTGCACCCCTCCCAGCTCCAGCCTGCACAGCAGTCTCTGAAGAATCACATCACCTTGCACTGGGACCCATGGACTCTCAAACCCACGGGGACTGGCATCTTTTTGGACAACACAAATTTCATCACTCCCAACAGTTTGAAGATCTGTTAAAAATATTTATTTCCCTGGGTTTTAGCTTTCCAACTTCTATGCAGACTAACAACCGAATTGTGGGCAGTAAGAGCAAGCATTTGTTTATTTTGTAAGAGGACTTCTTGCTGCTAATTGAAAACAAGCATTTTCAATGAGGCAGCTGTTTCAGTACTGTGAATAGACAGATCAGCATCACATTGAAGATCTAATAACCCACTAATGAACCTTAATTTTTAGAGGCCCCTCCCTCACCCATTTTCACACTTAAGTAATTCCAAACCATTGATATGTGATGCCAGTTATTTAAAGATGTCCTCAGACACATTTTAATAAAAACCAGAAAAAATGTAACTTTTTCTTTTTGTTAGACTATATTGGAACCTTGTTACATGTATCTAACAGTTTCTCTTTTTCTTTCTTAAATAAATAGCAAAGTGTCACTAAAATGAATGGACTGCCAGCACCATTGCGTTGATAGAAATTTCCACACCAGGATGAACACACATATTCTGTAACAGTGCAAAAAAGGAGACTTTGGAGGAAAGGTGGTGGTTGCTGGTGCATCAACCCGTGAGCAGTCTGTGCAGTGGCATTGGGATGTGGTGCCTCTGCAAAATCCTACAGGCCTGGAGCCCGTGCCTGCAGAGGTGGCCCCAAAGAGACTTTGCAAGAGAGCAGCTGGCAGGGCTTCCAATGCAGAACGTGGAATTACTGCCTGCTACCCAGGGACACAGCCGAGGCTGGCCATGTCACTCTCTGACAGAACAACGGCTTGAAATGAGGGAAATGAGCAACCTGAAAACCAAGCAGGCTAACACTCAGCAGGGCAAGGGCTTGGAGAGTCAAAGCTGCCAACTCCTTAATCAAGAGGGAACGATGCAAGGATTCGCTGTTACACTGAAGGTTACAGAACAAGGTGTCATTTTTTCATGGGTTTCCCTGGGCTGAGCTGGTGTTATTTTGATGTCTGACCAACAATTTCTCTTCCAGCTGGGACAGTGCTGAAGGAACAGCAGCCATGTGCACCACACCAGAATATCCCTCAACAGCTTCTGCTGCCTTAAACTCACTCCACCCTGTGCAGGCAGTTCTGCCTGCCCACTGCCTTGCCCCTCTACATGCTGGAGTGCAGTGCGATCCCCCTCTCTGCTTCTGTTGGCTTAAACCAGACCCTTGTTATTTTAAACAGGAGTTTATTGTATTTAATACATTATAAAATTTGAAAAAATTGTAGGAAAGCAGCAGATTCAAACCAGAGCATCTCTACCAAATATTAATTATTCTGGCCCCCTTTGAAAAACACAAAACAAAACAACAAAAAAAACTCATTCAAAAGAAAAGTTAACCTTTCACATCTGTGAGGGCTGACAAAAAGTGTGCGACTTCTGTACAAACTACATTTAAAATTTCAGCTTTCCAATGCAATGGATGGTCGTCTCCTGAACACCTGCCCATCCACCTCTAAAAAAGACAGACATAAACCTCCATATGCAAATAAAGTTGAGTCAAGGTGTGTACACATTAAAAAGTGGCTGGCTGTTTGGCAATGAAAATGGGTGAAGAACAGTCCATGAATCCCCCCCGGCAATGGCTTGTACACCGTTAAGTGGGCCCGGGAAGGGCCTGGAACACTTAATGGCCATCACAGCACCAACCTCATCTACCACATTTTGTCATTGCATTTCCTACCCTTTGACATATACATACATATATATATGTACAGACATACATATACATACATATTTTTTTTATGTGTGTGTGTGTTTTCTTTTATACCTTGAGGTTATTATTATTATCACTACTATTCCAAGTGTTCCCATATGAATTCAGGTGTGGTCTCTATATTTGATATAAATGTGTCTTTTATTCAATTTTAGTTCCAGGACTTGTTTGGAGTCCAAACTGCACATGAAATGTCCCCCTTTTTGTTTTTCCTCTTTGTTTTCCTTTTTTTTTTTTTTTGCATAAAGAAACATGTCCATTTTAGTCCAGAGGCTCTTGCTTTATTCGAATGACAGAGGGTGCACGAGATGTCCTTCTGAGTTCTCGTCTCAGTACGTATTCACTGAATTGGGAAGAGTCCACTCCACCTCCACATGAGCCAACAATCTCAAACCCTCTTTGCTGTAACCTCTCAAGTACCTGCAAAAAGAGGAAACAAACACCAATGTATAAGTAAATTAACAGATTATTTGCAGTGCAATGATAATAACTGCTGTTTTCAAATGGATTCAGTCATGGGGAAAAAAAGTGGTTACACAGCTTAACTGTACTGGATTGATTTCTGCTGACTATGGCCACTGAGCAGAGAAAAAAAATGAAGAAAAATTTATTTTATTTTTTTAGTACTGTCAATAAATCCAGTCTTCTTCTGCCCACAGAAACAGGACTAGAAAAACACATTCTCTGCTTTACAGAATTTACAACACAAAAGGGCAAATACATGATTGCACAGCAGATGCTGAGCAAACACCACAATGAAATGGTGACAGTGTAGATAACAATGGTCATAATTTCAGAAAACCTACCATGATATTTACTAGAGACTTAAAAACCAACTCTTTGTTACTTCTATCATCATCTTCACCTGTTCTAGGCTTCCTTTGCCTTGCCTGTGAAGGTGATTTCCTGGGATTTACCAGAGTCAGCCTGCTAAACCCAAGGAACAGGCTGATGCTCCTGGACCCCAGAGGATGTGGGACCCTCTATTCAGACCTCACAAGGGCTGTGCTGGAATCTGGTGCCTACCATGGCTTCCCCAGCTGTTTCACCAGTTGTGAAACTGGCTTGCATGCATGCTGGGACAACACTGGCAAGCAGAATGGCAGAAGACTGCAAAGGACTAGGGCAGGGGAAGAAGAAAGCTGAGGTTTAAAAATGCTTCAAAGAAGACATGCCACATCTTTACATAAAATGCTTCAGGTTGGCAAATGTCTTTCCAAAGTACTTGAGCATGGCTAACTGCACAGCAGTCATATAAAAAAGGAAGGGATAGGAAAAGAGACCTGGAAACAGTGATCAAAACACATGTGATCTGTAGCTTTTAACAATATATGCCAAAATCCCCTGCCCCTGCCCAAATGTGTCAGTGCAAGCCACTGGAAAAAAGAACAGGAGAACTTGTTCTCCTGAGAAAAAATATGGTGGAAGTAACTCTGGAAACTAGCTCAGCCCTGGACAATCCATTTGGTCTGTACCTCATCCTTCAGGTCTATTGGTAGTCCTTTCCTGTCTCCCATTTTTATTAGTACTGGGAGATACTTATATCCTCCCATTACCAATGTGGGATCATTACACAAGCCTGTACATATTTTGCCACTCTAACTCAGGTTTTTCACATCAGTAAATATGCTTTGTAATTCTTATTTGTGCAACAAAAATGTAAGCATCAGAATAAGTGACAAAGTGCTGAAGGACACAACTGCCTTGATAACTGTCATGTGATATAGCTAAGCAGTCATCCTTGAAACTTCTTTTCAGCTGTAATCTGACATCTAAGGCTGTCCTAAATTTGCATTAATCTCTATGACAAACAATTTTGATGTTTCAGCATGACAGTCAAGGCCAGTAAGAGACAACTGTCCAAGCCTAACTTGAGTTAGATAGGTCTAGATAGGTCTCTCTGGAGCCTTGTGTTAAGTGCTAGCACAGGTGTAGTGCCTGGCCAGCCTTCAGTGTGCCTCAGTGCTTCATCTGGACAAAAAGAGGCTCAGGGGTGACCTTCTAAAACTACCTGAAAAGAGGCTGTAGCAAGGTGGGTGTCAGGCTCTTCTACCAGGAAACCAGCAACAGGTCAAGAGGAAATGGCCTCAAGATGCACCAGGGGGCATTCAGGTTGGGTTGGACATCAGAAAGAATTTCTTCACCATGAGGGTGGTTCAGCATTGGAATGGACTACCCAGGGCAGTGGTGGAGTCACCATCCCTGGAAATATTCAAGAAATGACTGGATGTGGCACTTAGTGCTGTGGTTTAGTTGACATGGTGGTAATTGATCAAAGGCTGAACTTGTTGATCTTGTAGATCTTTTCCAGCCTTAATGACTGTGATTCTCTACCTGGACAGTGGGACCTGGCAGATGAAAAGATGCCAAGCTCAGCTTGCAAGCCTGTTCTGTAAAAGAATTCACCCATGAGCCTGCAGCACTTAGGAGGTGTGTTTAAGTCAAACAGCATCAATTGTGCCATTGATGATTTCACATGGGAAGTGCTGGCTATGCAGGATGTGTTAACTAGGGGCAGGCAGGTGTCTGAGGCTGGTTGCTTTTAACCAACAAAGGATAAAAACATAACAGTAACACTGCAGTTGATTATAATTATTCCAGGAATTATCTGCATTTGTCTCCCAGATTTTTTCTTATCCCTTATCCATTTTATAACATCTACTGATTTTAGACATTGCTAAATTGCATCATAGAATACTTTGAGTTTAAAGGAACCTTTAAAAATCATCAAGTTCAACCCCTCTGCAATGAGGAGAGACATCTATAACTAAATCAGGCTGCTCAGAGCCCTGTCCAGCCTGACCCTTGAATATTTCCATGGATGGGGCATCCACCACCTCTCTGGGCAATCTGTTCCAGTGTTTCATGACCCTCACTGAAAAATTTTCCTCCTTTCATCTAGTAAAAACCTACCCTATTTTAGTTTAAATCATTATCCCTTGTCCTATCAATTGGAACAGGTCTCTACTATGCTATAAAAAATCAGGAAAAAACACTGGAAGTGCAAGTGAAGGGTTTTCCCTATGATCACGGAAAATTCTAACACTACTGTAGTTTGTTTGCAAAGAGATTTGAATTGATACATAAATTAAATGGAGATACATGAATTAAGTGGATTAAATGGTGATACATTAATTAAATGGAGAAAGACAACTCGACACACAGAAGTTAAGTAACTTGCTCAAAGCCTCCAGCTGATTCTGCTCACCAAAACGCTCCAGTGACATGGAACAGGGTCAGCCCCTGGCACCTGGCCAGCAGCTCCCTTTCAAAAACTGCCCGTGTGACGTCTTACCTGAACTGAGTTGAGGTGACAGTATCCGTTCAGCGGGAAGCGGATGACGTGTGTGGAGTCGTGGTTCCAGCCGGCGTTGACAGAGTTACACATCACATCCCCGATCTCCGGGAACACCTCCTCTATCAATGACTTATCTCCACTCAGCGTAATCCTCTCGCCGAGATCTGGGGCCACTCGCACCACCAGGCACTCGCAGGACTTTGAGAAGCGGCCGCTCTCCCGGTCCTGTTTCCACCGTTCCATCTCTCCTAGCATGGGCTGAAGCTGGAAATACTTTGCTTCTTCATATAACAAGCTGTAGTCCTGAAAGACACACACATTAAGAGAGGCATTGCTAATGTGGTGCTTAAGGTAGATGGATATTCAGGCCGACGCTGCTCTAGGTTTGGAACCCTTTGGACAGAGCTCCTCATGACTGTGTAGGAAGGTGTAATAAAGTAACAGTGCAAGCAAAAAATAACCATCAGCTCTCGGGGGTCTCTGTGGTCACAATGACCCCGAGATATGTTAGTCTCTTTGCCCAGCCTGGCAGCTGAAGAAGGAGTCAGGATTCTTCTGTTTTTGTTCTCAAGGTTGTTTATTATTTCTTATCTATAACACTCTTTCTCCGACCTGCTGAGGTCTGTCTGGCAGGTTGGGTTGAGGCACACTGACTGCCTTCAAAGGTGGTGTTCTCTTTTATACTAAAAACTACATGTCCATTATTTACAATAATTTCCAAATACCGATCACCTATGTTAGACAGTGTGTTTCTACTCTAAACCAATCTAAAAGTGTCAACATCACCCAGAAGATGGAGGCTAAGAAGAAGAAGGAAGAAGGACAAGGCACGCCCAAATCCCTCCATCTTGGCTTCTGAACCCACAGTCTAAAAACTCAAAATTCTACATTTTCACCCTGTGATAAATTCACTAACACTCTATTCAAACTCTTGTGGCTTGCACATCTTCATACAAAGTTGGTAATTGTTTTTTCCAAGGGCTAAAATCGAAGGCACAGGTGTTTTTGACTCTGTGCCAAGGTTTCCAAGCCCCCTGTCAGGGTTTCAAGTCCTCCAGGGCAGCCAGAGAAATTTCCCAGATTCCAACAATCAGCTACTCGGAACACAATGAGTATAGCAGCACTTGCAAAAGTAAGGCTATGCTTGCTCAACTCCCTTCTGCAAAAAAAAAAAAAAAATCCCACTTTTCCCCATATTTCATCCCCACAGTGATGTCATATAATAATGATCTCATTGAACAGATGGAACAGAATTCAATCAGGATTCAGAAAATTCATCACTAGGATCCATTGTGTCTTACAGCAATACTAGCAGGCATTATAACAGGTATAAGAATGTAAATGAGGAAGCCTGCAATGTTTGTTAGTGTAAAATGATTCAGATATTTGCATAATGTTTGCACATATTAGTGCATTTTAAAAATTAAGTATTTTTTAATACTTCCCTATTTTGCCACTAGTATTGTTTACTACATCATCTCAAATGCCAGAGCAGAGGGAATGCATTTATAGGCATAGCCACTGCAGAAGTAATTTAGAACTGATGATGTGGAGTCTGCCTACTGCCATTTTTTAAATTTAAAAAATGTTTTTAAAAAATCTTATTTTTCTAGGTGTAAGAGCATAAAACCATTTGGAAAATATTTATACAGAGAAAAGAGATACATAAGAATTAGGGATGAGAGAGAAACAGAATGACAAGAGAAGCCTGGTAACAGTCAGTATGGTCCTGAATTTGAACTAGAAACCAAATATTTGATGAGGACACCTAAATCACGGTAAAAATACTAAATACTGCTTACACTTATTGTGTAACAAAAAAAAAGTAATGTAACACATATATTTCTAAGAAACAAGAAACCCTGTTCATTTTAATCACTGTTTTTTTTGTACACCTTAAAGCATAACTGGGGAGGACACCCCTTTGAACATCACAGTTGGGTGAACTTGCCAGGAATTACATTTTTAATTTCAACACAGCTACAGTATATTTATGTGTTTAAAAAGCTCTACATATGTAATTTCTTAATACTGCATGAAAGGTGGCTTTTCCTTTTTCTATATTTCTGATTACCTGCAGGAGAAGTGCCGAGAGCAGCACAAAGCCATGCTAAGGCTTCAAAAGAAGGAAGTGATGCTTATCTGTTTTCTCCAAACTCCACATTATTCAGGGAGATCTGCCCTTGTCACTAGGGGAGTAGCAAGGATGTGTCTACAGCAGATGATTCAAAGCTTGCTGAAATACAGCTCTTGAACTCAGCCTCACACCTGTTATGCCCAAATGCCTGAAAAACCGTCTCAGCTAGGAGGGGAAAAGGACTGAATACCAGTCCTGCTGCTCTATCCCTGCTTCATCACCCATCACCTCTCCTGTCCAATCCCAACTGCTGCATTTCCTGCAGTGAACCAGGTGGTCATGAAGTGAAGGTAAGGATCTGTTCCGACTGAAGACCCCATATATATACCCTCATACCTACTAGCAGATAAACATCGCATGGATTCTGAGGCTCTGCCTCTGTAAGCTTTGTCTGACATTGAAATACCACTAATTCAATTTGTTACTAAAAACTAAAAAAAAAAAAACCTAAAAAAAAAGCAAGCACTTTATTCAAGTTTAAATAATAAACATAGAACAATTCATTCCTGACTAAAACTCCAAAATTAAATTTGCAGTACGCATTCAAGACATTACCATGTGTGCAGTTTATTTTGTCAATATTGTGATTCACACACCATTTTCTGAATTTCAGTGTGGGAGTGGAAACTGGAGCTGCTGCAATCATTGGGGAAGCATAAAATTGGATGAAAGGACAAATAATCAGTAAAGCTCATGAGCAGTCAGTTGCAGATTGTCACTTCTGTTTCCAGGAGTATGGTACAACATTTAATTTCCCTGGGTCAAATCTGGCAAGGTTGCTTTATTACCACTATAGCCAGGAGGGGAAAGTTTAATATTGATGCCACTCTAGGAAAGGAAGACACCACTTTAGCAACCCCATTCTTACTTTTGCCATGTACCTGAAATCAAACACCATACCCTGCAAGTCCACCTTCCTTATCCAGGCCTCTCTTTTGACTACACACCAGATACTTGCTTTACCAAGGTGCATGCAAAACACCCAAGTCCCTTGAAATCTCACCTTGAAATCATCAGGAATGAGGAGTTTTGATGTCCTTAAGAAATTCAAGATATATCTGAACATCTGCCCATCTCTGTCGATGAAATAATGCTGCTTGAGACTGTCGAGGACAATGGGCTCTGTGCCATCGAAAAGCCGGCCAATTCTGGAGAGGAAACAAGAGACAAGGAGCACAGTCAGACCAAGCTCTGCTCAAGAGCTGCTCAAATAGCCCAGCACTACAAAACCCTCCCATGCACACTTCACTGAAGCAGCTCTGTGGCTTTGTTTCATTAGAAAAGGGCTGGTTTCAAACCACTGTGTAAGCCACATATTTTCTAGCATAGCCTCATTAAGTTCCAAGCAGCACAGCTGGGGAGGTGGAAGGGAAGAAGCCAGGCCAGCAGCCTCTCCCACTCACCTCACTGCCCCAATCTGTATCTCATAAGATGACAATGACTCAATTATTTTGGACACCTCTTTTGATAGTCCCCTTCAGCACAGCCCATCCCCTCTAGATGCTCCAACGCCCTGAACTGACTCATTCTGTTTTATAGAGCACTTAGGAAACCCGATTTAGTTTGGATTGCATAGGGAACTTGATTTAGTTTGGATTTAGTTTGGAAACTGTACCTGGGGAATAGTTTGGCTTGGTTCTTTGCTTAGTTTTCACTTGTTTTTAAACTCAGGTCACTTTTTGGATACTATTTACTGCAACCAACATTAGGGCAGGCACAGCTAAGGTGAGGGGCAGCACATAGTGGTAATGTAAAGATGGGGGTGCAGAGTTGATAACATTTCAATGTGAGGTAATTCTTTAATGTAAAAGTTAAGTTCTTGTGGCAGGTATCAAGCAGAACACCCAAATAATACAGAAAAATGTCTCAGCTTTTAGACAACACCCATTGACCACCAGAACCACACAGCCACTTAGAGAGCCTCCTCTTGGCAACAGGTCTTGCAACATCAACCACTGAGTACACATACATTTCTGCATGTGGGCCTCCCAAACCAGCTTTAGTTAGAGCAATAGGAAGGGCTGAAAAAGCCAAACAAAACCCTCAGAGTGACACCAAATAGATGTTTTGTTACTGCACTGGGGCATTTGCAAAACATTCCTGAGTCACTGATGGTTTCCCAATGAAATGAGCAGGAGTGACTGGCAGGTCTGATTTTGTGTGCCTGTTCACATGTCTGTAGTGCAATGTGGAAGCACTTTTTGTCAACAAACAGTCACAGCACACTGTTTTTGTTTTGTTTTAAAAGCAGTGAATAAACAACAAACCCCCACTACCAGCAATAAAAAAAAGCCACCAAATACTCAGAGGTGATCAGCCCTCCTGGCTGCACAAAGCACCCCAGGCTGAGATGCCCCATCCAGTGGCCAGCAGAAGGGGATATCCAGAAGGGATTCAAGAGGCAAAAGTCAGAAGTGGCTCCCAAGGAGGGGGAGGCAGCAGGGCTTGCAGCAGGGCCTCAGGGAACTGCAGAGGGCAGGGCTCCAGGCAACCATACACTGTGTTGCATCAACAGCCAAATATCCTCCCTTTGAAAATGGCACAGGCAGCCCAAATTGAGTTTGGAACAATGTCTGTGCCTGGAGCAGGTATATATATATACGTTGTGAACAGAATACAAATCTCATCTATAGCTTCTCACCAGCTGGGAGGAGACCAGAAAACAAATAAAACTCCATTAACCCCAGCTGGCCATTTACAATTCTGTAATAAATGCATGAACCAATTCAAGTTGCATGAAATCTGTAACATATAACAAATTAAATATATTTTGCATCATGAGCAGGTACAGAACACTTTTTTTTCAAAGCCATCCCTTGAACTATTCGAGCTTTCTTCCTCAAAGACTTGTTACTGCCTGCCCTGCTGCTCAAAAGCTGCGACAGCCCATATAACACAGGCTCCTGTTCACGTGGTGTATGAGCCACATTTTATGTCTAATATGGAAGTACTCGGCATTTAGAATTAATTTTCCCCCATACTCAAGCATGTCATCTTCAAATTTATCATGGAATTCACACACAAAACATGTATTTGGCCAAGTCAGTCATTACTGAAATGTATAATTGTAATTGGTTTCTGCAGCATTTTCCTAGTTCTAAATTACTTATATAATTACATATTTTAAACCTCTAGGCTTTTTGTCTCCATTTTATTAATTGTTTAGAGAAGAGCAAGATAGTATCAGAGGACGGAGCCTTCAGACAAAACCATAATGCTGAGGAGAGTGCTAAGCCACTGGGAGTGCTACCTGGGACCTGAATGGCTTTGGGAATGGACTGGAAGTGTTAACAGAAAGCGCTGCCTCGGTGCTCTGCTGCTCTGCAGCAGCAACAGCAGCAGCAGCAGCAAAATCCCAGGAACTGCAAAGTCCCAACTCCCTCCTGACTCCCCTCCCAGGATCACTCTGCAATACACTTTCACATATTAAAACAGCTTTGGAAGGGTAGACCCCCAGCAGAGACTTCTGTAAAGAAAATATTTTTTTTTTCCTTTTCAGATGGAAAAATGCAGATTACAGCATCCTTCATGTGGCCTTCAAGGAAAAAACCTGAGGTACGATGGGATCCAAATCTGGTGACATGGTCCTGGTTCCTAATCTGCATTTGCTACATCCATCAGGAGAGGAGACTGGGCTATGCCAGGATCTAGGGAACAACCAGCATCCTCACCTTCCAGCATCCTCACCAGGAACTCCTGTGTTCCCAGGGGCACAGTGGGAAGCACTCTCTCATGCCTCCCCTGTCACCTCCTCTGTACAATACAATTTGATCACCATCCTTCCTGCCACCCAAAGCTTTGCTGGCACTCCTGCTGGGTCTCACACTGGGATTATACATGCTTAAGAGACACCAGTTTGCTAGCACAAGAAAGGACTGGTAAGTCATTGCAATTTCACTTCCCAAGAAAACCTGAAAGATGTTTTTCCCCATCTTCTTCTTGACAATGTTGGCTGATGACTGGCAAAGACACCTTTCTGTTTTAAATGACAAATACATAACAGCTGAATGGAGTTTCGAGACAGGAGAGCACTTTGAAGGAGGCTTGCAAAATAAGATGATAATTATATGCAGAATTAGCCAAATATCAAGGGTAAAGGATAAGAAACTGTAGTCCATTTACAAGAAAATGTGCTTCTGAAATATTTAATTAAAACTAACAGGCAGGAATTTTCCATATATCAGGAAAATTAACGTCCCATGGGTTGAAAGTGTGACCTCCAATGTGTAATAATTAATGTCTGTGGCTTCATTCCTTTATTCATCATATTCCACTGTCAGAAATCGAATGCTTCAAGGGTTGAAAATATAACCAGTGGAAAACCCTGCTTCCATGTGAGAATTTGGTTTTACTTAAAGGACACAAACTAGGTATAGCTACAAGCCCTCGTTTACTGGAGAAAAAACAACAAGGAATGGAAAATATAATTGTTTTAATTCCATAAAATACTACAGAGATGGATGTTCCCACACATCAGCACTCCTGTAACAGCATTTCTATACCAAAAAACTAGCACAGGAAGATGATTGCTTGTAGGATTTCTCAATTTCTTCAGAAAAAAGTCCTACTTGTCAAGCATAAAAATATACTGTCTGCAGCAGAACTGTATACATAGTGTGCTTATAGCCTTGATCTCTCGTTGTATAAATATTTAAATATATTATTATTATTATACACATAAAGAGAAAAGACTTCACTTTAGTATATTCTGCCTCAGCTGGAAATGTGGGAAAGCAGCAATAATTAGGAACAAGATGCCCAGTAGTAATTAAACGAGTCAATTATTGCAAAACTCTCTTAATGCCAAGAAAAAATGACAGAGTTCTACCAAGTGTTTTACTGGCTTCACTGGACAGAGCTAAAATTCTTCATTTCTGTAATCAAAAGGATCCAATGAACATGGAAAAGCTGCAAGCCTTGATGTTTACAAACATGCAGAATATTACATTACTTTCAAACTAAGGTAAAAATAAACATTTCTCCTCTGAGAAAATACAGGTTTCTTATAATTGAATATATTCAGCATATAATTTCTTCTATTAACATCTTTATCAGAGGACACTACAAACTAACTGAAAATATTTTGCAATACACTACTTTCAACAGTTCTGAGCTGTCAGAGTTCTGTGCGCCCACGTCTTTCACAGAACAAGAAAAAGGGAGGAAAAGTGGTGAGAAGTCCTTTTTTTAACCCATCAGAGGGGGCTGTGCAGCAGGAGGAGCAGCAGTGGTGCCCTGGAACCTGCAACCCCACACTAATGGCAAGGCAAGTAACTGTCTGGATTTCACTGAGGGAGGATATTCAGCAGCTAGCAAAGAGCAAAATACTCATGAAAACACATTTCTTTCCCTCTAATGATGAATCACATGACAAAGTAAATGTATTTTATTTGAAATCTTACTCATCTGGTTGGAGCCACTGCAGCAAAGGGATTGGAAGTTTGGTCCTTAAAAGTTAAGTGCAAGTTTTATTTTCACATCATTATATTTATGTGGCTAATGGGAATGCTTATTTAACACTCTGGAGTGTGAGGAGAGTGAGTTGTAACGAGCTTTTACTTTTTTTTTCCTCTGCAACTTTTTAGTTCGAGCCATCCTTATTAATTTCTTTTCATTTTCTTTTACTGAGTGCTCAAAGGCAATTTGCATAAGAGTCCATTATAAATGAGATCTGTTTAATGGTATGCTCATCTCATGGCTATTTAATTTTACTTCCTCATATGTCTAAATTATATAATTTTGCACTGTCCCCTAGCAGCTAGTACAGTTGAAGTGGTGTCCATGCCAGTGAGAAATGTTATCCTACCCAAGTGGAGAATTATGAGTTCCTATTCTTTTTTTCCAGAGAACCACTTTGACAGTATCAACCTGCTTTTATTTTTTGAATAACTCACATAATTTGGATCCACAGAGACTGAATACATAGCAACCTTTATAATTCTGCATAACAAAAGTTGGCTCATAAACATAACAGAATACATTTGCAATTTTCAGGAACATATATTACGAAAACCACATTTTAACCAAATACCCTGTTGTAATCTCTTGCTCTCAGTGCTATTATAATTTGTTCTTATCTTTTTCTTCTTACATTTAATTTAAGGTTTCATGTCCATGAGTCTCAAGAATTTCTTGGCACATACAGTTCCTACATTATGAGAAGATGGATTAATACAAATAATTATAAAGCAAAGGTAACAGGGGAAAAATGCATTAAAACCTAAAAGCTCATTAAACCTTCTATAGAAAAAGTATTTATATAGGATCCAAAATTACAGAGAAGAAGAATGTACGGGAAGAAGTATTTAAACACCAGTTCTTACAAGATGTTAAAAAAAAAAGTTACATGGCATTTTAAAGAGCCAGATAAATGCCAAATCCTGAGTAAAAGGATGTCAGACCTTTGTAGAAATATTTGCTAAAGATTAAGGAACTGAATCATTTACATGAAGAAGATTTCAAACATCTTAAGATTGTTACTTCAGCATGACAGTAAAAGAAAAGGTGGGGACAAGCTCAGAGGGCTCATAAGGCATTTAGAAGGAAGTGAGATAGACAAAAAATGGTGAATAATCTTAAAGGCAGAGCAAAGTATGCGAAGAGCAGATGGGAAGGATCTGAAATGATGAGTGACAGGGTATCATCAGGGAACACACTAGAGACAAAAAAAACCCCAAAAAAACAAACAACTAAGAAAAAAGAGAGAAACATGGGATTTGCTACAACCTGCCTGATCAGAGGGAGCATCAGGAGCAGAGATGAAAGCCAATCAGACATATTACAAAATGAACTAATAGCTGCTGGATCTAATCCAGATGGACAAACTGACACATTAACTGGAAAAGTATGAATTGCACAACATGGTGTAGTCATGTTGCAGGAATGCTACTGACACGAGAGCAAACTACGTCTGTCTACGCCACAGATGAGTGTGGAGAATGAGAGACAGGTATGGAAATGACAGCGGAACAAACGTGGACACATGGGTCACTGCAAACACAGGGGTGCATTAAAAAATGGATGGCCAAGGATCCACAAGTCAATAGAAACACCCTAACCTCTGTTTGCCCGAAACAGAAATTTTTCCAAAAGAAACTAAAAGCTGTATTTTCCCTCCTAAAGAGGTGACCTAGCCACCTAGGAGTTTCACACCAGAACTAATGATTACACCATGAAATAGAGCTAATACAGCAACTCCCCTGGTGCACAGAACATACTGGTGGGCTGACAGTCACCCTGGTGGGTGTAGGGTGCTCAAATGTTCCACAGAAGTCAGTCCAAAAATGTAGCCTCTGTCACTGGCGTCCCTCGGGATGTTCAAACCCTCATTCCCAAACCATGGAATCAGGACCATCATCTGCCCAGACACAAAGGGCACTGGTAGAAATGCTGACATTTCAGAACAGAAAGGAGTAAATGGTTGGGATGGGATCTTGAGAGCTGTTGGCTCATGACCAGAGAACAGTATTTGCAGGTAGATGGAAACCATCTCCCACATTGCAAGATGGTAACAAGGGTGAGACCAGGAAAGCACTACCCCAGACCATGGATGGGCCAGGGAGTTTCTGTTTACCATATTCCTTCTCTCTCTGCTCTGGTGAACCAGGGAGATGCAGAACTGATAAGAGGAACAGGCTGAAACCCTAATCTGCATTTTTTCACACAAGGCTGGGCAGGTAAGTGTTTTAAAAGCAATTTCAATACTGTGTCAGCCAAATCTCCTGGATCTTTAGGCTGCATTACAGGCTTCATATGTGGTTGAGAGGGGTCTATCCACTGCTCACCAGTTGTTTTCCCACCCCAAACCACGATCTTTATACCACAAACCCCATCACTTTTAAGAAAGTGAGGTTCCTCCATCTGACAGACACTTCCCAAGACATGTACAGACCATTCACTTAAGAGCTGGACTTGATGATCCTTGTGGATCCATTCCAATTCAGAATATCCTGTGACTGAATACATCCCTGATCCTCACAGTTTTGCTTGCCTTCAGATACCAACACACCTTCAAGTACTTTTGCTACCATACAGATACATCTCCAGAAAACTTAAGCCTTGCAATCCCCAATTTGGGGGATTGCTTGTCTGTTTCTTCAGCCAAGCCACAGACTGGTGCCACAGCCCCTCTGTTCCTCTAGGACTTTGAGACACTTCTGGGAGCAGCCAGCACCCTGAGTGACCCACCTGCCAAATCTTGGAGACTCAGAGCAGGGCAGGAGGCTGCAGATGCCTGCCATCATCCCTCTCATCACAGAGGGCAATTCACTCAAGGTATTTGTGAGGACATCAGGCAATAAGGAGCTACACACATGGGCTTCCCTGCACACCCAGAGACCATAGCCACAGCTTGAGCACCAGGATTTTAACCTTTTAAAATGCCATCTCTACTATTCTGTCTTTTCAGGCTTGTCCATGCACTGGATATAACAGTGAAGAAGAAGAAGAAGAAGAAGAAGAAGAAGAACAGTCTACAAGCCTTTTAAGCCCCACATCTCCTACAGTGTTTGGTATCTTGCAAATAAGTCCTTAAACAACTTTCTAGTTTTCCAGAGCATATCAAAACCACTTTTCCTAAAATTACTTAAACCAATGAAATGTTAAATCAATTATTCATGCAAATACTTTTGCCATCTCTGTTTTTTGTAACCAAGTTTTCTTGGCAATGATAACATTTCACAGAAAAAATTAACAAATACTCTCTTTGCTTGCCAAGATGATTTTACTAAGCTTGAATCCGATTTCATTGAGGTATGTTATTTGTTTTATCTTGAGGGAAGCTGCCTATTAAGTTAGTAGCAACCGTGTCCTTTTGCTTGTGATATGGTTATTACTGAGCTATCAGGAGTACCTTTAAGTTATTAGAGTGCAATGGCAAATTAAGTACTTTGCGTCATAATTAGCTAATAACTTTTGAATTATATTTTAATCATGTTTAAGATGGCCAGGTTGGCTGTGAGTGCAGATAATGGAGGATAGGAGCAGAACAGGAGTGTTTATCATTCAATACCAAAAGCCAGAAAGTAGGTAAACTGGTGGATGCACAACATCCCAAAGGCCATTATAATCTATATATTCAGAACACTGAGCTCTTCACAGGCAGCAATGTAAAAAAGTAGAACTTGTGTCTTAGGATCACATTTAAGTAAAAAGCAAAAAATATATCAGTTTCAACTCAGCCTCCTTTGAGCCTGTGAACTTTTTGTTTTTTAATAAAATGATGGTTAACAGTACCCATCCTCAAATCACTGTTGATAAACCTGTTCATGCAGACTCCATGAACAGAGGACACCATTAAAGCAGCTTGGAAAAAACTACAAGAGCCATTTCCCTTTCAAAACTCAGGATCAAGAAAAACCAAACAACCAACAAAAAACCTTCTCAGAATAGGGGAAATCCTTTGATGTATTCCTTTGTACATCAAGTTTGCCCCTCAGCTTTCATGAATTTCATTCAAACCACCACTAGTTCTCAGTATTTCCTCTGTATCCTTGAGAAGACTCAGCATCAAAATTCCACATACAAATCACTGGAAATCAGGAAGCACTCCAAGTTTCTCCATGAAATGCCTTAGAAAAGTAATGGCAGAACAAGTTCTGGATCCAAACCCAATAGAGATCCCACTACAGCATGTATATGATTTGTAGAAACAGTAAGGGGTTGCTAATTCTGCCACTTTCCAGGATGTTACTTTGAGAACCTGCCATCACTCTCACATGCCTGGAACCTCTTTCTGTATAAATTGCAAACACGGCAATGAAACCATAATGAATTAAGCTTTCCAAGATCTTCCCAACTATGACTACTTAGGCAGAAATCACATCTATGTTGTTTTGTTAACTGCTGCCTTCTCTAAGAGAAAGGACAGTGCGTTTCCATAGACAAGACAAGAATACACTTGCCTTCCCCTTTGCAAGAGTTGCACAAGACCCTTCTTCATTGCAGCCCATAAAAGCAGGAGACTGCACAATTAACCTCTGTGTGCTCTGTGGGGGATTCTACAGGAACTGCTTCCTGAGAGAGAGAAAGAGGCCACCACTGCATTAAAGCCTAAGTAAAAGCTTCCCATTAATGAATAAAATTCAGAGAGACAAAGCGCTTCTAAAACTTTTACATGTCTGTGTCTTAACTATGTTTGTGCCTGTGTCCCAAGAAAACACCACCCTCCAGAGCCCAGAATGAAGCAATGAAGTATTCCCAAACATCCTCACTTTTCTGCTTTCAATAAATACCCATGAAAGTCACACACAAACTTTGTAACATCCTTTGTAAGTGTGGTTCACACAGAGAACAACAATTTGCTGCTGTTAGTTTGGGCAGCAGAAGCCTGTAAAACACATTACCAGGTCCCAGCCCTGCTGCTGAGCTAGGGCTTGGACTGTCAGAAGACAAATTTGCCAGGGAATGTGGAAAAGATGTTCAGTCTGATTTTTACAATCCCTACACAAACAGACAATGGAGAAAAAAATGCATGTACAAAGAACAATATTAAGTTAGTCAAAACAAGCTTCACAAGTTAAGGTACGTCAGATATTAGAGATGCTCCTGCAAGTCACATTTGCAAACCTCCCTTTGTGTGAAGGATTTCAGACTTTGGATTTTAATGATCCACTCTTTTCTCACAGCACCCTAACTTGGCACCCAAGCCAGGCAGAAGCCAGGGTTGTACAGCCTAGCAGGCTGTTGCCTATGGGACCCCTGCTTCATCTGCTGGAGCTCTAATGGATGAGGAAGGGGCTGCAGGAAGGGAAAATGGGTAAGGTACATGGGGGCTGACCTAGAAAAAGGGACTCTGTCCAAGCATTTCCTCTGTGATGCTACCACTAAGCACACCTGCCCTAATTTTTAAGCTCGTTTGAGTGAAGCAAGAAGGGACCAGACTAAGGAACATTGTGAAGAAAACACACAAGAATGACTCTTCAGAACAGGGCTCAAGTAATATGCAGAGAATACAGCCCAAAGGACACATGCTGAACAGAGGAGGAACAGGAGATGCTGATGACATGTTGAGTAAATAAGCAACACATCTCTCTGCACAGAGGCAGAGAAATGTATTGGAGATAATATTAATACACATATACTATGAAAACGGCAAAAGTTACCCTGGCTGCTCAAATAACATTCTTTTCCTATAAAGCTTACTTTAATTGCAATGAGAGAAGCTGCAAGGCTATCTACCCAACTGCACATTTATTATACTTCAAATATTAGTGTTTTCCCTTACTTAGCCCACCTGCTCAGAGATTCCTCTACCCAGACAGAAAGCAGTACGTTCAGAATAACACCCTAGATTACAAATTCCTCTAGAAGGGCAATCCATACAGCATAAAAGCATACACAACAGAGGCAAGGAAGAGGGGAGTGTTATGAGCACAGAATTAAATATGGGAAACACAAGACCATACACTGCTCTTTTCTTGATTAACTCACATCCATTACAATTACATTGCTGTGATTCCTCATGTGGACACACAAAAGTGTCTACATAGAGAAACGTGTTTATACCCGTATAACTCATTCCCATACATTTCCATGTTTAATCACTTCCATGCTAGAGGTTGCAGTGATTTATGCACTTCAGTAACTAGAAAAATCACACCATTAACCAAATCAGCTCATACAGAACCTGCGTGCTAATCAAGTTAAGAGGACAGGAAAGTCCACCTAAAACATCTTAGACAGTGGCTATGAGCAATAAATAATGCTTATTGCACAGATTAGAAATGCCAAAGCCACACCTGAACATTTTGCTGGTGGTGGGGTGATAAAATAACACACAGATAACATTATTTCCATTGACAAACTTACATATACAAAACAGTGGCTTTATTGTTTATTAAATTAGATGCTGCCATGGTGTAATCATCCCTGCAGCCATACCAAACCAAACAGTAGGTCAGATGCAATCCTGTGGAGGAGGTAGAGAGAGGAGAAAGGAAGAGAAGTGAGACACAGCACAGAAGCAATAGAGCCCCATAAACTAGTGGTGCAAGGAATTAATCTATGGATGTAAAAACAGATGCCATAACTGTAGAAAGCAAAATCTGCAAAAATACCACATGACAAAAGTAAATGTTACAACATGGTTCCTTTAATAAACAACATCCAGGGTGTGATTCAGCTGCCTGTTGCCACTAGAGATACTCTAGGGCATCCCAAAGTGCTGGGTGATGGCACAGGGACATTACTGCAGGCTTGTGCCCCGCTGGAGCAGCCACAGAGTCCAAGCAGAAACTGCACAGGCGTCAGCTTCACATGTCAAGGTGAGTGTATCCCACTCACAAAAATGACCAGAAACTAACTGTACCAAATTAAACAAAATCTAACATTCTTCCTAAACACTCTTTTCAATTCTTAAAAAGTCAGGCTCTATTAAATAAAAAATTACAAATTTATATGATATTAAGTTCAGAGCAAAAGTTTGTAGTGCTCCTAAATTGCACAGGAATTTGCAACATTTTCAATTTAAGAGTTCTTTTACCCGGCAGGTCAGGTTACTCTCACACAGAGGAGCTGACTGGTCTGAGCTTCCTCCTGAGCTACAGCTTCACTACATGAATACAGAGGAGTGACATCCAAAGTCACATTTAGGAGCCCTGCTTCCTAAATGCAGGCAGTCAGCCTCAAGTGTTTTAGTAGGGTGTTGAGGTGAGCTGACTGTAGAATCAGGCTACAGCCCAAGGACAGACAGAGACTGCTGTGGAGGGCAGCCCACCCACACGGGGCTGGCTCTCATCCACGCACACCTTGTGCACCACCGCAGCAGTGATGGTGCACCCCAAAGATTGCAACAGCTCTGTCACGCAGCGACTGATAAATGCTGAATGCAGGTGGGAAATGATCTGTGGAGAAACACTCAAACAAGCTCAACTCTATCAGTCTGGAGGATTTACAGCAGTGAGGAGATATGTCCTACACCCGTTGTGATCTTCCTGGTGGAAACCAGCACAACGCAATAGTAAAAATCTTCCTGGGGTGGTTCCAGGCTGCTAATAAACAAGAAAATGCCTATTAAGCTGAGCGCTGCTTTGGAACTAATAGAAATATGCTGCTGATGAGGCAGACTACTGCTTGAGTTTGTAGGTTTTCATTGTTGCATTCACTTAACTGTGAGGCTTTTCTCTAAAAAGAGGAAAATATAACTACACTTGGAACAACAGAAGCGAAAAAAGCACCATTTTCTAAGGGACTCTCCATACTGCATCTGCCCTTTTTTCCAGATGTTAGTAACACCACACAACCCTCATATAAATGAATTAAGTTGCAGCTTGCACTAATACTGGGAAAAAAAAACTTCTCAAGAAGCAACAGGGATATGTACACCAAAAGACCAGGATTTCCTTAACAACAAGAAGAAAAAACAGCTAAGAATTTACTGAGAAAAATAATGAATCGCAAACCTACAGTTTTTTAGAACAATGCAAGTTCTAATACAGGCATTTTTGGGGACAGAAAACTGTTCCAGAAAGTTCTCCTCCCCTCTGTTGAAAATCAAACATATTACAACCACCTTGCATTATTCCTTCCACTTGTGTACTTAGTTAATACCAATGCTTTTTGCTGTATATGTGAATGTAATAAAATTTTAATTTTGCAGAAATCCAGGTGTCTTGGTAGATTTCTGATTTTTTTTTTTCTTTCCTCTCCCCAAGGCATAGATATAAATTGTTTTCTGCTATCTTTACAGGAGATCTACGGAACCACGTTATCGAAAGTTGCAGAAGACTGAAAATAGTTTAGGGTAATCAAGAGCTGCACTGTTTCATCAAAGCCCCATCTCTCCAAAAGCCACTGGTGTTGCAAACAGTTTGGGGCTATAGCTTGATTTTGATTATTTTCCATTACCTTCCTAAAAACCTCCTCTTTTCGTGGCAGGCAGAAGCCAATTAGCACCATGAAAGGAAGAAGTCTGGAGAAAGATAATGTGTTAAAACGACCAACTTTGACTAGGAAGTCAGACCATCAAATTAAATATTGCTAACCACCCTATGCACAAGAGTCTGTATTTATTTGTTTTAACCTCACCGTCAATGATGGAAGCTGACAGTGCAGTTCTTGGCCCCTCACTTTTGCGCAGCTTTTCTTCCCTCAGTGTACACCACAAGACAACTACCCACAAGTAATGACGGAGGCAAAATGGAACTGAGTTTCCCAGTTGTCCAGCAGAAGGCAGAACCTACTGGTGAGCACCATGATGGGTTTTAACAGGAGGGAAAAGGCATCTGAGGTCAGGCTGGGCTCTTGTATCACCACTGATACTGCAGCAGCACAGTCAACAAGAGCAGCAAGACCACAGGGCTCATTTGCTTGCAGCTGCCCCTTGAATCAGATGCTTTCCCCAAGCCCTACTGCTCAGCAGCTGTGCCCACTCCATCCCTGAATCCTGCAGCCCACCCAGAGCTCCAGCCACAGTGGGTGCAGGCACACAATCCGTCTTTGCTGCCTCTAATTGCCACCAACATCTATCTGTGTGCTTTGATGTCAGAAGACCTCCGGCAGAGACCTGCCCCAGGGATTAATGCTGCAGTAAAGAACGAGTCTGCCACTCACACTGGTAACACAAAGGCATCAACAGCTTTGCAGGGATCCCTGAGAAGAGTTTACAGAGAACTGAGCCTCACAACAGGATGACAAAAGGAAGGGGTATTTCTCCACTGTGCTTCAAGAGTTGGTTGATCTTCAAGGAAAATCCTCTGCTAAACAAATACTGAGGGGCTCAGAAACAGCCAGCATGTGACTGTGGACAGCAGCTCAGGCTGCTTTGCAAGATTGAAGTCAGACACAATATGTTTGCTCTTCATGGTCTGTGAACGCAGGCAAAATTAAATTCCACATCTAACTTTGGGAGCACATCACTGGCTTATTATTTATTAGAAATAAAGACTCAGACATGACAATGAAGGAGCTTCACTTCAACTCTGAAGCAGGGAGAGCTGACAGCAACACTTTCTTGCTGGCTGAAGCATGTGGAGTCACTGCAGAGCAGGGGCATCAACTCCCTCCACACTACCTGCCCTACCACTGCCAATATTTTGTTACTACGGCAGAATAATATTAGGACATCAGTGAGGAAAATAAACTCTCTGCTATGATGGATGTGCATTTAGTCAGCAATGTGCTACAACAAACTTGACCTTTATCAGGACTAGATGTCACTGACTGCTTTTTTGGGATATCACCCCATTTATTGTGTTCTGTCTACAGCCTTTGCAATTTCCAACCGATAAAACTTTCATCACCTTTCCCAATGGAAGCGCACTGCAAAGAAAAATATTCTGTCATGCAAGGTCAAGGGACAGAGCCCTTCCTGCAGTCCTTCACAGCAACAGAAAGGGGTATTGGAAGAAACACTCCCAGAAGAGCTGCAGATGAGTTGTCCCAAAGTGAAACAGCCGGGCACAGCCCAGCAGAGTTTCTGCAGGCTCAGGTTCAGGTTTGCAGAACAACATGACTCATTTTTCTTCTCTGAATAGGAACTGCACTGCCAACTTTACATTTTTACACGGTACCAAACTATGTTCTTCATCACTCCCAGGGCCATTCATGTTTATCAGGTTTCCAGGTTTTCATTAATAAACAAAAGGAAGAAGGGCTTATGCCTCTGATTTAACTACTTTGCATTTTAATAGGAAATAATAAACCGACCCACATGGAAGCTAAACACAATTGAAAGTTGCACCCAAACCAGTGCTTTATGCCTTGTCATGATAGCAGACAGCAGCAACTTCCAATAGCATCTTTTTCATCCTTCATTTTGTTGAGCCTACCCAAGAGAGTAGCATGAAACATACCTGATTAGGGCTTTTATTTCTACTTCCCAAGAGGGGAATTAAATGCTCACCTAGAATCAGACCTCTGTGGTCTGGAGAGCAGCATCCATTCAGCTACACCATTAATCCAAAGTGGAAGTGGGGAAGTGCAATTGTAGCTCTGCTGATGAGTTTATCGAGGTTAGCTACTAAGCAAGGGAAGGCCAGTATGAGAGGCATGGCCCAAGGCCCAGCTTTATGAGACTGCAATATTAGAAACCGGGAAAATGAGAATGTCTGATGAAAAGTGGAGCCTCCAAATACGCTTTAGCTACAGAAAAGCAGCAGTTTTTCTCCTTTCCCTTTCCCATAAGCTCTTCCAAAGGGGAAATAAGCAGGCAGGTATCCTTCCTGCCACTGTTTTGACAGCTTCAATCTGCTTAGAATAACATTTGTCACCACTTCCCTACTCATGCATCTCCTTTGCATCTCCAGCCATGGACACTGGGCTTTTCTCTGTGGCAGCATGATGGAGCCAGAGTGGCTCCCCATGGCATTACTGCAGCAGGGCTGGAAGCTGCCATGAGCAGAGCACCACCCTCATCAGGTTTTGAAAGGCCAGAGGGAAGATTATCACTCAGGGGAGCTCATACACAGGAGAGGCCAGTAAAGCAAAATTAAACCTTAATATTCTGCAAATGATAAGGACATTGTTATTGAAAATGTTAGCAAGGCATGAGAAAAACGTACTTAAAAGTCAGTCACTGGCACATCAGGAGTCAATTGTGCTGGGCAGCAAAATATTCAGAAAAAAAATAAGGTGAATATAAATATAGCTTACATGTTTGAAAGTAAACATTAACTGCTTTTCACATGCTTTATGGCAACTTCAGTCCTGTGCAGCTGTAGCCACAGCACTTGGAGAAAAAGCAAAACATCTCGTTATTTCAAACAAACACGAGCAGTTTCATGTGACAAGCTCCAAGTAAAAAATGAAAAAAATATTTCTAAAACTCCCACATTATACCGCTAGTAAACTAGAATTTCATAGCAAAAGTGAATAGCTTTTCAGCTTCTGAGGCTGGAGAAATTACCATCATGGTGATATCTAATCTCTCCCCAGAAGTCAAGAATTATGACTAAACCCTTCCAACATAGATATAGCCTGAAATTCTATGTCAGAAGTATGTCCAATTGCATTTGGCAATCCTTAGCCAAGAGAGAGGCTGACTATAATTGGATGAATATTTGAAGTGCTTCATTATTCATGTAGGAAGGCTAGGTAAAAAGTGTTTTGTAGTCCCAAGACACTGGAGGGTGTGTGTTATTGGGTAATAACCAATTAGGAATGTTGACAGCACTCTGCCTTTGGGATCACCCTGGCCAGCAAAGCATCTGGGTGTATGTTGTTGTGCAAAGGCACACACCCTCTGCCTACTGCTCAGTTTATTTAAGCTAGGCTTTCACCAAAGGAAATGGAGGACACCCCAAAGGATGTGTGTTTGACAGCACAGTTACATTCAGAAATAGTGCTTCTTTGTTGTTCTGTCTTCCAAAAAAACACACCTTTTTCAGTAGTATTTCTGAATTACTGATGCTACTGGTTATTGAAAACAAATTCCAGTTCTTCTGTTTTACTGCTCATAATCCAGCAAAAGAGCAATATTCTTACTATTTCCAGTAAGGAAACACTGATGGCAAGAGATCAGCTCCTACCCCTGTAATCTGGTAAAAAACTCCACTGTGCTGCTATAAATACTTCAAACTCAGAACAACAGAAATCAATGATTTTCCTTTCATGCTAGCCTAAGAAAAACATATGAATCATTAGTAGAGACATGCAAAGATTTTTAAAACTTCAGCATTTAAAAACTAACAATCCTGACACTTGCTCATGAGAACCAGAAAACCAACACCAATTGAGGTAATGGTAGAGCAGTTCAACCCTATTACTACCTCCCACAACAAGGGTAGAAGGTAGTCATGGTACAAACACTGGTTTTTATTTGCTCCTTTATTATCTTTATCATTGTAATGAAAAAAAAAACCCTGCAAATTTACGTTCTCATTGAAAGCAAAGACATTACTGTACAAGCTGCCCAACAGGACTTTCTTACCACAAAAGAAACACTCAAAACTTTTCCTGAAAGATTTGCTTTTCAAACATGCAAAATTCAATATGCTATAAGGAGGAACATATCAGTTTTTCTGCAGCTCTCATTTTCTGGCTTGTATCACATTTAGCCTGTCCTGTGGCACTGAGAGTACTGCAGCATTTTCTCTGAAATCCCCCAAATGCCCCCTCACCCTCTCCCCCATGCATCACCAAGACGATGATGTTTTGATGAAGCATCAAGCACGGGCTCTCGAGATAATGGATTCAATGGGATACACTTAAAAGATCATTTTTCTCTTTTGTATTGACTGCTTGCACTGCTCTGAGACAGGAAGGGCTTTCATTTTTTATGTAAGCTGCAAGACCCCGAGGGTCCTCTAAACTGTTTAAGAGGGATCAATTTTCAGATGGGTAAAGGGGCCCAGCAGACCGTCACGGTTTGGAGCACCTTCTTCCCCTCCTATCACTGACAAGTTTGGGCAAACCTAAAACCAGCTCCCAGCTGAGCCACTCTGGCATGGCAGAGCTTCCCACTGTTTGGGATTTATGGTTAGCACTCCAACAGAACCATAATTTATAGTGTGCATGGAACAAAATAGGAAAAAAAAGTTTCACAGAAGCAAAATAATCACGGGGGCTGACGGAGATAAACAGCAATAGAGCTGCTAAGCAAAGCAGTGCTTGGCACTGGCACAGGGGCAGGAAACCATTGCCCCATGACAAGGGTTTAATGCAGTGACATTGCTGCAATTACACCCAGGCAACCTAACAAAACAAATTTATTGTACGGCACAAAATATTTCCAATTCAACATTGCAACATTTATTTTTTAATTGCAGAACAAAGAACAACTTTTGGGGTGTGGAAGGACATAATCCATCATTTGCTCTGAAGTGACACACTTATGGCAAATGCTGTATATTATAACTTTCTATGCCACAATAAGCAACTACAAGCAATTTCTTAGGCAAGGAATGCAAAGGGTTTGGGTGTGGTTCTGTGAGATAGTGCTTATCCCTCCATCTCCCTCTGTGTCAGCAGGGAGCCAAAGGCAAGCCACATGTTGCTGCACTGGGACTTCAATCACTCCTGTTTTGCATGTGTCACACAGCTTGTGACAGCCTTTCACCTGCAACACGCCTCATGTGGAAAGAGTTTTTACCGTTCAAATATGGCCTGAACGAGAACTTAAATACAATTTTTAATTAAAAGGAATGAGATGTTAATAGGTCACTTAAAGAACAATTATGTCTACCGTTTGATTGACAGGATTCTCACATTTTATCAAGAAAACCCCATTGTGGTCTAGGAGGTAGAATTTATCTTTCCAAATTGCTGAACTGTAGAAGCGTATCCCATTGCATTTAACACTGCTTTGTGCAACTATCTCACCTTCTGAATAAAACCCTTTCATCTTTCTGTCACTCTCCCCCTTTACCTCTTTTAATCCTTTGCAAACTGAAAGTTTTTGATTCACAGAAGCTGAATTGCCAGTGTTGCTCTCCATCACCGAATGCCTGTTCTGCAAAATGCAGCAGTGTGAAGAAATTGCAAAGATAGGTCTTCAGTAATTAGCTTGGGTACCAGCCGTGGCACAGCTGAGTTTGCTGGAAGCAGGAAAAACGAGTCCAGGTGGAGTGTTGCGCTGGATTGCTTTGAGCACCGGAGCTACCCAAGTGTCTGCACACACGCTGCTGCACGGAGGAAGGGCTGGATGGCAAAGTGACTGTGAGCCCACTGCTCTCCTAAAGGCATGTCCCTGCAAAGCAGTCCACAAGTAGCAGCTACAAGCTCAGCTTATAATGCTTTCAAATGGTTACAGAAGCCCGTTGGTTCTCAGAAGCAGAAAGTGCCTTGAAACTGCCCAGAAAAGTGCTCACATTTTCTGCAGAGAGCTGCAACTGTGCTGGAAGAGTCCTACAGACCCAAGCTAATGTACACATTAGGGCTAGAAACAATGTATTTGATACTGATTTAAAGAATCAGTGAAAGGAATCAATGTGAATGAGTCTCAGAGACATCCCTGAACTGATGTCACTAAGAGCAAAAGCAGTATCTGAGATATCCTTAAAACATGCTGGCTGCTTATCTATTCTAAGACAGCTCACTATTAACAAGAGCCAGAAAACCATACATGTGTGGGGGGAAAAGGACAAGCAAGCCAGCAGTGTGCTTTGATCTGGTCAGGTAAAGATCACTTGTGACCTCTGTGAGCTCTGACTCCTTCCAACAGAGATAGAAAAGTGTGTACGAAAAAGAAATGAAGACAATGCAACGAGGGACTTTACTTGACAGAAGTAGGGCCAATGCTCAGAGCAGAACAGGGACAGAAAAAAAGATACTGAAAGGCAAGAGTCAAAGAGACATCAACATCTTGCATGGTGTAGACAAAGGCCAAAAAAAAAGAGTTGAGAACAAAAGACAAAAGGAGAATAAAGCTTGCCAGATGACACTTGTCTGGTTATGATATTTGAATAAACTGCAGACTGGTTAAGTTACAAGAAAAGTTCACATAACAGGAACTGGTGACATTCCCTTGGCCAACACAACATTTGTGCCTTATTTGCATTTAAATGACTGCAGATAACCATTGAGTCCTGAGCAGTTTTCACCATTTCCTATGCAACCTCTGCAAATACATCCCCAAATGGCAAGCATACTTGTATACATGAAACCCAGCCAGAAGGCTGATCATCACCAGAAAGAAGTAAGCCAGAAGTTGGAATCTATATCCTAAAGCTTCAAACACACCCAAGAGGTGGCCGGGTGTTGACAGCAAAACTGGAAGCCAAATGTGTTAGCTTCTGCAATTATGTATGTACTAGATGCCAATTTGCTTAGCAACTATATTGCAATTTATGAAAGACCAACGAAGTACAAACAGTTTATGTGGGAGCAGAATGAAAACCTTGTGCTAACACACGCCTTGCCATCAGGAACCTCTGTAAGTACAGCAAAAGGCAAAACAAACCACTGAACCTCATGACTATGGTTCAAACCTGGGCCCTAAGAGAAGTGACCAATAAGCAGAATACTTCTGTGCCACCTCAGTTCCTAATGGGATTTTTTCTTATTAGGTCAGTGAGACCCAGAGACTCAGAATATTGTTTTATCTTCCCAGGTATTGGTCAGGCAGAGCAAGAAATACTGCTTGGGTGCCTTCAGTCTCGCTTATGAAACCATGCTATTGGGCAGAAAAATACAAAAGTTGTAAGGTTCCCATCCACAAATTTCCATCCACCAAGGATTCCAAGCAGCCTTTGCAATCAAATGATTTCTCAAAGCACAGGCCCTTAAACTAGTTATTGACAACCTCCCCTCTGCTGGACTTACAGGCTGATCCAACCCCTACAAACCCACATAAGCCAACTGGCAAAGGAATCCCTACACTGATTATATGGCTATGGATTTTCTTCTTTCCCCTCAAGAAAAAATGATTGTTACTTCTGAGGATTACTAGCCTCAGAAATAAGGAGCTGAAGTCTTTAGCTTTCTAACACTGCTGAACATAGACACTTATTCCTCTGAACATATTTCCTTATTCACTGTCATAGCCAGGCAGCCAGAACAAGCATGTAATGAACCCCTGTAGCATCAAGTCTGCACATCTACTTTCCCTGGCTCTGCATATATGCAAAGAGCTCTCCAACAAGCCACTATCTTGATTTTACTGTCATTTTACAGATTTGAATGCAAAAGCATCGAACAAGTACAGGACACCACTTTTTACCCTCCAAATAAATACACATAAGCCCATTTTTACAGACATTTAGAACAGGAAGACAGATATCAATTTGTGCCCTTTTCAGTGATGACTCACCACCAGTTACTGACCACATGATGTGAGAACCTGCTAAGCTGATGGTGCCATTTCTTTCACCAGTCACCAGCCACAAGCAACAGCAGCAACTTGCTGACCTTGCAAATTAAACATATTACAGGACTACAATTTGAAAAATATTTACTTCTACTGAGGCAACAGTGATGACTGACCTGTGGTGATCATTAATTGAGGCAAAATGAGGTCAATATATACACTAAATTCAATATACATACCTAGAGCTACAATTAATCTTGGTTCAGCCAGGACCAGAAAATACCCCTCCAAGCTCTTTATTGACAGATGTGTGTTGCAAGAGAGCTCTCTTTAAAATATCAGTTGTGTGAATTCTCTGAATTTCTTTAAATAGGCATGAACCATAGTATCATTCGCAGTTCTGTTTCCATTTTCTGTCCAAGTCTGTGTATGTGGTTACACCAACCAACACAACTGCACTGCCTGACTGTGTTCAGTCTGGTCCTCATGAATCAACAGTTAATTTTTTATTAATACATGTTACTGATGATACCAACATCATCAACCTCTATCTCAGTCACTCGATCTATAAATATTTATGCTTAGAGACAGTAATCTTCTACACTTTCAATCATCATCGCAAAGCACTCTACAAATTGCTTTTTTGTTAACCTTCATAGGAAGCAAGTGAAGCTCAAAGTTAAGTCCGTTATCTTGGGTCACAGAACAGGTCAGTGACAGTCAATGTATTTCCCTATCCCAAGCCCTCACTCTTCCTTGCCACAAGACCATGCAGCAATCAAATGATGAAATATAAAAGGTGAATAACGAGATGAGTAAAACAGGATCGATAACAAAGACTGAGCTGACCCTCTGCCAACTTCTTCTGCCTATCTCCCTCCTGCCAGGAATGTTACAAAACATTAAAAAGCTGTGACCTGGACCATTCATGCTAATACAGCAGACAAAGCTGGTTACAGCAATACTGAAAATTTTCACAGAGGCTTGCTCTTACACAGAAGCTTGCCCTTGATGTTGCTGTTCTAGAAAGATACAGATAGATCTGTACCTCTCAGGAAGATAAATCCAAATAAGGACAGTGGAAATAAAGATGCAGTAACACCCACTCTCTCAATTTTTCCTTTAAAAACCCAAATAACCAAATGCTCATTAGTTAGAAAATTTTGTATTTCTTCAAGTTTAGCACAACTTAGAGAAGTTTGGGAGGCACTTTCCAAGGTGAGCAGGAAAGTTGTGACAGGGTGCTTTCATGGAGGTGTTACAGAGGGAGGCCTATGCAAAGTGCAGACCACCCTCACCTCAGCAGGTCTCCTACCAAGACAGGAGTCTCCAGCATGGTGCAGCAATTTGCAGGAGTTTGAGCTAAGGCCATTTTGTCAGTTTGTTTTGGACCTGGGGACTGATAGCAGAAACTGCCAGAGCTGTGATACAGGCAAGCAGTGCTGCCTGATTCACAGTACATCCTTGGAAGTCTACCTACACAACTTGTGGAGGATAAGTCTTTCTTGCAAACTGTCAAAAAAGGCCAAGGACAATCTCCTAAGTAATTCTGTGCTCTTGATGCAAAAGAAACCCTTACCAATAAAAAAAAATAAAAAATGCCAGTGTCCTAACTGGATCCAAGTGTGTGAAATTTAATTTCCCTGAGGGCTGAGAGTGAAGATTGGGTAAGAAAACTTGGACACGAATGGATTGGTTCATATGAAAACCTGAAATTGCCCTGGGCAGAAATATGGAAGGATTGTGAAATACTGTATAAGAAGAATCCATCTTCATATGCAGGGAGTAACTCAAGATGGGAGATGTAGCAACACAAACAGATACTCCAAAAGGCTCTACAAAGTTATATACAAGTTTTAAGTGATTTTTTCCCATTCTGTGGTGGGAATATAGGAGTGGCAATCCAATGCCATAGTGTTATGCAAATATTTGTACCAGATGACTTGGACAGACCTAATTAAAAGTTCAGATGCTTTGAGCATACAAGATATACAACAGTGCTGATATTGCTGATATCAGAGATATCAGACAGCTGATGCTTGTATGATCAAAGTTCAACATCTTCCCATTCAGCTCTGATATTCAGTTGAGGTTGTCCCAGCCTGGTGCACAATAACTTTTGGTAGATGCCGTGCAGACAGCATTAAGGCTGAGAGATGTAGGAATGCCAACTCCAAGCAAAGGGTTCAATCCTGCTGCAAGATGATCGTGTGCTGGAAGGAGAGTAGGCTGCTGGGGTTAAAGTATCAGAGCTAACCAGCCACAGCTTCCTCTCCTCACAATCATAAATCCTAACACCTCAACCTGTTCTCCTCAAGCTTTTTGGTGACCCTTTTTTTGGGAACAAAGGCACTGCATGCATGTGCCTGAGCTCTTGGGGGAGAAAGGCTCCTTTGGCAGACCCTCATCTTGGATCTTTCTTTCCTGGAATAAGTTTTTTTTTTCCCCTGGGCAGTAGGAAAAAAAAAAAGTATTTAAAAAAATCTTTATTTTCGAAAAGCAAGCGATTAAAAAAATTTTTTGGACACCCAAGTCTTTAACAGATAGCTGACTGTTGCCAGATACTAACCTGAAGATCTAGTAACTTCAAGTAAACCAAAGGTTGTACAATCTTTGCAGGGCTGAATGCACCAAGGTCTACAGTCTCAGTGGAGAGAGCTACATAGATGGCTGCATACCTGCTCCCTCCTCAGACTTTAAAAAAAAAATGCTATTTATTTCAGCAGAGAGACCTCACATTAGGTCTTCTTGGTAGACAGGCTGATTCAAACTTAGGCTTCTTCCCAAAGCCTAAGTCTGGCAAATTGTATTATTGAGCTTCATGAAACCATGTTTGAGGCATGGTCCCACTGGTTTCTTGGGGGAATCTGAAGCCTGTTGATGAGCTTAAGTATTCATAAGGGATTTTCCTTGTGAAAACTATAGGTCTCCCTTGTCTAGATTATAACTAGGCTCTTTGAAATTATATGCTACTAGATTTTAAAATTAATTTTGAGGGTTTTTAAAAGCATTATTTTAGCTTCAGAATTTGTAATTCTAGGATTACTCAATTCAAACCGTCCATTAGATAAGCTGCTTGTCTGTCAGAGTGCTTCACTGAGTCAGCTTTTGCCCAAAACACAGATCAGGTCTGATTCTTTGGCTTCTTCAAGCACAAGAGCATTTGAGAGAAACCCACAATTGTCTTTCCGAAGCAAAGGGCAGGGATCCAGCAACAGTAGCAAGACACTTTTACAGTCACACCAAGGTTTCTTTGGAGGGATGAATAGGTATCTGTCAGTAGGCATTTTACATGTCAAGGCACAAACCAGGTTGGGGAACCTAACAGAAGAATTATGGAAAATGATCCCTTTCAAGCTACAAGTCTTTACCTGATATCATTTAAGGAATTCTTTTTTAAAGTGCTCTTTCCAATTCGTGCTCTACTGTCCAGGAAGAAGAAAACAGCGAGGTACAAGATGAGGGCTGTTGACTCCAAAAGGAGAAGGAAGAGTGCACTTGCTCCAAAGCAGAGACTGCTCCATCAGAATAGGTCTCCCTCACACCAGCAAGTCAGCGTGACTCCAGAGCTGCTGGTTTGAATATCACCCTTTCAATCTCACAAAGAAAGATGACTCTGGTACCTGGCCCACAGATGAAAGGTTCATTTTAGGCTTCTGGCCCTTAGACTACATGTAATACGAGTCAGAAACCTAATGACTTTCGTGTCTCAACCTGTTACAGGCTGGAGCCTGTAACTGATGCCTTGACTCATCCCTGGAGCAGTGCTCTTTCAGGCAAGATAATCAAGACCTCATAGACAATACTTCATATAACAGTAAGTCTCAGGAGGTTTCAACTGGCCCAAAAATATCAATGAGACCTTCCTTGGTTTTGATAGCATTCACACACGTGATATTGGCAGAAAAAGAAATATACAAGCAATGTTGACAAAAACCTTGTGAGTAATGAAGTTAGAGTCTAGCTAGATATGAAACTGACCAGGTCAGACTTCAAGAAACAATTTGTATTAATGTCTGAATATTACTGGATAATTTTTACCTAGCACTCTCTCTATATAAATATGTACAGATATATATACACACATATATACATCCCAATCCTCCACTGGAAAAATCCTCCTGGCAAAATCTCAGACAAAACCCAAACAACTATATCATGATTACTGGCATATTGCTTCATGCCATTGTCTTGACATTCAAACGAGTATAGTAATTGCTCTTTTGAAGCTGCTAATGTTAAAAAAATCTCTCAAGCTCTGGAAGTGGCTGGGAATTCCAGGTTCTAACAGCTAAGCTGGAAATATTCACTCATCAAGAGGTTCAAAAGACACTGTCAGAACTGAAACACAAACACATGTCAGAACGACTTGAAACAGAATGACTATAACTCAGAGTTTGGGTTTTCTTTAAATTATGTTTGAAGAGCTTTTAAAATGTTTAATTTATTAAACTGGCTTTGATACTACAGGCATAGCTTTCACTTTCAAGTGCTACAATGGCTCAATTGAGCACAGAATACATTAAGCTTAAATTCCACTGCCACCAGACACATTTTTGAATGACATTTTAGTGTTTCTTCACTTGAACTAATATACTCTCTCTGTGAATTTGACATGAAAACAGAAGCAGCAGCCTCTCATTCTGCATACACAACAGTGTCAGACACCATCACTGCTCCAACTACGAAAAAATTCACAAAGTCATCACAACTACTAGGAGCTGAACACAAGAAGCTTCTAAAAAAAACCCCAAAAGACCAGATTTGGTTTTCTAAGAACAGTTCAAGTTTTCCCAGACATTACTTCAATCTCTCCCGGCAGACCCAGGCTCTGGCATGGCTCCTTTTGCTCCCCTCTGCCGGGTTTCCTTGAGGAGGCTGTCACAAGAAGGGCCATGTGCCTCGCTGTGTGTAGGGCTCTCTCTCTTCCTCCAGCCTGTCAGGAGCACTGCCTGAGCCCACCTAACACTGTGAGCTGGTGATGCAGAGGCAGCAGCATCAATGAAACCCAGGCTTTGAACAAGCCATGTCCCATGAAGTGGGCTTTGTGCCCTTTGAAAAGGCAGGTCAGAGCTGTGGCATCAAGAAACTGAGAATCTTCCCCCTCAGACTGGAGAGAACACAATGGAAGCACTGCCTGCCCTCTGGAGCAGGACTGGGCAGCAAAGGGCAAGGTAGAGATTTGTACTGTGGACACAATGACTGCCTGCTGTCTCATGACCAACCCTGAGAGTTCCAGCCACACTGCTTGTCTGCCAGCACCACCAGGTAATGCCCACACACACTGCTAAATGCACTCTAGATTTCTTAGAGATGTGCTCTTGTTTTAGCTAGTCTACAGGCACCGTTTGTACACACATGCAGCAGTTCTCTGCTTAATATCAGTGAGCTACCAGAGTCACAAATACTTCATTCAAAAGGTACATGAGAGTTAAGAGCCTATTATTTGAAAAGTCCTAAAAGTATTCAGTTAATACTGTCCTGGAGTTTATTTCATTCAACCTTGCCTTTGCCTCGAGTGACACATCTGAAATGGAGTGTTGACAGCACAGGAGAGTGGTTACTGTTCCAAAAGAAACAAAACAAATACTCCAACACCCCCACCTTTGGGATTAAATGCAGTATCACTACAGTTTTTGAATGTAACAAACCACAGCATGGGTGCCTTGGCACAAACCCAGAATCCTAGGTAGTAGAAAGTAAGTGCTCTTTTCTCCCAGCTTTGTTTCAGTACACACGCATCAGGATTTGCAGAAGTGCCATTTGTCAGGAACACAGTGGAGCAGGGAAACAAAAGTCAGTCTCTAACTGCCTACTAACAAAGAAAGCTAATTTAATTTTGAAACAAAAGGAGCTAAATTCATCATTCTGAGAGAGCCCCAGGACGTCCAAGCACGAAAAGGAGTTTGCCAAAGACATGCAGAAGAAGCTTTTTAAAGTTACCTGGAATCGGGATATTTTGTAAGCGTGGCCAGGCTGCTGGTATACATGTGCCCACCCACATCAATGTGAACTGGTGCGTTGGATTTTGTGAGCTGTGCTGGAGTGGGGATGCCTTGATTGTTCAATGGAGATGCAGGGGATCTAGTGATCAGAGGTCTTGACATATTGGGCCGACTGTCCTGTGAAAAGATAGACCCGGGTTAATGATCTCCTTACAAACCTTACAGAAACCCCCAGTCTTAAATCAGTAGGACTGTCTCATAGCCTCAGATTACGACTTTTAACTTAGTAAAGCACAGACAAATATTCGGCAGTTTTTAAAACTAATCCAGTTCGGAGAGTTTGAAATGGCTACATTTTAAATGAGTGGGGCAAAACGCACTGATAGAACCCACAAAGAAGAAATCACGTTCTAAATCAAGTTTTTCCTGAACACTATTCGCAACAGTCAATCCATACCAACAAAAAGGGTCATTCTCATTTTTAAGAGCTGATGAAAGCACTGACAGAAAGAGGTACAGACACAAAGACTGAGAGCAATTATTTTTCTCAACTGAGACAACCCCAGGTAGACTTTCTGTTCCTTCCCAAGCCCTCCGTCACTGCCATACCACCAGAACAGGAATACAAACCCTCAACTCCTCCATCCTGCACACTCTTCTCTTGAATTCCCAATTCACATAGCACAGGAACAGAAGCAGAAACACCTGGACTAGTCAACTGCTCATGGACTGCAGACCACTGGACATCGACAGCCTTTGAGAAAGACATTTTCCATTTAAAAGTTATACGTATGGCGACAGCTGCCCCGGCGTGCCGCGCATAGGCTGCAGGTGTGAGCGGCTCCCCGGGCTGTGCGCGGCGCGGAGCCGATGCTCCGCCGATGAAACCAAACCAACTTTGGGAGCGCTGAGCAGCGCGGAGCGGAGCCGATGCTCCGCCGATGAGCCAACTTTGAGCCGCGGCAATGGGCGCGCAGCAGCGGCGCGGAGCGGAGCCGATGCTCCGCGGATGAACCAACTTTGGGAGCGCTGCAGCTGTAGCAGCAGCAGCGCGGAGCGGAGCGGAGCGGAGAGGAGCGAGCGGCGGCCGCCTGCGCGCTGCGGGCGGGGCAGGGCAGGGCAGGGCAGGGCAGGGCGGTGAGCTGGAGCCAGGAAGGCAGGCGGCAGGCAAAGTTGGGGATTAAAATAGAAATGCGTTCTCGAGAGCGGTTTTGAGACAACGCCGCTTTCGACTGAAGGACAGCTCCGCGCGGGGTGGAATCTTATAGGGATGCCCTGAGAACTAAAAGCCCTTGCAAATGACCGAGTTTTACATTTAAAAGGTAAGCAAAGCAGCGAGAAGTCAGATACACTTCATCACAAAACTCCCTTTGTTCTTTCAACACCGTCTTTCAGCTGCGCAGAGTAATGGATTCCTTGTAAACATCTCCTCGGAGCCAGGCAGCCAACCTCAGCAAAGCTCACCGCGGCCATCAGAGAGTCACGGGCGCTCGCACCAGCCCAGCCCGCCGCCCCCAAAAACCAGCGTTTCTCCATTTTCCATGGCTGTTCAAGGGCTCACATCACAAAGGCAACGTGAGCCAGGTAATCGTCTGGCTGAAATGATTTACAGGCCGACGTTGCACAATAAATCCCAGTAGTGTGTAACAGAAGGCATCTATAAACCACAAGGTACTTAACTAATTTTCTTCATAAGCAAAAGCAAGCTTCGGTCTAATACTGATAAAAACTAAGGGAATGAAGAAAAACATCTAGTTTAGATGTTGGGGGGAGGGAAGGGTTGGGTTTCTTCTCTTTCTTTATAAGCAGAAGTTAATATAAATCTGCAGAAATACCAGGCTTAATCACTACAATTGCTGGAGGAGGTGCCTGCAGCGCAAAGAAGACAAGTCCAGACAAAATAAGGTACACACGCTATGCAAAACTAATGTCTGCTACAAATGCTATGTGGTACAACCACCACCCAAGATGCTACTGATCTGCAGAGCGGTATTTAGTAAAATAATGAAGAAAAAATTAAAAACAACAACTACAAAGGTGAAAGTAAGAAGTCAAGGATTGATACAAACTACGGGTGGGGAGAGCATGCGTTGGATGATTAGCAAGCAGGAGGAAAGCAGCAGGTCTGAGGAACACATTTCAGTGCTTAAAAGCAGACAGTTTGGCAAAAATGAAGATAACATTATCAATGAAAGTTGAGACTAAAACAAAAACCAAATTCTGTAACTTGTATGAGACAGACAACAGCATGTCCCTTCATAGGATCCTCTCTGGCAGCAAAAACATAGCTCTCTTGCAATTTCGCACAGTGCAGCACCACCACCGAGTCTGTCACAGTTTTTCAATTGGACACATTCTCCTGTATACCCTGCCTGGGGCTGCTCGAGAGAAAATGAACAGATTTGCAGGGTTAATATTGTAGTTAGGCTGGAGCCTCATTCAGTGTAGCTGTGATAGCACTGGCTGCACAAAACAGTAGAAGAATGTATAGTATAAACATCACTGCCAGGATGGGAGATAGGTTGGAGGACCGTGGGCATTTTAAAAGGCAAAAGAACCCACAAAGCATAAGAAAAGGGAACCAGTTTCCAAACCCAAGTCATAACCAAGCTGCCGTTTACACAGTTTACCTACTAAAACTCCCAAGAAATAAAAACGCTTTATAGTAAAACCTTTTGCTCTTTTATTTCATCCTCCTCCTTTTCAACATTTCCTCTTCAAGTTACCTGTGTTTATTGTGCCTCATGAAACAAAAGTTCTTCTTCTCAGTGGCTGATATTAAGCACAATAATGCTAACCTTGCTCCAGTCTCAGCCCACAAAGCACATTTCCCTGCATAAAAACAGTTCAGTACCATTTTGGAGATACTTTGAAATCAAACAATTGTATTTCTACTGAAGTTGCCCCTGAGAAACAAAAGCAAAAATGGGATTCAGAGAAGCAAGTCCATAAAAAAATCCCATTTTTTCAATGTGGTACAACTCAATAGCACTGTCAGAGCACAGAAGATCACCATCCAATGGGTACAGCATTTAACAGATCAGAGTTATATAACTACATTAGTTAAATCACTGTATTGCTCAGCTATGGAAAGGATAACACAGGGGCAAACAGTCTCTGAAGAAATATATGGCTTGAGTTGGATTACTGCAAATGTGGAAGTGAACAAGCTTTGGAAAAAAGTAATTAAAACAAAGCACTGCTGGTAAGCTAAGCTTCCACCACCTAATGTGATTACAAATACAATTCCTTAGCAAGAATTACAGGTGGAGAGAAAGGAGTCAGGGAAACTAAACTCAATGGGCTCCAGCAAGCTATCTGGAGCAGCTGACAATGAAAGGAATCAAAAAGCTCTTCAGAAACCTTTCTTGGTGTCAGGCAGGTGAGACATGAGCCCAGGAACGGGTTCGGAGCTCAGCCACAGCCATTCCCACACAGGAGATCACAGAGGTTGCTGTCTGCCTTGGGAACTGCATCAGCTTTGTTCATGAGTGGGGCACAAAGCACCTGCACTGGCTGGATGGGCACTGACCCTCCTGAGCTGCCAACAGGCTGACCCCTCATAACTTTCCTTCTCAAACATTTTATTATTTATCCCACAAAAAAATTAAGTAAGAACAGAAAATACAGCTTTATAGCAGTTCCATGGACCAAAATACTTCAAATACCCTGTAAAACATTTATCATTATTATCCAGATGATCCTCCAACAACTTTTCATAAAAATTAGTTCCCACTTTCACTCAGAATGAGTGAAACTATGTAATCAAAAGTGCCAAAATCTGTGTGCTAGGTAGGCTAAAGGCCATTAAGTTGTCTAAAACTTTTCAGTTTTGGTTTAGCACACAAAAGCACTGCTCTTAGGACAGTTTGGGGCTCCTCTACTTCATTGTTGATATTTGAAGGAGCCTTTCCACAACAAGCAGCTCACAGGCACAGGTCTTTAGAGTATATCTGAATCTGCTTCACATTTTCTGCTCTAGGCAAGCCCTCCTGGAGGCTCAACAAAAGGAAAAGCAGCCCTGCTTTAACTGCTCCTCCTGGAATTTACAAAAATCCGTACAATTTAGAAGCTTTCCTATCAAAGGGGGCCAAGGATCATGGAGCTTACAAATCCCTTCTCTTCTTCCTGCCTTTTCTTCTATACCATCTTCTCCCTAATTCCTCTCAAAAACATTGTTGAAGAGTAAGTCTTTACACCTGGATTGAAGCAAACCACAGTAGCTGCAGCGCTGAGATGTGCACTCGTGCAACTGGACTACCAAACGACAATAACACAGGAACCATGTCAATGTTCTGGCAGCAAGTGGAAGGAAAAGGAGATATCTGAGGAACATGAGTCACTACAATGTGCTAAGTGTACAAAAATCAAAGAGATGGGAGGCTTACTCCTCCCCTTAAAATATTAGCACTGGTGTCCTAAGTGTTATTTACACCCTGTGGTCTTGAGTAAAGTCATCCTGGTTTCCCTCTTAAGACAGAAACATTGACAAAAACCATGCCACCACAAGACAAGCCAAGCTAAGCTCAGTTCAGGCACAGAAGGACCGACATTCAAGCACAAACTGCCTGCCTGACTCACCAGACTGTGTGGATTATTTTAGTTTGCAGGTCAAGACACTGCTGGCTGGAATTATTTTAGCCAATGCCTTCCCTGTAAGCCAGCCCAGCCCAACCAGAAGTGTATATGCTACTCAGTAGTGTATGTATTCCCTGTCAAAGCCCCAGCAATTACTGCTGAGAAACTCAAATTTACACATTTCTAACTCCCTTGGAGTTTTGAGGGAGGTGAGGGTAAGCTTAACTGTTATAGACATTAGAACAAAAAATCATGCAGTAGTTTATTCTAAAGTATCAAGTCAGTCTGTGTTCATTATCCTTTTTACACAACAGAGAGACATGAGACAGATGCTTCTCCTCACAAAAGCTTGGTGCCCAGGAACAACTGCAAACAGCAGTTAACACATCCACATCAGCCACATCCAGCAGAAGAGTCTGAACACATATATCCCACTGCATGGGGAATGAATCCAAACAGCAAACAAACTTCAGAAGCTGGTGTCAAATCCCTTCTCCTCCAACACAGAGCAGAAATCACTCAAGTGTCAGGGACATATGTGTGCCTGCACTCTAAAATAAACAGCAGGCTGATCTCTGGGGTGCCTGTGGGATGGGGGAAAGTGCAGCTCGAGAACCTCATCCAAACCAGGAACATTAGGACCGCTCTTGGATTTGGCTCCTGCACAAGTGTCCCCATTTTGAAGATGCACTTTTTCAAAACAAACATTTCATTAAAGATTAAAAAAATCATCATCATCAGGTCTCACCACAATGCTTAGACAAGTACCCCCGCCCCCTTTTTTGAATTCAGCAAAAAGAGTTGCCACAACAAAGAGGCTGGAGAAAGTATTTATTCAACATAAACAGTATCACTATAGTACAAACAGCACTTTTGGAAGGTGTAGCAAGCAGGCAGAGATACAAAGCTACATGTCCAAGAAACCCAGGAGCTTATCCTGCTGGCAGGGGAAAATCGCACCCTGGGTACCTCTATGGGCTGGTGATGTCCTCACACCAAATTCTCTAGCTGTGGCTCTGGTACTCAGCATCTACAGAAGACACCAGCTGTGCTGGCCCCTCAGACAGAGCCCTCAAGGTGGTCAGAGATGACTGAGTGCACCACACAGAGCATGCAAACTGCATTTTGATCTCAAGGTGTGCATGCCATCATGGCGCTTTCTCTTCACCTTCATTCTGAAGAGCCCAGAAGCACAAAGAAATTGCTCAGATCTTTGTCAAAAAGTCTTTACATGTAAGCACATCCATCCTTTTCTTCTGCTTCTTCACCCTGACACCAATGGTTGGTAGCTCCCTGAGGACATGGTTGGGCTTTACTGCTGCCACTGGGTCTGCAAAACAAAGAAACAGCCCATTGTTTTCCCCAGCAAAAATATGCCGACTGCACAGTCATGCTTTGCCTTTCATCAATATAATACAACTGCCCTTTCTCTCACAGCTGCAAGGTTTAGGATTGCTGACTCTGAACATTAGGAATTATGTTTATAAGGCAAAGCTCCAGAACAATTGTGTTTGAGCGTCACACGAGAAACAGGCCCAAAACACAATCAGCTGCAATTCAATGCCACAGTAAGCTAAGACACACCAGGTCCACTGAGACTCAATAGTAGTGCTAGATTTATTATTCTAAATCTCTAAAGCTTCATTTTAAACCCTGAATGTCTGTCAATATACAACAGAAGGTCAAATTATCCTATGCAAGACTGTCAAATACAATGGAGAGCTTGAAAAGCAGGAAGGTTTTCTGGATATGCTGAGCCACTGAATTGCAGAAGATCTACTATGCCAAGCAGCTGCTCACTCCTCACACCACAAGTGCCATGCTTGGGGCACTCAGTATTATTTGCAGAAATACAAGCAGCAATGCATTTTAGAAAGGGGGGTGTCACAAGACCACCTGAGAGAGGGGACAGAGATACCCAGAAGGGTCCTTCATAGCCAGAGTGTGGGGTATAGTTCATTGTGAAACAAAAACCTTGGCTGAAACTCTTTCCTGAAGGTGTCAGGAACAGTATTGGGCTGTCCTCTCTGTATCCTGAAATAGTCCAATTGCTCAAGCCTACAAAGGTGATAAATACACCTCTGGTCACACCAGAGTGGCCACAGCAGGGGTGACTGGAGCACTTACCTGATGGGACAATTTTAACTGGTACATTCTCCTTGTCCCAGAGTCACTGTCCCTGGAGGGAAGCGCTGATCTGGCCCCTCAAGACAGGGGTCCCTTGCAGCACATCCCAAATTCTGGCTGCTTTCAGCCTTCTCCTCCTGGAGATGCTGGCACTGCAGAGCACATACACATGCTAAGTGCTGCAAGCGCTGGAGAGGTGTGGTGGCATTTCCTTGGGAAAATGAGCCTTGCTGGGATTTCAGAGCTGACCAGGACCTAGAATAAATGACACAGGTGCAGAGAACCAAATGCAAGGCAAAGGGTTGAAGGAAGTGAGGTATTTGATTGTGCTGGGTGGAGAAAGCTGCCTACCTGGAAACGCAGGACAGTTAAAAACCACCCTTGGACAAGAGCTTGGAGGCACCTTGATAATTCCAGAGCCCAGGAGCCAAGTCTATAGCACACAACCAGCTTGAGCAGAACAGCTCTAACCACACTTTCATCAGAAACTTGTCATTGAGCCCTTAAGAAAAATCTTTAGGTGGAGAAAAAAAAATCATGGATAATGGCAGAAGTCAAATGAGGGCCTGTGCCTACACCAGTACAGCAGTTAAGGCGAGTCCAAAAACCTGGCAAAATTTACAGAGGCAGGATGTATCTTCTCAAGTGCTTATGAAGTTCTCTGAAAACCTCCCTAAGCCTCGAAACTGCAGACAAAAGTTTAATACCTCCCTCAAAATATTTTATAAGTTTGCACTCTTTATGGAATATTAACTCAGCCCCTTGCTTGTTTGGGTGAGTAGTGCTGAGGTCAGCCCAAATGTTGTCATTTATTACATCCAGGTTCTTCTGCACTGCCTACCCATTTCTTCCCTGGGTCAAAGCACAGCCCTTCTGTAGGAGGTGGCTGATTTGCACACTTGCTGTGCTTGGGTCAAGCAAGTGGCAAACATGGCCAGCACAGAATCTGACTGAAGCCTCTAATAGAAGCAGGATCTTTGGAATACATGCAACCCACTGTATTATTAAAAAAAAAACAAATGAAACTTGGGGGTCTAGCCCAGATTCACTACCCCCAAACACAAACACTTGGGCTTTCACAATGGAAGAACTTCTACAGCCTTTAGAGGTGCCGATTCAATTCTCACTCAGCAAAAGCGCCCATTTAATTTACAAGCAAAACCGGATTTGAAAGCTGCTCCCAGTTAGTGCACAGCACACCACTGCCCACCTGACACTCTAATCACAGGGTGCTCACCCCAGGATGCAGCAGGCAAAAACATCCCTTAACCAGGCTGGAGGACACAGTGTTTAGATGCAGCAGGACATGGGACCAAAGGTAACAGACTTGCTATGACGCTGCTACGGGTGTCCTATGATAGGGGCAGGCTGGACAGCTGGCATTTCAGGCCACTGGCTCCACCAAGGGCTTGTCTGTTCTGCACCAGCATCTACTCAAATTAGCAATGAAACCAAGTTAGGAATGAAAGTGTAACTCCTGAGCTGTGCCACCTGAGCTGGACATGACCAGTTCAAAATATTTCATGAGGTACACAATGCAGTGTAGTGTACACAATGCAGTGCTCCAGTCACCTTCACTCAAATTTCTTTATTCTCACTTGCAAGAGGGACAAGTATCCCATCAGATACTGCAGAAACAAGCCATTAAGCATGAAGTGCTCCCTTGTCTGAGCACAGAATGACTGCAGACATTGTGGACACTTAAAAAAAAAAAAAAAAAAAAAGGAGGAAACACTGAAACACTATTAAAAGATGAACAGTCCCTGGGAAAGGCTTCCAGGTCTGAAGAGCCTTCAGCAGCCTGGCAGCCCTGCCCAAACACTACAGCTTGATACTAAAGTCTTTGCTTCTGCTGCCCTGAGGACAGTTTCATTTACTTTCCTTTAAACCTGGAAAATAGGTCGCTTTTCTTCTCGTACCTCTATCAAACCTCAGGTAGCAGAGAAAACGTGAATTTACTTGTACTTCATAGGAAAGCAAGCACACACAAAGGGAGCTCCACCTTTTGCAAAGGGCAGAGATCACAGGCTACTTCCCCACCATACAAGGCTTCACTCATTCCAGCGAGAAGCACAGATCCAAATATCTTGGACCACTTCATCCCTGCTGCAAGAGGTTTGGCATGCCAGCTACTTTGCAGACAACATACCTGAATGCTCTGGGGCTCCATTCAGAGCCTACAGCTCCTCCCTGCAAGAGACAGCCACTCAGTCAGCTCTCCCCAGTCCCAGGGAATAGCCCAGCACAGAGCAGTCAACAGCTCCCAGTGCCTCTGAGAGGGAAGCAGCATCTGCCAGCTCATCTCCTGCACCAGGGAAGGCAGGAATGTGACAGCCACCTTCACCACATACACACACACGGGGTTTGGGCCAGGAACAGCTATGGGAACAAACAGGGGAACTCTGAACACTGCAATCCATCTTTCAACTGTTCCCAAGTAGACTACTTGTAGGTTGAGATTTATTAATAATGTAATTTTTAGTCAGACTTTTCACTCAAGCGCTGTTGCCTTTTATCCACTTCTAGCAGGCACTCTACATGTATTTTGCAAGAGTCTTCACAAAAGGAAAAGGGAGAAACAACAACAAACACTCCCTCCTGGGTTTAGAAGGAAAGGACTTCTCTTTGCCAGAACCATGCTGATATATTTGAATGCTAAGTCAAACAAATCCTCACAAATGGTGTCAAGATTTAAGTGGGAAAGAAACCAAATGGTTACATCTTCTTGGACCAAATTTGCAATCTGTCCAATAATCTTCTGGTGAGAAGTAACACTAAAAAACAAGCATTGTTAAAATCTGTTTTGTTTGCAAGGTAAGATCCTATCAGCAGTACATGAATAAAGATTAATGTCTTGAATTGTAGTTGTATCTGAAGATTTCAAAGACCCATAAAAATGTAGACTTCAGTGGGATAACTGGAAGATTGTCATGAATTGCCAGAATTTGAGAAATGGGTTTCTCTTCTTTAGATTTGACTCACAAACTGAACAAAAAGAAGCCTGTACTGCCTTATTTGAAGTCAGTTTACACTCCAGTTTGAATAGCACCTGCCCTTGGGTATGTTCCAGAAGAACATCTACCTTTCCACAAAGGGAGGCTAACACCCATTGTAAAACTTCCAGAGGCACATTAGATGTCTGTTCTCCCCCCAGCGATTTCACCCTTAGAAGTAGAAGGAACGCTGCCAGTTACAGCCTGTGCTGAGGAAACATGAGTTATAATTTTACCCTGGGAAAATTGCTGAACTGGGAGCTTCTGGTGTGGCATAGGTCTTGCCTTCGCAATCCAATGGTTCTTTTGATTCAGAGAGGCTTTGAAAGGGTGGTGATGAAAAACATAGCCTCTCCCTTTGAATCAGCCAGCTGCCTGCTTTCCTTTGCACTTTTAAATTTGGTTTATTAATTTGCCTAGGAGCAGAAAGAAACAGCACTGACCCATCTAGAGAAGATATCTACTTCAGACCAAACATGAAAACAAAAAAACACCCCCACTTGTGGACTACCTGAAGAATTTTGTATCTAGAATCACCTTTACCACACTTAAGAAAAATACAAGAAACTCTTTACTGGGTCTCCTGGCCATATTAAGAGGAAAAAGGTAAGGGACAAAAGGATCTGATAGAACCACACATTTGAAACGTAATACACAAGAGCTCTAAGCACTCTCCAGATGTTTCTTGAAGCCACCAGTAATAAAATATTCTCAGCTGGAATTGCAATTTTGAAGACATTGAGTCCATTTGGTAATTATGGCAGTAGCCAGTAAAACAGTTTCATCTATAACCTGACTGCAGGAAAAAGGCATGAAAGTGCTTTGAAGCCACACATTTGTAATTATCTAATTTATGATAAAGATGTAAACACAACCACAATTTTGAAAGTCACAGCTCAGTCTCATAGAGAATTAGAAATAGGGTGTGAAATTGTAATATTAAATTATACATTCCTCACTCTGAGATCAATGAAACACCATGAGCAAAAAACCCTGACCTTCAGGACCCCTGTGTCACTCAGTTTTCTTTCTTTCTTTCTTTCTCATCTATTCCCCTTCCAACAAGTCTCTGAAGCTGAACTTAGCAAAGCAATGCCCCAGTCTCACTAAATGATAATTTATCAAAACCCCACTGGAGGGACAGAGACTGCCAAGAGGGAGAACAGTGCAAGGAAAGGGTGAGAGTTGAACTTACTGAGATGACAGGCTTTTTGGAGGTTCTTGTCAAGATGGGCTGCAATAGGGAGCATTTACCCGCCTCTCCCATGCTTTTCCAGGGCTAGCTGGGAATTTTTCCTCTCCTCTTGTAACTCCCATTAAAATTATCAGCCTACAGATTTCATAACAAGCAGGAGAACGAAAAACCCCAAACATTATCGTGAGAGGAATCGTATTATGATTAACGATTTCAAAATGCCTGTGGGTTACTTAATACCTTGGGACAGGCAGCATAACACCACAAGGGTGTCACTGCATGGGGGCAGGAAACAGCCCCCTGCTAAAAACATACACAAGGCAGCACACAGCAATGGGGGCTTCTCCCCAGAGCTCTGGGAATGGGCTATGCATGTGGCACATGAAACCTGCACTCAAACCCACTGGTGACCCAGACACTTCTCTACCCCCGCCCTGCTCCAAAATCTGTCCACCTTTGAGTTTAAATCCCTTACAGAAGCAGGTATGTTTCTGGGTGGCTGGTAGGAAGATGCTGAAATCCCAAACTAAGCTAAATACAGCTGTGAGTAAATTCAAAAGGCTCCTTCAATGCAGTAACACATGACGGTTTTTCATTTCACTTTGCCTCTTTTCTGGTGTTTGGAGTTTTCTTTAATGCTGGAAATGTATTCAGGGAGGAACAGAGAAAGTCATATGCCCACCGTTCCCTATGAGGGTCAAGTAGCAGTTCTGTTTTGTTAGTGTGAAGGGCAGGATTCAAGGAAAGGAGAACGCAGGAGTCTGCTCTGGCAGGCAAAAAGAGTGCTTGGCAACACAACGACCATATGGCACATGAACAAAGCATATTTTAGATCTGGTTCATTTGATTCCATTATACGTAAAAGATACCCAAAGATCCATGGCTAAGAAATACAATTTTGGTTATTGTTTTTAGACCCGTAGGGATTTCCCCAAGTAGTCCTTGTAGCTTATATGATAAAAACATCCATTTGGCAGCTAATTTTAGCATTTTTTACCCACAGGGGTGATTAACCCCAAATCTATATAACCCTGTGCTATATGCTAACAGCAGCCATCATTGCCTCTGCCAACCTCATGAAGCAGCAATCCACTATTTAGTTGTCTCTTATTCAGTCTCTGCTAAATAGCTCAGCAAACTCTGAATTTTATATTAAAAGGCTTTTACTTGATCCAACACCAAATCAGACCATGCATACTACCTCAGAAGAATGGATGAAATCTACATTATATACAATATGCACTCATTTGGATGGCATAGCCTGCTTCTAAGTCTGTGTTAATACTTCTCTGGTCATTACTAAAACACAAAACACCAGTGGCTGGGCAACAAAAGGACATGAAAATGTTTAAAGAAGCAGCAAAACCCATGCTGATCAATCAAAGGTAAATGCCTGTCTCATTTTCTCTAGCTACTAGCTTTTATTGCCTCTAATGTACAAGACATGTCAATAAAAATTGAAAATAAAAACATTGGCATACACCAAGAGTCACCCTATCTATGTCATTGCACAGAGAAGAATCACATCCTTAGATGATTCCAAGGGACACCTCAAACTTAAACCAGCAAACAGCGGCTTCATCAAGAAAACAAAAGATAAACATAATAAAGGTACATTATTTTCAAAACACACAGAAGTTAAGTGAGACAACCCTGGACACAGGCTGTCGCCTGCCACAGCTGGAGCAGCCACCAAGGGGCAAGAGGCATTTGGCTGTGAAATAAATGTCTCCTCTGCCAGGCTGCCCTGTAATGGGGCTCCCAGAGAAGCTGGCAGTGGCCAGGAGGCTCAGCTCAGCTCACTCAAATTGCTGTTGAGGCAGTGAGCTTTGGATGAACTTACCCTCACTCAGAATAATACTTGAAGAAATCTTTTGTTGTGTTTGTAGGGAAGCAGGGGAAGACGAAGACTTCATTTAACCAAAACTAGAGGAAAGAAACTCACTGAAAATTTTGAGTGGTAATAATCAGTAAGACCGTGCTGATCAGGGGCCTCTCTAGGCCCAAACAGAGTTTTGAACCTATCTTCCGCAATACAGAAAACACAACTTTAAAGAAGGATAAAGACTACAAGATTGGGGACAAAAAATATTTTAAAAATTCATTAAAAGAACAGTTTTGAGTATCAAAAGTATGAAAGGGGTCAGGTTCAGAAAACCATCAACTATGATGAAATTATTTTTTTAAACCATTTGCAAGAAACCCACCACATTCCAATAGGGACCTGAATAATGGAAGAAACATTCACAAGAGGAAAAATTGACAGGTAAAGGGACAACTGTACATGGCAACACATCCAGAGTCTTTAAAAAACCAATCTCAGATAACGTATAGGAGATAATTGTGAAGGATTTTTTCTGGAACTAGGTAAATTTGAGGGAAACATCAAGAAGGCCTGACAGCTTGGGTCTCACTTCATGCTAGCCACTCAGGAGCAGTGGAGGAAACCATCAGCTCTCTCCTGAAAAGGTGTGGAAAGGGAGGAAAGCAGAGGCTGAAGCACTAGCTTTCCTGAAAAGGGCAAGGACAGAGTGCAACAGAGACAGGAGCACATGATGGGAGTAGGAAACCAAAGAATCCCCTTTTGAAACAACAAAGTCCTTCAAGGAAAAGGAAAGAGCAGACAGAAGAAGGAGAAGGCATAAAATTGCCAAGAGTGGGGGAAAAAAACAAAACCAAAAGCACACTCCTCCCAAATGCCAAACATTTCAGTTCACAGGTCTCTCCTCCAGAAAAAATATTTGAGAAGCTTGGCTTCAAGAACAGAAGATTTGTAATGTCAGAAAAAAAGGAGCATTTGAAACAAACAGGAAGGGTTCAGGAGTCTTGTGGTGATCACCCAGCAGAGCATAAGAGAACTTAACTTCAGTAACAATCCCAAAGTTGTAGATTGCCTCAGCTATCTTCCATCCCATTACAAATACAGTGAACTAGACACTTGACTTCTGATGAACACCATCTTAGAGTGGAAGAACCAAAAGGGAATAGCTTGAGGAGAGGTTTATCCATGGGGAAAGGGACTAGAGTGGAAGGATGAATGGCTAAATTTTGTTTTTCAGCATTAAAAACAGACCTCATGATTTCCACCCACACTGCCTTGCACAACGAACAGAACTTCAATCCAGAAATCAACAACGGGTGAGGGTATGAGTGTGCCTTATTCCACATATTTGAAAGGCAGCATGGAATGAGGTGTGGCAAGTGAAATTCCTAACTCCAGCCCTGGCCAGGAAAGATGGCTGGATGCCAACCATGCCATGAAGGTCTTGTCATATAAAATTCAAGTAAGTCCTGAGGTGCCCAACACTTTCTCACATTGAGGTGTGCCACAGAAAAAAATTATATCAGACTCACAGGGTTTGATAGCCACAGGAGTCTTGCCTGCCACATGCTTGCTTCAACAAAACCTCTCAACCCATCTCAGAGTGATGAGTCTTACAAAGTGCTCAGCATCAAGTGGCTTCACCGAGAATAACACAGTCCTGCCAACAGCAGCCTCGCTCAACCAGAAGCAAGTCTGGAAGTTTCTATGATGCTGACACTGTGGAATCCAGAAATAAGGATGGAGGTTCACCTCATGAAGGCACAATGAAGCAAGCCAGGAGGTTCATCTAGGACTGAGAAACCCTGAAGAAATGTGAATGCATGGCTGAGCTTGAGCAGTAGCAGTTACGTTATAAATGGTTTTAAACACAACAAAGGAATGGAAGATAAGCAGACAAACTCTAATACTCATATGCAAATTAGAATCAATGATGATGATTGATTTTTAGAAAGGTTCTAACGATACAATGCCAAATAATTCTTCCCACTTTCAGCCTGACACCATTTAGTGTATATTTAATTTAAAAAAACCCTGAGTATGGTTTTTTCTTCTCCCCCTTTTTCCACACTGACGTTTGTTTGCATTACATCTATTTTGAGCTAAATTAAATAGGAGAAGCAGAGTTTTGATTCAGTAGTAGCAATAAATGGGGTTAGCCTGGCATTGATCTGTGTAAAGGGGCCAAAGCTAGGACTGCCAGAAGCAAAACATGGTCAGTGAACTCTGCAGCACAAAGAGTGACCCTGCAGCTGAATTCCTAGCCCTGATTACAACAGAAAGAGACTTGCTTTCTTGAACAAAGAGTATTTCAGGCAGCAGATTAGCAACAGAAAGTCTACTTGCAATGGCAGTCAGAGGAAACTGACCAAAATTAAGAACCACAGCAGACTGGAGGATTTTTTAAAGCCTCTGAACAGTCCAAAACAAATGCCTGCCTTACCCTGCGTTTCTTGTATACCATTATCAAGTCCAAGTGCTGAAGAAACAATATTTTTCTTTTGCATTTCAGTTAAATAGCTTTAAGTTAGTAAAGTGTGAAGCAGGGAAGATGAGCCAAAATCTTGTTAAGGATAGCATGCCAAAAAAGTTCCCTTGAAGACTAAGAACATTTATCTTGCAGCCCTACAGAAAGGGCAATCACATTTACTCTAAGAGGAAAGGCTCTTTTTATAAATCACGCTTTAAATTCAGCCAGCAAATTTGTACAGAAGGAGAATTTCACAATCCTTAGGAAACACGGATCAAATTCGCTCGCTCTCTGGGCGTTTGAGCTGTTGTGCAACGCAGAGCAGGGAGAGCACAGCAGTAAATCTGCCCTCATGACTACCAAGTTTAATCACAGTGTATCTGCAATGGAGAACAAAGTGCCTCTTATTCCCACTGCACTGTGATCCCACCAGATCTCGAGCCAGGCAGGGTCGGCTCAGGCCAGCTTTTGGCCAGGGGCTGGCAGAGCACTGGAATCAGCCATTCCGAGGTTGAAGCAAGCTCACGTCTCACTCCCAGCGAGGCCAATTCACACAGGGGAAGCACACAAGGTGCTGGGCACACAGTCATCCCTAGCATCACCTTCAGCCACTGCTCCCAATGCTTTGGCAGGTCTGCTGGCTATCCACAGGTCCTGCACACAGTGAGAGGCTGGCAAGAAGCACAGCCCTGCCGAGGGATCCAAGGCTGCTGAGCAGCAATGCTTCTTTTATCCTCATTTTTTAACCCAGGACATCTGGGTGGCATGGTGCAGCATAGCCAGAGCTCACCCATGCTGGAAATCCTGAGGCAGGGCTGATGCCCAGCAGTGCAGCCCAACTCCTCATGCTGGCTTCACCAGGAGCAGTGGGGATCTCAGCCCCCAGGGCAGTGAGAGAAACAGAGGAGCACTCATTATCACTGCTTTGTCTTTCAACCTATTTCTTTTCCATATTTTACATGAGCATTTCCTTAAAGGCAAGGATCGCAAAACATTGAGCCGTGTCAAATCCTTATGTATAAGCTATTAAAGGTCTTCAGCCCATTTTCCCTGCACAAAGTCCCACTATGCAATTTTTGCTTGCTTCTTTACCAAGGAGAAAGAAGCAAGGTGAAGACCCACAGAGGAAAGGGGGGAGGTTTTAAAGAATATGTTGGCATACTGACAGCCTGCAAAAAAATTAAGTCAGAAATCTGTAAGACAGCACCTTGGCTTTTTTAATGCTGCTTGTTTGGTTTGCCACTTTTATTAGGGGTTGATTACATCCCTCTCTTGAGTTTTGCGGTGGCTGCAATGTCAGAGTGCGGGACGTGGTTGTCATGACTGGGAACTTGCTGACTGATTTACAAGAACATACAAACCAACATAACCAGAAGATTTTTATTATTCACTCATGTTCTAAATGTTCCTTTCACCTTTCATTGAATAAATCTTGAGAAAATGAAGATTTATTTCTAGTTTTAAATTCAGCTTCCCTTTTGGAGAAGGGTGCCTAAGCATAATATATATACCTTTGCATGGAAGAATCACCCCACAATATCCCTCTGAACAGCTCGAGGTCAATATACCCACATTGGTAACAGCATCTTAAAATTAGGTTGTCATTTTAACTGTTTAGTGGGCATTGAGCCATCTCAAATAGATCAGTTCATTATTAAAAGTGGCAATTATTGTAAATTATACTCTTCATAAGGGCAGCTACCTAAGCTTTAAATATGTTATGGTACCTCCCTGACCATTGCCTTTAAATGAGGATAGCTGAGGGCTCAGACATCATCATGCAGCAAATAGCTGTGCAATTTCGGACAACTCTTTTAACCACTCCTCTCCCCAGGGCTACCACCCCCATAGCACAGCTGGCAAAACAGACTGCATGCCCCTGCCTCCTCTTCTCCAGTTCACAGAATAAACGTGGCCACTCAAGTTACCAGTGACAGTGACAGCACCCAAAAAACCCAAATCCCTTGACCGAGGTTTGTTGTAGCTGCTGAAGTGCAGGCACACGGTTCCTTTTGCTGACTCCACAAGGGAGCAAAAGCCTTCCACAAAGGAGGAGGGCAGCCGAGGGCAGTAATATCAAGCTCAGATTTGCCAGGGCTTGTCTGTCAGAGGACAAAGTTTTGCATTTTAACCACTTTTGGCACATTCCACATTCGGTATTTTCAGGAGCTTTCTAGGATGTTTATGAAACAACTGCAGGGTAGGCAAGTAAATTGATGGCGGCTCAAAGAATGCCTTCCACATTCTTCTCCCATGCTCTTACCGTTGAAGTAAATGAAGATGTAGTTTATGTTTCTGTAATTACAGTTTGTTAAAAGGAGAACAGGTTGTTAAGTTATGGTAAGGAGCCCATGAGCCTGTCCTCTGCTTTGAATACCACAGCAATGTAGATTTTACTGAATAAAAAGACCAGTCAAAACATTACTCAGAGAGGATCTACACTCTGATGCCATACAGCATAGTCTGCAATAGTCACATTAATAAAACCAATCAATTGGAAATTATTCTTATGAGAGCTATTTTAACATAAGTCAACACTGTCAAGTTTCAGTCATCTCATATTTACTGAAAGGATACTGCTACACATTTGCTCTATGACATTTCTGTACCATACATCATCAGCTGTTTGCTTTTAATCCTGCATTTCCCCCATTAAATACTTACAGCATCTATACAGCCTCGTAAAACTCCAGTACAAAAGAATAAGCCACCAGAACTTTTCCCCATACATTACTTACCAACTTAACTATGTAACACAATGTGAAAGGTTTATGCACACCAGCTGGGTCTCATTACAGCTAAGTTTCTGTCTTTTTAAAGTGTACTTTATCTGGAATGCTGAAGTCCCTTAGAATTTCACTTTAAAATACTGAGCTGACATACCCACAACTCTCTACTGGAGGATGCTAACTCAGTAAATAGGTTCACAAATCAAATCTGTTGACACTTATTTCTGGAGTTTAAAATGCATCAGGTTCAATTCAAATATCTGAAGCCCAAATAAATGAACACCTCAGCCCAATTCAGCCTTTCCTCCTAAGCATCACTACAACTAGAGATACTACTCCTTGTACAGTATGAAAACCAGCAAGAAAAGTAAGAAAGGAAGAGTTTCAAGATAGCATTGGTATCACCTCCCTACTGATTGGTACTGAGGTTCAGAGGTACACCAGCTTTATATAGCAAGATACATCTAAAAAGCAGGAATCTGAGCTGTGATGCATTCAGTAGGAAGATGATCAAAGAGTTTGCTAAATACCCACATGAACCAAAGAAAGCTTGTCAAACATTTTGGTATTACCAGTTGAGAGATTCCTGTTCAATCGTGAGGCAAGAATTGCGGTTTAATAAAAGCACAGAACAAAACCAAGCATAAAAAAAAATCATGTGCAGTGATTTTATTTTTGTTGTATATTTGACTGTAATTACTGTCTTAAGTACTTTAATTGCCTGGCATCTCCTCAAGCGCCTTGCCTGTGGGGAGGGGAGGGAAGGCAGGGCAGTTTACAGTTTGTTATTAATGAATGAAGTACAAACAAGTTTACCTTGTCTGTAATCAACATTCCCATCAAAACAGTTTGAGAGGAAGATGTAAAGGGGTCCATACATCCCACAGGCCCAATGTGACTCTGTTAATATCTGCTTCTTAAAGGTTAACGTGCTTCTGACATGTCACACCTCAGAGGGAGAAGTGGCAAATATCTTTATAACACCCACATGAAAAGCATCACCTATCTGTCTATTTGTGTTCTCTTCTACAGACATCTGTTCCTGGCCACTGATGAGGGGATGGGGAATGGGGACAGTCCCCATATGACCTTCCTTGCATGCACTATAGTGAAAATAGGATATGCAAGAAAATCTCTAGGGTCCTTTACAATAGTGCTGGAATGACACACATCCAGTCCTTTTTCACTGGAAATAATTTTTGCCTGGAGTGGAAATGGAGTGGAGGGAAGCAAGAATAAATTACGAGAAGCAGCTCACACAGGATAAAATAAAATATAATTGTCTGCTTCATTAAGAAATTATTAGAGACAAGAAGCCATAAGTAAAAGTCAGTGAGTTATATGAAAAAGATGGTGAAGCCAGGAGGATGGAGAAGCAAACTGCTATTTTTCACAATTAATGAAAGACACAGGGTGTAGAAATTTGGCCATTAGTCCTGTTTTTCCTCTGAAATTGGTACAGGAGTCTGCTGCTTTGAGGTAACATCACATCAACAGCCTAGCAGACTACGCAGGCAAAAAGTGCACCACTGGCAGAGCAAGGTTTCTCTTGTGGCTGTCACCCTGCCCTGCCAGTCAGGAGCTCACCTCTGGGGCAAGAGCAACTCTTCACCACCCAGGCTGCCAACAGCAGGGACAGCCAGCATGAGTTCATGACAACCAACATGCAAGGATACTTGCCCACTAAGACCCAGCAGGCTGAGACTGCTAATTTTCTCAAAAGTCACAAAAAATGTGCTTTAGGAACAGCTAACACGCTTTCATTTTCACAGATGGGGACCTTTTTCCCCACCCCCTTTTTTTGACTCTTTCACTAGTGCAGCCAGAATAACATCTCTGCCATCTATCCTGTATCCTGCTTACAGCCTTCCATTAGCTGGTACAGCATCTCCAACATTGTCATCTCCTGTGTCTTGAAAACATGACTTACTTTTGTGGCACTGCCCCACTGGCAGCACACTTGTTGCTCCAGGGAAGCTTCATGTTGTGATGGCCACTTTTCTCCACAGTTAAACACAATTTTCAAGTCACAAAATGGCCAGCATATTTGACAGTTTCTCCAAAGCACATTCCTTATACAACTGTGCTCAAAGCATCCTCCTATCATTGTTAAAAAAGCAGATATTGCTGATCAGATAAACACTTCCCTTGAGTAAGTTTCTTACAAAATGCACAACCATGTATCTTGATATAGCAGCATATATAAAGCATGAAAGCAGACCCTGTAAATATTGATTTGAGCCTCCTACTCATGCAGATGCAACTTGATAGAAGAGATCATAAAAGTTTAAAATATATTTATGAAAAGAGTGGGGTACAGAATGATAGCAGCTTAACTTCCTCTCAAGAATGGGATGCTGAAAGCTAGCACCCAGCCATCTACCTACCAACAAGAAATTCCTGACTTCTCAGAGCTGTGACACCATGTGTTTCCTTAGGGGGGGGGAAAAAAATGTGTTTTGATCAAGCACACCACCATGGCATTTAAGGCTGTCATGTAACATGAACCGACTACACAAGAGAAATTCAGTCATTACCATACAGAGAACAGACTAGCATGCACAAGTCATTTTGGATGCAGACAGCTATTCATGCAAATGATTCAACAACTCTACTATTCCACTAGGAAACTGTGAGTCAGATAAACATGGGAAAAGCAAGACACTCCAATTGTCTCCCCTTGACTTCCCAAGTGCGCTCCCACCAGAGAGTGGAACTGCTCTCCCTGCTTGGCTTCATCCAGGTGGGATGAAGCTGTCTTTGAAAGCAGGAACCCACCAGGGTTCTTCTCAGGAATTTTATGGAGTAGCTTAAGGATTAAGAGAGTTTATGACTAGCTTCTACAGTGCTCTGATCAAAACCATGCTTTTCCCACTTCCTCAGTGAGCTTTAATAAGATGTGAATGAGAAATTGATCTGGACACTTTAGTTTACAAGGAGTATTTCAAGTAGCTTGAGGAAACTACTTTATTGTCCATTAGGCATAAAACCAAACACAATGCTTACAGGCCATTTTACCACTGTGCTGACAGCAGATTTCTTTCAGAATACATACCCAAAAACCAAGGCTTGTTCCAATACAAAACTCTACAGGAAACAACGGTTTAAATTTCACATTTTTGAAGGTTAAAGGAAAAAACCCTTTAGATTTTAGTTCCCCTAAGAGGCAATAATACAACACACTTAATTTAAGTCCCACTCACTTTTTTTTAACTCACACTAAAGTTGAAGAAAACTCAGATTTCCCTCTCGGCCCCTTAACTGTTCTTTTATACTTTTATCTAGCTTTTCTACTTTAAAGAAAAATATGCATAGTTCTTATTTGCCATCCCTCTGGGTCCACCTTTTCCTTGATCAGATTTTGTTTCAGTGCACCAACTAAATTTGTTAGTTAGCATTAGGAAAGAAGGATGTTTTTCCCCCTAATTTCTTCCTCCAATTTTAGCCCCTCTCCAAACAGAGACATTATCTTTTGATCTTTTGATCTTTGAATCCATTAAACCAATTCAGCAGAAGCACACTGGCATACAGAAGTTAATCTAGTTCCCCAAATGATATGCTGCAACAAGGTAGTTGGTAAAGTATTCTCACCCTGCTCTTCCTCTCCTTCTTATTTTCCATTTCAACTTATTACTTCCATCTCTTTCTTCTCACAAAGTAATCATGCTCTGCCTTCAAAATCCTGCTAGCTCAGTTATTTAACCTTTCTGGCCTCCTGATAGGTTGGAAAGCTCCTTTCCCCTTCTAAAATCTAATTGCTTCAGATAAAATAAATAACAGCTATTTCAGACCACTATAATTAACACTAAAGACAATTAAAGCTTTTCAGGTGGGGCTTTTTTGGAGCTTTTTTGATTATATAAAGATTGGGGTGAGGGGAAAGATATTTAATTTTTCCTTCTAGCATTAGTTCCCTTTTTGGGAGGGGAGCCTGAGAAGAGCTGCAGAACCCTGAGCCACAGGCAGGGCTGCATGGCCACTGCTCCAGAGGCAGTGGAAATAAAATAGGCAGAATGCTCCTGTGGCTGGAGCCTGAACCAGCTCCCTGCAGGAGGGACAGGCCATGGAGGGCACTGCCAGCCCTGTGCCAGGCCATGGAGGCACTGCCAGGCCCCGTGCCAGGCCATGGAGGCACTGCCAGGCCCCGTGCCAGGCCATGGAGGCACTGCCAGCCCTGTGCCAGGCCATGGAGACACTGCCAGCCCCTGTGCCGGGCCATGGAGGCACTGCCAGCCCCTGTGCCAGGCCATGGAGGCACTGCCAGCCCCCGTGCCAGGCCATGGGGAGCACTGCCAGCCCCCGTGCCAGGCCATGGGGAGCACTGCCAGCCCTGTGCCAGGCCATGGAGGCACTGCCAGCCCCTGTGCCAGGCCATGGAGGGCACTGCCAGCCCCTGTGCCAGGCCATGGAGACACTGCCAGCCCTGTGCCAGGCCATGGGGAGCACTGCCAGCCCCCGTGCCAGGCCATGGGGAGCACTGCCAGCCCCTGTGCCAGGCCATGGAGGCACTGCCAGCCCCTGTGCTAGGCCATGGAGGCACTGCCAGCCCCTGTGCCAGGCCATGGGGAGCACTGCCAGCCCTGTGCCAGGCCATGGAGGCACTGCCAGCCCCCGTGCCAGGCCATGGAGGCACTGCCAGCCCTGTGCCAGGCCATGGAGGCACTGCCAGCCCCCGTGCCAGGCCATGGGGAGCACTGCCAGCCCCTGTGCCAGGCCATGGAGGCACTGCCAGCCCCCGTGCCAGGCCATGGAGGCACTGCCAGCCCTGTGCCAGGCCATGGAGGGCACTGCCAGCCCCCGTGCCAGGCCATGGAGGCACTGCCAGCCCCTGTGCCAGGCCATGGAGGCACTGCCAGCCCCCGTGCCAGGCCATGGGGAGCACTGCCAGCCCCCGTGCCAGGCCATGGGGAGCACTGCCAGCCCTGTGCCAGGCCATGGAGGCACTGCCAGCCCCTGTGCCAGGCCATGGAGGGCACTGCCAGCCCCTGTGCCAGGCCATGGAGACACTGCCAGCCCTGTGCCAGGCCATGGAGGCACTGCCAGCCCCTGTGCCAGGCCATGGGGAGCACTGCCAGCCCTGTGCCAGGCCATGGAGGCACTGCCAGCCCCCGTGCCAGGCCATGGAGGCACTGCCAGCCCCCGTGCCAGGCCATGGAGGCACTGCCAGCCCTGTGCCAGGCCATGGAGACACTGCCAGCCCCCGTGCCGGGCCATGGAGGCACTGCCAGCCCTGTGCCAGGCCATGGAGACACTGCCAGGCCCCGTGCCAGGCCATGGAGGCACTGCCAGCCCTGTGCCAGGCCATGGAGGCACTGCCAGCCCTGTGCCAGGCCATGGGGAGCACTGCCAGCCGTGTGCCAGGCCAGGGGCAGCTGCTGACAGGGTTAGGGGAGCTGGGTAGCTCTGGCAGCTCTGCTGCTGGTAATCTATGCAGAACAATGCCACAACACCAGAGCATCCCACAGCAACTAGGTTGGTAAGAAGACAACCCTGTAGCAAAAGAAGCATCCAGTCAAATCAGTCCTGCACTTTACAGATATAAAAATGCCTTAATAAGTTAGAATAGTCAGCTGAGTTACCAAGCAGGAGGAGGTGGAGGAGTGTGGTTTGCTGTTTTAGCAAAAATTTGGACATGGGCCTTCTGTATTAAAAAAAAAATAATCTCATCTATTATATTTTTTTCCTGGAAAGATACAGATTTGACCTGATGCCTTTGTATCTCTCAACAATTAAAACAACATACACAAGCTTCTGAATATTTTACATGGCAATCACAGTTACTACCATATCATTATCCTGTACTGTAAATCTAGCCTACTATTACATTCATGATTCTGATTATATCCACTGGCAGTCTGGAAGTGAATATACTGAGAAAAACTGAGTGGTTAAAGTTCTACTTTAGCACAAGAAGGAGAGATCTTTTCTTAATTCATTACCACAATGAATTAAATTCAAACTCTAAAGTCTTGAATTATCCTCCTCTGTACCATGGGGATAATTTTGCCAGTTCCACAGTAGTGTAGTGCTACTTCCACACATCAATACAATGCATTAACAACTCAACTAATACTATGTTTACTATTGAGTCTCTGCACATTCTATATGCCATGCTCATTTTGACACATTTGTACTTCCTAGCTTGAATAAACCTCATTTTCCTTAGCTTTTTAAAAATTCCTTACTTTTGATACTTTCCAATGCCTAAACCTGAACAGAACAGCTTGTATCTAGAGTACTTTCAGTGGAAACAACCAAAAAACTTGTATTCAAGTGCATTTCAAAAGTAACACACTAAAAGTCTCATGAAAAAGGTAACTTACAAAGACTTCTAAGAGATAAAACCAGTAATAAGGTTACTTTGAAAGTGTGTCAAATACCCCAAAAGGAAAGCAAAACTACAAAGTTCTGAAAGGACATAAAAGTTTTATTCTTGCTTTTCAAAAATCAAACTGTAACTGTGTTACACATACTGCTCTGAATTGGCAGCAGCTTCAGCAAGCCGATTTTGCAGCAATTTGAGGCTGACACCGAAACCATGTTAGTCCCATTCTACCTATTTTATTTTCAAATGGTACTTGAGGAGGAAGAAAAGCAGATTCAAAGACAAGGGAATTTTGCATTGCCATCCCTGCTAAGGAATATGACTTTTTCAAGTGTTTGTGCTGGGAAAAAAAAAAAAAAATCATAATCATATTCTTACCAGATCCAGTCAGTTCTAGAGAACTTAAGTTTTCCTCACATGATTTCATGGACCACATAGCTTTGTCTTATCTGTTCTTCCTCAAAGAACATTTACTTTTGCCCTCCCAAGTAGTCAGTCACTGATCAGTGTGTGTTTTCAGAGAAAGTGTTTTGGTTTTTTTTCCCAAGAAACTGTATTTTCAAAGAGATAATCAGCAAGATACATACTTCAGCATTATTAAGAGACAAGAGAAAATAAACCTAAAAGCTCAACAGATCATTCTGAACTGCTGATTAGTCAAACTGTGCAAGCTTAGAGCATCTTGTTATTTCCCCCATCCCTTAAAAAGCATTTTAAGAACTTGAGCAAGATGTGAACCTGGTCTTGCAACAATCTAGGAGATCATGCAGAAACTACTGTATCATGACAAGACAAGACATTTTCTAAACTCAAGATGGAAACTAGTACTGATCAACTTGATAAAAGCCTACAAAAAGCATCACCACAAACAGCCAGTATCACTGTCATATCTGAGATAAGGAGGAATAGCACACAAGGTTTTTGTGTGACTAGCCAGTGCTGCTAGTTATAAACATTAGAAACACAGGGAAACCCTCAAAAAGGCAATCAGTTGAAGGAGGCTCCCTCTTTATCTGAATTGCCAACAGTTTGTACTACAGCCATAGGATTCTGTTAGGACATCTGTGCTCCCATTTACACTTTCCAACTTGTCAACCCAACTCTCAGCTAGGTCCTCCCCATTTGGCATCAAAACTAGATGGGTTAATTACAGCACTTCAGATGACTCGAATTCTTCTGAATGGGGCGATTTCAATACAAGGGAGGGAATTTATCAGGCATGCCACAGGTGAAACAGCCAGCCCTTGTTAAGAAGGAAGGAAGGAAGGAAGCTATTTAAGTCAACTTCATCTTCCTTGCTTCTCCCTCTTCCCCACATTTCAGACAAAAGATCAAGAAGAGTCTCAAGCCATTCCAAATAGAAATGAAATGAGGAGGGCAACACGAGTGGATTTCCCCTTCTCTTTCACACTAAACCCACACACCAATGCTCCCACCCCCACACTGGCCAGACACACCACACACTTCTGCTGCTACTTCTCCAGGGCAGCTTCCAACCAGAGGATGCTCAGTAATTAACCACTGGTGCTACTGAGCCCAAGAGTTCCAATGCTGTCCCTTGGTGTGCACTGCAGACACCTCAGCACCCATGAAACAAGAGCTCTCACCAGCAAGGTGAGGACAAGCTGGTCTGGTCACCCTGCATCACAGTAAGGGCTCAGTATGACCACACTGGACTTGAATGACTCAAAGCCAAGGCATCAGACACAGGATGCTGCCCTTACTGCAGACCGACCTCCCTCGGCCACTTTTGAAGCCTCCTAGAACCTACAGAGAAAAATCAACAGCAGCAGCAGAAGCAGCTAAAAATATCACTGTGGTGAGTAAAAGCTCAGGATTCAGCTGAAGGGTGTTGAGAAATCACTCTTGAAATTATTCCAGTAATCTCTCATTTTGAATAAACATAAGCGGACACGCACACACAAAAGGCTTAAAAGAAGGTGGTTTAGGAATTTCTGCATTACATTTCTGACAGGCTGACACAGAAGTGCTAACTGAGTACACACAGGTGCAAATTTGCAGGGGAGCCTGAGAGCTGTGGCTCCTTCATTAGAACTACCAAGCAGAAGAGTCTCAAGTGCAAAGGCTCCTCTTCCTCTCACTCCTGATATCAAAAACCAAACTAAAACAAACAACAGCATCATCAGACCTGGTCCCTGGGCACTCTGACGAGGAGAGTGAGAAGTGAAGCACTGTGGTAGAGTTAAGCTCAGCTCAGAAATCACCCTAGCACCTCCACAAGACTTTCTGGATAAGGAAATAGAAAAAGGAATGCCAAAATTCCTTTGGAAAGGAAAGCCAAAATGCAGCTTTACACCTTGCCTCCTGTAAAGAGTTTTCTGCTCTCTTCCCTTTACACAGACAAATGCTCCAGCCTGTGTTACCTGAACAGTATCAAACAACCTTTGTTCCACCACGAGCTATCCTCACTACCAAAATGCTTCACTCAGTCCCCATCTCTTATGTCCACCTTGGGGAAGGACTGGTTTCCTACAGCTGTTGACACTGTTTGAAGAGCAGTGATTACCTCCTTCCAGAAGTCACACACTAATGCATTATATCCAGCCTACATGACCTATTTTAAGTACCAAGAACATTGCAAACCACATCAGAACACTCAGGGTAGGATTTGAACCGAGTCAGAAGTCCCAAAAAGGTGCTAGCTCAGAACTGTGCTATATGGAGCACACGTGTCCTAAACATACAGTGAAAAAAACAAATATATATATAAACAAAATCCATACATTGGTAAAGTGAATGAGGCTAGAAAATGTCATTCAATTTCCATTTCATTAAAATGATCTGTCCTAGCTACAGAAGTGTACTGGTGCACATAACAGGCAACCTTATAAATTAACTAAGAATTTATTGGAAATGTTTATAATACATTTGTGCACTGCAATTTTGATTATTTTTGAAACTAGAAGTTGTATTAAGAACACATCAAAGATACTTGTTCTCATCGGGGATCAAGTCCTTAGCAAGTTTGAAGGTTTTCAGATCAACTAAAATTGGCTGAATGCAAAGCATGTAAATTTCTAAAAGCCCAGAAAAGCCATTTTTCCTTGTTGATAATACCCCCAAAACAACCAGAACATAATTCAATTGTGCATCTTCCAATGTTACTTTCAGATCAAGGTATTACAAGAAGTTCCAATCCCTTCCTTATTCCCCATTCTAATGCCTAGAAGATTCTGAAAGCATTCCCTGGAAACATGATTATATATTTTTACTGTCTCAACACTAATAAATCTCTTCCACATCAGATAAAATGCAGTTACCAACACTTGTCCCTTGAATCCAAAATATGATAAAAAAATTATCTTGCACATACATATTTGGCTACATGCCCTTAACAATTTCCTTCTGAAAAGAAGGGTGCATTTGTTGCTTCAGAAACAGAGAAGCAAAATAATAAGAAAGGACGCGGGGAAAAAGATGAACAGAAAGGTTTCGAAAGTGACTGAAAATCTACAACATCTCTAATTAGGTTCCAGCTTCCAACACAATGGTGGGGGTACCATGGCCTGTTATCAAGTTTATAGCCAAGGGCACAAGACAATACAACCCCACATTCAATTTAATTACAGCCTATGGCTTTTGCAGTAGTGGTATGTTTCAAAGGGTTTAAGCACTCATTTATTTCTACACCATACATGAAATAAAGCAGCTCCCTGTCACACAGACTCACCAATTAGACTGAGCCGTTTCTGATCTCTTGCTCTCTAGAAACAGAGCAGTGGGCAATGGGAAATCTTTTACAGGATAATCACAGAATACTTTTTATGTTAAAAAAAAAATATCAGCTCTCTGCTGCCTTTAAGCTTGTGCGTTTTATCTTTGATGTGCACAGAGTACCAACATAAGTAATTTCAGATTCTATAGGATGTAAAAGAGTGTCAAAATACAGCAGCACCTTCAGTGATGTTGTTTTTTTTCTCCTGATTGTATCACAAAAGTCATATTTATTTGAGCTACAAGGAACTGGTCACCTCTTGCATTCCTGCCATCGCTGAAGGCTGGACAAAGCAAGTTCTCTGACCAGTTCATGTGATGCAACTAAATAAAATTAGTATAACTTCTAAAAAGGAAAAATATTTTGAAAAATTAAGCGATAGTAGAAATCACCAGCTGAAATAGTTGCACAATTTAATACCTCAAACATATCATGCCAATGCAACCAAGAGGACCTACAAAGAGAGTATTGGACCTTTAGCTCCACAGCCACCATTCTAAATGCATGTATCAAAACTCCATCCTTGGATCTGCTCTGAAATACTCTCCCAAGCCACCTAAAATCAACTCCCTAACAGCTCATTCAACATGGACCAACCTCAGTCAAGGAAAGAAAAGCCAGTTCCCTTCATTCCTTTCAGTGCATGTACTGCCCCCAAAGCTGCATATAAGATTACTACACCTAATCTCTATTCTGCTTGTTTTGTACTCATCTTGGGAAACACTCACATGCCTAGCAAGCTTCATCTTCATTATAAGGAATGTATCCTGGGATATCCTACTTCCTTAAAAAGAAAAACCCTATCTTCCTTCAACAATCTTTAGAAGCACTCAGTTACAAATAACACTGACTTCCACCCAAAAGAGCCATAGCCAGGATTCCTGCATTTCACTACAGAGATTGATATGAAAGCTTTGGGGACCAAACTTTACACCACTACTACCTTATCCCCCTGCCCTCCAAGGATTTCAGAGTAATTTTGATGAGTATTAGGTATAACAGTCCCTTCCACAAATCTGCTTTCCACATCTGTAACTCAGCAGAAGATCATAAACCTTCCTAATTAAAAAATCTGTAAGTAACAAAGTAACAAACAGCAGGCTCAACGGTAGATACAATTTCTTAAACCATAGATTAGAGTTTCTTTAATCCTTACGTTCTATGATTTAAACCTCAGCGCTTCTTTTAAAAATGAAAATTAGAAAACTGTGGATTTTCTTGCAACCTGGGATAATCTGGTAATCAAAGAGAAGAGCACTAACCATGCAGTAGGGCAGCCAGCACAGCACTAACCTCTGAAACCTGATCAATAGCAGCACTGTCACAAGAACTAACAAGGTCTTTAGCGGTCATCAGTCTTAACAGCCACTGTACTTCAAGCCCTTGAGATAGGGATATTGCTGCATCTATTACCCTGCAGAACTAAAGCCTAGCATCCTTACACCACCATCCTCAGCGTCCTTTCCTGAAGCGACCTGATCAGTTCTCCTGCCCTGCACACTGGGGAAGCACCTACCAACCATTCTGGTCAGAGTTCTAGAGATACTTGCACAAAACACAAGTCTATTTTGTGGCCAATTAGGAAATGTGCAGGATGTTCCTAGATCAGATTCTTATCTACTTCCTCCAAAATCCAACACTAAAAGGGGTTAGACTTGTCAGCTACTTTTGATTTGCTCCCGGTTGTGCCTACTGTCTACTCCTATTCCTCACGTTCTATTGTTCTGCCTTCTTTTGCAAAACCTGCAGCCAGAACTAGATTTCTGGTTCAGGTCAAAGGAAGCCCTTCAAAGAGAATATAAGGCAATGAAAAGGCATGTGCCAGATCAAAAGACAGCAAAAAGGGCAACTCTGAATTTAAAGCAGAAGGAAAAAAAAAAAAAAAAAAAAAAAAAAAAAAAAAAAAAAAAAGGCATTTCAGGATTCCCCAAAACAGCTAAGACAAATGCACATGGTTCAGGTTTTAATGACCAAGCTTTTGGTAGATATCTTAATAGCTAATAAATTCTTCATAAACAGGCCAGAGAAACACAACTGAGTTACAGAACAAATGTAACCAAAGCATTTGCAAGTGACAGGCAGCTTTCCTCCCCCCTGGCAGAGGCCAAACTATTTTCCTACACCTATTTTTGGGTATTACTACTGTGGTAAGTTCAGCATGTACCAGATCTATAAAACCCAAAAGCTACCACCACATTGTAGCACCAAAAGTTCAAGCTTTAGCTATTGTTCATCTTTCAGCAGCATGGGAGATGAACAACAGCCAAATTACATCTCTCTGTCATCAACTTGAACTGAAGTACTGCTGTCAGTGGCAGGAAAATTGCTACACTTCAGAGCAAATAAGAGCTGAAAAGAAAGTTGTGCCATGATGGCAGTGCTGTATGCTTAAAATACACTATAAATGCTGCTCTTAAGGTTAAAACCTAAAGCAATAGTTGGATCAAGATGAACATTTAATGTACCTTTCCTGAGCTCTGGAGGAGGCTCCTACCAACTCAGTGTTGAAAAGACAATTTGGGGCTAAACAAAAAATGGAAGCTACAACACAAAAGCATAAAATCAACATTCTTGCTCAGACAGTCCATGCAAATTGAAGACATCCCATTTAGTACTTTCATATTCCACACTTTGCTAAATGCTATTAAAAAAAAAAATCAAAACTCACAGTATAAGGAATATATGCTAAGATACCCACACATTATGCCACCACTTTTCACCACAGTATTGCACAAATCCATGAGTTCTGCACAATCTGTCCCCTGGAAGACTAGTTACAAAGACAACCAATAAACCACAAACTTATGACCTTCATGTTTTCAAGGAATCAGTAATATTTGTCAACAGTGGAATTTACTGTCATGGTACTTGATGAGATATATTCAGTAAAAAGGCCTAGAAACTCTTTGTTTATAATTAAGCAATAATGATTGAGGGCCAGGGCATTTCCTGGGGATTAATGACCAGGCTGGGAGAGCCAATGGCTTGAGGCAATGCCTTGGGCCATTAACCTCAGCCAGTCATTAATTTCCCCAGGAAATGCCCTGGACCTCGATTAGTGTAAGTATCATAAAAGGTAGCTAGAGAGAAAAAGTTTAGCATTAACAGTCTCCCAAGGAAATCCATTCCACAACCAGTATTTTTTCATTTTGTCACATCCCAGAAGTGCATAAGTTAAGACTGACACAAGAAAAATTGGTGATAAAAACGGAAAAAAAAAAAAAAAGAAAAGAGATACTTTTTTTTCTGTTATAGATTTACATTAATGAGGTTTGTAGCAAAGGCAAGATTCAGCTACAAAAGTGAGTGGGCACCTTGTTTAACTCGTGAAATTATGAATGGAGGTGAACATTTTCATATAATTACTGATAAAACTCACATTGTCTAGTTCTATTACCCTCGCTGACTGCTCGTTTTCTTTCTTGATACACTTAGGAAGACAGCAGATGCCTGTGCACTCTATTTTAGCTATTTCTCCCTGTCTCCTCACAGCCCACTGCTAATGAGAATTACAGCTCCAAACGCTTCCCGCAGGAAGCTCAGCTTTGCAACAAACACTACAGCAGCTGGATTTCTCCTCGCCTAAGCTTTCTGCAAGTGTGAAAGGATTTGTGGGCCAGGGTAGAAATAGAGCTCTCTAGTCTGACAACTGAAAGTACCAGGACGCCTCATTTAACAGGTTAAAGACACACACACACTCCCTGACCACTGACTGCTCTGCCCAGTTCCCTCTTCCCCTTCCCAGACGCACATGCAGCGCTCCTCCTCAAAAGCTGAACTGTGCCCGAAGTTCCAAAATTGCTTTCAAGACCGTTAAAAGCAAGGGGAAGAGGAATCTAGGGTTAAATACAGCGAGGAGCATTAGCTTTTACCTGGAATAATGAGCTAGAACAAAAACATTATCTGCACATAATCAAGCCTCTAAGCCATTCAGAGACACCAGATACACACAGCAGGGGATCAAGCTACAGCACTCCACTGAAGTGGTCCAAAAAAGCCTCCTCGAAAGAAAGGAGAGGTCACAGGTACATTAAAGAACATAGATGCTTATGCAGGCATTCGCTGGGAGCCCTGCCCTCCCCCTCCCCACCCCAATTAGCCTTCAGGCTGGTTGATTAGTTGGCAAACTCTTTGAAAGGGTCAGTCTGTCCAGAACTGGTATTTCCACTCGGGAAACAGCTCAGGCATGTCATATACCTGTGCCTGCCCCGCGCCGCGCTCCCCGGCTGACGGCGGCGATCCCTGTTATTACTTGACACAAGAATGTCGGAGGGGTTTCGTAATCATGTAGGGCAGCCAGCAGTAATGTTCTTGCCCGAAACGCGGTATTTTATGGGGCACAACGTAACTGCGTACGCTTTACAGATTCACTTGGAATGGCTTCCAAACTTCAAGGCAATTGCAGAGGTGCAGCGAGGCTTTAATTGAAGTAATTTAGCTCCGGCGCTCCAACACCCGAGAGGAAAGTGCTTTTGGAGGGGACGGGGGGCAGGCACCAGCACGCACTGGCACACGGCACAGGGGGCTCTGCAAGGCACACATCAAGGCACAGCTCAGCAGCGTTTTCCACAACACCGTTTTACCTTAACCAAACACATCTAATGAATTTGGGCTCATTCCACGGCTAAGCTGCACCTAAACCCGTTTAATTGTGCTCTTACTGTATATTTCGCCACTATGGTAACTAAGGCAAGTAAAGCCAATTTGCCTTAAAAAAAAAAAAAAAAAAAAAAAAGGATCACTGCCAGGAAACAGAGCTATTTTAAATAAACAGATACAAGATGAATGCAATTGCCATATTAACCCTCTTGTTAACTTCTGAAGTTTAAAATTACACCCTCATTACTAGTGTGTAATTGAGTATTCTCCCGGCTGTTTCTTGCATTTGAGGTTATTCAAATAGTTCATTAGCACATCAAGAACACCACACACACTAATGATACCTGATGCCCCTATCTACTGTTCTGGCCCGACTTTCGACATCTTCCGCAAAAAGAGAAATAAAAGAGGGGGGAAAGAACTAAAAAGGAGGAAAAGGGGAGCCCATAGGGCTGAGCTCTCGGTGCTGCCACTGAGGGGGAGCATGGCAGCACCCAGGCACCAGTCAAGTCCAACACCCAGGCACACAGTGAGTGGCCACTGGACCAGTGGCAGGGCATGAAGAGACTGAGGGGGGCAAGTAAGTTGGATAACTCGCGTCTGGGCTCTCTGGGTGCCTGAAGAGTGAGCGTGACCCAAGAGCCACCCCAGTGCTGGCAGTATGCCTGAGTGCCCAGCCTTGGGGCAAGAAAGGAGGGGGGCAGTGCAGACTATGTGGGGCAGGGTGAGGGGCTGCCACTTTTTTTCTCTTTTTTTTTTTTCCTTTTTCTTTTTCCGGTTACCTGTGTGGGGGTAACAATAGCAGGTGAAACTACTGTGGGTGAGGTGGTGCTTCTGTGCCCGTTTGCTTCGGGGAGGAGGTGAGGCAAGGGGTCGTGTTTCACTGAGACCACCACCACGGCGGGCGCAGCGGCATCCAGGGGCTCGGCGGGGCGGCGGCAGAGTCTTTTTGGGGAGGCAGAGGGCCCACAGGCATCGCCGCCGGCCGCAGCCCCTGCCGGGAACACGGCCTCGTAGAGCGCCCGCTTGGCCGGGGCCACTGCGGCCGCTTCTGCTTTCACCGGCGCAGCGTCCCCGTCTTTGGGCAGCACGTAGGGGTTGGCAGCGGGCGGCCGCGGCCGAGGCCCACCATTGAGGGGGGCAGGGGTGTAGCAGCCCCCGCCAGCGGGGTGGTGGAGGAGGTGGTGGTGGTGGGGAGGGGGGTGGTGGTGCTGGGGTGGCTGCAGTCCTCCCAGCTTGGTGCCAATGCCAGCGATACTGTTGAGGGTGGCAATGGAGACGGCACCGATGCAGTGGTTGGTGTAGGTCTTGGAGAGCTTGGCCGCCTTGGAGAGCATCTGCATGCGGGTACCCAGGAGGTTCTTCCCGATGGCCTTGTTCTCGTACCAGGTGATGTCCCCCTCGCTGCAGTGGTCCCGTGGGCGTTGGAAGAAGGCCTTGCAGAGGGGGTTGCGCTTGGAGAGGTACTTGACAAAGCTGGCATAGGGGCAGAACTCTGTGCCAGTCTCATACATGCGAGGCAGGTTCTCCTCATCGCTGCTCTCCGCCCGCTTCTTGCTCCAGGAGGACGAGCGTGACTTGTGGTAGGGCCCCAGCGCCTTGAAGTAGACAAACTTGCGTCCGTCCTCATCCACGGCCAGCCCAAACGAGTCCTCCTCCAGCTCCCGCTGGTTCTCCCGGCCGCGGGTGCAGAAGTACATGCAGGTCTCAAACCAGACCTTGTTGAGGAGCCCGAAGGGGCTCTGGGTGCTGAAGACGCTGCACGTGTAGAGCTTGCGGAGGTCGGCGCGGGTGATGGCCTGCTTCTGCACCACCGGCCCGGCGCCCTGCTCCTCCAGCTTGCGGATGACAGCGGCCAGGGTGAGGTTGGCGGCGCGCAGCTCGGGGTCCTTGGTGAGGTCGAGGGTGCGGCAGTAGGGCGGCTCGTTGAGGTAGCGGTTGAGGGAGCTGCGGATGCTGATGAGGGAGGACTTGGAGTAGAGCTGCCCGCTCTTGGAGCGCGCCTCGGCGTAGAAGGAGCGCAGGACCCGGCAGAGCGCCCCCTTGTCCATGGTCTCGAAGTCGGGGCTCTGCGCCTTCTCGCTGAGGTACTCGCGGAAGATGCGCACGGCGTAGCGGGTGGCCAGCCGCGTGTTCTCGCTCAGCCGCGCCCGCTCCGGCCGCTGCAGCAGCAGGGCCGCCTCCAGCTCCGCGTCCTCCGCCGCCCCCCCGGGGCCGCCGCCGCCGCCGCCCCCCGGGGCAGCCGCCGCGGCGCCCCCCGGGGCAGCCCCGACGCCGCTGCTGCCGCCGCCCGGCGTACGGCCCGGGGCGGGCGGCAGCGGCTCCGTCTCCTCCTCGCCGTCCCACTCCAGACCCATCTCCTCTTCCTCCTCCTCCTCGTCCAGCAGCAGCCCCCCATCGGCTCCGTCCTCCTCCTCCTCGTCCCCCGTTATCTGCACCTCCTGGATCTCATCCTCCTCCTCGCCCTCCTCCTCCTCGCCGGCGCTGCAGTAGCGGTGCGGGCGGGGGGCGACGCCGCGGCCGGACGGCCGGTCCCCCGCATTGTTCCCGCCGCCTCCGCCGCGTCCGCCGCCCCCTCCGCCGCCGCCGCTCCACTCTCCGCCGCCGCCGCCGCTGCCAGGCATTCTCGCCATATTGCCGTCTCCCTGCCAGTCCTCGGGCAGGGCGCATGCGCTATATTGGACCGCAGCGCTGGAGCGCTTTTGTGTTTTAATGACCTTCAGCTACCGGGAGGCAAAGCCGGGCTCTTAAAGGGGCCGCGCTCCCACTGGCGGCGGCGGGGAAGGGGCGGGAGAGGCTGGCATGGATGGGGAGGAGGCTGAGTCGCGCTGAGGGGGTACCGCGGGGAAGGGAGCGCTACTTACCGCGCCCGCCGCTCACCTCGGGTCCGTCCCGTCGAGCAACGCTGACGGGCGCCGGGAGCGGGGGGGACGCGCCGGGCAGGTGCGCCCCGGCCCGGAGGCTCCCTCGCCACCCCCGGCGCCCGTCCCACCTCCCCATCCCCGAAAAAGAAAGCACTCCGCCTGTGGAGCGGCTCTCTCGGTAGGGACGGACCGCCACCGAGCTGCTACGACGCCTCGCACCTCCTCATTCCACAGTAACTTAAACACAGACCAAAAAGGAAAAAAAAAAAAAAAAAAAAAGAAACCCCGCAAAGCGAAGAAAAGAAAAAAACAAACAAAAACCCAAACGAAACCCAACCCCCCCCCCACAGAAAAGGCTCGGGCTGTGCCTTTCCGCAGCACGGCTCAGACCTCGATAGGATGCTGCCGGGGAGCGGGCGGAGGAGCCGGCCCCGTTCCCCGCCTGCCGCGCTGCCGCGACATCGCTGCCGCCGACCTCGCACCTTTAATCGGGCGCCCGGATTTCGGTCCAGGGGCTCGGGAGGAGACGGGCGCTCGGGGCATTGCATCCGTGCGGCTTGCAGTCCGCCCGGGAACAGCCAGTCGGTCGCCGCGGCGCTCGCTTGGCTGGCGGGAGCCCCGGCGAGGCTGGCTGCGGAGAGGGAGCAATGAGGGCTCGGGGGCTGACGGGCGCTCCGGGCCGCCCTCCTGCTCGCCGGGGCTGCAGACCTCAGGGTAGCCGGAGGGGCCTCGGCCCCCCCGTGCCGCCGCTGCCTCCCACCGCGCCCGCCGCGCTCTTCCTCCGCTACCCTCCTCCGCGACGGAGCCAAACCCGAGGGGGCTCCCGCCACCGCGCCGGGGTGCGGAGCCGCCGGACCCAGAACCACCCGACACTTCGCGGGTGTTTTCGCAGAGGGGAGCCCCGGAGCGGCGCGGCGCGGGCGGGGGGCGCGGAGCCCCGCTCAGCCCTGCCCCCCCCGCCCGGCTGTGCCGCGGGAAGGCGGCTGCTGCACGCTGCCTTCCTCAGCCTCCTGCCCGGGAAGGGACCGGGCCGGGCTGCGCTCGGGCACGAACCAGGGCATGAGCCTGCCGCGGGGAGAGGAGCCTGTCCCACTCGGGACGAGGGGGGTCCCCGCTGGTAGCCCCCCAACTCTCCAAACCAAAGGACCCCACAGAACTCCCCGTGCTATTTAGCCGGGCCATTTCTTTTATTCGGTACGATGAAATAAATATTCATTGCGACTGCTGGCTACACCTGAAATTATAGCCCTAATTGCAGAGCTGTTGGCCTGAGTTACCACATTTGCTGCTTACTCATCCGTAGGAATCGCTCAGCGCCGGGCCCCGGCCGCGGTGCTTCCCCCGGGAGGGCTCGGTGCCCGCCGGTGCCGGGCGGTGCCGAGCCCCGTGCCCTCTCCCCCGGGGCAGGGACCGACGGCCACGGACGGGGCGGCCCCGACAGCCCCAGCTCCCGCCGTCCGGGAAACGTGGGATGCCAAAGAAGGGATGTGCAAATTGTTGAGCAAATTAGGCCAATTCGAAATAAATAAGCGCTGCGGGAAGAGAGCCTGCCACTCCCGGGAAATAATTGAAGAGAAAGCCGGCACTGTTATATTGATGTAAGCCTGGAGTAATTACACGGAGGTCAAAGTTGTTGCACGCACTACAGAAGTTGTGCTCACTCTGTAGTTTGAGAGCGGATTATGTTCCCTCTCAGGTCGATGGCACATATATAAAATTCTGCATTTTTTTCCCTATGCACGTAAGAGGATATAAATAAGGATTTTTTTCCCCCCTTTCCTTGTCATACTCTATCTGTAACCTAATCCTGAAACAAAGTCTCAAAGACCGTCCCATGAGATGGACCAAATGCTGAAACAGATAGCTAAAACAAACAGTACCTTGTTGTGGTTAAAAGCTAAATTCCCCAGACAAGCTCCTTTTAGGAGCTATTACAACCCACCCTAGAAGACAGAGAACTGCAGGGTTTGCAGCATAAACTTTTTTTACAGACATGATTTTTCTTTATTGTTCCTGTAAATGCTAAAAATTATGTGATCGGCATTGACCTTTGATTTTGTTTTACGATGGTGGAAGAAACTTTTTTTTAAAGACCTTTTCAGAGCCATATGAGTGCAAAAGGTAATTGAATATTTTTTTTTAACTTTAAAAAATATGAACACGAGGTTGACAGCTTCTGTACTTGGATGTTCATTTAATCACCATTTTCTGATTGCGGGAGGTGAACTGTGTTGACAGACTTGCAGATGAATATGCAGCCCAGTATACGAATAGTAAGTATAAAGGACATAAAGAACTTGCAGTGAGGTTGGAGGGGAAAAATGTATACGGAGCATCCGTATTACACACATCAACTGGAAGCACCTCAGCAGCCAGGGGGAATTTAGAGAGTAGCAAGTGAGGTGTTCAGAGCGCTGCAGGTGCCCGTAACTGGGAAGACACATGCATAAGTTATATACCTCTATAATCTATATGCAAATAGGTAAGTTAATCATATACATATATGTTAACTTACCTATCTATGTTCCTAAAAATAGCATTTAGCCTAGTCAGTTGTATTCCAGAAGTTTAAATCCTATTGTTCAAGCTCTCCAGTTAGATAAGGTAATCGAACTGCATTCCAAAACTGACAGAGTTGCACAAGGTTGTCTAATGTGAGCTGGCACATAACATTAAACTTACATCCACTCCACCCTCCACGTCACTAATCAGAGGTTTATCCTGCTGAGAGCTCCGTGCAGGCACAGACAGCATTCTGCATTCTCCCCTAGGACTCAAGGTTTGAGGCTGATTATCAAATAGGTCCTGTCCTCACTTGGAGAATACATTTTATTACTGCTGTCAGTAAAGAAGATGTGATACCCACGGAACACTAATCATGGACTGGCCTCACCACGGATTATCCTTACGAGGACTTGGAGATCAGTTCATATACCACGGAATGAGCATGCCAGTTTAAAAACCAAAACAACCTCCTCCATGAGTCAGTTGGTTCATAATAAAGGTAGTGTTACCACATTAGCAAATAGTTTCAGGTCTTTCTTCACTTCTTTTTTAAGCTGCTCTTGCCCCTGGGCTCGCCCCTGGCAAGCAGAGAGCTTGCTAGAGCAGCGTTCTTTGACAATCGGCTATTGTGCTTAAGCTTTCCACAGCCCAATTCTCCTTCAGACTAACAAAACCTTCTTCTCCCGTAGCCTCTGTAAGTGATTATTTCGTTACAACCACCTAAACCTTCGTGCTTCGGTGAGCCTTGGTAGGTGTTTCATCATGAGGCTTCACGAGGAACTAAACTGGAATACCCCAAAAGCCTACAAGCAAAGAAAAACCATCGGGTCCGTTTGCTTCTTAGGATCCTGTCTAGGCATCTAGAAAAGTTTATTTAAAAAATACTGCTTGAAACAAGCTTGTGGGTTAACCCTAACGCTGGCCACCAGGCATTTTTTAAAGAAAATAACTTTTTCTCCACATACACTTTTACTGTTAAAAATACAATAAACATTTTTAAATGTGGTAATACGTTTTCTAAACATAAGATGTTTTCACTGTAGGGGCAGGCTATGTGGAAATTGGTATGAGAAATCCATATTGACACTACAGAACTAGAAGGCAAATAACACTTGGGACTCTTGGAAAATTCACTTAGGGAAAAAGCATGTCCTAGAAATCCTTCTCCCACCCAGAAACATGCAGTTTTGAGATAAGCTTTTTTAGCATTTCAGAACTGTCACTTCAAATGCTAATTCCGTTTTTATTTTACTCTTTTATTTTTGTATATTATATTTCTAGTTGTTTCATTACTTCTTCATACTAGGGACATCTAATGCTAACATGTAGTGTGCTATAACAAGTGTGCTATAACAGATTTAAATCTCCTTTATTTAATTTTTTTTCTTTTTTTTTTTTTAGCATCTCCCATCTGCGTGGCAATGAAACAGCTTCATATAACTCAACAAAGGAGACATTGATTTAGTAAAGTGAGGATGTATCCATCAGCACTAAGTTGCAGCTGTTCTTAATGGATTTTAAAATACAAAAGCTATTTCACCTCTTGGATTGTCATATTAAGAAATGTTAGTAGTAGTTGCACATATCAAAGCACCAGCTACCAGCCAAACCTTGTGAAAGGTGAAGGCAGCATCAAGCCAGCCCCCTTGTGAAGCTCCCCAATGCTAATTGAAAGCCTATTTCCCCAGTATGCTCCTATTTTATTTTTTTCCCCCTGCAGGTATTTGCCGTTACTCACTCACATTTTTTGTTTTGTTGTTTTTTGGGTTTTTTTTTCTTTTTACAAAAGCAATTTTTCTGATACTGAGGCCACGATTTGTTTCCCAATTGCTTTGTTTTCAAAATAAACCAGAGAAACCCCAAGCCATCATCTTTGCAAGAAAGCACACATTCAGTGCTTGGCAAACTAAAAGGCAAGACTTTGCAAATCACCTTTATTTTCAGTGTCAAGCAGCTGGAGAACTTTTGCTTCCAAAAATATGGAAGAGCTATGTTGTCAGACAGCTTAGAGAGAGGCAGGTAATAAACTGCATTGTGCTGCATAAAGGTTTTAAGGGTCTTTTAAAATGTGCTGGAGGTAAGTTGCCAGGAGATATATTAAAGCTTTTATTTAGCTGTATTTCAGTTTGTGTTTGTCTTTGTTTCTCTGGTGTTGAGGCACTTGAAACAAATTGGCTGGTCTGTGTGGCACAGTGGTAGCTGGTTAAAGTTGCTGTAGTGGTTGTCTGATCATTTCTATGAACTACTGACACCAAGCAACCTTATGTGTTAGTGGCACAAAATTTGCTCTCCATGGAGGCAGAAAGAGCTCTTTCTACCCAGGCTGATAACTGGTTAGTTTTTATTCCTTCTCAACCGAGTCCATACATCCTACATGAAGGTGATGGAAATTTAGAAGGACATAGCCAGTAACTCAAGAAAGGGAGCTCCAAAGAGAGGGATCCCTGTGAAACCACAAAGCTTACGGGTGTTGTAGGTCTAAGTACAACTTTTTTACTTCATACAGTGTTTTAAGTACTATGTAATAGAGCATAACTTTATGCTGTATTGGATATGGAGTTCTAGAAATCCTATTTTCTGATCATAATCTTCCAGTAAAAGTTTATTTTGAGCTATGAGCTCCGGCTGGAAGTCACACTGGGCTGGATGAGGTCTACAAATGCAGGGAGGGACAACTGGTTATATGATAACAAGATCTGGCTAAGAAAACTCCTTAAACATTGCTTTAAGAAAAAAGGGGAAAAAGCCTGAATCCAAACAAGAATTTAATAACATGAGACTCTGAAAAAGTGCACTTTCCCACTTGTTTCTGTCCCATATGGATTTTATCTTGGGTTCCTTTCACCATCCCCATTGCATGACCCAAAGCTTCTGTGTTCCCATGAGGTGTGCTGAGCACTGATTCCTGCACAGGACCAGAGGCAGAGCTTTATACCCCATGGAACTTATTCATACCAGGCTTTTCTCAGAGCATGGGGTCCCCAAGGGACAGGACAACAGCTGGCCTAGAGCCCAGCATGGAAAAGGGAATCTTCTTTTGACCGTCGACTAGTGGCTTTAAAGCCTCTTTATGGAATGAATTCACTGTCAATATACTTTTGTTTTGATTTAGTGACTGAAATAAACTGATTATTCCCCTTTTCCACCAGTATTATGTCTGTGTCATCATGAATTTGGAAATTCCCTTTCAGGTATTTATGTAGCAAAAACCCCAGTACCAATGGTCTGTCTTCTTGGATTTTCTCTTCTCAATTGAGTTATCTCAGCTGGGTTGACACAAACCCAATTTAAGCAACTTTAGAATTGTGTGAGTTCAAAGGAAGCCCACAGAGGGTGTATACACACTGTTAAACAGTGCCACAGCCCTGCTCAGGCTGTCACCCAGACCCACCTTTCCACTGCTGTTGAATTTTAAGTTACACTAACTTGTAAAGCAGCATTCGAGTAGAAGGGAATAAATTCATAGGTCATATGAAAGAAGAGTGCTGGGATAAAAAAAGTATTGCAATGTTTACTGCCAGACCCTATCACCTCCTTTATCAGCATGGTTTAATTCATACCAAGAAAAAAATGGTAGAAAATGTGGCAGAATATTTAAAAATAAGGGAAGTCCTTTATGCAAAACCACTTGCATTAATTAAATGTTCCCACTGTATCTGTCTTCAAATGAAACTGGGGGTAAAGCCTCAGGATACTGTCAGGACTTTCATTTGAGGTTTAAAGCCAGAGGCCATAAAGGACCTTTCAGGTCTCTTTGCAGTTTGCACCTGCATTTTGCTGCATTTTAAGTTATAGAGAGTAAAGCCTGGAAAAGTAGAAAACCTGAAATTCAGAGAAAGGAAAAAGAAAATTGATAAAGTTTAGTGAAAAGACTGGATATATTGGATATACTTCTCTTTTTCCAGCATCAGGTAATAAAATAGATGAAAAATACCTTCTAGCATCTGGTAAGCATCAGTATTTTGTAAGAGTCTGGCATTAAAAACACCCCAACAAACCACTTCTGCAACTGTTGAGAATCCTTAACTGCAGAGCTTTTTTGTCCAGCCTGAATTGTACTGGGCTTTGAATAGCCTTGCTTTTTTCTATCTATGAAAGGTTAAGCTGGGCATGAATCAAAGTTTTCTTATTTGAAGATCAAGGCTAAAACTCAATTTCTTTTTACAGAACAAAAGGTATCATCAAATAAATTAAAATAATCTAAAAAATCCTAGAGCCAAGACTTTGCACATTCATGAATTATACAGTTACCAGCAGGTAGTTATTTGCTAGTAAAGACTCTGCTTTTAGTAGAAATGAGTATTGTTAAAATAAGCAAGAGAAAAATTACAAGCTCTTCCTTTGCCTTGGACAAAACAAGGTCACATTTGCAATTTGCAGTGCTTGATCTCTCCCTTAGCAATCTTGGCAAAGGTTTATTGAGTTATTCTGAGTAATTTCCTTCAAGTTATGAGTGTGTCACTTGGTCTGTTACGGACCTGCTCCTTCAGTTTACTCTGCTGTTTACCTGTGAATTGTCACACTTGTTCTTGCAGATCAGTGTCAAAAGAGAGGAAAAAAAATAAAGCAGTGTTTAAAATCAAAGCTTCAGCGTGGAAGGATATAAAGTGTGAAATCCAGACCCATTGCTTTCATTCTGGCTTTAGTGATCATAGAAACCTGCTGTAGGGCAGGACTAATCTGCCAGAAAATTATTATTGAGCCCTGGTAACTCAGATATATGTGCAGACTTGAAAACGTTGTTCTTTGTGCCAACTCCAGGTCCTACAAGAACCTCACACGGTATCCTACACCTGGCTCAGAAATACGCTGGAAAGAGGAGGAGGTTTGTTAATTCCCAAGCAGCTGTGAACAATTTAATCTCTTTGCAAACAGCCCAGCATCCTATTCCAATTGAGAGTTTCTTGGGGGATGGAGAGCTGGAAGAGCTGGTGAGAGATAATAGGGTCTTTCTTTCAAGGCCATTCCTACGGACTTGGCCTCAACAGTAGCATCTTGATGGCAGGGTTGCCAAATCTCAGAGCCTCACGATACTTGGTTGGAGTTTCCTTCTCAATATGCTGGAACTGAGAGGTTTGAAATTAGTCTTTGGCAGACAACTTTGAAAGCTTGAATTACTTCTCTGTAAATACTTGGAAATCAGGAGGCAAGCCACAGTTTTGCAATTTTAGAAAGAAGAAATCCCTGTGATTTAAAGATATGATTAAGATTTTATTCTGAACGCTGGTGGTTGGAACTCCTGGGATTTCCCAGATAAAATTGCCTTGAGAACTGAGCTGCTAACTTGAATTGGTTTTCTGGACAAGTCTCTAAATTACTAACTTTTTTGCCTTACATAATTTCTTAATCAAAAAATCACCATCCAAATCCTACACACAAGCCAGTTTTGCTACCTCTTTGGCAATATGTGTAGAAGAGTCAGAGAATCACAAAGAACTACTTCAAAAAGTTCATATCCAGATTTCTTTGAGTTCTCAGAACCACGAACTTTTTTTGTTCTGATTATCAGAAGGTCTCTGCACTTAAAAATGGTTGTATAGGTATTTAAGCCAGCTGTACTTTTAAACAGGCTTGCACCTGATATGGTTTCCATGGGAGCTGCTTGGTCCTTAGCCATTTGCAAACATGGCTGCTAATGTAGATAATTAAATTAGAGTTAGTGAACACAGTGTTCTTCTGAACAGCTGACCTTCGCTCATTCTGGCACACGGTAGTAGAGTGAAGGGAAATACATTCTTTCTATGCTTTACATTTTCTGTACCACTTTTTTCTTTCCCTTAAGACTAGATAGGTATGACTTTCTGGATACTTTACCAAAATCTCCTACTATTTCAGCAGTTACCCTTGGATCGTTCCGCACAACTCCAGACGGAGCATTTAATCAACTTAGTTCCTGTGTTTTCACTGGAGTTCCCAAATTTTCAACCTTTTCTTTTGTCCAGCAAGATATATTGGGCTTGGCTTACACTAAAATGTTTCATAATATTCTCTAAGAACTAGTTTTATTCAATCAGAAAGCAGTGGAGTTTAAGTACTTAGGAATGCCAGTCATATCTAAAGTGTAGAGGCAAAATTCTAGGAGCTTTGTTTGTAAAGCTAAATGGATCAAAGTATCTGGAACAATTTTAATTTTTGGGGGGCAGGCACTGTATTTCAAAGGAAGTTGTAGATTAATTTTGTTAACCCATTGCTTCAAATGAGTTTGTCAGATCCCATATAGAGAGGGACGGGATTTTGGCTACTGAATTCCAGTTTGGCCACTAGTGCCTGGGCTAATTAGGGATGGGTAGGGAGAACCCCACACGCAGCTGAATAAACTAGAAAACTCCTGATGTCCTACTGAGGTCAGCAGCACTGATTAGCATCCACAGACAGGAAATCTGTTTGAACCTGCCTGCTTTGCTTCCTGGGTTTGATCACATCCAAACTCACTGGATGTGAGAAAGCAATTCTGAAGCTATATCATGCCAGAAGCACATGGTGGGATGCTCATGGGCCAGCCTGTCCACCCAGGACTTGTATAATCATTCCCACTTACTGGGGTTGCTGAAATTCTGTTGTATGGAGGACACAAACCCAGAGGCCTTTTGGCTGCTCAGCAGAACGAGTCTGACCCTTGCAGGGGTCCCTGTCTGCCTGGCTCTTAAGCTCTGTGAAGTCCAAGAAGCCTGGTACTACTCTAGGAAGTCATGTTGAGAATTCCAGCTCCCTGCAGTAGTACCAGACACACACAGAAGCTACAAACCGCCTCCACACTGGGGAATTTTGCCAGATCTTAATTTCTTTGTACTTTTTGTCCATGAACTCTGAGCTTTCATGAAGCTTCTCCCTAGTACCATGGACAAATGCCACTACCTCCCTGCTCTGTGCTGCTCAAAAGCCCACCTGAGGTATAGACTGCTGAATTCTGGTTTTGTTCATGCTCTCTGAAGGACTGCTCCATCTCTTAAGCTTTCTCTGGAGCTGGGTGACAGTTGATAAAACAACAAATATATATAAGCCTAATACTTTTTCAGTATTTTCGGCTAAATTATTGGAGTAATATCTGAAAGCTTATAGTGTGTTATCTGCTGGTCAACAGAAAAATTCTGATATTAAGAAATAAGAAAAGTTTTCACCATTTAAAAGGTTCAGAAATGTAAAGCAACATTTTCCAGCATAATTTGAATGTAAGTACTGTGGTATTTGTATTAGGCAAGACTCCTCAATACTACAGACTACACAATACTACAGACTACACAATACTACAGACTACACAATACATCAGTAATAAAACATTTTTAAATGAAAAGTGGCAAATATTGGTCCTACAATAGTAGTTTCTCAAAGTCCTATGCATAAATGATTGCTTTAATAGGCAAGCTATCACTTGCCCATATGAAAATTTATCCTTCATTTTAACCTCAGAGAGAGAATTGTTCCTCTCAATTTCTTCTGCTTTGCAGAAAGGACATGAAACAAACAGGAAATGTTGTGAATGTTCTACAACTTCAGCTGGAATAAAAAAAAATAAACCAAAGGAACAAACCACTTCAGCTGAAAACCGACTAATAGAAATAAGGAAACAATCAAAAACAGTTAATAAAACTTCTGGCTTTGATGACACAATTGTTTTACACAGTGCTAAAAGAGTGTATCTCTCAAGTGTGTGTAAAATGTTGCCAAATCACAGAATAGTATGCAGAAATGGGCAGGGATTTAATTGCATTGGCATAACCAGTTTGAAGACACTTGGCTGGATAATGAAGACCAAACTTTTATCATGTGGAAATTACCTATTTCTTATAAAGCACCTATTACCTAATCCTGCAAAGTACTTCAAGAAACACTCCAAAAGCAAGAAAAGAGAATCTAAGACCACTGGTTGCACCTGTCTCTTTGCATCCAGCCATGAAGAACATCCTTCTGTTCTGGGCTGACACTGCCTGGGTTGACTCTGTTGAATCTGCCAACAGAATAAGGCTTAGCAAATAGACTGGGGAAAGGAGAATTCTGTCTCAGCTGTTTGCAGTCATCTGAGAGCTTCTGGTGATCCATGCCACTCTGTTTGTGCTCACTGCAAAATGCATACACCTTGGGGGAAAATATTAGTAATCTGGGCACAAGAGCTAAAAACTTTCCGGTAGAATAATCTGAATCACAGATTTGGCTTGGTTTCCTCATGGAAGAAATAGAAAGTCCCCTTGCTCTGTGAAATCAACCATCATTCAACTAACTATTATATTTTTAAAGGACATTCTCAGTAAACTGCAAGGATGCCAAGACTGCTGCTGTGTCCTAATGATATATGTGAGACCTTAATGTGGATACAGAGCTCAGGGTCATGAAGATTTTCCTAGGAGAGAGCAAGAACTCTAGAAAATCTACCACCACATTAGCAAAATTAGCAATGTTGAGGGGAACTCTTCTTGGACTCATGACAACTAGTCTGACTCATTATAACTTAAAAGTCATAACAGAGAGAAGTAAAATTTCACCACAGACATTCCTCTTGAGTAAAGACCTCCCCCTTGCCAAAAAAACCACCCCAACCAAACCCCACAGAAATCCAGACCAAACAGATGGCTCTTTCATCCATTAGCATCCTGTCTTGCTCCTTTTGAACCACTGCCACTGCTGTATCAGAAGAGATTTGATACTGGGATATCAGGGCTGGGCTGGGTTAACCAAGATGGAGCAACAATGAACAACAGGAAAAGGTGGGGAGCTGAAGCTGTACCACAAAAGGACTTTAAATAGTGCTGAAATTACTCCCACTCAGGTTGTGCTTTTCTCTAACAATCTCTGTGTGCCCTCTAAGTTTGTTGGCAGTTAGCCAAACCCTTAGAGCCCTAAGGCCATCCTATTATCAATCAGTCTGCAATTCTCCAAAATCTTGCTGAGAGGAGCATTTAACAGAGGAAGATGTGGTCTGGTTGCCTGCAGTTCTCCCCGTCAGCAGACCGAGCGGATAGAAAGAGTCACTGTAGCAGCATTCCTGTAGCCCTGATCCATTTATGTTCCTTTGGCACATGCAGGCATATTCATGAGCTCTATATCCAAAACAGGTGAATTATTCTCAGCAGCAAAACTAAATTTGAATTCTTGTCCTAGTAAAGGGCAGGAGTGGACAAGGTTCAGGGAAAGAGCATATTTGACACAGAAAAGGGAGGGGACAGATGTAATAGAGGCATAAAAGGATGCTGCAGAACCAGATTTCCTTCATCCCACAGCTGACAAGAGGTGGGATTTGCCTCTTTTCCCTCCCAGCAGTGACTCTGCCTTGGTGAAGGCAGCAGCAGGAGCAAGTTTCATTTTCTAGGGCTCTAGCACAGATGACACAGACTTGGAACCAGAGCTGATTTGTTCCTCAAGGCAATCTGCTGCCCTCAGCAGCTTCTGTGCTGTTAGAGCCTTGGGTCAGCTCTGTTCAAAACCTCCAGCAACCTTCTCTCAAGACAAACTCCTGGAGTCACAGGTGAAGCCTAAGTAAATTTGCTGTGCCTGCAGAGAGGATTTCTCCTGGGACACCTGATAAGGACTCCAAACAGTGGTTCCAAGCAGCACATATCTTGCAGTTACCTTCATTAGATAGGACCACTTTGCCCCAAAGGTGGCTGAAAGTGAACAAAAATTCTGTTTTAAGGCACACCAAGGGTTCTCTCATTTGTCGTATTTACAACTCTCAAAGGGGTACAAAATGTAATAGTTTCTCTTTGTTCACTCCAGTTGAAAGAAACTAGAAATTTAATTTTGATGCCACTGTCAACAGAGCAGTCTTGAGCTGGTAAATCCGGCTGATAATTATCCTTCACCTGGGACTCTTCTTTCTTACTCTTCTAAGATAAACTCCTCAGTTTTTCCCCTCTTCCTTGTGCATCATAGACAGGTAACTGAAATGCTACACATCAGTCCCAGCTTGGCGAGTGCTTCCCCTCCTCATTCATCCTCCACTCTCTCCAAATCACATCATGCTTTCTCCCATGCCCTTTCCCTCACCACCTGTTCTTCCTTTGGGAATGAGCAGAATCACATACCCATCTGCCTTAACTGTTTCCTATGTTTCTGCTAGGAGAGATTGGAAAGATGAAAGACAGGGAAAAGTGGTGCAGAAAATACACTGAACTGATAGGTGAAGCTACACTGAACATGCCTTCTACAATCTCCTGCTTCTGCTTTATCTCTTCTCCTTTGCAATCCTGTGGAAAACAGGAGGAAATAAAACACTGCATGGCTGTCAGCTTCAAAGCAGGTGAAAAGAAAAACCCCTTCCTCTCTGAGCTGTGATTACATCTCATGATAGATGACTTCCCACACTTCTCTGGGAGAATCCCTGGCTGCTCTCTTGTTCCTATGGGCCCACACAAACAGCTGAACAAAGAGCAGTAATATCTGTGGGAAAGACAGGATGATTTTATCCCTCTTTCTCCAAGTTTCTTAATTTTTCTATAACCCTGCCTGCCTCCTCAGGAGGTTCCAGCTCCTCACTTTGGCACATGGTGCCCAACGATTGTAATGCTCTACCAAAGGTGGCACCAAGCACTGCAGTCCTGCCAGGACTGCTGTCCTTAGCCATGTGTGGGGGAATTTCTCTGCTTTCAGCCACGTGTTCTTGCTGATGTTTGGGTTAAACAGTGCCCAGCTCTTGCTAATCTCTGGTATTCATGACAACATGATGTTCCAAAACAAAGCATGAAGAAAGAGATGAAACCTGGATTATTTTTCAAATAGTGTGTTTGGGAGTAGTCACTTAACTTCTGGGTTTGAGTTTTCAGGCTGCAATAATTTTCAAGTCCTGTTCTACCTTTCCCTTCTCTTACTGCCTTATCCGTTTATCCTCCACTTCAAACATAAAGGCTAAGTATCCTTCATCCCAAACATAAAGGATGATTGTTCTTCCCCTTTTAAATCCAGGAATCTCTTTAATCCTGGATGTGAGACAATGGGAAACATATTAGGAGGTGAGAGGAGAGGCTTGGCAACACAAGAGAGAATGCACTAAACCAGTTATTTATTTTTCAATCGTTAAACTCCACACCCCAGAGTTACTGGTCTTTATGGCAGCCTGGTCAAATAGAAAAAGACACAGAAGGGCAGAGGAGAAAGGTCCTATGTTTCCAAACTGATGCATGGACAAGGTGCCAAATGATTGCATTTCATTCATTTGCCACAAACTGGGTTAGCTTTGAGCTTGAAGGAGAGAGAATAGCAGGTTTTTAAGTACTGCTTCTGGGTCTGGCATCAACATTTCTGTTGCCATAATGAGTCAGACATCAGAGGCAATACACATGAAAGGATGCAGGCCAATGCCTAGGCAAACAGAAATGGGAAAGCAGAATTGAAAAATAAGTGCACATGTCAGGGAAGAAGGACTCCATCCTCACAAAACTTCTGAAATTATATTCTCAATTTCCTTTTTTTCATCAAATAAATTCACTTTAAAATAAACCCACTACCACCACCACCACCAACACAAAAACGCCTCTAGGATTCTGGGCAAAGTTAATCTGCCAGAGGCAAAGTTTGTTCTGTTAATGGCCATTTGCCATGTACCAATGCCACAGTCCCCAAATGCTCTTGCACATTTCCCATCAGGCAAGCACACACACAATTAAGAACATTTGAGCAGTCATCCTTAGAACTGTGAAAAACATTAATCCTTAAATGAAGGGAAATCAGTCTTCTGAGCCACAGAAACCATGGCCTCAGATGCTCCTTCCCTTTGCCTTCAGCGAGGGCTCCTGAAGGGCTGCTGGATGATAAGGGGTAGATAACTAGCTCTGGCAACAGACCATGGGTGGGAAGGGCATTGATAGAAAACATTTCAAGCTCTGATTTGCACCCTTTCTTGGGGGCTTCACTGGGAACTTAGGGCAGTCCAGAGACACATATTTGGCACATTTCAGCTGTCAAGTAACTTCTTGCTGTCTTATGCCTCACATTTCCATTGTCTTTTTTTCCTCCTTTCTTTTTCAGACCATCCCTTCTTTTCTGACTCCTAGGTATCATCATTACCTAGAGTCAATGTGCATTGCTTGGTGCTCTTCTTTACTATTCCTGTACTATTCCTTCTCCAACACTTTATCAAACATAAGTGTCACAAAGAAAATATTTATTCCAAGAAGTTCTAGTGATCTGCTAATCAACTAGTACAAAATATCAACTACAGAACTCTAGAAGATCTCCCATGTCCCTTCCTGTCCTCTGTTACTAGGCTTCCTTTACTATATCAGGACTTGCCTGTTGACAGTTTTAATAATGTGACCGATTAATGGGGAAGTTTTCATTTTATTTTGCCCAACAATTGTACTGATAGAGACTCATCACTGTTAGCACAGTTGCACTGATGTGAAGATACAAGTGGGCATCACCTCCTTGGTCTTGGGTTAGATGACAGAAACTGCTTTCCATCTTGGGGATCAGAGCTGCAAAATTTTGTCTTGCAAAATTACGCAACATAAAAACTTCTACTAAAGCACAGAGAATTCAATAACCATGTATATAATCCCCTGGTACCTCCATTGCTACAGTGTTAGATAGTGTTGATGCAACACAAGCCAAAATGGTGAGGTCACTGTTCCAAAAGGAGCACAGTAATGAGGTCCAATATCCACAAAGAACTTGCACTCACATGTCATTGTTCTGGAGTCAGTTAATGAATAACATGGATTAGCTCCTTGTGCCTTATGGACATAATATCAAAAATGTAGGGATGCACAGAGACACTGTAGGGATTTTGGATTAGATTCTATTCTTTAGTGTTGGAAAACAAAGGTCTTACAGAATATTAAAAACGTGTTGAATTCCTGACTCCGCTGCCAAGAACCAGCCACCATTTTACATTTACTGCCTTGGTATTTCAGGCCATGCCTGCCTTGTGTGTTCCCATGCGTGTGCTGAAAATAAAGAGAACGTGATAAGGCAGCAGAAAGATCATTAAGCTTTGATCTGAAAAGGGATCCTGACTCTCTTATGCTGCTGAGAGTTTGTGGGCACCAAAGAGAATATGGTAAGTCTGCTCAGCAAACTATAGGAGTGACATTAATACAAGTTACCCAACACCAGAGCCTTCCATGCAGCCACAGCTAAAATAAATCTGTTTCGCCACTAATTAGCTTAAAGCCAGCATAGCTATGTTGCTTCTCCTACTGCCACATTTTCTTTTGCACTTAATGATCTAATCACATCCTCCTTTTTCTAGAGGGCCTTTGCCTCATTCAGTGCCCAGGATGGATGCGACTCATTGAATAGGCATCTGCAGTCCGACAGTTTGTCTCAGATTTGCCTGGAGGTGAAGATACATCCTTTGATTATATCCCTGGCTCTGCTGCAAAGTTTCTGTGTAAGGGTACTGGACTAGCAACTTAAACCAAATAAAGTGGGCACAAAAACCCTCTACTTTTTTTTGCCGTAGGTGTCTGATTGTAATGACTTGAGATTTGTGAAAGAGCTAAGTGCTCATTACATGTAACTGGGGCAGAATGCTGCAAAATGCTAAATACTCTGGAAAATAGAGACACTCAGAGGTTCAAAATTAAAACTGGTAAAGCAGTGTTATCCATGATCTCCCTGGATTCCCTTTCCTGTATCCAAAATACTTCTTCCAGCATAGGGACAGTGTGACAGAAACAAGTACACATCTGGGAAATTATAGTTTTGAGGTTTCAAATCCCCATTAGGACAAAAGGAAAACCATTCTCAGGTCTGAAGGGTGAACCTCTGTCTCATACAGGTTCCGGGTGTTTAGGCTCTCCTATGTAGTTGCTCAAATCAGCAGACTTTTGGTACTTCTAGATCATTTGTCCACTCAGTTTAACCAAGAAGGGTTTGCCCTTTGTGATTTAATCAAAACTGAAAAATTCCTGCAAAAACCTTCAGTTTTGACAGACCTTTTCTCGTCAGACAAGTGTTTTGTACATATTTCCTATCTGAACTGCTGAGAGTATGGCAGGGCTCTGGGATGAGTGTGCCAGTCCCACTGAACAAGTTTTTGTTTGCAAGAGTTGTTGCTCTGGGAGAAGTCAAAGTAGGCTTGCAAAGGCATGTCTGGAGCTCATCTGAACTGTTCTGTATCAACTACAGATGCTCCACAATTCCAGGGAGGCTCTCCTGGCTCAGGACATCACGCCAAGCTACAGACCCAGAGGGTGACCAATTTCCTTGGTAAGCCCAGTAACTCTGGGCCATCCATCCAACCTCAAGGCCCGCAGGTTTGCGCAGAAGGTGACACTGCTTCAGGCTTAAAGTTGCCAATGGATACAACATTACATAAAGCATTTGAATGAAGCTGGCACCTATGTAAATGTCAAAGCTTCATACCTTCTTCACATACATACATCCCTGTCCACACCACATCTGAATCTCTTCAAGGAGAAGACCTTAAGTGTCTCAGAAGAGAGATCACCTGTCCTTCAAGGCTGATGTCCAAGGGCAGCCAGGAGCCTCCTAAGCAGCCCTATTTACTAGGTACTTACAAAGCAGGTGTATTCAAAGCTGTTCCAAGGAGAGGAGACACTCATCTCATCCCTCTTGGACTCCAGCCAGGATATTTCTATCTCCTTTCCCAGCAAACCTTCCCACTTTCAGAAGACAACAAAATTTAGGCAAGACTACAAAAGAGATGGAAAGATTTCGGGAGGCTGTGGCAGCAGCTACAGCCTTTGCTGTCTGGGTTCTGGGCACATCACCTCTAAGAGGGATAAGTGCAACCTGGCATTTCAATAATATTACTGTGGGAGCGGTTCTTTTCTGCAGCATGCTACAGTTTCTTGTGCAGCCTCAAATTTGGGATCATTTTGACATCTGGTCTGTGGCACTCATCCATCTGTTGTAACTGAGTAGGTGTTGGGTGGGGTTGACAGGAGAGACTTGTTTAAGTGCTTGTTTTCATTCTGTGGAGGAATGGCAGAGCCAGTTCAGTAATTAATTAAATACTCATCTTAAAAAAAAAAAAAAAAAAAAAAAAAAAGGTGTGTGCTAATATTTTAAAGAAATGGTGAATAAGGCAGCTGGCACTTCTCACTGCTGAAATGTGGGGACATTGTTCCCATTTCTGCTTGGTTCCATTTGTTTTAGGATACCTTCCTCATTGGACTGGCTCTCTGGTTTCTATTCCTGACTCAGCCAATTGCCTCCTGGCTGAATTTGGATAGGTCACTCCATCTTTTGTGCAGCAGTTTTCCTCTCTGGAAAATACATTCAAAGTAAAACACCTCTTTTTTATAAATTTTGAAATCTGCTGTTAAAAAATGCAACAGGATAGGTGGCCAATATCATTACTAACATTATATTAATTTGTGGGTTTTCTATTCAAATAATCATCATTTTTACGATGACTTTGCTATCATCTGCTCATAGCAAAAGAAAGGTTCTGAGCACAGTGAAAACAAATCCACAACTTCTATAGTTGACTCTCTGTGTCTTCTGGGAACTTGTTTCTCTCATTTCACTCAGAACAGAGCACAAAAATACATCTCCTTGTTTAACTGTCTGCTCATAATGCTCCCACCATTCACAAATGCATGGTGCACTGAGCAACCACGTCCTTCCCTGTGAGTGACTAGGGAAGGTTCCACCTGCTCTGTTTTAACTTCTGGACAGACCTTGGTGTTCATTTCTTTGCCTTAGGACAGTGACTCCTGCTGTTCTGTTTGCCAGTCTGCTGGGATGTAGTTGTGCTTTGTATTTAGCAATGAGTTTTACCCTGCTCTCTGATCAGTTTATGGATTGAAGAAGTTATTGACAACACTTGAAAATGCCTTCAGTATTACATCTAGTTGCAGATGTACTAGATAACCAAGGGAACAGGGGAACTCCCTATGGATAGCTAAATATAGCAATTTTTGTCCAGCATGTCTGATCCTGTGAGGTTCTGATCACCTCCATAAAACCCTGGCACAGGCAGGGATGCTTGGAGCAGCTTGCAAACTGCTGTTTTGTGACTGGCAGATATGAATGCCACATTCATTAATCCCAGAATACACAAAGATGTGCACCAAGCTGTGGAGGCTACACAGTCTGTGCTTGTGAACAGAAAACTGTGCAATGTGACTTTTCACTTTCTCCTGTACACACAGCAAGAGGTGTTAGCCCAGGAGAGCTTGTGGGAAGGCATTGGATATTGAATGTTTTGTGTTTTCTGGTGGCCTCTAAATTCTGGAATCTCAGGATTTAGAGACCACCAGAGCTTAGCAACTTTGCACCTAAGATTATCAGTCCTGTTATAAAAAACAAAAATCAAGTCCTGGGCTTTCAAATGCAGTTTCTTCTAAAAGACTCTGTTAGAGAAGATCAGAAGCATCCACTGGGGACATTGATTAAGAAGAACAAAATGCAATCTCTTTTTTTCCGTTTTGTTTTGTTTTAGATAATAAAAAAAATTAATCAGTGTTGGTAATATCACCCTGAAGGTATCTACCATTTTACCTGTAATGTTACTCTTTGCCAGGGAAAGGTGGAGGAATTAAATGGATTTTATTTGTAGATCACGTTAGGCAGAGAGGTTTCATATGATTATTAGCTTGCAGACTAAAGCATGTACTGTATGTTGAAACTAAATTCTGTTTCTCTGCTGTGATTTCCGCCATAAGTTTCTTCTCTAAATTATTTCCCTCTCTGTAATTTCCTCTGGTGACTCCTGACCCACTAGCTCCAAAATTACAGATAGAAGCATTTTGAACTTCAGTCATTCACAAGACATTCATAATCCTGACATCCCACAAATACTGTATTTGGTGTGAGATGAAAGGAACTTTTTCACTGCTTTAATCATGTCCTATTCATTTCTATAAATGAGGATTTCTCTTTATTCAAGCATCTCTCCATTTCTTTCTTGCCCACTCCAGGACTGACAAAATTCCAAATGACTCATAACAAACCGAACACTTTTTGCAGCAGAACATGATCACTGCAGGAGTAAGGGAAGGAAAATGCACAAGAGCAGTGAAAGGAACCTTTGGATTACAAAATTTAGTCATTTTTATAGGAAAAAAAATGTGAAGGCTGCAGTACAGTTCTCCTTAAAACTGGATCACAGCTTTGTTGTAAGGCACAAAGTCCCATTTTTGTACAGCCTTCTCTCCTAAAGACCAACCCTGGGTGAACCTCACTGTGCCAGTCCATGCTGAGCTCAATTATATTTGCTGTCTGTTATAGAATCCTCAGATCATAGAATAGTTTGGGTTGGAAGGGATCATTAAAGGTCATCTACTCCATCCTGCACCATGGAGTTTCCATTTAGTATCAAAATGGAATTCTGCTTATCAGCTGTAGACTTTCTGGCTTTATGTTTCCTTTTGCATTTCTGATCTGTGTGAGATCATTGCCCTGGCTGGTTCAGTATGCAAAGGCAGGGAAATAAACATGGAAATAAACATGGAAATAGGTAGGAGTGATGCAGCAGCCAGTTCTAGCCAAGAATTAAAAAAACCCTGAATCTTCAAGGAATAACACTGGGGTTTTTTTTACAAACTAACACTGCTACACAAAACATTTCCTAATATTGTGGAGGAGCAAAATGAAAGACTGAATTTATTTTCCCAATTGATTATATAATTTACTTTTACGATATGTTCTGTCTCCTCTCTCAACAAACCAGCTCTTTTGGTGCATTTTGGGTCCATTCTGTGTTTAACTCTTGTTCAGCAGGGTGACCAGACCAGCTCACTCGGGTGAGGAGCCTGCCTGTGTTAAGGGAGCCCCTCTCGCTGCTCTCCAGGCTCTGGTGCTGCCTGGAGCCTCTCCAGCTTTGCCTTCAAGGGACTGAGCACCAGTAAGTAAGAGGGTTTAAGAGGTTTTTCATAACCGGAGAGTGTTTTCAGAGAACACAAAATATTTCCTCTCATATTTGGCACTTTCCATGTTGGCAAAGCAATAAAATTAATGCCACTTTCCTCTTCAACTCAGTTTATTTGGTACCCCAAGTTTTTCAGAGTCATCTCTCCCTGGATGACCAAGGGGCCAGATAATTTTCCCAATGTTGATATGTTTATATGTCCCACCTTATTGTTCTGATAATTCATCAAAGCATTCTACTGGCTTCCTTGCCAACCTTTCATTTTTCATTCCTGCAACAGTTCCTTTGTTTTGTAAAACAGATCTAGGGCAGAATTTCACATCTCACTTCATGATTTAGATTTTCTTAACATCTTCTGAGATAAATAATCAAAGACTTTCTGAAATTTCCTTAAAACTTTATATTAAATGGTTCTCCATAATCACTGAGAACTTCAAGATTTTTTTGGAAAATTATAAAAGGCATGTTTCACTGTTACTGGATCAGCCATGCTTAGCATTAAGAAGATTTTTTTAGTTTGCTAACATATACCTCAATATTTCTTTCTTTTTCATTTGGTTGAGATGATCCTGATTTTAAAGTAAAATACATGCAATGATCCATTGCTTTGGTATAGCAGAATAGCCTATTTGTAAGGGGAACTTGCATGATTTTGTTAACAGCTATCAGTCTTGATTGATGCCATCTGCTCTGGGAGGTTTGTTACTTTAGCATGTCAATCCTACAGTTTCTCTTCTGATACCTCAGTGTTTGACAGGCACCCATCTACAGTAATTAAATGGAATATCTAGAGACTGACTGCATTTTCAATTGGTAAAGACTGATGGGAGGATATAATGTAGTCTCTACAATTGTAGCTTGTCATTTTTAACTGCTCCTTTGATCCAGCATATTCACTAATTCTGTTTTAGATATTTTAATTTCTCATTTGTTTGTAGAAATGTGTCTCTTTGCATTTGAAATATCCTCTCAGTTCTCCTTCCTTTTCCCTTGCCATTTTACGTTCCTGTCTTTTGGGTTAGCCAGGGCTAGATTTCCTTTTCCTGAAGGTTACCTGTTTGGTTCATCATGCTGTGTTTGTTATTTCTAGCCTTCCTGCTTCCTTTTTGGTTTCAGGGTATGCATACCTTCTGTGATGCAATTATGGTAAGCTTAAGTAGTTCCATGTTGAGGGTTTGTAATGACTCCACTTCTGACTCCTTCTCTGCACTTCTGTCCAGCTCTCTCTTCCCTCCAAATGCAAGAAATTTTAAGGATTATATTTTAATTGCAGCGCAGTTTAAGTGTTATATTGTTATTAGGCTTCTATCTGCACCCGAGGAGGCTTTATATGATGTTCTGTATTTCCTGTCTTTGAGCAGGCTGGGGGGGTAATTGTGTAGTAGCTTCTTTATTTAGGACTGGCCCAGACCCAAGTCTCTACACTTCCAGAAACTGCATGAAGTGCAGTTGTGACACAAACAAGCAACAAATACGATTTCAAATAAAGGTCCTGCCAAGGCGCTTTGAAGGGAAATGATGAATTCAGATTGGTCAGACCATTCGATGCTGCAGCAGGCTTCAGTGAGTTCAAGGGCACTAGCAGGGTTTTGGGTAAAAGCTGGGTGTGTTATCAGGCTGGTGGTATCCAGAAAGGTAAGAGTTGCTTTGTTTTTTTTACACCATGATCCTGTTTAACCATGTTTGCTAAACAAGCAGCTGGGAAAAAAGAAAAATGCTGGTTCAAGACCAAGAGACACACATGCTTTGTTTTAGCATCTCTCTGCCATGGTAGGACAAACTGCTTTAATCAGTTTCAAAAACCATGCACAGCTCTGGAACCCAGAGGAAAAATAGAAGCATTTAAAGGAAAATGCCCGGAGCACTGAGAAGGGGAGGAAAGGGAGGAAAGAAGTGACATCTTGCCTTCTGCTCACTCACTGACAGGAGGAATATGATCTGTACAGGGAGGAAAAATTAGGAAAGGGTCAGGCAAAGCTCTGACTATGAACAAATAGTTTGCATGTAGAGCCTGGCTATGAGTGACACCAGATCACTGGACTGCAAAGATGCAACCAAATTCACACAGGTCCATCTTAGATTGGGGAACCTGGGAGTGCTCCAAGTCTGGATGAGTTGGATCCAGTTCCATCCCACTTCCCTTCCCCGCAGGGAACATGGCAGCCAGGGGGGAGCTGTGCATCCTTCAAACCTCATTGCCAGTTTGGGCATCTCAGGAGCACAGCAGGGCACAAAAGTCACTGCACACGGTGGAGGCCACTTCAGAGAGAGTGTCACCGACTTCAGAGAGAGTGTCATTGACTTCAGAGAGAGTGTCATCAACTTCAGAGAGTGTCATCAACTTCAGCATGGTGGGGTGGGCCCTATTTGGCTGTGGCTGACTGAAGTCAATTGGAAAAGTCTCCTTCCTGATGCAAGTGCAGGACTGACACCTTTACAGAGAATAAGCAACAATCTCCAGCTTTATGTTAAGTCCTCTGTGGCCATGGCAATACGACAACACTACATTCACTGGAATTCAGCTTTGAAAGGGGTTGCACAAAAGAAAACAACAGCACCACCATACTTTTTAGGAGAAAACTAAAGAAGACTTTTTTTTTTGAAACTGACCCTTGGCAGCTTGTTTAAAAGAGCTTGAAACTATCTGAACTACACAAGAAGGAAAAAAAAAAAAAAAGAAGAAAGAAAAACATGCCCACAAGGGCTGAAAAATCACTTCAGTAATAGATGGCTTTTAACTTTACATCAGAAAATGTTTGGCAGGCATAATTTTAAAGTGTTAGGAAAATGTGTGTGATGACTGTTTGGGTGAAAGAGCAAATGTAGTCCACAGTGAGATTTATCAAATGTTCACATAAGCAATCAGAATCTGGCAGGGCCAGCTGCCCGTGGAGAGGGGCAAAGAGGATCACAGCTCTAAACTTTGAAAATTTAATGAAGCCCACTGACTTCTCACAGGAAGTTTTTTTGAGCATGTTCATGTGTCATGGGAATGCAAGTGAGCAGAAGGCTATGACAAAATGCCAGCTATAAGGCATAAGGGAAACAAAGCACTGCAAACCCCACCAAAATCCAAACCATCCTTTTTCTTTTTGAAAGCTGCAAATATTCTTGATGTCTCAACACCCCTGAGCATCCTTATGTGTTATCCTCAATCACACAAACAAGGCTATTGACCTGAATGGGGTTATCAGGAGTCTTCCAGGATTGGCCTCTTTTCACAGAGACCACAAGAGCACCAAATTTCCTTGGGCTTGCACAGGAATATGTACAGAGGCTTGAGCTCCAGTGGAAGGAGCAGACAGTGCTGTCTGGGGGCTTCATGAAAGCAGGAGCTGACTATCTGTTTACAAAGGGAAAGAGGGACATCAAGTAAAAAAAAAAAAAAAAAAAAAAAAGGAGCTATGGGGCTAGGGGGAAAACAAGCAGATAAAAAATAAATCAGTGTAAAGAACGACGTAGTTTTCCTTAGTTTTATGCTACAAATGTCAAAGCAGCTTGCTTTTGTCATTCTGCTGGAATAGTATCCTATCAAAGTGTATTTTTCCATTTTTCCAGCATCTTTTGTGGCACAAGAAGATTTTAAAAGAAAGGTTTTATAGTTCAGACACCTCATAGATCTCTCCTCCCACTGCTTGACACATGACCTTTTTGCAGCGAGCGATGACACTTGGGAAGGTGTGTGCTGGAGAGATTCCTTGGAGTGTGGGGCTGTGACAGCCCCATGTACACCCATCCGGAGTGCTCCTGGCTCCTGTGTGCCAGAAACGAGGCACCAAATGCCACACCCAGGCAGCAAGGTGTGCAGACCTGATGTGGGCTTTTGGAGAGTGACAGAGGTGCTAAAAATATGTAACAGCCAGGCCCTGCTGTAAACGTCAGATGGGTGAGTCTCATGCTCCTTTTAAGAGCCTTGACAGGTTGTGGATAATCAGTTTGTGTAGGCTAGAGGCAAGCCAGCAATACCTTGGTCCAGATCCCACACGTGGGAAGTATGAATGGGAGTTGGGCGTACCTTGTGTCTCCCAGGAACAGGCTGTGTCCTACATGTAAAAAGTCAGAATTCCATCCTGTTTTTCACTTTCGTCAGAACTGCGCTGACTTTCCAAATCCCCAAGGATACATGAAAGTCATATGTCTGTTTGGCCCAAATTGCCAGCAACTCATACTTTCCATACGAAGCTCACCATAAAATAACAAAAAAGAAATTACTTAATTGAATATGTTTGGAACCTAATATCAGAGGAGTGTAACAAATAGGAAACAGTCAAGCACCATACAATCAAAGAGTTAGGGAGAAGTTACAAATTTCAACACACATGCAGCTGCCTTGAGGAAAAACAACCAAAACCACTACATTTAACATGGCTATGCATCTAGAATAATTTCCATCTAGACATGGAGAAACACTTAACATATATTGCTTGAGATTTCCCTGTTGTATTTTCTGGAACTAAAAGGGAAACTGTGGAACTCTGCAGCCAAGTGATTAGTCTAAGGTCATAGGGCAGGAGATGTGGAAGAAGAAATTTGGAGTCTCAGTAATGTACTTTAACCACAATACAATCCTTCAGTCTCTTTCACACTGATGACTTTGGAACTAGCTTTAAAAGATCCAGTGAGAAGCAAGATGGGAGTGATAGATAGCTACACTAGATAGCTAAAGGCAACAAAAAAGATTAGAGACATGTGGGGGTATTTCTAAACAAAAAGATTAAAACCAGAACTATTTCATTTAGAAAGGAAAACAGTAAAAGATGATGGAATTGAGGTATATAAAATAATGAATGGTGTGAAGGAGAAATCAGATGCCCTTCATAAAACAAGAGGGCACCTAATGGAATTAAAAAAGACATTAGCTTATAAATGAATAAGGATATCACTCCACAGCTTATCTCTCAGCAACCTGTGGAACTCTCAGTTGCAGGACATTGATGCAAGTACTTGAGGAAGACTAAAGAAAAAAGGAAAGACTGTATGCAGCCAGTAATAAGCACAGATTTTTGAGTTAAAGAAAATGCTTCTTCAAAGCCACAGTTCTCCCTGAAAGGACCACCTGTCTCCCTGAGAAAGAGCTAACAGTTTTATTCCTGACCGGAGTTCTTCCCAAACAGGGACACTCCTGCATATTGGTTCCTCAAGACGTCTTTTCCTTGAAAAAGCATTACCAGCCTCAGAAATTCAGTTTTCTGCTAATAGCAAAAATCACATCCTCATTTTACCTCCAGGAATCCCAAGCTATTTTTGTACCACAGAGGCCACTGCAAGGAAAAGCTGGAGGATATGGCAGGTTGCACTTTCTCATTTTGTCTCTCAGCTCACATCTGCAGCCATCTTGAACTCCACTGCTTCTTTCCCCCTCCTCCAGAGCCAAGCTGCAGATCCATGTAAGATTTCACCTGAATTTTGTCAGTGACCATCTCTTGAATGCCTAGAATAAACCCATTGGCCCCACAGGCTGGAGTCCTGCTTGCCCCAGCTCTCCCTTTTGACTCTGTTTGAATTCCTCCCTTGGACTTTCACCATTCTTCAAGGCTCTCCCCAACTTCCTAGCATCTGTGAGCTCCCTTTGATAACCAGGGTGTAAATTGTCCTCTGCCCAATTAGTCAGCCCTTTTCTCATTTTCTCCTGTAAGGGTCTCCAAGACTTCACCTCCAGCCATCAGCTGGGACAGCTGTCCGCTGTCCATCACTCTGGGCAAAGCGATCACATCCCTCAGACAGATGTTAACAAGCCAGCCCTCCCAGATGTCTCAACTCCAGCTGTCCCTTGATAACCACGGGAGGGGGTAAAACATAACTATAAATCTATAAAACTTTTCTTAACGTATATACATTATACTTGTCTATTAATTGTGAGAGTCAATTACTCATCTATCACACTTCACCTACAGCCACCAGCTGCGACAGCTGCCCTGCTGTCCATCACTCTGGGCCCTCTCCCATACAGATGTTGAGCCTGTCAAATCCCTTTCCTGCCGTCCCACTTAGAGCAGAACAGGCTGCTGTAGATAAATGGAATCACACCTGCCCGTTAGTGGCAAGCCAGGAATGTCTGTTTACCTTGTGTGAGTGGTCCTTAGCGCATGGATTATCTCTCGTTAGTGTTTAGAAAGGATTGGGTGTAATGGGTACATAATGGGCTTCAGAAACGATAACGATCTGTGAATTATTCAGCACCGGTCCCTTGTGCTGAACGGCCCATCAACGTTTGTTAGGGCAACTTAACCTCTTGGGGAGTCTTGCCTTGTTAAGAAAGCATTCTGGGGAGACTCGCATCGTATTTTAGCTAGAGACCCATATTTCACTCCATTCCATTCCCTAGGTCCTGGCGAACCGGGCGCTCCTCCCTCCTTCCCTTGGCAGCTCTGGGATCATGCTGATGGACCTGTATTCCCCTTGTGAGCACCTCTTCCACCTAATGCCGCTGCCAAGTTCAGTTCAGGGAGGGAAACAAAGCTGTTTTAAGGCAAAGTGCTCTTAGGAAGCAAACTTGCAGCTGCTTCGGCTTGGCTTCCACCAGTTACTCGGAGTTATTATACTCATCACCTGCCGCTCCTGTCCTCTCCTCTCCCTGCTCTCCTGGCAACGCCGATGACAAGCAGATATTATTAATTGTGGAATTAATTGTGCTCTGCTGCAGGAGGGGAGATGGTCCTGCCCCACCAGGATTTACAGACCGGACATGAAAGCAAATCAGCACGCTGAAAGTTGACTGGGTGGCTGGATGATGGAGAGGATGTTTTTAAGTTAAGTTTGTAAGGAAGTAAGAAAAAGAAAAATGGGCTTTTTGCTCATGTTTCTTTGCTGAATCTCCCACCTCCTTCTTACAGAACGTGTTGGAAATAAAGTGAATGCCACTAAAGAAATCATAGGAAAACTGTAAGCATTATAGGCTTAATTTGGAAAAAATTAAGAACTATAGAAAGAGAAATAGTTTTGCAGATGGAATGAAAATAAACTAAGGACCCTATGTGAAGCACAAATCAGAAATTCCTTCCATTGACAAAACTTATGCAAAATTTTCACTGATTATAAAAACAGATACTGATTTTTTTTTCTATGAAAAATTCTGTTTTCAGAATAGGTTTCTGTCAGTTGGCATTTATCAAATTTCTACCTAAGGAATATTCAAAATAAATAGTGGTTTTCGGGTATGGAAATTGATTGTTGATACATATATCTATACATACACACACACACACATATATAAAAATGTGTATATTTTTTAAAAAAGCAAGCTATTTGGTCCATTGACAGAAACGTTGATGAAAAACTTAGTCAATCATAGCCTATTACTCACAACTAAGGTCACAGAGGTACCTTTTTGGCAATATTCTCCAAGTAGCCCAGGTTTTAAAGGCATGCACAAAACAGAGTATTACCAAATGTAAGGTCTCACTTTAAATGCTGCATCTTCTAGATAATGCATATGAAAGTGTTCTGGGAAACTATTGCCTAAACAGGCCCAGTTTATATCCACAATTTTTGTCATTTAGCTTGAATAGCTACTTCTCTCCTCTCTGGGATTCACTACCTGTGTGATTTGAGAGGGAATTTTCACATCACTTTGCAGACTGCACATTGCTAAAAAAGACATTCAAGCCTTTTCTAATCTCCTTTCAAAAGACAGACTGTCCATTCCCCAGTCAGCCTTCTAGCTGTGGTTCCAGCTCAAGCTCACTCTCCTCAAAGATGAATGCTTGGAGATGCACACTGTGCTACAGATTAGGTTTCAGCCGTGACTTATGCAGAAATACTAACATTTCCTCCTGTCTGCTGGAGATATTTTGCCTGACAGAGCCAACCTCCCATCATTTCTGCCTGATCCCATCATGATGTGGCTTCAGAGATCACCTGTGAGAAGTAAAAGCTGACAGGTGAGGTCTGACAAAGCCCAGTACTGCAGTTCTGTTCCCACAGCAGCAGCCTGTTAGATAGAGGCAACCACAATCACAGTCAGAAGTGGGATCCACATGCCTGTGGCTCTGTCCTGCAAATCACCCTGAACTATGCCAGGGAAAATAAGGGAAAACCCATAGATGCCTATCCTGAGCCTGAGGTTTGAGACAGAACTGAGTCATAAACGCTGGCTGAGGGGGAACAACCACAGGTGTAAAGGTCCTGTCTGACAATGAGAAGCAGAAAGAGCGGTATTAACCTGTGTGGGACAGAACTCCTTTTCCTATCATCTTCAAGCAACCCTGCTGTTGAGAGGTGTTTTTTTAAAGTTTGGGGGTATTTTTAAAGGCTTTTCCTTACCCATAAGTGCACTGGGCAAGGAAGCCTAGTTGAGTAAAAGCCACTAAATAACTTGTCAGGGTGAGTTGTCCTTTGTCCCAGCAAGCACTCCTAAAGTTTGCATCCCTCACCTGCAGACTTCGGCTGCCTACAAACCACCTGCAAAGTCTGCACAAACCTGCCAACCACATCAAACCCTGACTTCCAGCGCCCGTGGGGGAAGGCAGCCAGCTGAGGAGCTGTCAGGAAGAGGTTATCAGGTGAGCCATTCGCTTCATAAACACGGGATTACAACTGAACTTTCTACAGCATCAGCTTTGGCTCATTTGGATATGGGATGTTGCTCATTTGATTACTGCATTAACAGCATGATTGAAATGCACATTAGAGAAACCAAGATTATTAAAGCTACAGCATACATCATCAATATGGAATGTGCTAATGGCTTTCACTTCTAGATTTTTTTGAAGGTGTTATCAGCTAGGAAGATAGTAGCTACTCCCTTCTCCTCCCTAGACATTCTCTAAACATACATAATCAACCTAATCTCTGCCAGTAGAGAAAGAAGAGATCTCTGCCTGCACGAGTAGTAAAGGTGGGCAAAATAAAAATGAAGATGTACAGTTTATATTGGTCTCCTTCTAAAATCAAACTTATTTCTTTAAAAAAAACCCCGTATTCTATGGAAAGCGGGACAATAGAAATCTGTATTTTAACACAGAAAAACAAATTAATGCTTTGTGAAACAACACAGAAGTCAATGGCACTATACCAGAGATGAATTTTACCCAGGCTGTAAAAAGAAAACATAAATGCAACACAGACCAACAGAAAAGATTCCATTCAGAGTAAGAATTATGTTTCTGTCAGAAAAAAACCAACAACTAACTAAATTTATTTCCTGGAAGGAGATCCAACTTGGCTCCGCTGCAACAGCGTTAAAAGGATCCAAAATAAGTAACAACAGGCATCTCTGCTAAAATTTGCTTCTGATCAACATTATTTTTCCTCTGGTACAAGAGAAGAGTAGAACATGTTCTGCAAGTGAGGCACAGTAGTTTACTGCACAGAACATGAGAAAGGAGGCGAAAGCTCAGGCAGTTCAACCTCTGCTCAGCCAGGGAGCCAGTACAAGGTCTTAAACAAACCATATGCACTCTGTAGAGCTAATTCCCAACTAAATGCTCTCTACTTCAGACATATAAGCTCAAATTGGAGCAGGGGGAGGGGGTGGAATAGTCTTAATTACACCCAAATTCTGTGCCTGCTTCCCCACACATGGGGATGTCAGGTCAGACCCTCAGTGCAGCGATGTCAGCAACACTTGGGGGAATGTCAGCTCCCTGAAGTACCAGCATCTTCCTAAATTCATCTGATGACATGAAAGCAGGAACTTCATATTGTGCTTCAATGGAGGCAGTTTGTATATACCAGGACACATAAATAGATGAAGAGTAAAGTACAACAACCACAATCTGTACATCTGTGTCTGCTTTATGGTATCCTGAAAATATTTCTAAAGTAGTTGGAATAGAGAAAGCAGAAATTATCATTCCTTCCCAGCTAGGCTCATGTGAAATGCTATCTGACTGTGACTGGCAGATTTGGTATTTCGTTAATTGTGGGAGATCCCACTTTGAATAATGTACAAACATTTGTTATGATCAGTGAATATTTCCCTTCACATCGCATTTTCTCCACACATAAACTTACCATAATCCAATAAAGAGCAAGTCTTCTACATGCAGCCTTTCCACTCTGCAGGGGAAAGCCTGGTTTTATTTTGCAAACAACGTTCATGCAATTTTTCATTTCTGCCTGAGTGAGATCTGCAATGAATGGAAGTTTTCCTCATGCAAAATCTTAGGGTGTTCTTAGGGTGTTCCAACAAAAAACTGAAGTCTTCATTCAGAGACATTTAGCATGAAATGCTTCTCAGAATCCTGAGTAAGAAAAACTGCACTAGACATGAGGAAATCCTTCATTTAAAAAAGCCCACAATATCAAAACCCAACCAGGGAACTACACTGAGGTGACAAATGAAACTGTAATGGGGAAAAAAAGAGAAGAATAATCAAAAGCCAACTGAATCCTAAAGTTTCACAGTAATGTGTCTTCCAAAAGTGGATGTACACCAAATACTCTCCCTAAAATCTTGCATCTAATTCACTCATGGTCAAAATGGAACTTACAATAAGTCAGTGTTTCTAAGGGACAGAGGAACACATAAGGTCCAAACTTGACTTAAATCCAGAAGAATTCCACTGAAATCAATGGTTACAGCAGTACAAATCAGCAAGAGATCTAAATCTGTCCTAGCTGATTCCAGATCTATCTTTTATTTGCTATATGGCTTCAGGCAAGTCAGTGACCTTCTTTTTATTTCTCAGTTTCTCCATCCGTAAAATAGTGATAATATTGTTGTAATACATGAAGATTGGGGGGACTAATTATTTCTCTAACACGGTATGGATATGGAAATTTCTCGGGATCAATGATTTTTAGTCACCTCCATCATCTTTATTGACTCTTTATAATCTTAATACTTGGCTTTTTGCTTGCTTGCATGTTTCTCTTTTAAAAACCACAAGCCATTGCCTGGCATCCTTATTTCAAGTTTTACACTGTTTACTTCCATGGCAGGGTTCACATGAGAAAACCGAGTACAAAATTTGGAATTGGCCCCAACAACAAACGGGGAGGCTATTTCAAACAAAACTCATAAAACACTGCATGAAATTAATACCGTTTACCTTCGTTTTTCCAAGAGTGCGGTTTATTAACCGATGCCCAAACAACCAGGGCACAAACAAGAAAGTCGCAAATCTTTCTTCACCCTTATTTGAACAAAGCACGCTGCGCTGGCATTTGAAGGGACAGCCGGTTTTGTTCAAACAGTTAAAGCGGGGAAAAATAAATAATGAAGAACAACCCAACCTGAAAACACTCTCACGTCTGACAGCTCTGAGAGGGACCTCTAGCGTGTGCTAGAACATTTTGTGTTGTGCTTCGGGCGCAATTAATACACCAAAATCACCGCAGTCATTTTGAATAGGCAAAGGGAACTTTCGCCAAGCGCCTCCGACCCGCGAGGCCTGCATCCTTCCGCGGGCCGAGCATCCTTCCGCGGGCGCTGCCCAAACTATTAAACCGACACTTTTTTTTTCTTTTTTCCTTTTTTCCTTTTTTTTTTCCCCTTTTTTTTTTTTTTTTTTTTTTCTTTCTTTTTGCCCGCCGCCCTCAGCGTGCGCAAGGAGCCAGCTTCCCCCGGTCACCCCGGAGTTTCCCCATCCCCACGCCCGCAGCTCCCTGCCCCCTTCCGTCCACGGCCCCCGGGAGCTCGGGGGCAGCTGAAGCTGGAAAGTTGCGGTCCAGGCCCAGCTTTTCCTGCAGGCTCTTGACCGGGAACAACAATTACGGGAGCCACCGGCCGCACCGCGTCCCCCCCGCGCACCGGGCGCTGCCTGCGGGCACCGGGCGGCCCCTTCCCTTCCCTTCCCTTCCCTTCCCTTCCCTTCCCTTCCCTTCCCTTCCCTTCCCTTCCCTTCCCTTCCCTTCCCTTCCCTTCCCGGGAGCAGCCGCGCTCCTCGGCAGCCCCCGCCGCCCAGAGAGCGAAGCGTTTCGCCCATCTTTAATTCCCCCGAACAGTCCGAGCACGCTCAGTGCCCGCGGGGCGCGCTCCCATAAACTTGTACCGCGCTGATTGGAAACAGGCGGCGGGCGGCTTGCTTTCTTCTTCCTTTTTCTTTTTTAATTTTTTTTTTTTTTAATTTTTGGGTTTTTTTCTTTTTTTAGCCGGCGGACCCGGCTCCCTCATCCGGGCCGGCGTCGGGCACAGGGGACGGGGCAGCGCTGTCTGTCCCGGGGGGCACCCGCGGTCCCGGCGCGGAGGGAGAACGCGGGGCCGCCCTTCCCTCCGCCGCCCCGGCAACAAAGGGCGCCGCGGGGCGCTCCGGAGGGGGCGCGGGCACGGGGGAAGGTGCCTCCCGCTCTCACAGACACACAGACACACACACAATGGCGGCCCCCTCCCGCAGCCCGGCGAGAACAATGCCGGGCGCGCAGCCCCAGCGCGGAAACACTCACGTTTAAATTGAACACATCCCCCCACCTTCCCTCCCTCCCCCCCGCCCCGCGCACACCGCCGCCGCCCGAGTCCCCCCATGGCAGCAGCGGCGGCGGGGAAAGGAGGCGCCCCCCGCGCGGCCGCCTCCCTCCTTCCCTCCTTCCCTCCTTCCCGCTCCCTCCGTGCCGCCGCCCGCCTCCCCGCGGCGCTGCGCGGGGGCGCGGGTTGCGCGGGGGAGCGCGGCGGGCGAGGCGGCCGCGCCGCGTCCCCGCGCGGGGTGCGAGCGCCCGGCACATGCGTGGAAGCGAGAGGCGCCCGAGTCCCTCCGCACCCTCCGCTGCAAACAACAACAATCCCGAGCAGCCCTTACCTGGAACATCGGAGCCGCCAAAGTGTCCCTCTTTTTTTTTTCTTTTCTTTTTTTTTTTTTTTCCCCTCTCCCCCCTTCCTTTTTTTTTTTTTTTTTTTTTTTTTTTTCTTTCTTTCTTTCCTTTCCCCCTTCTTTCTCCCCTTTCCCCCCACAACTCACACTTCCGATATTTCTCTCTCCCGGCAGCGGTCTGCTCTCCTCGCTACACCAGAGAGAAATGCAATAGCTTGGCTAAGGTAGACAGAGCAAAATACAGAGAATAGTTGCTCCAGGGCTTTGAAACCCCTCAAGGCAAGGATCAGGATACAATTAGCTCATGTCTCTACCTCCAGTCTGAATCAATCTCCGAAATAAAAGTTAAATTAAATTAACTGATCACACGGGCATAAAATTGATCTCCTTCGAAACGTGCATATAGAAAGATACATATATATATCGCGTGTATATTTTTTCGGATTTTTTTTGGTGGAAAAAACAGTCTCATTCCAGCCTACAACTTGCTTTTTACTCTCCTCTTGCACAGAAAAGCTGATTTTAATCGTTGTGATTAGTTTTGATGTAACGTTTCCGCGGGCGATTTCTGCAAATGGATGGAGTGTTTCTTTGCCAGAAGAGGGAAAAGCAGCAGATGATGATAATTATAAGGATTGTTGGTTGTTTCTTTCTTCCTTTCTGTCTCTCTCTTTCTTTTTATTTGTATTTAGCTCTGTCTCTTCACTTTCTCGAGTTGACCTGACATTGCCATTGCACTAAGGTCGCACAACTTGTTGATTAGGATCACCTCCCGTTTTGATCGAGGGATATGGGATAATTTGGCAGTGGAGCAACACATTTTCTGTTCCCTTGGCTATATAACTTCCCAAATGACGTGTATAAAAATAAGCACATGGAGTCTGCTTTGCCCCAGTCGAGTCTGAATCAATGCCTGGGGGTGATACACAAACTCATTTCAAATGTTCAACCATGCAGAATTGCAAAAAGATTGAAGGAGTTGCACTGCATTTTTAAAATTTTTCTGTATGTGTCTATCTATATTTATTTTTTTTAAAGCAGCAAAATTAAAATAAAACAAATCCGTGTAAGCAAATCCTGGAATTTACCACTTAGGTTCATGTGACATCTTTCCAAACGCTACTAACTTTCCTTCTCCAATTACCCAATTACAATGGAGCCTTGCCTTTTTAATTTTCTTTACCCTGCAGTTTGCAGCCGCCCTCTCCTGAAGACAACGAAACCGTAAATAGACAAATAATTTACAAATCTTATTCTTAGTCACTTTTCCCTTATTCCACCTTTATTTACCTCCCACGCCACTGTGTGTTGCTTTGTTTGAAGCCTCTGCGCAGAGAAGCTGTATTAATTTGTTGTTGCTGTTAGAGTGGACTGTTTTGTCATAAACCCACGGGTCACCTCCCATTAGTGTCACATCCTCGCTGTATACTTTTGTGAAACGGTATGTTTCTAAGCACTTCACAGTCCATTAATTCAGGGACTTTACTGACATTTCTGAGGAGAAAGACCAGGCTACGAGGCCAAAGCTGCCCAGTAAAGCCCCTGAACAGAGCCAGACTTGTCCAGAGAATATCTGCAATTAGCTGTTTATGATACGTTTTTAGTATTTTAGAGAAAGTAATGCAAAATATAACAATCGTCTTTTCTCCTACGGCAGCTGCCGCAGCCTGAGGAATGACTAATTCCCTTGCTTAAAAAGGCATCCAACCCAGTGCATTCTTTTTGGTTTTCCTTTTTTCTTTAAGCGATAAGCCTAAATAACATGGTAGGACTTCCCATGTAGGAATCCCGCACCATTTGCGAATGCTTTGTCATTCTGTTGTAACCAGAACAAATAGGTTAATTAACCAGGAATGGCTGACAGAAATTAAAAGGAAGAGCTGGAGTAATCGCACGCTTACGTGCCCCAAGAAACGTGGCTTCATCTTCAAATTCTATTTTTAATATTCTTCCAAAAAGTAGCAGCGCACGAGAGGGAAAACTCCCCTCAGCCATATGCCCCTTCCCCAGCTGGGTTTGTATGAAACAGGATCATTGCAACCCTTACTAATGTTATGCAGCTTGGGCACAGTGATTTTAAAGTACTTAAAGCTGTTTCAACAATTTAAAGGTTCTCATGGTTTGTCACTTCACAGTAAAGAAAAATTTCAGTTTTTCATCCAGATGAAATAAAACCTTACATAAAGTCAAGTACACCTGTGTCATGACCCAACTTTATTTCTGTATTACAATGTGTCAACACACACACACAAAAAATTATGGTCTGTGTATGTGACTTTTAAATGCTTCACTGCACTTCTCTTTCTAATAAATAAATAAAGCCATGCCAGCAGCCTGGCACTCATTAGTGACCTGCATAGTACAGAGAAAAGTAATCAGAAAAGGAACTAACTTTAAATTCAAGCTAGCAAATGGGTATTATGGTGAAAAGGGAAGAAAAATAGCAATATAGCATCCTTTAAAAATATGAAAAATATCCTTGTACAGTTATTTTACCTGCAGCAAGGAGTTTATCAAATGATGTCAGCACTAGATAAGAAAAGGTATATTTTCTCATGAAGTAAAAAATCATATTATTTTTTACCTTAAGGAGGCTCATTTGGTAAAACTTTCGTCTCCAAGACAGAAAATCATGGGCTGAAGTGGGATAGGGTAAATGCCCACAGGGGCAGCTGCAAGCCCTTTTGGGTAGATATTGCTGCTTCAGTTTGTCCACTACCATCTCAAGATGGGACTGCAGCATGGTTCTTCCCTCTACACGGGGATACAAAATATAAAGGCACATGAGTAAAATGGAGATTTACTCAAAGAAGTCGCTATTAACTGCTCCACTGAAGTACTATCTGCATCTCTCTTCACATGCAAATTAAACGTTTCCATAGTAAGTCCCCAGAAGAGGAGAGAGACCCTGGCTCTGGTTATTCTTTCTTCTCACAGTCTGCAGTATCCTCAGCCTTCACTGTCTAATCTCAGGCCTGAGTTTACTACTGATGAGGCCAAACTCTGATGTAGGGATGTATTTTGACATTGGTAATGTTCACTAAATATAAATATAACCCATACAGGCTGCCACATATATCTAAATAAGATAGCAGTGTTTACCTTTATTAACTCCTGGGAGGTAATTTGCATACAAAGGAGAACACATTAAACCAAATTCTGTTCCATTTTACTTGGCGTTATCTTTTTTTAAACAGGTTTATAAAAACTACAACATGTTTGTGCATTATGAATATTTTACTGATGCTGAATAGCAACCTTAATGAGCTCAATCTGAGCTCAGTGTTGGACTTCTGAATTTTTCCTCAAATCATCACCTGTTCACAATTAGCCTCTGGAAAACTACAGTAGTTTTTCCATATAATTGTCAATGTTAACAGTTTGGAAAATTGCAGCTTTTGAACAGGCAGGTTTCCCAACGGCTGCAGATCATATGTGTCCACTTGCTAAAGGGCATTATTTCTGATTTAGCTATAATCCTGTCTGGAAACAAGTACTTTGGCTCTTCTCAGGAAGGCCCTCTTGTCAGCTTGACCTTCTCTTAAGAGTTCCATCCTGCAGTTCATGGACTTCATGTGTGCTGAAGTCTTGTTTCAAAAATACTGAGAAGAGCAACTTAGTATGGAAATATAAAGCTAGCAACCATTGCCTGCACTAGATATTTTGTCAGTAGGTCTTTTTTCCTTTGAGAAAAATAAAAAGGATTTTGCATTGCATTTGAATGAGGGAGATTTATAAACACACTTTTCCAGATTGGTTTTCCCCAAGGAATGTTAAAAATAATGTATCTTTTTCTTTATTACCAGCAATATTTTGATGCAGTATTTGAAGAAATAGATTTTGTTATTTAGCCGTGAAATGGATTGAACAGTGTGAACCCTACCAAACAGTGAAGTAGCCTAAGCAACAACATCCCTGCTGTATTTGTGAGAATTCCAGGGTATTGGATCTTCTATAGGAAGGGAACTGATCTTGAGCAGCAGCAAGTGCTTCTACCATATTTCTACAATAGTCTACCATATTCCTACAATAGCACTGCTTGCACTAATGTCCTTTTGCTGCTGGTTAAACAAGACCAAGTTGAACAAAACTATTTCTACATCCCACTACACTTCCTGGTTATGCGGTTGTCCCTGTGTTATGCAATGCAAATCCATACAGAAACAGGAATGGTGGATTTCCTTGTGGATCCCTTAGCTCTGGCCTCATGTCATGACCAGATATGGCAGTTCTGCCTGCCAGTCACTGTAAGAGGGGATGATGGCTCTCTCTGCATCCCAGCACCAAAATCTCTTGTACTGCAAGCTTCTTCAGTTGTCTGCTTCAGAGAGTAACATCAGACTTGTTGAGTCACTGTTTTAAGGTGAAATAGCAGCACTAGAATGGGACATGAGGCTCATTTTTTGTAATTTTATCATTGGTATGAAAACTCCCAAAGTGAACTCCCTTGTCCAGAAACATAAATTTTTACAGAAGGAGTGTACAAAACTTGCTCCCTTGTCAAGCTATGGATAATCTTACAGCCTGGATGGGTTATCAAGGGATCACAGAGTAGTTTCACAGAAAGCCTCTCTTAGGTATTGGGGGCTGTTTTGTGAGTGTCTTTTGGAAGCCTTTAGCACTTCAAAATCTCTCTGCCAGCAATGGAGGCTAGAGGTGCTAAAACCTCTAGCAAATCACAACACTTGTGGATAGGTTAAAAAGGTTAGAGTGTTGCCTTTGAGCATGTAGGTTTGAAAACGCGCACCCTACCCTGGTGTCATTGCCTCCCATGTGCATAGGCATTTATAATTAACTTTGGGAAATTCTCTGCATTTCTCTCATGTTCTCTGTGTTTCTCTTCCCTCCCCAGTTATTCTTTCCCCTGAGAAGCAGCTCCTCTGCTTGCTTGGTAATTGCTGAGGCTTTCTGGGGGGCACAAGAGGATAGTGCCACGCTTTGTTTCCTACCTTCAGACATTTCTCTACAGAAAACCTGTCTCTGCTGCAAAGCAGGTGAGAAACGACCCATTCTAAACAACTTGTGAGGGCAGAGGCAAGTCAGAGTTCACCTCTGCTCCTGCTGTCTTTTACTCTGACTGGATTTCCCCAATGCACATTAGAAACCTCTACCCCTCACTGCAAGCCAGATGGTTTTTTTTCAGATTAGTCAATTTGTCAATTAGTCTTTTGCAAAAGGATTAATACCCTCTTACAGTTACTGTAAGCTTTTCTGGGCTGGATCATGTGAAATACAGCAGGGTTGGATATGGAAGGAGCCTCAGATAGTCTCACTGTTCAGAGAGACTGTGCAGAATTCAGGGCATAACTGATAATGTATCTCATGAGATTGTACAAATTGCTCTAAGATCATTCCAATTTAACTGCTCAACTCATTCTAATTAAAGACCACACTGAGGAAAAGTGGGTAAAATGTGCTTTTGTGGGTATGTGTGTGTAGGTTGGGAGAGAAGGGAAATCGTAAGGAGACAAGCATTTGATTAACTTGTTTTGCTTTTTCATATTTCAATAGCCTATAACAGAAAACATGGTTTCTACAGGTAGTATAATATGCTTCATTCTCAGTTCATTTAGTCCAGAAACACTCAGTTTTACTTCATGGTCCTATTGCCTGGGCCAGAACTGCTCATGAGAAGCCCTGCAATACAATGGAAGTACCTTCAGGGCACCATAGAAATTTATGTTAGTGTATCTCTTTGTGCATCCTTTGGGTGTCAGAATCTCTCTGCATTCCTACCTATAAAAATTATTCCCTGAGCACACCTATATACACAGACACAATGAGCAGTGGTATTTGGTATTGTTAAATAATAAAACACACCAACAACCTTCCCTCGTGGGTTTTTAACATTAAAACTACCATTCTCAGAAGTGTTACTCAAGTGTACCTTGAGATTTCAGAAAGAAAATTGACATTGATGTTACAGCATTCACTTTCAACAGAGATGTGTTTCTAAACACTCTCCTCCAGAAAATGTGTGATTCAGCATAATATGGAAATACATGAAGATTATTATTTGAAGTATGAATTTCTACCCAAGATACCATCCTACTGAACTGAGGAAATATTTCAGAGTGATACACAATACAGCTGCAAGAGAAACTCAGGCTGTGAAATCTGGATTTGTGTCTATGTTTTAAATAGCCCAAAGTCTGGGAGTGGGTATTATGATCTGGGGTTTTCAAGGATCTGGTTAAAGAAAGGGTCAGATCACAGAATGTGACTGGGGCTGTTGCTTCATCCACCCTTCAGGAATAGTGTATTCCAAGTCTTTAGAATTCCAAATACTGCTTGTAAGGACTGACCTGCAGATTTTGGAACCAGATTAGTTTTCAAGAATCATTGTAGAGTAAGTGTGTCTTGTCAAAAGGATGTTTGAAGGAGATACTCACTACCCTTCTGCTAAAGAAGTAGCAAGTGTCTGAAACAATCCCTTTCCAAAGCAAAAGCATTTATCATTTGTATTGTATTTATGTGTGGCAGAAATTATGTTATGCCTTCAACATTATACGTGAGCTTTGAAAAACTGGTGTTGCTAGCATCTCCTGTTCTTTCTTTGTAGAAACAGGAATCTGTAGAAAGTAGTGGAGCTTTTCTGTTTCGAATAATTTGGAGAAATCCACTTTTAAATTCATAATATTTTTCTCCCAGCCACTTCCTGAAAAGCAACCCTTTTTCACGTACTGATTTTATATCACTGTAATTTTTTGGGTTTGCAGGGAATTACAGGATCTGGGCTACTCTGGCCATATTTGATGGATGAATTTATGCAAAGGAGGGAAGTTGCTTAAATGTTAAGTACTGTGTGTCTCCTCCTTGGTTCCATATATAGTGTATATATCCCAGCTGCAGTTATAAAGGTAATTTTCATGTTTTATTAATGTCTGAGTAGCTATTTTTATATAAGAAAAATGTAAATGTATATAGTAGGCGGTGATAGACAACAGTATTTTTTTGGGTGATGATAGCAGTCAGGGATATGAGCCTTGTGGCCTCATCACAATCCATATTTGTTAATTTCTTGGTCAAAACCAGCGGCTTTACCAGAAGCTCATCGATATTTTAATCCATGCCCTGCTGGTCCTATCACAGCTGCTGGAGGGGCATGAAGAGACCTACAAGTTAAAGAGGATTTTAGTTGACTGCCTGTGAAAATAAACACAGTCACATCTCCTAAGGCAGAGGCTGAAAATGTCTGCCAGGGAAAAATGTCCATCTGGCAAAACTCTCCCTCTGATGCCACAGTCAATGAAAATTGCTGTGCTAGTTCATGCAAAGGCAATACTGCCATACTTACCTCCGGGCAACCTTGCTCCATCCAGACCAGCAGAAGACAGATGTTGAGAGAAGTCCCTCCTGCTAGACTGCTCTGGGTTTTTTTGTGGTATTTCTTCTAGTCTTCAGCGTTTTGGTGAGCAACAGAACCACGGAGAGTACACAGGAAAGGGAGAGAGGTGATATGATGATCACCAAGTATAAATCCAGAGATAATTCAAAGAAGGTGGCACAAAAGAGGCATCTCAAAAGTAAGAGAACATCAGCAGGAAAGCATTGCTGCCAAGGTGACTCCTATGCTAGGAACACTTCCCTGACAGATATAAAGGCAAACCGTGCTGGCAAGGAATCAGTGGCTTGATGTAGTTGGCATAGCTGCTGGTGCAAGGAAAGGAGAAGGGCTTGGCCCAGGCAGCTGATTGCCTTCTCCTCTCCCCGCAATTACACTACCTGTGTGCACTGAGAGCTACTCCAAAGTGAAAACAACCTACTGCAGATGCACCCACAGTGCCAAAGGTGGCTCATCCCTCTGTGTTCTGAACTTCTCTTCTGCAGGAGAAAATGCTGCTAATGCAGCAGCTACCTTCACTCTTGTGACATCAGCCAGCAGAGAATAGCAGTTCCCAAAATGATCAGGAAGGATTACAAATGCTGAGAAAATATTCCTTTGGCTTTGCCTGGTGATTTGCTGCCACTTATCAATGGCTTGGCTGTGGTATTGTCTCTTTTGATTTCTCTCTTAGCTTTTGTTTTCAATTTGCCTTTTAAACTCAGTGGTCAGTTAAACCCACACTGATGCCTAGGAGTGATCCTCGGTCATTTCTCTATGCTATCATACAGACAGACATGGAAATGTACTGGTTGTGACTGTGCACCAAATTCAAGCCAAACTTAAATCTAAGTAAAAGCTATGAGGTCACAGAGAAAACCCTGCCAATGTTTATTCCCTTATAGTCATCCAAGATAAATTTCATTTGATCCAAATTCAGGATACACCAAAGCTTTTCAGTTCCTCTAAGGGTTCTCACAGTCCTCTTCAATGGCACGGGACAATGAGTATCAGCAAGTGTCACTCACTCACTGTTTATTTTCCTCTGCCACCTCACGAGGGCAAACACTCCTTGAGGGAGGTTTTGGTGTCCCCTCTGGGAGCAATTCATTGTCCTTCTGTCTCAACAGCAGCCACACCCAAAACCTGAAGGACCTGGGCAGGTCCTGGGGTCCTTTAATAGCTGTGGAAAGAGAGTTGGTGTATGCAGACTTTTCAGGAACAAGTTGAACTAAACTAGGTGGAGTCTGTGTCAAAACTGGTTTCATTTTTCTTCTGGTTTTCATTTTCTGTAGCATGCCTTAGAGTTTATTGGTCATGACTTCCCAGGAAGCTAAGTGTCCCTGCTTCCCTGGGAGAATCCAGTGAATACTCTTTCAGCTGCTTTGCAAACATTGACAAACTAATCCATGCAATACCCCTCGAGATAGGAAAACGAGGCAGAGAGATTATATGACTTGCCTAAAGCCACAGAAGGAATAAGTGTCAGGGGTATTATGAACAGGGCATATAGATCAAAGGAAATACAATGAGCACTCAGGAGTTCCTGTCTCCCAGTTTGCTTTTTACAACAGAGAACAACACTACTTTTCTACTGTGTAGCTTTTACAGGATTTTTTTAGTAAAGGATCTTGTCAAAAGCTTGAAGGAAATCCAAATAAATCATTTTAACTATAATATATTGGTGTGGATGACTTCTGTTTGTGAAAGGAATTTACGTGCTTGCCGGATTTCAAGGAGAAATTATGTAAGATCACAAAGGCACAATCTATTTCTCCAGTAAAGTTAATACAACAACTTTCCTCTATGGTCTAAGCTATACAGCTGCAGGATTTGTTTTTATGTATGTGTTTTCAGTCTTTTTAATTAATTTAGCTGCAAAACTTTACTAAGTTGTGAACTTCCTTGTAATGAATGCTTGGCTTTCAACAACAGCACTTCAGGGAACAAGGAACCTGCAAATGGATGTGTACCACATACCACCCCTCTGGATTTTTTGGACAGTTACTTGGTACTTCAGGGGCTTGTATTTCCCAAGAAAAAATAATTTTCATGGCAACTGCACTCCTTGTCAAACTGAAGTCAATAGCAAAGTTCCTATAGAACTAAATACCCCAGGTTTGTATTTCTCATTTCTATCTTGATCTCAAATTAATTTTACTGTGGGGATCATATTATAGATCCAAAGTGTAAGCTTGTGGAAACAAGAATACTGTAAATTCATATTACCTTTAGTACTGGCAACAAATATGTTGTGTTACTTTTTTTTCAAGTTTTAAAATTTTCTTGGCTTATGAGAACTTCTTTAGAGGAATAGTAATACTGGATACTCCTCTGTGTATATCTGTATGTGTGTATAAGCACATACATATCTATCTGTGAGCAGCAGAGTCAAAGCTATGCACAAACCTCTCTATTTACTAATTTTAAAATTATGAGCTATACAATCAATCCTTTATTCAGAATGGCTTTCTCCAACTGAGTTTTGAAAAAATATTTTTAAAGAAAGATGGGACAATCAGAAAGACTGCTTGGCAGACTGCAGAGAGAATTGCTGGAAGATGTGTAAACACACATCTTGTCTTAAATGTCTGAGTTGGATCACGGAGTGCCTGGAGGCTCTCTTCAGGTCCAGGTGCTCATCACCAGCTCAGCCCCTGGGTGCTCCTGGGTGACTGCAGATGGCAGCCACCCTTGCCCACAGTGGGATCACCGGTGATGGGAGATGACATGTTCCCTGGTCACTATTTGGAGATGATCTCATCTTTTCAAAGGGTGTTTTCTACATTTGACTTGCTGGATTCTGCAGAGTAGTGACAATTGATTGCTTTTTACTGATTCTTTTTAGCATGGAAGTGCCATTAGGATCCTCCTTAGAGAGACTCCTCACAATACCAGAATGTTGTGCTCAGTGTTGGGCTCCTCACTACAAGACATTGAGGTGCTGGAGTGTGTCCAGAGAGGGGCAATGGAGCTGGTGGAGAGTTAAGAGCACCACTCTGGTGAGGAGCAGCCGAGGGAACTGGGGTGTCCGGAGAAAAGGTGATTCAATAAGGGAGACCTTATCTCAAGTTGCACCAAGGGAGGATTAGATTGGATATTAGGAAAAATTTCTTCACCAAAAGGGTTGCCAAACACTGGAACAGGTTGTCCAGGGAAGCAGTTGAGTCACCATCCCTGGAGGTATTTAAGAGGTGTGTAGATGTGGCACTTAGGGTTTAGTGGTGGACTTGCATAATTTGTTGGACTCAATGATCTTAAAGGTCTTTTCCAACCAAAATTATTCTATTCCATGATTCTACAATAGCAACAAGTTCATTCTCTGGTTTAAAGACTTTTATTTTGCCCTTCAGCCCTGCTTATTCTTTTGCACTCTTTGCACAAGTGCAATGATACTTAGCACATGTTTAAATGCTATGATGAGCTGGGGCTTAAACCCTCCATACTGTGCTGATCATTACACTGATTAAGGGTTAAGGTGGCAATTAAAATTTGCTGTTTGGAAAAAGGAGTTGTTTTTGACAAAATTGTTAGGATGGTCATTAATTTGAGCATACTTACTATTGTATGACTTGACAGAAATGCATGTTTTATTCCTCCAGCACAAAGTGAAAATAAACAGCAGCAAAAGGGAACCCCTTGCTTGTGGGGATGCTGGTGCTTCCAGAATGTCTGGGTCATAGCATCTCAGAAAAATGCTGCTCCCAGCCAATCATACAAACTAAACTGGCAGTAGGGAAAATAGTTGCTGTCCTTGCCATGCTGAATTCTGCAGGTAATTCTGTACCAGGCTGCCTTTGCGTGTATGGAAAGCATTCCTTCTAGTGTCACTTGCCACATCATTTGAGCATAATGTTTGTAGCACATCTCTTAGCTATGATGTTTAAATAAACACAGTCCCTACATGTTTGGATTTTTTTTTTTTGTTGTTATTGTTGGTTTGGCTTTTTGGGAGTTTGTTTTAATTTTTTTTTTTCAATTTCTTAATGCCTGGTTATACCCTGTGCATTCACAGCGTAAACGCCTAAACCCCACAGTTGTATTTAGTTTTGGTTTGCTGAGCTTCATTTCAGATTTGAGAGGACTCTGAAGGGTAGGTGATGTTGTGCCACCCCAGGCACATTTTGGCAGGTGCTGGCACAATTTCCAGGGCTCCTGGGGACTGCAGTTGCCCTGCAGGCATGGGCGGGCCTTTGCATTTTTTCTGCCTCACTGGGCTTAGAGCTTAGCAGGCTCACCTTGCTCCCTAATCATGCATTTCTTTGCTTTTCTGCTGTGCTTCCTAGCTGGAGAGTGCTGCTTTTTCACTCTTTAACTGAGTATCCTGAGTGGCAGTCATTGCCTCCTTAGGTTCACCTTCTTAACTCCTGCTTAGAAATGACAGGAGCTCAAAGTATCTGAAAGGTGAACAAACAGATCTGAACTGTGTGGATACAGAATAAGACAGGTAAGTGTAAGAAGGAAAATTTTGCTCTACTTGCATGCATTTGATCAATTTGCCATTTGATTTGTTATTCTGACGCCAAAGCCTTTAAGGGAGAAAAGAGGTCTCATCTGATTACACCCAGCTGACTCCAGCAGCGATTTGTTTACCAAGCTGAAATACCTTTAAATTTGGGTAACACCTCCCTTGTGAATGAGATTAATACGCCCAGTGTGAAGGTGTAAGTGTTGCTTCATCCCTGCTGTCACAACTGCATTGATGACATCTTCCAGGAATCAACAAAATCATCTTGGACTTACCACGAAGATTCACATGGCAGGGAGCTAATGCAGGAAAGGAACAGCAGCCCTGGTTGAACTCCAGGACAGTGTGTGTCCACAAACACTTTGCTTTCATGGAAATGTATAAATAGTGGTTAGATGGTTTTATATTTTAGGATGAAAAAAAAAGAAAAAAAATCCAGCTACCTAGTAAGTGCTTCAGGGTAATGGCAAATGCAGGATACAGCCCTGAAGGATGGAACAGCCTCATGCCTGGCTCGTGTCAATGACAGCACAAGGTTATCAGCACCATCAGCTCTATCACTAATGACCATCAAGCCAATAAAAGCAGGGATTCTTCTCCTGGTCTAAGAAAACAGCTAGGTGTATTTCTGCCGGATGCCTGACACATTTGATGGCCTGTTTGTCCCACTGCTGCTGATATTAAGATACAAATATTAGTTCTTAATTGAGAGTAATTGTGTGAAAAGATAATGAGAAAATTACCATCTCATAGTTGTCTCACTGACCAGGGACTACAGCACCAGAAATGCAGAATTGTGGCTTGCTTCAGAACAGAGGGGCAAGAGAAACCAGATTGAAGGTAAAATCTTGTAAACACAGTAAAAAATGCAGTTAATATAGGCACTGGTTTTAGCTGAGCTGAGATCTTTGTTCCAAAGCTAAGTAGTTCACAAGAAATTAAATCAAAAGGGTTATGAAACAATGGAGTTTCCTTTAGCTGCTCCTGCTCTTTTGGGCCAAAACCTCAGAAGGCGTCAGCACCCTCTGTAAACGAATCATTCATCATGGAGCCTGCTTTTACTTTTACTTTTGGCATCCCAATAAATAAAATCAATTTAACATTATTTACACAGACACCCTGTAAATGAAATAGTCTGAATCATTTAATCTGAAGATCTGGACCATTATTATTTACGTTAAAAAACTCGGTGTAGAAAGAATCCTCACAATTCTTGTCATTTCCCCAAATGAACCTAAATAATGAAGTGTGTGTCGTGAAAAGAAGTACAGAAGAAGGGAAGAACAAGTATCTTGATAATTAGTCTTGTCCCCTTCTCTCCAGCCAGACTATCCTTAACATCCCTTTTTTAGAAGATGCAATATTAAAATTTTCCAAAGCAGCCTGCTCTAATTATCCAGTGGAATTTACTGTACAGAAACTGTGTAGTTTTATAGTGGAATCTACAGTGTGATCATAAACCAGCCTTGCCGTGTCCTAAATTTTGCGACACAAAGATTGCTTGAAGGAATAACCCCTTTTGTTTGGCACATTGGAGCCCAGATTGCCATGACTGTGGCTCATGTTTTCTTCATGTGTATACATATGTATATATTTTCACTTTCCGCTTCTTTTCATTTCTCTTGGAGCGCTGAGGCTTGTGTATGCACTAGTTTAAAATTTCTGCAGTAGGGGAGCCTAGGAGTTTGCTTTTTTATTTTTTTTTCCTCTGTTTGTTCCCTGAACTCTTCTTGCAGTTTAACAAGTCAAATACAAAACACAGGGGGAATAAACATCCACATGATGGTACCATGCGTGATATGGCATCATTGATTGGATATACTGCATTGGAACATCACACAAAAGAGCCTGTAACGAAAAAAAATCAGTTGCCTGAAGCTTTGAGCTTTCAAATTAGGCTAAAGAGGTTCCCCTGATAACCAGCAGTGTTGAAGCTTTCAGTTATTATTTGGCTGCCCTGGTATCAGTAACAGTTTTCAGTTAGAAGAACCCGGAGACCTAACGCACTGGTAAGGTAACCCACCTGCCCTCTCAATACTTTGGGATCAAAAAGCCTATCTAAAAATCTCCAGTTTACCAAGCATGACTGGGAGCAAATGCAACTCTCCCTTCTTCAACACTATCTCTGTCTGTGCAGCCTATTTTGCATCAAAAGATCCATTTGAAAGTAGAGATCCCTTAGAGCTAAATATTCTAAACTGACAGAAGAATTTCTAGTGGCACACCAGCCTAGAGCCATATTTTTATGAGGACATCACTTTCTATTTCTAAGCTTCAGTATGCACTCATGCTTCCTCATTGCCAGGAGCCATGCCACATCAAGTTGCCTCCTCCCAGCTTTTATGTTTTTTATTCTTTTTTTTTTAATGGAGTCCAGTTTTCTGCCGAATTTATGGCTATCTCCTTGACAAATTGTCAGACACCTATGTCACTGGGATGGAGGTGTCCTGGTGCAGCACAAGCCAGAAAGGACATCGTAGGTATCATTAAAAAATTTATATGGAACAAGCATTTGTAAGTCTGATTAGTCTTGAGGGTTGGGAGAGATTTAAAAACACCCCAAAACCCAGACATGGTATGCAGTATTCAGTCCTTAAGTATAAGCTAGGAACTTGCAACAGACAGGAGCTTTAAGTTCATGGGTCTGACCCCAAGTTGCTTGGCACCTCACAGTGCTGCAGAGGAGGAAAGCTGTGCTGGACCCTTGGCACCAGCAATGCTTTGCAGAGCTGCCCTTGGGTTGCAGTCACCTTAGGGCAAGGCTCCGGACTCCTTGGATGTCTTATTTAGCCCTGAGCCGGCTGCTTGCACTTAAATAAGCTGCCATGGCTTCAGTGTCTGGCTAGAGCCTGGCCAGTCACACTGCTGGGCTTTCATAAACAATAATGGGCCTTCCTCAATTTCATGTCATGGGAAAACACTGCTTTTACAGTAATGAAGCTAATTTTTTTCCCCAATGAAAAGGCATCAGGGTTTAGCTGCTCCCATGCAGTGTCAGGGAGTTTAACATTCGCTAAAAATATTCTCAAGGACTAGCACAGGATTTCAGCCTTAAAAATTCCACATCCATCAAAGAAGGTAGGAATTTTTATGTTAAAAGAAGAAAGATGTGTGCTGTTATAAGTCAGCAACTTAAAATGCCTTTATCTATACAGCCTGCAAGACATCTGCAGAACATTCAGCAATTAAATATGCCCCCAGCTGAACAATAATGTTGCTGCTTGGTCTGCATATAAATTAAGAATGAGTTAAGGGTGTGTGTTCAAGATGGGCTCTGTTGTTGTCAATATCCCCTGCCATAAGCTGCCCTTGAAATCACCCTGGAGTCTGCTAAGGGCACTTGTAAATGTCCCAGCCACATATCTCTTCCCCTCTCACCCCAATAAAAGAGAGTACAGATCCTTGAAAGAGGGATAAGTAGTAATCATTCATCATCTTAGATAGCTTAGATTTTCTCTCAGCCTCCCACAATATGCCTGCTTGGGAGGGACTGAGGAAGAAGAAAGAAAGGCGTAATTTATCCAGGAGTAAATTTATCCAGGTCCCTGATTCATGTGAGTACCAAGCAAGGCTGGGAGTGTCTGGTGAAGCTCCGCTCCCACCACAGTACCAGGGGTTTCCCAGAGGTGCCACCATACCTGGAGGTTGGTTTTTAGGCTGCTGAACTCTCTGCAGCTTTCCTTCCTTGACAGCTTTGACTGGAGTGCAAACAGTCTGTGTTTACTCCCTGTAGCAAATGTCCTGTCCAGCTGTGGTTTGGAGCTCCCAGGTGTGTGTATATCTCTGTGTGTGTGTGCTGGAGGGGCTGGAAAAAAACAGCTGGAGAGGCCCTGCTTTTCTTCCACTGCATCATTTCTGAGGGTGACTAGAGGGTGTTGGCACACCTGTCTACCCATCAAGACTTTACAAATATATATTTTCTCTGGTGCTTTCTGTGTGAGGATCCCAAAGTATTTTCAAGATGTTCAGGTGCTTCTTGAAGCTGTTGTGTTGTTCTGGTGAGGCAGACACCCTGGGAAGGAGCTATGGGTGCCCATAGCTCACACGTGGAGCAGCAACAGCTGCAGTTGCTCAAGGGGCAGCAGCCCTTGCTCAGGTCACTGGCCCATCTCCTCTGCCACAAGTCACCCCTTGCAGGAGCAGAGGGAGTGAGACAGACGCCTGTCCGTGTGTCTGTGGCTCTTGCGGGTGCTGGAGCAATGCTGCACATCCATCCTGGACCCCCAGGAATGCACAGGGAGATGGATCACAGAGGGCACTGGCACATGATGTGACCCTGTGACCCTGCTCAGAGGAGGGGCAGGAACACTCACATCTGCAGCAGCAGGGATGGGTTTGCCAGAGCTCATCGTTCAGGACCCAAGGCATTATTTCTGCTATGACCTAACACCATCCTTATGACTGTAGCACCTTTCTGTTAACATTGAATTGCCTTGAAATTACAACAAAAGATAAAAAAAACCCCAAACATTTAGCTTTTGCCTATTGGGCCTTATTGTCCCACAGAGCAACAGAAGCCACATCTGTACCTGAGAAAGAGAAGCACTGTCTTGCTCATTGCTCTTGGTAGCAGCTTTGTGTGGATAGTCTGGAGAGCACAAGAAAACACGCAGCTACATGGCACAGCACATGGGCCCAGGCACAGTGGGTTTGCAGTAAAAAATCCAGTTGGAGGTTTTTCTTCTGGGCAGAGCTTTCCCTGTCACCTCTCAGCAGGAGAGAGCTGCTTATTCTGTACCTGGATTCTAATTTTTACAATACCTTTCTGTATAAGCACTGCAGAATATCTGTTTTCTTTCAGCAAACTTGTAACAGCAAACAGGTTATACCTCTCTTTCCTAGTCTGATTTTTTTTCTTCTCCTTTTTTTTCATTCATTTTTTTGAGCTATTTGAAAAGAAGGCCTGAATTTTGCCTGGTACAAATATCACTTGACTTGTTAGAGGTGATATAATGGGATAAAGAGACTTAAAGTGTGCAGGGAAACCAGCATGTCTCGATAACAATATAATCTTCTGGGAGAAAGGCACAGAAATATCCAGAAGCAGTAAATATGGTAAGGTATGCATAGGGCAACTCCAGACCATTAGCTAGGGACCCATAATGGAACATTGCCATCTTTAAAGGCATTTTTGTTTCTACAATTTTTATGGCAGTTTTATGGCAATTCTGTAACTACTGTACTTCACTGCTTCACAGTGATTCCTTTTTGTCTCTTGAGACTTTTCTGAGATGTTAAGATGTAATATATGGAGAGAAGAGCAATCGACGCATAGCAAGCTACACATAAAAGAGTCATACAATCAATTGTTCTGATGTCATAAAAGTCACAGTCCACTGATCTGATGTCACTGTGATGGATTGGGAGTTTTAATGCTTCATTTATGGTGTTTAAAAGAAATGTGGGAAGGGGTGGTTATGTCAAAACACATGCCATTCTTAATGTGGCATTAACAGAGCTAAATGGGATGCAGTGATATTTATTTATTTGACCGCAGAAGTGTGAGCCAAGATCAGTGTTAACAGCATAAATGTGACTACTTCTGGGTGCTCTCAGAAACCAGTGGGCAAGAGCCAGGAGCAATGAATATTTACTCCAGCTGAGGATCTCCTCCAATGTTTTAATTAATAATAAGGGAAGTAAGGGCTCAGGCTTGACTTTGCCCCAGGTCAGGGGCACATGGCTGTGGTACCCAAAGAGCAGCCTGGGGGGCTGTGGCTGGTGGTGTTGTGGTCTGCTGCTGCTTCCCACGTGCCTTGGCAAAGGAAATACCCCCAGCTTGCCCTTCCCTTGCTTACAGTAACCAGTGGGTGGGGAGAGGAAGAGGACTGGGGGCTGGAACAAAGGTCTGTGAGTATTGGCATGGACAGAACTGAAGGGACACTGAGCTGTCACACAGAGGTGGCTCTGCTCCCTTCACTGTCGTCCACAGCTAGGGAAAGTTGCTTGAAGGGGAATGTGGCATGGCCCCATTTAGGTGAGACAGTGCAAGATGGGTCATATGGGGCCATAAGATCCAAGACATCCATAGGTGACATACTCCTAGGATTTAGGGTTGCAAAACTGTCCTGTGTCAGTGTTTGCACTCCTGAGGAAATAGGTCGCTCAGCGGGGCATGGACTGGTACCATTTTTGTGGTCATTGTGTGGTGAGGAGAGGGAGAACATTACTTTTACAGTGGAGGAGCTTGAGGCTGGCATTTCTCATCCTGGCAGTCAGCCACAGCCCTCTACTAAAACAGATCAGGTGGCTGTTTCTGCTCTAACTTTTATTGGGCTGGTCTTGAAAGTGCCACTGACAGGTTTCAGGGTCTGTGTGTGCTGGGGACATGGACAGGTCATGAGCCCCAGAAACTGCCCTGGACTCACAGGACTTGGTTTAATTTTGACTCCTGTTAAGAAGCTTTTATTTGCAACCGAGAGGACTGCAAAAATGAAAGTCACTCCTTATCAAAAACCACAGCTGTGAAATCACCATATACATGGGTGTTGTGCATGAGAACACTAGTACCTCAGTTTGTGATGGGCATGTGAGCTTTTGCACCTGGCCAGGTGTATATCTGGAAAGAAATAAGTCAATCCTGTGCAGCATTCTTGCTCGTCCTGGCTGCAGTTAAAAGCTGATTTTGTGCCATTGCCAGACAGAGAAGTTATCACTCTTGTGCCAGTGCTGTTCTTAGCTCCTCTCTCCCTCCCCTCTCCCCTTTCTCCAGTCCCTCCTCTTTCACTCCTTTGCCCATGAAGTCCTTTCAGCCTAGGAGTGTCCTTTCTGGCTCAGCACAGCTGGAAACAATGACTTTAGAAGCATTTCAAGAAGGGTCTCCAGGGCATAGCAGCCCAGCACTGCAGAGGATTTGTGGGTGTGCAGGCAGATAACACTGGGCTTCTCTCTGCAGTGAGACAGCGCCCACTTAGTGCCCAGTGATGGTCAGAAAGGGAACACAAGAAATTACTTGCAGAGAGGGATCCTCTGACTTCGCTTGGAAACCCATTGCGGCTTCTCTGGACAAAAGTGAAACACTTTATCTTTGTGTTCTTGTGCTTCTGAGGCTTGGGAGCAGGACTTTCACTGCCACCAGGAACCCCTAAGAGAACCACTGCTCTGTGCTGGTCTGCATCTTCCCCCTTATCCAGCTTATTTTCTGCTCCTCAAACACAAAGTTGGAAAAGAAGCCAAGGGATCCATTGCAGGGATCTGTATGAGTGTGTGTTTTTTTCACCATCATTTTTGAAGTATCATACAGTCCCCTTCCTTCATGTTGAAAGCAGAGTAAGAGAACTCCAATTTCATGCCCTCAGGCCTGAATGAAAGAATAAAAACAACACAACATTTGCATCTGTTTAGCAAGCTCTGTTCTAGAAGTCTCCACGCAGGAAAAAAAAATGGGGGGAAAAGCCCCATCATTTCAGGTGACATGGAGCTGTCAGAGAGTACTGAGGAAAGGAAAGGCACAGAAGAAAATGATTGTCATAAATGACCTAAGAATTCATGGCCTTATGACTGCAAACACAAAGTCTAAAAAGGTTACATTCTCTTGCTTCTCTGCCTACCCCCGATATCAATGAACATCAGCTAAAGGTGGCTGAAGAACCAATTTCATGCATCTACTGTAGAAGGAAATGAACTGAGCCAAGGGCAAAAATAAAATTATACAAATGTTATTATAGACTAGCCTGCTTCTGTCCTAGTTTAATTCAAATTTCAGTGCTGCAGGCTTTGCTGCTGGCAGTAGCCTTCCTGAATAAATCAACATTTGCTTACATCTAAATTATTAGAGAAACATGTGACTTTGTTTATTGTATAAATTATACGCAAGGTTAAAGCATTAACTGTTCAACGGGCTTTGTGCAGCCACAGAATCACCCCCAGCCCCCCAAACCTTTCTCCCCCAACACTGTTTTGAGGCCAAGGCATCCAGGCTGGGCTCGGTGGGAGCTGCCCGGCAGGGGTGCAGGTATAGGCATCATTTTAGGGCCTTTCCTTTCATTGTGCTGCCCCGGGGGGAATCACTCACTGCCATGCAGAGCACGCAGAGGATGTAAAGCACCCTTGTGCTGACTGGGAAGCTCTTCAGACCTACTTTGCAGCAGTGTTTGTGGGGGTGGGAGGCAATGGGGAGAGACATGTTCAGTACCAAGGTGTCTCGGGCCTCTCGCTGGTCAGAGTGACCCAGAGAAGAGTTAGAAAGTCTCTTTTCCCAGCCCAGTGCTTGAAGAAGGAGTCAGGGCTCTTCAGTTCTCAGTTTCAAGGTTGTTTATTGTTCCTTATCTCTAATATTTTCTCCTGTCCAACTGAGGGCCGTTCAGCAAGACAGTCCAGGCACCCTGCCTGGCCCCGGGGCCGTTATGTCTTTATACTAAAAGTTACATATACAATGTTTACAAGTACTTTCCAATACCTATCACCTATGTTAGACAGTGAGCTTCTACTCTAAACCAATCTTACAGTGCCAACATCACAGCAGAAGATGGAGGCCAAGAAGAAGAAGGAGAAAGTCTGGACACACCCAGATCCCTCCATCTTGCCCCATGGACCCCCATACCAGAAACCCCAAAATCTACTTTTTCACCCCGTGATAAATTCACTATTATTCTACGTAACCGTCGTGACCTGCAGATCTTCATCTAAGGTTGGTAACTTGCTCCATGGGTCATTATCAAAACCACAGGCATCTTGGGCTCTGTGCCAGGGTGTCTGAGCCCCCTGGCAGGGGTCTTGGATGCTCAGGACAGCCAGAGGGATGTCCTGGGTTCCGACACCTAGGCATGTGCCCAGGCAGAAGGAAGGAATCTGCTGCTGCCAGCGCTTGGGATGGGTGGTGGGATCCCATCTGCCACAGCCTGGCTCCACAGCAGGTTCCTGGCAGGAACCACAGCAACCCAAGGTCTGGGATCACAGCAGCTCTGGGCCTCCAGTGGGTTTGTGTGCCACAATCCCCAGACTCCCTGTGGGTTTTCCAAGCTTCGTGGTGACAGCTGCTGAAGTTCATCTGGGAAGGTGCTCATTAAGAAAACCAGGCAGCTCTGCTTCCTTCACCACACATGTCCAGCCCTGAAGGAGCCAGGGGCTGCTGGGGCAGCCAGAGCCCCATTCCCTGGCTGCCAGCTCTGTGTCTGTGTGGTGACAACTGGTGTGGTCCCTTCCAGCTGGACTCCCTCTCCATAGCTGCTCTCCTTACTGCTCTCCACACAACAGAAGCACTTTGCTTCCCCTGGGAAGAGTCCTGTTGCACAGGAAAGCTCTCTGCAGCAGTCCTAAGCGCTGCAGCAGTGTAACTTCCAACTGCAGTATCTGGGATTATTGCTGCAAAGTATGGAAGGATCCTCTTTTTAAAACAAAGCAAGGAAAAAACCCAAATGAGCTCTTCTCCCCCAAGGCCAGGAATGTCTCACAGGCCAGTTGGTGTGGTGCTTTTTGTCACAAGTATGTCACCACACAGCAGCTGCATAAATCTTTTCCACAAAGGTATCAGATGCCACTAGCTCTAGGATATGGAGTCTAGGATATGGAATCCAAATATATATCTCCTGGGTTCCTGCCCTGAAATACTATCAGGAGGTCTCTGTGGCCATACTGAACTGAATATTTTGTTTACATTTCATTTACACTTACAAATTAATATATACTTTCAATGCTGTTAAAGGGCCATTGAACAGAACTGTAGTTTTATATTCAGCAACAGCATGTAATTTCTCTATCAATAAAAATTGTTGTTTGTTTTTCTCTGCACTCGATTATTATGGAAATTTCACAGTTTTTCAGCTACAGTAGTGTCTAGTGAAATGAGCAGGCCATTTATGTGGAACTTTTTTCAAGTGTCCTTACTCTTTTCTATTTATGCTAATGTTATTTCATGCTAATAGCAGACTATATTTTGCTTTGATACTATTAAAACCTGGCTGGCTTGAGTAAAAGGAACATTTTTTATAGTGTTTTCTGGAAATGATCTAACACAGTAAAATCATCTCCATTACAAGTGTGGTTTTAGAGGAGACTGCTTCCCTACCCTTCAATCCAAAAAGTGAAAAATCCTTTAGACATAAATTAATTTCACTGGTTCCTTTTCCTATTTTTGTTCTTTGTAAATGATAACTTACTGTGTAATTTAGCTATGCTGCAAGGAGTTCTTCTTCCAAGAGGGATTCGGGAAGCATATATTGTTTATCCCAGCCTGTGAACATGAGGTTTACAAATCCCATTACCAAATAATGGGATTGGAATTCCTATTTCAATTTTTATGCATCTTGTAAAAATGTGACCTCCTTCTCCATCCTGAGTAGCTGAGATCTTCTTTCTCTATTACACAGGGCTCTGCACCTGGTTTCCTTCCTGGGTATTGCCAAAAAGTAGGTGGGATCTTTAAACATGAGACATTCACTTTCAGCTTGGAATGGAAGCTAAAGAGAACTCCAGCTCCTGTGCCTAAAATTTATATCAGACCTGTGAGAGGAGACTCACTGAATGAGAAGATCCAGGGCAGAAAATGTAGTCAATATTTATGCATTTCTAATGACAGAGTTACTCTGTCTTCTATAGTGGTTCCGTTTGCGCCTCCCTTCAGAGCCTCCTACCCCAGCGGCACTGAAAAAGTGCTGAGGAAAACGAGTTCAGGTTCCCCATACACACCCCACCAGGGGAAGGTTCCCACGAATCCCATGGCAGTTTTGGGGGAGATGTCAAAATGCAAGCCAACTCTTCCTTGGCCTTGTGCTGCTGCCCCTGAGCTCAAGCTCTTAAACCAGCAATAAAAATCTGGCGCAGCAACGTCTTCCCTCGGTTGGAAAATTTGCTTCATCTGACTGACAAGCCCGGGCACCGAGGTCAGCTGGGAGGCCTGGCTGAACAGAAGGCTGTAATGAAGACATTTTCTCTCTCCTGGCTGACCTCCTACAGCCGACAGATTTGAATAGCCTCTTCTCCAGCTGACAGAATGAAATGCAGGCTAGCAGAGATCAAAAGCACTTACCATTTATCTACCTAGTTATTCATGAAGTCCCCCATCACCATGGTATCTGAAAGCCTCCAGTGAACTGGGGAGAGTTCCCTGGGGCTAAGAGCCTCCAGTGCTTCCTCACAGCAATCAAAATTGCTTCCTGAGGCTTGGTTTGTTTTTTCCTCTCTTTCTCCTGCTCATAATTTTTATCCATTACTGCAGATCATCATGGGGATTAAAAGGAAGATTGAATCAACTGGGCAAAGGCTTTGACTGAATTTGCATACACTCTCATCCAGCTCCAGTGCTCTAGCTTCTGATCAAAAGATTTATTGTAACAGTAAAATGTGGCTGAAGAGAGGAATTAAAAGTTCCCAGCCACAAAGTCCTATCTGAGAGGAAATTAACAGAGACAAGACTACCATTTTAAGATGAAAACTAAATGTATTTTATATACTGAAAAGACAAGTAAATATACATGGCTGAAATATTTTTACAAAAAGGTACAGAATTTTCTGGTGGGAATTTTCTCCTTGCAATTTGCACAGTGCTTTGACAGTTCATCATGCAAAGCAAATAGCTTAATGCTGTTAAAGAGAAAAAAAGGACAAATATGAAAACAAAAAAGAGCATTTATTCGAAAACATTTCTATAATTTTTGCACTAATCTCATAATTTCTCAAGATCTAATTAATGGTTAGTGAAATTTACCTCTGACCGTTGCTAAAATTCCATGGCAGATTTTTCCAAGCAAAGACTCCAGCTTTACAAAAAAGCAAATATATCTTTGGTATCTGATATCAAAAGCCAAACTACAAGCAGGTTGACTATTGACTTTCATCCGTACCCTGTTTTTATTTCTATAGTCTTCCAATCTAAACTAAAGACTAACCCCAGGACTGCAAAATGGTTGTCAGATAGGACAAACTGATAAACCCTGCCTTGACATTGGTGTTACCCATTTCTTTTAGGACTGAAAGCAAGTTTTTTAGTTGATCTTTGCTCTGCTTCCTACTTGCCAGCCTCTTTTTACATCACTCTTGCACTTTACCATTGCTGCTATGAGACCAAATCCTTCATTTTTTGAGAGGTGCTGGGATGCTTCAGTGACAAATATCCTGGAGTTTCTATTAACAAACGATGAAAAAATTTAGTCATGGGATGCCGGTGTTTTCTTCTACTGATTCATATTAAACAATCAGTGATTTATTAAGAGCTTGTTAATTAGTAATGTGGCAAACTTGATGATTAAAAAGAAACCCAAAGCAACAGAGAGGAGAACCTCTACTGGATTATCTTATGAAAAATGCAATCAGGCTGTAAAAGCAAGCTAAAAATAAAACTAATGCCTTCCTCATTGACCTCAGGCAGTTGCAATTGGATAAAACACTCTTCAGTTTCTTCCCAGCAGTTTTGTGCAGTGTTGCTCTATGATAGGACTGGCAAGTGTATTCTGCTTGGAGGAAGATTCATCTTGGCTGAGTGTGTGGGAATTTTGTGCTCAAGTGAAGCCTTAGAAGAATCATTTCAGGTGCCTACAAGTTTATAAACACAGGTTCATAGAGAAGTGGTTGCTGCCAGAGAGGTACCTACTTACCCCTTTATTTAAATACCTGAATGTCATGAGCTATGGTACAGGTCATTAATGTGACATGGCAAAAAAACTGGTTTAAAATAAATCTGTCCTTTATTGCCAGGCATCCCTTTATTTTGTAATCTGGCTCTGTTGGAAACTGCAGTAGCAGAGCTCCAAGTGAACCTGTTTGGGTTTTTTTACAGGATTTGCTTTGTCATTATAAATATATTAAACTATTTAAAGTTTACACCAGACTTTACCAGAACAACTGCTGTGAATACATAGTACTATAAAACTGTACTACAGTATATACTATGTTATAGTTATCTACCATATTACCACACTGTAGTATAAAATTATACTACATCTGTCAAGGAAATAAATCTAATGTCTGAGGAAATATCCTTTGCTGGTTTATATGATTGTCTTTAGTCACAGAGCTATTAGTTTACAAAATTAAGTATTCCATAGTGGGGCTTCCACTAGCTATCGCTAATTAAACAAATTTAATGTGTAAAAGTTATTGGAATGTATTCTGAGCAATAAGCTTTCCTGCCCACAAGGGATATATAAATTGGGCACAGGGCAGTGCAAAAGGTATTAAGCTCCAGTGTCCTGTGTGTATAAACAGTCCTGATTTTTTGGTTAGGAGCATATCAATGTTCTATCACATGAGAAACTGGGCTGTGGTGTTAACCTCACCTAGCTGAGAGTTTAGGAGCATCGCAGAGGTGATACTTTCAGCCTTGGAGGGATAATGTATCATACTTGAGCACCTTGTTCACAGCAGTGCTGCAGCCCTGAAATGGGCTATCATCACTTCTCAGAGCTGATGGCTTTCTGCTGCGAGGTAGCAGTGTCACCTAATACTGTGAGGCAAGGGGATGAGGGTGTGGAAGGACAGAATTTAATGAGTAACAATACTTTGCAGCAGCTTTAAATGCCTCAGGCTTGGTGTCCTAGCAAGCTCTGGATAAGTGAGAAAAGGCACAAATAGCTTGGACTGCCACATTTGAAAAAAAAAAAGGTTTATTTGGCTTACAATTATTCAGGGATCAATTATTTAGGGAGCTTTTCTTTTTCAGGGAGTATCTGCAGTGATGATGCTTTCAATGCTATGCAATTACGCACAGCCCGACCTAAAGCAGGTATTTGCTTCAGCTGGCACACAAACCTAACCCTGCCCAGGACAGATGAGACCAAGTGACAGTGCCATGAGACATGTGCCATGAAGTTTCCTGTTCTCTGCTGCCCTCTGTCCAAGGGAATTCAACCTCCTCTAATTCCTGGCTGGAGGGAGCCCAAAGGATAAGGGTTTTTGGGTTGTCCCTCCCCACTTGCTGAGTCCTTCATACAAGGTCAGTTCCAGCAGTTGAAAGGACCAGCTCCTTTCCTGACAGCTGCTAGAAAAGGAGTCCCATGACACACTTGGAACAGGATTCTAGGCAGTGAACCCTAAACATATGTTAATTGTGTCTTATAAAAGATTAAATACCTCAGCACCTGAAACAGGCAAAACTGAAGATACACCCATTTTCCCACAGTTTCATGTCATGTTGCATCTGTGTTTTGGCCTCTGTTGTGTGATGCTCTATCTTTTGTCAAGCACTCTGTAGTGTCTTTTGACAGAACCTTTTGTAGTGACCAGACACTCAAGAGTTAGCCAATAGCAAATGGCATGACCCTGCCCAAAAAAATTCTAGGTAATTTTTGTGCCTTTAAGATGTGAACTTTGAATCAGCCCATGAGTCCATGTTAAGAAATGGGTTCAGCATTGACAGAGAAGTGTGGTACCTGATGTGCCAGTACTGCAAGCTCAGGCAGTACTGCTGACTACTGTAACTGCTGAGTACAGTACTGCTGAGTACTGTTACTCAGCTTGAGTAACACAAACATGGCTTTCAGGCAAGTGGCTTCCAGTAGGGAACCATGTCTGACCCACTGGTGACTCTGTCATTTCAGTGGGGGATTCAGATGATCAGTCTTAGCTGGCAAAAATGACAACATCTGAATCCCAAACATTATGAGGGCAAATGGTTGCATGGCTTTTAAGACTCTCTGCATCAAGAGCTTGGTGTCCCTTTTCCAGAGCCATAAAACTAAAACCAACAGAAGTGAATGCCAAATCTAGACATCTCCATTCTTCTTGTGGCTACAGAGTTTCTGAGATGTCCACAGGAAGGACAGAGTACATGTGCAAGAATAGCCTTGTAATGCCGCTGGTGCTGCAGAGTGAAACTCTAGGGGTGTGTTCTTCATGTACTCAACAGCCCTGGATAATGGGGTTCCTGTCCTAATTGTTGGAAGTTATTACTCCTGCCAGAAGATATGATTCAGTGAGAGTTTCTGAGCAAGGAAGCTGAGTGAGGTTATATAGATGAGGAAGGCAATTTTTCTAACTGTCTGGCTTGAAGCAGATAAGGAAGGGCTTGTGTGCCCCTTTCTTGGCAGAGCTGAGGTGACAATGCTTTCTAGTAGGGAAATGGTAACCCCCAATTAGGAGTGATAGTCTTTGACGGGCACAGCTGTTTGTAGAATCCATGACCTAGTATCAAGACTTCAAGTGCCACTTGAAAACTAGCTAGACAATGGCAAAAAATATTTACAGATGGGGAAAATCTGGCACTAGAGGCATTAGAGGGCTTGGCACACACTACTCTGGCAGCCACAGGGTTGCAGGACTCCTGGCTCACATCTTCCTCCTCCAATTTCTCCCCATTTCTGCCTTCCAGCGTCCCCCAGAGGCAGGGTCAGATGGAGGGGTGGTCCAAGGGATGCCCTCCCTGTGATGTCATCCAGTTTGGTCTGTCCAGGAGCAGAGCTCTACACCCCTGATACCAAAGACAGCACACACACACAGCCTGCAGTTCTGGCTGCCTGCAAAAGCAAGTGCTGGCCTTCAGCCCTGGCAGCTGGAATGCCAAAGTGCAAAGCGAAAGGAACAAAAGCACTGCTTCCTTTCTCTCCTCTTAATCTATGCACTCAGTTAGTTAAGATGGCTCAGGATGCTGTTTTTTCTGTGGGTAGTCTGTCATCCTCAAGCTGCTGTAACCTTGATTAAATCCAAGTACTTTAATTAGAAGAGAGCTGTGTCTCTGCATGGTCGTCCCCCACTCTGCAAACAGCGGTAGGGAAGTACAATTACACATAGTGACAGATGGAGAGCACTAACGTAGGTGTTAAACCCGAGTGCAGCTCTCAGCCCAACAGGGCTGGCTCAGAAACTCTGCTTGGCTCAGCCCTGTGGCTCTTCAGGGAGAGTGAGCTGGGGACTCAGAAGTTGACAGAGTGCATGTGTCTTTCATAGTAGGACTTAAAAATTGAAGGCACAACACCTTTCATCTGCTAAGATTTTCCATTCCCTTCTGGCCATTCTTGCCAGAGGTGAGTCCTGGTTTTCTCAGATTTTGGAAAATCAAGCAAAAGAGATTTTGGTAAGAGCCTGCTGTGGGTAGGTAAACTAAACAAAATGGAGGATGGTTTGATCATTGAATTTTTCATCCGATTGAAGAGTTGATTTGCTCTCCTCTTTTATAGTATCTTCATTCTGAGTGGATCCTTCACCCTTAGCAAATCTGAGATCCATGAACTTGAAAACAACAGAAAGAGGGTGGGAGAGAAAAAATAAGATCAGAGATTTTTTTAAAAATCTCTTGATCAGCATCTTTCGAAGAGAGACATGTGCAGGAGTTTCCACTGCATTGGCCGCAGTTAATGAGGCTGCAAGGGACTTTTTCTCAGCAGGTGACAAGTCATTTTTGAGTGCTCAGAGTAACATCCCATAGTATTTCCAGACTTAGCTACCTCTTTTGGAAGATGGGCTTGGCAACACTTTAGGATGGCAGCTATGGCACATAGTCCAGTGACTTCCTTCTCATCGATTAAAGGGCTAATGTAGTAAATCTCCCCATAGCTAAACAAGCTGGGTTTTTCTCTAGGATCTTTTGCATCCCCACAAGGAGGATGGGGAGAAGGGTGAGAACTTTCAGCCTCAGAATGGTACAAAGAGTCTTGCTGGTGTGAGTACAGCTGTGAAAAACAGAGGGTTTGTTGTTTAGCATGCCTACATTTCATGCACAGCCAGGGAAATGCTGATGAAGCAGTCACACCTGGGGGAAAGGGAGGAAAGAGCATTGTTTATTCAGTAGGGAAATTGTAGAGACATGGACAAACATTGCTCCTGCTCCTCAAAAGTGCACCACTGCTCAAAAGGCAACATCTGAGGTCATCTGTTAATAGGATTTATGCTACTGAGCAAGCTGTCTGGAGAATACAATAGAAATTAGTTACAGAGCACCTTTGCTTCCTGATGCTTTTGCAATCCAAACAACAAAGTCAAGATTGCTATCTATATTTCTTTGAACACATAAACTTCCATCTCAAATTTGGCCAAGGGTAAGTAAATGCCGTCCAACTGCACTTTTTTCTCTCAGTCTGCTTAAAATCAGCACTAAGAATTCCTCCTTGACTTTAATAAGGGTAGAAGGGAAGGGGTAGAGGAAGAAGGAAGCAACTTTCTTGTTACTTCAGTCAAACAATTGGCTACTGCACAGGGCTGTGAGTTATAGGAGGTAGGAAAAGCTGTGGTGATACAGTTTCTGGGATGCAACACTATCTCATCTCAGGAATTGCCTAAATTGGCTGGAATGCTGCAGCTCCCACATGGGAGCTGGAATCAGGACATTCCTCCTTGCTGTCCCTGCCCCTTTCATTCCCTACAGAAAAATGCTTCCTATAGACCTTTGCTGCAGTTAAAGGTCTGCCAAGCACATCTCTGCTTCATACCTTTTCCCCATTGGCTTAAGTGCATAAACTCTGGATTTCTCCTTGACTGTGCCAGTGCGTGCTGGAGGGGAGGGGGAGGCACAGAGCACAGAGCCAGCCCTGCTGACTGAGCCCTGGGGATATGTCTGCTCAGCCTCCAGCAGGCAGATATGGGCTTGCTTCAACCAAAAGCTGCACACAAGGGTTACCTTGCTGTCTGTCTTGTCTGCCTCCAGCTATGTGGCCTCATCTGAAGAACACAAGGCTTGAACCCAAGCCTTGAACCCTTGATCAACCCCAGATTTGATACCTCCAGCAGATAAATCTGCTCTTGGTGGTACAGCTGTGTAAGGAGACTTCCTCACTGACACTGTGTGAGTGAGCAGAAATTCTGAGAGGGAATTTAGAGCTGATTTTTTCCACCTAGGTGAAAGGAATTGGCATGTTAGCAGACGGAACGACTTCTGGTCCTGCTGTAGATGTGTTATTTTTGCCAAAGGACAGAAAAGGTTCCTGGACCACAGGCAGCCTGAAGGCTACAATCCATGAGAAGATGAAGGAGAAGCACAACTTCAAATAAAAATTGCAGGTCATGTCTCTCCAAAACAAAACTGTACTACAGACAACACAAAAGAGGAGGCTACAAACATAGAAATTCAGTGAGTTTTGAACAACAGGGGAGGGAAAACTAGAGGACATTAAAGATGAAATTCTTAAACATTTTTTTCAGGGCTCTGGAATTGCAACATCACTGTTGGCAAAATTTGCAGACAACTGTAAGTGATAAACAAAAGTGGGGACAATTACATAGTGATTAAATACCTTGGAAGAATAGGACCATTTAAAAAAAAATCCATGGTAAAAGTACAAGTTGAAGGAGGTGGTCTGTGTGGTATGGCAGAGGAGGGAGAGTGCTCAGAAAAGGAGCTGAAAATGAACATTTTGTGGTACTCAGTAGGTCTACAAAGAGCAGGAACAGTCTTTTGTGAAAGCCTTGTGAGGCCAGTACTGGCGTGCTACCTGCAGACCTTGCACTCCCATGGTAAAGGGAAGGTGGGAAGAACAGAAAAGAGCAGTGAAGAGAGTCACAGTGATGGTTGTGCTGTGGTGTATGAGTGAGAGACAGAAAAAAAATTACTGGCTACTGAAGGGCTCTAAATTAGAGCTGATAGCTGGAAGTTGAAACCACAATAATTTACACAGGAAGTAAAATGCAGTTCTCAATACAGAGGGTGAATAAATGTGAAGTAAAGGGGCTGGGGAATTGATGGGGTTTTGTTTCTCAGTATCTTTAAATCAACATAAATCAGGGAATAAATTTCTTGAACATATATTCTTTTTCTTTAAGTTTGATGTATCTTTGATCTTAGATGAGCCACCACAGCTTGTGAGCATAAGGGAATGTGCTGGTTTGTGCTTACTTGGAAAGGCAGTGTATTTTGGGTTTAGGGTCTGTTTTGCCCCTAGTAGATTCACACAGACATTTTGATTTGGCAATGGGAAAAAGGATATAGGACAGTTAAAGGATATAGGATATTACATTATCAAAATCTAAGTGTCACAAGAATAGCAGTAATTTAAATATTCTGATCTCAGTGTAATGGCAATAGCAGATTTTTCATTCCAAAGGTAATGCTGCTGAAACTTTTAATGCTTGTACATATCTTTCTATTTAGTTCTTAGCTTGTACATATATATTTATTTAGTATATATATCTTCTTTAACTTGTACATATATATCTATTCAGTTCTACTAAATGTGGGGTACTGAAATCTTTCTGTTTGAGGGAAGGATCACTTTCAATTGCAGGGAGATAATCCCTGCTTCACCAATTTCCTTATGGTCCTTTGAGATGGTGTGGTTTCTAGCACAGGTTTCATGTGCCAATTCTGCCCAAGTCTGTTGTGAATTTTGATGCTGAAGAAATAACACTGCAGATGATCTTGAAGGTCACATGAAAGCAGGAGAACTGCAAATCAGCATGACTTTGCACCCAACTGAAAGCTGATTGGGAAGAAAATGGTTGCCAGTGGACAGCCCATGTCCTGCTAGCCTAAACCTCATGGGGACAAATGTCTTTCTTCATCTAAAGGGTTAGCATTTCTTACTGGAACTGCGCAAAGAAAAGAAATTAACCTCCCCCCCCCTTGTGGGATGTGATGTTCTTTTAGCCAATATTACCATCTTTGTTTATCCACTCCTACACCACAAACCCTGAACATGTGCTACATGTCCTTAGGCACCCATTGGTTAATTTACTTGTGCAGAGTAAGGCAACAAAATTATAATAATAAATTACGAAACATAGTACAACTGGAACAAAGATGCTCTATAAAAATTCTTCCTGCTTTTTTTCCTTGGTATTTCTTCTCAGCCAGGGATATTATATAAAACTACAGGTCAAGTATGGTCTGTCACATTACTAAATCTTATGAGAAAAACTAAATAATTCATTAAAACAAATTAACAAGTTAATAAGAACAGAAGTCAGTTAAAATACAATAAAATATTATTAATACATCTCAGCCTGTATGTAGAGCCTGTTTAAAGTGAATCAATGTACAATTAATGGGAAGTTGAGCTCAAGTTTTTGTATGATTATGTATAGGGTAGATCATGCAATATCATCTAATCTGCAGGGTGTTTAATCTCTTTAGCACTTCTGAAATGAAACTAAATGTAATCTGGACTTCAGGGTCCTCAGCTACTGCAGTCATGGGAATTTTAGAAGTAAGGGAAACTGGTAGTCAGAAAATAGCATATATATTTGTGAAACTACACTCTATAGCCTCCCACTGCACTTTCCTGTCGTCATAATTTTTCAGTTTAAATAGAAATATTTGTGTTGGAACGAAACTATCAGAATTCTGGACAAAATAATGACAATTTTAATTGTCACACATTTGTTTTGCATGTGTTATTAGACCTATTGTAACTGCAGCATTGATTCATGACATTTTCCTCTTTTTGTATTGGGATTTCTGTGGCTGCAAAAAAACCCCCAAAAAAAAACAAAAAGAAGAAAGGAGACTGTTATGGAAGAAAAAGCTAAAGGCATTTTGGGGGCCAGGAAAATGAACTACAGCATAACCCTTCTGAGCTTTTTGGATGAGGACAAAATTTGAAGTCCTGCTGAGTGAAACCATTTATGTGCTCTCCAGGGAATGATGATTTCACTGGGACTTTCTGGACTTGGCATTGAAGAAGCAGGTCTCATCACTCTGAGATTTTTGCACAGCAACATTTTGACATCTTAAAGTAAATACTGTGAGGCTTGTGTGCCTTCAGTTGATCATGTGTTTTACATCCTTGTCACATAGGTAAATGATCCGAGAACGCACAGAAATTCCTGATTTAAATAAGCATCAAATACCAGGTGGAAGGTAAAGTTTTGTCAGAGAGAAAATTGTCATATTTGTCTATGAAAGAACTTACAGTCCATACTTGAACTTCTTTTTTGAGATAAGTCTTGCTCTTCTCAGGGGCAAGGCTGGGCTTTTCTATCTCACCAGTGCTGTACTTCCTGAGGACTTTGGTAAAAGGTTGTACCTGGAATTTCTTTTTTCTTTGGTGGATGTTGTGGAGATAAAAAGACTGTGGTGGCAGCAGGGGGAGTTGAGGTTGTTGAGTTTTCACTGCTGCAGAGGAGACCACAACAAGAAGGAAAGCTGAGGCTAAATCTTGATTTCAAAGAAAGATTTCCCTCTTTTACTGTAATAAGCAATGACAGCTGCAAAGGCATACTCTGTCTTGCAATGCAATAATTTGTTTGCCTTTCCCCTACCTACAAGCACGGCCCTTTCTGGCTGCCTAATGTTAAATATTGGTGGCCCAGCCTGGGAGACAGCATGGCAGATAGCTCTGGACATAACCTCTGAGAGAAACATGTAGGTCAGCTTGGTGAGTTGTGAGAAACAGGCAGCTCCTGAAAGCAGACACATAGGGGTAGGAAGACTACAGACAAGGGCATCCAACCATTTGGTCCATGTCACCAACATCTTCTACACTGGAAAGGTAATATCTCCAGCAGAGTTGACTGTGAGGAAAACCAGGAGCAAGTGCTCTTTCTAGAGTAATCTCCCAGCTTCCCTTCTTTGTGTCCACCCTTGTTTTATGAGGCACATCATAAATCAGTGCCAGTAGCTTTGCCACAACAAAGCCCCAGATGCTGCTCTGGTGGTGAAACTCATCTCTGTAGGGGCTGAAGTCAGAGTAATGTCATGTGTCTCCAGTGCCTTGTCCACTCGCCACTCAGGAAGGAATTAAGCTGCCCTCTGGGCACAAAGGTTGCTCTGGACATGCCTGGTTCTCAGGGTTGACCATACAGAGGCTCAGATGCCTGGCTTTTGGATAGCTGAGGAAGTTATTGCCACTTGTTCCCAGCAAACTTGAGGTTTTTAATACTGCTTCCCACAAAAGGTTTTTACCAGGCACTTGCTTCTCAGCATGCACGTTGAGATTGAGAAGCACTAAATGCAGTAAATGCAATGGTACTTGACTTCCTGTCTAATACTAGGATATGATGGGACCACTTTGAAACTCTCTTTTTGCCACCTCAACAGCAAAACAACAGATTCAGCATGGGACAGAAGACAGGAATATCCCATGCAAAGGAAGTCCTGGTCCCATTAAAGGTGCTTTATATTTTCCCTACTTAACTGAGCCCCCTATGGAAACTTCCAGGGTGCTCCTGACCCATGGAAGAGTCTCCCCTCTGTCTGCAGTTCAGCAGCTTGGGGCAGTAAGGGCAGAAGGAGCCTTCAGAGGTGAGGGTCTCCCTGCTGTGGTGCTGCTTCATGGCAATTTTGGTTTTTCCTCCTACTTTTGTTTTTGAAACCATTATCTGGGCTAATCTTCAGTCTGGTGGTGCAGATGTTCATCAGCCTGCATTCCTTTGAAAATAATGCGCTGTTTGTAGGGCAGTGATTGTCTCCATTAAAAAAAAAAAATGAAAAAGAAAAAGGACAAAACCCTTTATCCTTGAAAATGAAAAAGCATGCCTCTCCTACTCTGTCATCTCTTCTAACACATTGCACTGAGGGTTAAAGGCGTGTCTCCATCTCCTCCCCAAATGTCTTTATTAATAGCTTTCAAATATTGGCCTCCTTAGGCCATGGACAGATGCAGCTCTGGACATGCTAGAGGCTGCATAGCACTCAAGGAGATAAGACAGTTTAGTTTAACACAGCACGAATGATTCCAGCCTCAAGTCCCAATCAAAGAGATTTACAGCTGTTTTAAAAAGACAGTAACGTTGACTTGACTGGTGAAAGAATGCATGAAACCACTCTCAATAAAAGGTCTGCTTTTAGCAAGTAAATAAATATTAGAAGCAGAACACACACAACTTGATGGTTATTTCATTAAAAATTAGCGCAGCAGCCTAATTGTAACACACCACCAATATTTGTGCTTTTGGAATTAACAGTCAATACCCCACAAGACAGACACATCCTTTAGTTAAAACAATTATCAAACAGACATTGAAACAGATCTCCTTTGTCACCATTTAGGAGCAATTTAATGCACTCTGTTCCTAATATTTTATGATGCAGAAATTCTATTCTCTAATTTCCTTTTCAAGCCTCTATCCCAAAGGGGTTTTAATTTGATATTTTCTACTTTAATGTAAGAGACCTTGCTCAGCACCGCCCCGGATCAAGCCCTGGGAGAGGCACTAAGAGATCGGAGCAGGCCAGCCATCCCCCTCTGCAGAGGGACCCCACATTGTGTGCGGGGTGCCTCTGCATCGATGCTGACGAAGTGGCCATCTGCAATCTGCATGCAATAATTATATCTGCCTGCCCCGGCTGCCCTGGGTGTGCGGGCACAGGCGGGTGGGAGGCGCAGCGGCTGCGGGCGGCTGGTGCCCGGCGCGGGGGCTCGCAGGAGCGGATCATGTCCCTCCCTTCACCACGAGGCACACAACCTGCTGAGCAGACAGGTGCTGGCTCTGCCGATGTCCATGGGCGATGAAGCCTGGTTGTCCTAGTAGCTGACATCTATATCTAGATCTATCTGGATTTTTAAACTGATACAACATGAAGAATGTCACTCTCTGTTACTGTATGTGTGTATCTCGTGGATATCCTTTAAGCACAATGCCTTGACCGTGTCTGCCCTGCTTTCTTCAGCTGATGGGTTTTGCCATTGTAATGGGCTATTGTTTTCCACAGTTTTTTAAATTTATCCTTCAGTTCAAATGCTTCTGGACATGATTACAGTTAGAGTCTTTCCCTAGTACTTTAACAACTCTATTGTTTCTACTTATGCTTAAAAACTTAAAATTTCATCTTAATAAAGCACAGCTATTGAAACCAAAATAAATTCTGCCTTAACATATTCAAAAACTTTAGAAGAAGCCTACAGAGCTAAGCATGCCTAAACCCCATTGATGTCACAGGGAACCTATTACATTACATGTACTACAGCACTGCAGTAAGTTTAGAGCTTCCTTTTTTCTTCCTTTTTCTGCCTTTTATCCAGCTGCCTCTCTGCTGGTATTAAAATATTTTGTTGGCTTTGCTTGGTCCAAAGTTTAAGTAAAGCAAGCACAAGCTTTTATAAAATATGTTCCCAAGATTTTCTGTGAAAAACAAGGATGACATAAATTTTTACATCAGTGTACTTTATTCAGTACATTTGAGACCTCGCTACAACAGAACTAGAGCCAGCTAGGGAAAAAGACAATTATAAAAAAAAGTTTTTTTTTTTTTGTGAACAGAAAAAAATTCCACTTAATTGAGTTTTCACTGTCTTGCTTACAAGAGGAAACAATTAAATTGTATGGTCAAAGGACTTTCAAGAAAACATTGTGGGTGTCACCCAAGCAAGATTGGCAAGATAACTCTTATGCAGTCTTTGGTCCGTTTAAGGTTGGCAGCATCCTGTACCAAAGGCTTTTCTCTTCCAGAGCAGAGCTGAAGTCAGAACAGGAAGACAAGAGGGTGTTTCAGGTTTCAGCCCAATTCTGGTCAGCGGCAGCCCTGCCCTGCTTATTGCCTGTCCTGGAGATCCAGCTGGGGTCACTGGTGGGTGCACTGTGACTGCTCCCCAGCTCCCCAGCTGCCTGTCCCCTCCTGGGAAAACCAAGGCAAGCATTTTCCAGCAGAGCTGGTGGTGAGAGCCTTGCAGCAGCAGGGATTTGCATGGAGGTAATGAGGTCCTGGTGTGTGACCACCACCTGCCAGCAGAGGTTTACAGAGGATGGGGTTAATGGACAGCCCTCCTTTCTGTCAGCCCCTGGCAGGCACAGAAGTGGTGACAACCATCCAGCTGTGCAGCTTCCCTTGCTGCCACCCTCAGGTCATGGAGCAGCTGAATCCAGGCCCAAGGATACTGCAGGTTTCTAGCAGTATGCCTGCACACAAAAGGAGAGATAACTCCAGGCAAGTGCCCTGAGAGATGGTATCAGGCCCTTGTCTCAAAGCAGCTTTGTGCTGTACATCCCCACATACAATCTGGGACATTGGGCTTGTCTTTTGTACCTCTCCCTTATTCTTAGGAAGTCTTCCCTTGCCCACATACAGTATCTGGCTGACAGAGAGAGGGAATCACAGGAACAGAAATCACTGTGATATGTAGGAGTAGTGGCTAATCTGTTGGGATTGTACAGACATTGTCACATGCCTTTAAAACTCAGTTTCATCTTCCCCCTCCAGGCTGTTTTCAGCATCCTTGATACCCTTGTAGATAAATGAAGCTGGCAGAGAGACCACCTTTATAAACAATGAATTTTTCATCTCTCTAGTAACCCATGTTGACCCTGTACAGGCTTGCCCACATTTTGTAGATGCTCAGGTAAGAGCTAAAACAGCAGTGAAGACCTTGCAGCAGTCCTTTGCAGTGGAAAAAGCCAGCTGAAAATTGAAGGTAACTTAGGGCCTGGGGCACACTCCTTCTGCTGCCAGGATTGCAGCTGTCTTCCTAGGATTGCCTCCCTCAGGAGCTGCTTTTAGGGCTCTTGAGCTTAGCCGGTGCCAGAGCTGCCTTGCACCTGTGTCACAGCCCAGCCATTACTGAAAACAAAGAGAAAAAGGTCATCTTTCCTTCGAAGGAGATTTTAAAGTAAAATGAGTGGTTTTAGCTGGCAGGAGGCAGATCTTACAGACCCACTCCCCTTGCAGGTGTGCAGCTGCCTCTCACCTTCCTCTCTCCCATCATCAAGCAAAGGGGCTGCAGTCTAGACAGGTGTGAGGTAAAGGCTTTGGGGAGGGTCCAGGACAGAGGTAACAACTTTAAATTGGCCTTTGGACAGAAACTCAGCTGTACTTTGTGTTTTCCAGCCCCACCAAATGATCGAATGCACCTGGAACATCCCTTCTTCTCCACAGCGAGAACTGAAAAACTTTTCAGCGAGGACTGAAAGAGCACAGCTGTCTGTTTCAAACACTGCCAAGGCCACAGAAGGAATTTGCCATTAGAAAAGTCACCACAGTGACTGCTTGAGTTCAGTACAGAAAGGAGGAATTTGTGACAGGAAGGTGCTGATTCCAAGGCTGGCTGAGGTAAGGTCTGGTTAGCAAATCCTGGTTGATGCATCCAGACAGAAGTTCCTGCTGTGGCTGGGAAAAGAAGGAACTGCTCATACATGTATCGCTGGTCAAACTAAGATCACCCCAGGTTTGGCTGCCAATGACCACCGAAGCACCCCCAGACTCATTTCTGGTGCTTTCTGCCAGAGAACTGCACATGAGACCTTATCACTCTTAACTGCAACCTGAAAGAAGGGTGTAGCCAGGTGGGACATGGTCTCCTCTCCCAAGTAACAAGTAATTTTTTTTTTTATTTTTGGTTTTAAAGAGGTATGTATCATTATCATTAGCAAAGAAAGTCTGCTTGAAGAACAATATCTGCCACAAAGATTTGCAAGTCCTAATTCAATCCATTTGTATTAGTGGAAATATTTCCTGTGACTTCAGTATGCCATGGATTATTCTTTTGTTATAATACTTGCCTGATCAAGAGCATAGTGCCTCAGGCACCACTGCAACAACTAATCCTTATATGGCCTTCTAGTAAATGGATTTATCATACTAGAGCTGGGTTTGACAACTGAAATGTTGTGGGGAGGGATAGCTGGTAATATAGGGTACAAATCAGCAGAAAGAAACCTAGCAGCAGGTTTACCTCTCTAAAACAGCCTATGGTAGGTGGAAGAAAATTGCAAAAAGAATGGATCCTACAGATGGACAGTCTGGCAGCTGGTGGCTGCCCTTGCACGCATCTTTTTTTTGCAGAATGAGGTCTCCTATAACCTAGAATTTAGTGGCACCTCACTATGGAAGTGTTTGGTGTGTTAGACAGCTCTTAACACCTGCAGTGTCAAAATAAAGCCATTATAGATAGGGAATTTGTATTCTGCAGTAAAAAAAAAAACACTTATGCATAGCTCACTCACCAGTTATTTAGGGCACTTAAAGATGAAAAAAACCCACAGAGTTAGAGGAAGTTCTTTATAATGAACTGCCAAAGTTGTCAGAAGCTCAGTGGCACATACCCAATGAAAGGAAAAAGATCAGCAGATTGAAAAAGGTTAGTAGCTTTTTTACAGGGCTTCATCTTTTGCTTCAGCATGAGTCATAACTACACAAACAAATGATCAGAAATAATTTTGATGGAGGATTTGAGGAATATTGCTAATCTCCTTCATATTAAGACATCTCATAATTGGTTGTACCAGTTAGTCGAGTGGCTCACATTTCTTCTACTGACATTCCCCTAACCAACAAAGAGAAAATGAACTGTCTGCTTTGTAGAGTATATTTGTCTAGAAATAGCAAGCTTGGTAGCAGGACCATAAGGTTCAAAATGTAAATCCAATCCTAAAAATACCCCATCCTGCTCTTCCAACCAAAAGTTATGGAATGCCAATGTAAAAGAGCAAGAACATTTATTAATCTTCAGGTGTGGCACCAAGACAGCACCATCCCGCATCTGCATAGTCAGCAAAGGATCATTCCAGCCTGAATGAGCCAGCTTTGTATGGTAACTTTTACCATTTTTACTTAATTTTTAGTTTGTTCAGTGAGAAGGACATTAAATATGCCAGTTGAGCCAAATGTGTATTTTGAGCATGCAAACATCTGCCTTCATCAGGTGGCTGATCATTGCCAGTGACAACTGGTTCAATGCAGTGAACTCAGGTGAATGTTTTCCTTCTCTTAATCCACAAGGTCTATTCATGATGCCAGATGTTGTCAAGGAACATAGATGACATTCTTCACAAATATCTTCAGTGACCTGAGCTATCTGCATACACTCTTCTATCCAGTAGGAAATACACAACAAACAAAAGTTTGCAGCTGTATCCCCAGACTTTAACTGCAGGAGAGAGCAGCTTGTCTCCAGGTGTCTGATCTGCTGTTGGTATTGATTGATTTGCCTCTTACTGCTTCCTACAATTTTAGAAACATCAATTTCTCATTCATCCTCTCTGCTACTAAAATTTTATAGAAGGATAGAGAGACAGCCTTGGTGTTTCATGAGCTGTAGTCACCACTCACTGAACAGGAATTTGTTAGCCCAGGTCAACCCAGTTAGGTTAGTTAGTTAGGTCAACCCAGTTAATTTGTTAGTTAGGTCAACCCAGAGAGTGCCCACACGGAACACAAAGAGACAGTCAGTATCAGCTGTGATAACTGAGATTCAGTCTGAGGCTAATCTACTGTGGCTAATAAATATCCACCTTTGTAACAGCATCTTCCTATCCTTGGAACATATGAGCTCCACAGAAACAGATGAGAAACTGGACTCGACTGCTTTCCACACACAGCTTTGAACAAAAATGATGTGGGTTTGTTCTGGTGATATTTGTTAGGCAAAATTAGAAAGAAAAATTCTGAGATGTCATTTATCAAGCACAGGGGAGAAACCAGAAGGAACAGTAACAATAATCTTTCTTTCCTGCATCTGCATTTGCATTTTTTTCTCTCCAGCAGATTTTGACAGAAAACATGTTAATGTGATCTGGGAATGGTCAATTTTTTTTTGCCAAACTGTGGCTAAAGGTGAACCCAGCACCTTTCATAACAATTTTTTTTCCTGTCTGGCTAACAGTGTTTCTGATCAACCCATTCTGTGGCCAGGAAATAATTAAATCTGGGATGTGCTCTCAGGGATATACAAATTCTTATTTTCCTTCTAGATATTAAGAAGGGATTAACTAGGACTGTTTCAAAAGGTATTATTTCTATGTTTACAGAGAAAAGAATGTGATGGGTTTTAACCTTTCAGAGTGTTTTTTCCCTTTTTGTTTCTTATCTGCACTCAAAAACAATTATGAGACTGTCCAAGGGGGGAAAACCTGAAAACAACCACATAAACACCAAATGATGGTGGTAAAAGGAACAAGAGATTAATAGGAGAGGCTCACCCCTGGTTTATGCTTTATATTTCCTCTAATGAGGTAAAATGTTGGGTAACTGGTGTCATGTGTCATGTCATAATACATCATATCCATATCAGGGTCTGTCATGTCACACAGAGTAATAGGAGATGACAGATTCAATGGACGCCATCAGCCTAGAATTTTTTAAAAAAATTTTTCCTGTATAAAGATATAAAATATATAAAATACGGTAGTGATGAGCTAAAAAAGATGAGGAGGAGAGAGAGAGGAGGGAGCTGAGAATAGTCTTTACAAGACAGAAAGCAGGTCAAGGCAAAATGTCAGGTCTCAGACACATCACTCAGAAACTCAGGCAAGCTGGGTCCATGTCACCTCAACCTGTGGGAGTAGCTTAGCAATAACATCCGAGCTGCTCGGAATTTGAGCTCTAACTTTTGGGACTCTACCCACTCTAAATTAGGGAAGGTTCTAGTTAATGCCATTATTTTTTTGTTTTGATCTACACCCAAGGAATTTGGATTAAGGAGTACATACAGGTTCCTAATTTCCTGCAAGTTCTTATCTCAGAGTCTGTCTCTGAACAAAAGGTTTGTGCTCCCCTGTGCCAGGCCAGAGCTTGCCTGGGGAGAAACTGTGGGGGAGGAAGGAACCAGAGCCATCCTTTACACCCACCCAAGGGCCTGGGCAGGCAAAGGGCTGGACCAATGCATCTGTGCCATGCTCACACCTGGCACTTACTGTGGTTTCTGCAGATCCTGCATTAGCTGATTTGGAGCCCCTGCTGCAGCAGCAGTGTGCACACAAGCCTTAGCCACTGCTGACCAAGCTGTGGCCACAGCACACTGCCATGTTTCAACATACTTCAACAGGGAAATCTGGTCAGGGACCCCACTGTGCATTGTCCTGCTGCTCCGTGATGGTCTGCAGGGAGACAACACAATCTTGGGACTGAGCTATTTATCTCCCAGCATTCCCCCAGTTTCATCCACTGTACCTCCACTTGTGAGACAGACAATGTCATTTTCCAGGTGGCAGGATGGCAGAGACACTGATGGGTGTTGTGGTCCTCATGGTGATGAACACAGGCATGGCTTAGCTTAACTTCCCCCAGGCTGCAATTTCATGGCTCAGGACACCTCTGGCAAGGCCTGAAATCAAGCATATGTTCCTCTGGCTTTTTTTTTTTTTCTGGGGAGCCCCATCTTCAGAGCCCAGCCAAGATGCTCCCCTGGGGCATCATGCTCTTGCTGACCTTCAGGGCCACAGTGTTTGAGCCACTGCCACAAACTTCACTCCGAGTGCCAGACACACATGACCATCCTTTCCTGGAGACTTGATAAGTCATCCCCAGGGTAGCTGTTACTTCAGCCTTTCCGAGAGAATTGGTTTGCTGTCTGGGTAAAAACCTCTCACAGATTGTTTGGATAGAAACAAGGAGTACCAGTGGTATCCGAGTGACTGAAGGACAGATTAAGGAGTCTAATAATAACTCTGATGGGTAGCAAGAAGTAGCTGAAATCATTGCAATGGTTTTATTTGCTCTGCAGAGCTTTGGTAAGCCTAGGAGTGAGACTTTCTGTGTGTCCAAGAAGGGAGGCTGTAGGACGTGCTGAGCAAATAGAAAGGATGTTTCCACAAAAGGCTGCTCTATGCTCAGAGCATGCAGGTGGGGATGTGTTGTGCTCCTGTAATATACCTGAGGATGACTGAAAATTATGCACATTCCTTTGGGTTTGGCTCTAATCCTAATCTATGGGCTCCTTATATGTGTGTTTAGCAGTGCACTTATTGCAGTTCATGTAGGGATTTTTGTTTGCTTTGTCCCAGATTTTATTGCACTAAAAGCTGGTGTTTTAATGAACTGCTAATAAGGTGGAACTGTAATTGTAAAGATGTTTTAAAAGGTGTTTTAACTATAAACAAAACTAGATATGTGTTGTGTTGGAAACTCTATAATCTTTATACTAAAGATTTTTTAGTGACTGCTTTTATTTTAAGCTACACAATATAGAAAAGCAAATACTTTCAAGGTTAAAATGATGTCTGTGCATGATGCTCAGGCATGCATTCTATTTCTTAGGGTCTGGGGATAATGGGAGAAGGACAAGTCTCTCCTGTTAGAGTAAAATCCCTCTCAACTATATTCAGGATTGTGCATTTTATCTTTTTTATTTGTTTTTTTTGTTACAGTGTGCAGCTGCCAAAAACCCATTCCAGGTCACTGTGGCAAGAAAGGTTCATCCTAATCTCCTGAGGCATCCCATACAGGTGATGGAGTGCAAGGAGTTTGTGACAAAGAACTTGACTGAACATGAAGAAGCAGCACAGGTTCTGTCTTAACAGAAATTGTAGCATGGACAAGAGGGACATTGTCTTTTCCTTCTCATTTTTCCCTACCAGCAACTGCGGCGCGGTAGGGTGGGTGCTCAGGCTGATTTAACACCTGTCTCCACCCCAGCCGGATGAAAGGGGACTCAAGAGATGACATGTCCCAGGAATTCGCCCGTGCATTCCAGGGGCGGCCCGCACAGCACAGCGGTGGGAGAGGCGCTGAGGCACAGGGCAGGGTGCCTGGGGAAGATAACACTGCTGATCCCAGAGCCCCCGGTGCTGCAGAGAGCCTGGGGCTGTTTGAGCATCTTTGCCTCAAACACTTCATTGGCAGCTCCTCTGCATCAACACCCTGTGTGCAGTGCACTGAGGTACAGCATAGGTGGCTGTGAAGTTATTTAAAGTGCTTTTAAACAGCTTTGGAAGAAAGAGCAGGAATATTTCTTGGGAATAGTCAGGCTTCATGTCACATTACATCAAAGCTGAGAGAGCCAGTGAAGCTGGGAGACAGAAATTATCTTTGTGCTTTTATTTTCCTGTACCTATTGATACAAGAAAAGTTCTTTCTTTTCAAGCTCCTAATTAATCTGTGTGAAGCCACTGTTTTTGCTAGAAGTGAAGTTGGCAAAAAATATTTGAAAAACAGAACAAGAACTACACAGACCCAAATTTATCATCAAATGGTGTGTAACTGTGTATGGCTGCTGACACTGCAAACTCAGCTATGGTATTGTAGTTTAGAGAAGGAATTGATGGAGAATATGTACTTTCTGCATTTTGAACTACACATACTGAAAGCAGAGCAGTTAGAAAGAGGCTAAATCAACATGGCAGCATGCTGGCTGTTGCCTGGAATAAGGTGTTCCTGTCCCCTGCAGCTATAATGCATCAATATAATGCCAGGAGATCAATAGCTCAGGCCTGTAACTGTAGATCTAGTTAAGGCAGTATTTGTATTAAACACTTTACTGTTATTAAAGTTTACTATTGCTGCTCTAAACTCTGAGGGAAACTTTGGCAAGTCTGTTATTTATGTCAGCTGAACTCTCCATGACCTGCAGCCTAGTTAACTCCTTTTCATATTTCCCATATCACTGACAAAAAGCTTTCTTGTTCCATGCCATGAATAACCATTTTTGGTATGTATTTTCCCACTTAATATATTTACTTGTTACTTTAAGGAAAATCAAAAAGATTCCTCTTCTATTTGTTGTCATGATATTACAGTGGTTTTCTTCCCTTCTGCTTATGAAATAGGAGATGGAAATCAGGGAGCAGTTCAAGATTTTTGTAGTGAATAAATGGGGTGTATATTTTGCTAAATAATCATTTTGTCAAGTGATCTTGGCTGTTTCTCAGCTGGTGGGACACTTGTATTGAAGCAAATACATGAGATTACAAAAACTGCTTTGCTCATTAGCAGAGAACGTTTGCATTTAATAAACTGAGTGAGCTGAGTCTGTTTGCTCTATGTTCCTTCTATTTACACATGATTTTTAATAGTCAACAAAATAGATAATAGGACACAGTCCTCTGTAAGGCTTGCATTTATTTGGGTTTCAGGTAATGTCTCTGTCCATGACTTCAGATATTCATGAGGAATTTCTGGGTTCCATTGAGCCATTAAGGTCAACAAAATCTTGGGGTTACTGTTTTCAGGAATTGGTTACACAAAGGCTTTAGAAATTCATAACATCTCATGAAGGTGTCCCTTGCACAATAAAGAGTACAATAAAGTACTTAATGAAGCATTGCATACAGAGGTGGTAAGCCAGAGCTGGCAGTAGAAAGGAGACCCTTCACACCTGTTCTGTGGAGGACAGCTCATAATTCCAAAGGAACCATCATCACGACATCCACTCTGGAAGCCCAGACCTCTGACATAAAAGATTTCCTGATCCTCAGGTGCCTCAGCAGAGCAGCTGTAATACTCAGAGTTTCATCTAGGGAACAATTCATCTGTTGCAGCTTTTTGAAAGACACAGTACATTAAAAAGATCTACAACTGTAAATTCTTTTCATGTCTTCATCCTCAGTAAAATCAGATGGGACCCACTTCTATGGGCTTGTATTTCTATGAGACTCCTTTGTTTGGATGGGTAAGGTTTCTGATTTCACCCTTGAGAGGTGAAATTTCAGAATACTGAATTCATGACACTTTTTTGATGACCCCCTTTTTACCTCTGAGGAACATTTGCTTTACAAGGAAAAATGGTGTTTCCCGTTCTTTGGGCTGAGAAAAATAAAATGACATGTAAACAGCTTAGTAAGCATTATCTCTCCCAGGTGCTCCATGACACAGTTCTTCACTTGCTTGCCCTTGTCCGCTTGTGCAGAGGGTTTATTCTGGCACAGAGCAGGTGGTACAGACCATTGTGCCATCCTCAGCCCTTTCACCTCTGTTGCCTTGTCAGAGGTCATGAGAGAGAAGTGGAACCAGCCTCATGTTTGATCTCTGCACTTGCCTCTGAGCTCTGAGGCACACAGTGCAGTAATGCAGCCCCCATGCAGCTGGAGAAAACTGCCATGCCGCAGCAACAAAAGTCAGGAAGACTACTTGTCCCAGCAGGAGTTCTTCAGTGAAACTGAGCAATACAGTCATTGGAGTTGGTCTGCAGTGCGGCTTCTCTCCAAGCAGAGCCACCAACCCTGGGCAGGGGACCGGACTTGGGCATCAGACATCGAGGATGGGTTGGTTTTCAGGAGAAGATTCTTCACTTTTCTTTTCAGGAGAAGATTACCTGCACCCAAAAGTATTGTAGTAATAAAAATTGTTTGATTTTTTAGAAATTGATATGAATTGTTCTGGGTGTTTTTTCACTGTTCAGCCAAGAAATAGAAAATATGAATTAATCAGAAAAAATACATAGACATATATGTTTATGTTTAAGCCTGCTTCCTGCTTTGGGCTGATTTCACTGCAAAAGTCACTGATCTAAACCAGAATATCAACTTCAGAAAAAAAGTTTAGTAAACCAAATCATATAACTGCTTGTTCTTGGATTTCCTTCTTTCTTTCTGTTAACAATCTGGCTAAATTATGTTAATAACCCTAATGTACATATAGCAAAAGTAGGGAAATACATATATGTAAGCCATCCAGAGTTCATGCTTCAGGATAAATATTTCACTCTCCTATAAGATTATACAGCCAGAGACAGTACCTGTCTCTTAACTGTTTACATATGAAATATACATTAATTCAATTAGACTTTAGACCAGATCTTGAGCTATTATGTGTAATTCAGAATACTTTCACTAAAACTATAATGGTTTATGCCAGTGCAGCATCTAATGCATTACACGTTGTCTTTCAGATAAATCCATCAGCACTGAACTTTTGTTAAGATTACACATGAAGTCTAAGGTGGGCAGAAGAGCATTGCATTGATGAATACTTTGCAGTGTGTTCTAGACCTCACTCCAGAGGGTGTTCAGTCTGATGGCTCTGCTCCCTTCTGCCACATGTGAATCACTGCCCCAAGGTGGGAGTGCTCATGGGAGTCAAGAGCTGTGTGTGGTGCAATGGAGAATAGACTGTCCTTGTCAGACACTTTTATAAATCCCTTATCTGTGCCATAGCACCTAAACATGTTGAATATATTTATCCTTGAAAACATCCCAGAAGGTAGAAGAGTGTTATCTTTATGGGAGAAGAACAGAGGAATAGTTATATCAAGGAAACATTCATGAAATCTAGTATGGAGAGCAATTAAATTCCTGTCTCCTGGGCATGCTCATGAACCAGGTACCCTCTCCTACCTCTCCGAACATCCATAATGGGTCACATTGCTTTTAGGAGCAAAACTGCAGCAACTTTATATGATCCATCTGTTTTTTTATGGGAAGAAAGAGCTTCAAAAATAGCATGTATTCACTAAATTTATCTGTGGGATTTTTGCAGATGGGAAAACATTTGTTTAAACAAGACTCAGATTATTGGTGGGGCCAATGAACATGTGCTTTTCCACCAATTCACAAAAAGGTATTGCATTTGAAAACTGTAGATTTTTCTCCCTGGGTGCTGAATTATTTGACACAAGAGAATTCATTTGCCTCATTCTCGTTTCTAACAACCTATGTTAAAGCAGGTGCAAACCTTATTTTTTGTGGAAAATCTGCCCGTAAGGAAAAAGCCTAAACAGCGTTGGCATTTCCAGCAGTTTTCCTACTGCTGCCTGGCAGAGGACAAGAAGAGCAGCTTTCCATTTACTGAGTGTTGCTGAGCTGCCCCTCCAAGAGTGTAGGATCTATGCTTTGGCTTTTCCTCTCTTGGGTCATGTTTGGAGTAATACAGCCCCTCACCAACTCCTCCTACCCAGTCACTGGCTGCCTGCTCTCCCGGAGTATTGCTGCACTTGGGCTTCAGAGCAGAACCTTGGTCTGAGGCTCCTTTGTTGTAACATGCTTCCTACTTTATAATTACCCTAGAATGGGAAAAGGGAGAGAGATACAGAGAGAAAAAAGGCTTTGTGCAACTCAGGCAAATTCTGTCCAAGAAATAGAGAATACACAGGCACATTACCCGTGGTTTAACATGAACGTTGTAATGATACAGCAAGACATTAACTATATATTGACATTAACTACATATTCCATTTATCTCTTACATGGTAATTGCCTACTTGTCTATTTTAAAAAGAATTTCAGTGGGAAACAAGTCATGGCTACTCTGTGGAAACCAGTCAAGCTTGTCTCCCCTGGAAATTGCAGTGGCAAATTTGTAGATACCACATGCTCGTTCAAGAGGACTTCCCTGTTAAACACATGAGTTCTGCCCTGCAAAGAAAGAAGAACATTGTCTACCTCTCCTTATCTGTATGGGCTAATTGAGTCACAACAATGATTTCAGCTGCTAGAAAAGTTGAAATAATAACAATCATGTTATTATTCTCTATGTAAAGAATTTTTTTTCCCCAGAACTTGCGATATTTTGCCAAGGAAGTGATTCTGATTTCTATTGTCCCTCACACAAACAGGTACAGATATATTTTTGAAAGAGTCATGCTACAGCCTAGTTTGCTGTCCTTGGTGTCAGTGTCAAAATTAGAACGTAATTTACCATTAGAAGTCTAGTTCAAAGGTTGAGATTGAGAGGTTCCTTGAAAAGCAGTACTTTTTACATTACACATACCAGAAGATCTACAATTAGGTGCTCACACAGCTTTGTGTAGAAGAAACCAGAAAGAGCTAATTTATAATGTAGACATGTTGCTTTTTATCTGCTTTATTATGGTACAAATTGTACCCACTCCCACTCAGTGCTCTCCCATGTGGGGAAGCAAATACACAGTGATGGACATACTCCATGGACAAAGCTCCAAGGTGGTCCTTAGCGACTTCTGCTTTGAAAGCACAGGAAGGTTCAGGTGGTACTAATTGAAAGGATGATCTGTCAACATAATCTTTTTCAGGTCTGTCATTGTCTGTTTGTTTACTTCTTTTTCAATCCTGCTGGCCTCCACAACATTTCATAGTGATTTCTACTTATGCATAAAAAAGCATTTCTATAAGTTTGCTTTAAATCTGCCATCTGATCATTATTCAAGGTGTTTTTTAAAAATTGAATAATCATTTCCTGTTTGCCTTCTCTGTATCACCATTTGCTATATCAAAATTAAACTGCCTGAGAATTCAGATTTGACTATTTATTCACCTTCTCTTCTACACCTTTCCCATCACATGTGCCTATCTAACTTCATTCTTTGACCTTTCCAAAACAAAGCCCATCAATCTGCTCACTCCCTCCTTCTCTGAAGCATAATGTTCTGTCCCCTCACCAAGTCCTTGCATGCCAATTCCCAACAAAGCCAGTCCTAGGCTTGTACCACCTTCCAGAAATAACTCCTTGTTGTCCAGCTTGCTCTCAGAACTTCTAAGGATCCTCTTCAAAAATATCTGATCTCCTCTTAAGGTGAGGATATCTCCTTCCTACTTGATTTTTGCACTGCAGAGAGAGGAATAACTCCAATTCCACGCCACCCTCATCACCCTGGCTCTTGGCACCCTGACAGTGCAGCTGCCTTTCTCAGCCTGGGCTCTGGTCAGAGGTGGGTGTACAGCTGTGGACCCCAGTCTGAGCTGGATCCTTTGGGTCTGCTCACTTCTCGATCCCACAGTGCCACAAGGCAAATTCTGTGTCTTAAACAGGTACTAAAGTGGGAAAAAATTAGTGTGGACAAGAGAAGTGGAAAGAGAAAAAAGCTATATGGCACATTCCTGGGGTTTCTATCAGTTTCTATCTATTACTCCCCTCTTCTGCTCCTGTAAGAAAGGCCCATTCCTACGGTTTTTGGGTCATGTATCTGTTCCATCATCTCATTTTCAATGTAGAAATGTTCTGACCTATTTGCTCTCCTTCATTTCTCTGTGATTCCTCTCACTATATTTCCTAATGTTATCATAGCCTGTTCCAAAGAGGTAACTTTGGAGGTAAAATTGCTGGTACTACTTAAGGTACAAACTCACCATGCAGGTATAAAATGTTACAAGGATGCTCTGTTTTATTTTCACTTCCATCTCTAATAATTCCCAATGCACTATTTGCCACTTCACTGCCATGGAGCTGACTTTTGTGAGTACTATCCATAATGACTCCCAGATCTCTTGCTAGACTGGCAATAGCTAATTTCCCTAGCTAATGGCTAATTTAGAGCTCATCACTGTGTATATAGTCATATAGATAGTTGTTTTTTCTCCTTCATGCACCTTACTTGCATTTATTGACATTTCATTTGAGATTCCCATGTAATTTAATTTGTGATTTTATTGCCTTATCACTCAGTATTGTGAGATCCTTTTGTAGCTGTTTGCAGCCAATTGCATATTTCACTATCCCAAATAATTATTTTCTTCTGCAGATTTCCTTGCCTCATTTTTAACCTGTGCATACAGGTTACTTATGACAACTTTGAAGTGCACAAATTCCAGTACAGATCTTGTGTAACTGTCCTCGTAACATTCAACTGTCATGAAGTTTATTTAAATACTTGCTTTATTCATCAGTTTATTTAAATGTTTGCTGAGGGACTCCCCCAACAGACACCTCCCACCTCTTTTATTTCTTTCCAGCTGTGCTTGAGCTATAGCAGGTGAGTCTGTGTGGTGTGGCCCATGGGCCAAGTCCCTGGGACTCCTTAACCTCTGGAGATAAGTGATGACTGAAGAAGACCACGAGCTGTCATGGGGAAGGCTCTCTGGAGTCTCAGCATCATGGTGATATTGTGGGGTCACAGTGCCACCACATGATATTGCAAAGGGACCAAGAGCCCCACAGGGATTCCATCATGGTGTCCCTCCATCCCCAAGCACTCACTTTCATTTTGAAGAACTGAGTGGCTTTTAGAGCAGGGTAGGAGCTAAGATTTTAATTTTGGTTTGGATGTGGCTGGTGTACTGGAGAGTGCTTGCTGCTAGCGTAAGCATAAATAATTCTAAGTTTTAATTTATAGCTTGCAAGGATCTACTAACCACCCAAAAACTTTTGTTCCGTGTATGAGAACCTGACAGAGATAACCTGTAAGACTGAAGAGAAACAAATAATTTCTTAGGCCTCTTTGCTTTATTCAGGTACAAGTGAATATGTGACTATTTTAGAGCACACAAAGACTTTTGCAACTGTGCTATCAACATAGTTTCCTTGTGCACACACCATATTTTTTGTCCCTTCTATTGATGAATAAACAGCCCAGCTCAGTCTTTTCTGAATTATTTGTAGCATTCATATGAGACTCAACTGTACAGGAGCCAATGCAGTTTAGAAAGAAGACAAATTATTGTATGTGTTGAGAACAATTGCAAGGCAGTGTGAGTTTCACATTCTAGCTGCTTTGGACCTCTTTGCTAATCTGCATCCTACTGCAGAAACAGCAAGTTTTAAGTTAATGTAGGATTAGTCTATTGCTTTAATAGACTATTTTTAATGCCAGTTAGATAGTCACTCTCAGGAGAAGTGATAAGGTATTGTCCCTTTTCTCAAGAAAAACCATATTTAATCCAATATTTGGCACATTAAAAAAAAGACCGTCCAAATATAGCTCCCCACCCTGTCTCAGCTTGTTAGCCATGTAAGGATTCATAAGTATGAACATGTTTAAATGTTAAAGTGAAACAGGACAATAAAGGACTTTTGCCCAACCTTCTAAGCCATATAAACCCAATTATGAGACTTCTGAATAGAAAGAAAACAATGGTTATATTTCACTTAATTTGACCTTTTAAGCTGCCAACGTTTTTCTTGGTAAAACATCTTTATATGGCTGAGCTGTTCTCATTGTGCTTTTCTGACATATGTAATGTTTCTGTGAGATCCTCAGTGAAGGTTTGAAATAAGTAAACATCTACAGCACAATCTGAGTGCAACAACATACCACGTGCCTTCACAAAAATGTCCATCAATGATCTTAGATTAGGGTGGAATTCCCACACCATTTAGATTAATCACAATTGCTGGCATGCAATGCAAGGGCACATCCCTTTTAGATAAAATGTGACTCTGGCTTTTAACCTTTCCTCTAAATGCACTGGTACAGCTCAGAAACAGCCCTTCCTCTAAATGGCATAGTTTTCCATAGCTCTTCTCCCTCTGGGATCAGCAAAGTCAAAAGTGGTTGGAAATGTACTGAAAATGATATTAGTTTATTTTTTTTAAGGGGGAGAGCAGTCATTGATGCCAGGATATGAGTCCATTAGTGGTTTCTTTTTTCCGTGCACCTCCAGAGACACACGTCCAAATCATATTCTGCACAGCCACTCTGAATTTTGTAGTGAAAGTAACATATGCACAGAGCATGAATAAGTCTCAGTAGGGAAAAATATGCCTTGGCTCTTTGTGCACCTGGCACAGCTGTCTATCCAGGCAGGGCAGTAAGAGACCTTCTGTTAATATGGGAGCAAGGAGCTCAGGCCTTGGCGTAATTCCTGCTGGAAAAGTGAATTAAATACTGTCTAGTATTAGTAAAAGAGATATTGGGGGATATTCACAGCACACTTCCACCAATTATAAGCCTCTCCCACCAGGTAACTGATAGGAGAGAGAAGCTTATGTGGAGCTTCCGTGGCCGTCTGTAGCAGCTACTGCTTTCTGAGAAATGCTGAAGATACTCTGGATAAGAACAAGGGAAGTGATTTCATGGACTTTGACTTGTCTGCACCTGTGTTTTGATGTATCTATCTAATCAGCTCAGAATCAAACAAATTTTGGGCTGGACTACTGGAAAATTGAACCTAATTCCCTTGAGTTCAGTGCTCTGCTGTTGGGGCTGGTTTCCATTGCCTCCGTGAGAACTTTATGTTCTCTGGGTTTGACTCCACATAACAATTCCTTTCCATACAGTTTTTTTGCTGGAGTCCTGTGCCTGATGTGACTTATTCCCCTACTCACACACCCTTCTGCAGCTGATGAGCACTGGGATGCACTGGAAACAGCTTCCCCCATCTGTGCATGCAGCAGCAGAGGCTGTGCGGGCAATTAGCACCTGCAGTTAGCACCTGCAATTAGCACCTGCAATAACCCTGCCTTTCATGCAGTGGGAACATCCAGAGAACAGGAGCACGGACCTCGCCTGTCCCTGGCATGCAGCGGGTGAAAAAACAGCAACAGGAGGACAAACAGGGCTCCTGGCTGAGGAAGGTGGACTACCCTGCATGCCAGCTTGTGCATCAGCCACAACAAGCTTTCTTCTTCCAGCAGTTTCTATTCCCTTTTGTCACTTTGTTGCTTTTGCTGAGGCCTGAAAATTTTAAAATAGGAAAAAAAACCAAAATAGATGTTCGCTGAGAATGCCCTTGGAAATAGTAGTCAGAAAAAAGTGACATTTGAAAATATGTTCCAGCTGCTCAGCATTTGACCAACTTAAAACTCGGTCTGGGCCCCAGAGACTTTTTTCTCTTTTTAGTCAAACAGATAGCACCAACAAATGCACTGGAACTATTTGTGTGAACTAAAGCAACAGGGACATGTCTCAAACTCGTCCTAGGCTGTATTTTAGCATGCTGCTCCCTCTGTATGTATGTGCTTGCACACTATACCTTACAACTTGAGCAACTGTGGTTGCTATAGATTAATATAAACTCACATTTTGGTGCAAGAGGCTTCATGCTTCCAATCCCTTGCAACGCTTTTGCCTGCAGCTTTCTGCCACACCAATTCCTCCTTTTCCCCCACATTTTATTAAAAAACTATTTTTTCACCCTTTGCTTATAACTTTTAATTTCTGTCTACTTTTTAGTGCTGCAGCTCTTGAACTTTGCTGGATATTGCAAATCATACAGCATAAAAACTTTCTCTGAAGTTCGGACTAACAATTTCTTTTCATCCTCAGGGATACTTGTTTCCTTCTTTCCCATGAATGAGTAAAAGCTTTTTTTGCTCCTTTCATGTAAAAGGAAACATTCTCCTGTGGATACAACCTGGGAAATTAGGGATACCTGAATTTCTTTTTAGACCACTGTCTTGCTCTATCCTTGGGTGAGTCATCTGGACGTTGTGTGCTTCTCCTATGCCAGTGATCAAAAATGGTATAAAACCCACAAATTTTCAACTTTTCCTTTTCTTGTGTTTGACATATATGGATGGAAAGCACTGGATAAGGGTTTTGGGTATCCACTATTTTTTTTTTCAATTCTGGTTTATTACAAGAGGAAAGAGTCTAATTTTAAAAAATTTTAAGAAGATATTTAAAAAAAGGGAGGAGAGAAAGTGAAGGCCGCTGAAGTCAACAGGCAGGTGCACCCTGGCTTCAGCAGGTTTGATGTAGGTGCCAAGTATATTTTACAGATATAGGTCAAACATTCTATATCACAAAATACACAGTCCACATCATTGTAGGACATGATTTCAAACAAAGTGCCTGCCTGTGACTTTTTCCCACATAAATCTTCACTGATCTCATGGAGAAAGGGAAATACCTGCATGTATCTCTTTCTGGATCAGGGGTTTTCTTCCAACACACTGATTGGAACAATCTGAATGTTTAAATATCCAAATTATGAACACATTGTAATTTAGAGGCCCATTGTTTTAATTAATAAAGTGCTAAAAGGGACACTCTGTCCCCTTTTGGCTGTGCTATTTGTTCAATTCTCTGGATGTACAGTCTATGAACACTATAAGCACATGAGTCCTTATCCTTACTTTAAAAGCTTGTTTGTGGTTCATTATGAGCTATTAGGGAGAGCACATCAAGCAATTGTTTTGGCAGGGATACAGGAATTGCTTCATATTCTGGCAGGAATGATTCTCCCTACCAAACAGGAATATAAGGCTTCGTGGTTGAATTTGTTGCTCCCTCCCATCTTCTGAGCATACTTATATTAGGAAAACACACCTTTGAAGGAGAATATGATAGTCAGTCTCAAAGGGTCAACTGTAGTTTTTATGTGCAAGGTATTTTTCCCTTATCCCACACTTCCAAAAATAACAGCACAAAAATCACTTTAGCACATCCAGAAATACAAGAACTGGACAGAGGTGTAGGTATTAGGATTAGATTTTGAAGTAAAGGAGTTGTCAGCAACCTCTAGGCTTGGGAGAAGGGCTGACTGTGTGGAGTGCAATGCTAGGAAGCCTGTATGTGGGATTTCTAAGTTAGAAATTTGCAGGCAGAACCTGACACATTAAGGCTCTTCTCAGACTGACAGCAGGTGGAGATGAGGAGAGACCACCACGAGCACTAAGCTGTACAAAGCCAGTCATCACAGCTCCTACATCTCCTTCAACTTTTGTAAATTGGACAAACTCCAGAAATGTTGGAGTTTTGTCAGAGGACTACCATAAAATCTTAGGAGCTTTGGCTTTGGACACTTCCACAGTTTTTGGCTTATATATCCAACTCAGAGTGAAAATGCTTCCAGATCTCTCTGTATCCCCCAAATTATTTACTTTCTTGGTTATTCTTCCCATATTCCAGGTAAAGGATGAGGTTTCCCGATCTGAAGATGGTATTATGTGCAACATGACCCCGACAAAGAAGAAAACACCATGCTCCCCTCCTAATCATAAAATCATAATGATAAAATTACCCAGCAGAAAATAGTAAAAATGTATTAAGTAGCCCTGCTATAAATTCTCGACAGTGAATTTCCTGAGGCAGAAACACTATCAGTGCTATATGTGTGTCTGGTGACAAGCCTGGGAGAGAGCTGATTCTCTGCTGGGGTACTGTGGCAAAGTGATAACTTCTTGGAAGGCACCAGACCATAACACTCCTGCTCCTAGAAAGCATTCATCTCAATCCTCTTGGCTGCAGAGGGGACCAGGGGTGAGAGGGATGAGGTTTGAGGCACCTGTTGCAGCTCTGGAGGTGACACTGCGGACATGCATGGGTACAACTGGCAGCTGGAGCAGGGTGAGAAGCCCCGGGGGCATCCCAGAACTGGGGACAGGCTAATGGCACCTGACTGCTCCCTGACCCCTCTGACAGCCAGGGGGAAATGGGGGAGTGGGGCTGGGGTCTGTCCTGTGATGTGCTGTGATGTGCTGTGATTGCAGATTCTCACCTCGTGCTGCAGGACTTGAGCTGTCTGGACACTGAGCACCCCTCCCTGCCCAGGGAGCAGCTCTGCTAGCAGCTGAAAACTCTCCTGGATAGGGGCCCCCATCTACTATAGCTCAGACAACCACATAATGCTCTAATAAATGCAGGCAGTTCTTCAAGAACTTTTTGAAATCCCCAGACCTTGACTGAAACTCTGTTAAACCAGCTCCCATTAACTTCAGCCAGATTTGATGCAGGTACTTACAACATTATTTTTAAACCTGTAAGAAAATAATTTTTGCCCCAATGTTGTTACAGACACAACAGGGAAAGGCACTGATGCCTTCAAAACTCCCAGGTAATTTACAGAAGCTGCAGCCAAGGCAAGGAGCTGAGCACTGAGAGACAAATGCGATAACTTGATGCAATACAGGTTTGTATCTCTTAATCCAGCACTCATGAACTTCTGCACTTTGTAAAGGATGACTTCTGTGCAAAACCCATCTGCTGTGCTCCCTCATTTCTTTGCTCTGGAAAATATTGCAAAAGCTACATGTAGGCTGGGACCTCCACATGCAGGTGATTTCTGTGGCCAGTTTGAACCCTGGCTTTGTTCTGTGGCTATGTCTGAAACAGAGAATAAGTTTAAATTGCTCTAATCTCCTCTTTGCACACCTCCTGGTCATTTTGAGCCACTCCATTCTGTGGTTGAAAAGAGCCTTGCCCCTGTCCTGGGGCAACTTGGCAGCTGGGAAAAGGGGTTTCAGAGGAGGGCAGAAGCCATTCAGGGTCAGGCATCCCCGGTTTATTTTGGCATGGCAAATATTTTGTTCAAATTAAAAAATCCAAACATCAGGCAGCTTGCCAACAGTCTAAAAGGAGACTTGAATCTGCTTGAATAGGCATGTTTAGATGAAATCCTGTATCACATTGGTAATTACAGACCCTGTTATCACAGTAACTCACTAGGTGAGAAGTCCCTTGGAAAATAACTACACCTAAGATGAAGCACTTATGTAAGGGAAGGCAGTAGAAGCAAATGCTTCACCCTTCAGTGTCAGATGGTCAAACTGCTCTGTACTGGTGAAAAAAATGCAGAATAAGCCCAAGAAAGCCAGACATTCACATATGCCAACCTAACCTGAATACATGCAAAGCAGATCTTACAACCCATTTCTGACTGGAAACAATTATGCACAGAAAACAGGCAAAAATGCTTTAAATATGTGTGTGGATTTAATAGGAAAGAAAGAGAAATTAGACAGTAGAGGAGGGAGGTGGTCTGCAGGTAAATAGGGGGATAAAGGAGATAATTAAACAGGAGATTAATTAATCTGCCAAACCACATGGATCCTTGCTTATAGTGAGCAGCCAGTGCTTAGTGTTCAGAACAATTTTCAAGAAGACCTACACTTTCAGCCTAGTGGTGGCAGGCACCAGAACCTCCCAAGCTGTTTCATGTTTTCTTCTAAATTCTTAATTTTGCCTCCCTTTGAAGAGAGACAAATGTAAACAGCAGACAGGAACTGCTGTCTCTCCAGAAGAGTAATGTTCTCAAGGAACATCTTCAGAAAACAAAGTACCTGTGTTACTGGAAGGATTCAGGGAAGAAATCTGCAGTTTTCCCCAGAAGAATTCTAGGCATAGAATTAACAATTTTTCTTTGCATAATTTCTTAGGTCCAGAAAAATGGGTAAAGCCTCAAAAGTACATGCAAGTCTTTCATCAGCAACCCTTGAAAGACAAAAGCAGAAAGTCCACTTTGATACAAGGTATTGCAGGTCTGATATTCGGACTCCTTCCCACAATTCATGACAAAATTTGCTAGCAGCATTTAGTTTTGGTATTCATTTTGCTGTCCAGGCATGTAGCTGGTCTGTGGGCTCACCTGCTGAGTAGTCACCCCAAACAGACAGAGATGATCATCAACTTCATGCATAACCAGTGACCTCCGTGTGCCAACTGTGTTCCCAGGAGAGCCTCAGCTGATGGCTACAACACACTGTTTCCCTGCTCTGTTGTTCAGCTTCCCTTTCTTTTGCTGTTCACATCTCTCAGTTTTCAGGTGCTTACTTCATGGAGGCCATCAGGGTCTTCCTGCAAGAGGTGATGCTTTCAAACTGCCCACCCAGCTGTAAAGCCTCTCTTTTCACCAAGGTTTCACAACTGTTGTGCTTTCAGGGAAAATATACTTAATTGCAAAGTGCCAACAAACTCCTCATGTCTGAAGATTGCAGAACAAAATCTTCTTTGAGACAGTGCTTGGTACACTAGATTGGACACCATCAATTGAGAGAGTGATGCTCAAAGTCCTACCACCGCTCTTAGCATTACAGAAGGTAGAAGGATGATGTGATGTCAAAGCAGAAGGTCCTACCCGTTCCCCTCCAGCTCCTGGAGCCAGCAGTGGCAAAAATTAAAAGGAAGATGTGCCCCAAGCCTTATCATAGTCTTGCTATTAGAAAAATAGCAGAAAAGATGGAGCTTTGTAGGAGTGGATGTAGCAGAGGAAATAGGAAACTGCTTGATTCTGAAAGTGTTGGGGGGCAGTCTCCAAACAGTGAAAACAACCCATGTCTCCAGCGGATTTTGGTGAAAGTTTTCCTTCTCAGGAAAGGATAATGTGGGAATTTTAAAATACTAGTAATTTGGATCACCAGATGAGGTTTCAGAAGAAAGTAGAATAATCCCACATCATCCTTGAGTGGATATCTTGAGTTTTCAATCTGCAAGGTTTGCAGTATTGATATTCCATTAGCAGATCTCTAAGCTTTCTAACATCTTACCACTAGCTAATCAATGTCCAAATTCTATGGAGCTGCTGAGAAAGCACACATTTCTGATGAGGGAATTGATATTTTTATCCTGGTTTCTGTTCTTCTGCATGGAGCAGTGCAGTAGGACAATGACACATTTGTGTGAATATTCCAGATTTTAGTAATACTTTTGCACAAGTATTAAAATGGAGACTGACAATGATAGCAGCAACTGTTTTGTTTGAGTTAACATATAGTATGCTCAGTCTATTGGTCACTGCCTTATTCAGATTAGATATAGGGAAGGAATTTTTTACAATGAGGATGGTAAAATACTGGCGCATGTTGCCCAGAGAGGTGCTAGATGTTCTGTCCCTTGAAACATTCAAGACTTGGATGTTCAGGGCTCTGAGAAGCCTGATCTAGTTTAAGATGTTTCTGCTTATTGCAGGGAAGTGGAACTGGATGACCTTTACATGCCCCTTCCATCTATGATTCTATGATTCTATGGTTCATGTTGCATCATAACTCAGGATATAAAAAAATTCCTTTGTACTCCACCAAGTCAATGCCACCCTTTACTAATGATACCACTAATAATGTTGGACCTCAGGGCTCCTCAGGCAGAATTCTAGTGGCAGCCAAAGAGAAACTGACTCAGGAAATGAGGCACTGGTTGCTGCAGGCTGCAGCATCTTCATCTCTGCCTTTGCTGCAAAGATGTGACTTTTTCAAAGTACACAGCCAACTTCAGGAAGAAGCCAACATCAAATAAGCACATGGAGAGCTGCTTTCTCCTACCATTGATCAAAGAGCAGTGTCAGGAGAAGGAGAAATAGTACTGCCACAAAAACAACTTAGTCTCCATGCCTCATCAAATTGCATACAGAGCAGAGCAACAAAGCTGGTGAAAAGGCTGGAAGGCATGTCCTAGGAGAAAGGGCTGAGGACTTAGGATTTGTCTAGTTTGCAGTAAAGAAGGCTGGGAGCAACTTCATTGCTGCCTACAGCTTCCTGAGGAGGGAAAGTGGAGAGGCAGGTGCTGGTCTCTTCTCTCCAGTGACAGGCACAGGGGAATCATCACAGCTATGATAGGAGAGGTTCAGACTGGACATCAAGAAGCATTTCTTCTCCAAGGGCAGGGTCAAACACTGGGACAGACTTCTTAGGGAGGTGATTGATGCCCTAGGACTATCAATATTTAAAATATTAATATCAATAACAACAACAATAATAAATGGATAATGCCCTCAGTAATTTACTTTAACTTTTGGACACATCTGAAGTGGTCAGTCAATTTGACTAGGTTGCCATTATAGGTCCCTGTGGGAATCTGCAAAATTAGAGGGTTTCTCAGAGAGAGTAGAACTGTGATTAGAGCTAAGCAGCAGCCATAAGATAGGTCAGCAGAAAAATTATTTAAAAAGTAGAAAAGCAAGGACAAAAAGAACAATGGTCTGTGTATTAACGCTGGTCTAGAATTACTCTCTAAACTACAGAAAAGTTTATCTAGCAAGATATTAGGAAGTTTGAAGGTTAATAATGGAGCTCTGTGCATTGTGTTTTAAGGCTTACAAGTAGGTACTATATTCAAGAATTGTTTTAACCAAAGCTATGTGTGCTTATAGTGGTTGGATAGAACTACTGTCAATATGCTTTTGCTTTGTGTGATTGGTCAAAAAACTTATAAAGTAAGTTTTAACATTAAGTTCTTTGTCTGCTGCCTGGGATGTGAGCTCATGGCATCTTCCCATTGTCATAACCATGTAATGAGACTGATGCTGAAAAATAAAACAGCTCAAGGCACGTTCCCCAGTAGTCCCGTCCCGTTCATGATTTGTACACATACCCCAGCCGGCAATAGGTCCCTTCAAACTGAAATACTCCTATTCTATTCTATTCTATTCTATTCTATTCTATTCTATTCTATTCTATTCTATTCTATTCTATTCTATTCTATTCCATTCCATTCCATTCCATTCTACTCTACTCTATTCTTCTATCCCCCAGCCTTGGTACAGATACTTCTTCACATCTTTCAACCACTCGCTTCCTGAAAATGTTTCCAGGCTGGAAGGTTCCATCTGGAGATCAGGCACACAGCGAAGATCAAGCTTCTCTGTTCAGCATGCTCCATTTGGTGCTTCTCGTCCCAAGTGGGAGAGGCTGGGGAGCTGCTGGGCAGGAGGGCCTGGGAATGTGCTGTGGAGCTCGGCAGCTGTTTCTGAAGCTGCGGCGTTTCGCCACGGGCAGAGTTCCCTGCGTGCTGCGCGCTGCCTGACGGACCTCGGGGGAGCCTGTCTTGCAAAATGAACACCAGAGCTACCCCCTAAGGACCTTTATTAAAAAAGGAAAAAAAGGCAACCTCTGTGCAAATGGAATGCTTGTTTACAGCATAGTGCCACAGCTCTTTGTGCTAAGCTTCATAGCCTCAGTGGGTTATTAAAAATACCCACATTATAGATATAGATGGTGCAGAAGACATAGAATATAAGAATAATAGAGATAATAAAGATAATAACACCCATTCCCCAAGACTTTACAAACAGCAGCCCTGACATCTAGTTTTATGCTCCCAAAATACAGAATTTAGCAAAAAATTAAGTCAAGATGGAAGTGTAATAGATGCAGGTAATAGAGCCAACATTTGCTCCTAATCTGTTACAATATTGCTACTTAACTACTCCAAATGTTTTATTAACTAAAGATGACAATATTGCAATTATATCTTAGTCTTTGCAGCTGTTTTCACATCCTAGCAATAGAAAGTGCCTTCTCTATACACATAAAGGGAGAGGCAGCTATAACTGGGACTATACAATTTAATATTTTCTGAGAGTTTAAAGATGGTCCGAGACATGTTTGAGAACAGGAAAGAACCTGGATTTGAGCATATGAAACAAGTATTTAGAGCAGTTCAGTGAAGGGAAGAATAAGACCCTGGTCTCCAACTGGCTGTGATGAAAAAAGCAGAATGGAAAGCAGGTGCATTAGAGAGGAGTTCTGGGCATGATTTCCACTTGTGATGCTATGTGAGAGACCCATGGGGAGAGGAAAGGGATGCTGACTGCAGGATGTCAACAAAGAGCTTGGAAGAGACTGATCCCTTCTATAGGCCTTCTGCAGGCCCCAGGGCAAATCTTGTGATTGTGCACAGATAAGTGAAATTTTCTAAAAGTTATTTCCAGTGCAAAGAAGCTGGAAAGTTTGAAGCTGGAAATCAACACACAGGGTTTGTATTTAGAATGCTCATTTGGCTTGTACAGAGGGGACCAGTCTGGCTAATATTTGAGTTTCTGCACATGTTTCCTCATCCTCCTGGGTTAAAAGTTGGCACATTGGAATGGCAGGAGTTGAAAAGATTTAATTTAAATTAAAGAAACCAAACCAACCTTAACAGCATGCAAACATAATTTCTTTTCTCTAGGAAAGTGAAAAACAAGCAAAAATTCCATTGACATATACAGAACCAAGTGGTTTTCTTAAAATACTGCAATTGATTATGAGGCATTTTATTGAGAGGATGGGAGGAAGAAAAGTCCTTATTCAAATTGTCTGATGGAGTATAATGTAACAGTGCAGCACTCAAAACTTTTGCAATGAGAAAGGTTTTTTGGAAAGTGATTTAATTTGTAGTTTCTAAATCAACTGTTCCAATAGAAAGCACAACATCTGGGAATTCAGGTAACAGAGCCTTTGCTCCAATGTGTAACATGCCATCAAAAGCATTGTAAAACAGAATTTTTTCCCCAATGGCAGAGGAATTGTTTTATTTACTGATTAGGAACACCTCATCGTTGTTGGAATTCCTGGATTGCTTTTGAAATCTCCTCTAGAATACTGATGTGAAGACAATACTTTTTTTCAATCAGCAGATTGAGAATCAACCCCTGCCTGCATTTCAATCAACCCCTACCCCCACCGGGCTTTAGGGTCTGCTGATTCTCCATACCACGTCAGAAATCAGAATTTCCCATGGTCTGTGGTGCTGCATCATCCCCTTTTCCCTCTATTTCCTGCATCAGTTATATCCTTCCCCCAAACACTTCTCTCTGACAGCCATTCATCTTTCTATTACTTCACAAGTTTTCGTGTGTTACATTTCTTTTTCTGTGGCCCTCAGCACGAAACTACCAAATCAGCAGTTTGAGTTCCCTCTTTCCCTTTTCTCAGCATGCTTATTAGTTTGCTACTTAGCAAAAAAAGCAAACCCCCTTTGCTGTCAAAAGAAAAGGGCACCATCACTGATGCTGGACTTCAAATTATCATGATGTCAGGTGTCTATTAGGGAACATTCATATCAAGATAGCCCCAAACAGTCAGCATCCATCTACAATCAGACATTTTAAAGGGAGGCAGGATAAGCCAGTGAGACAGAACCATGGGAGTCTCAATAATTATCAGCCCCCAAATGAGCCCCAGGGCCAAAAATGAACAGATCCTTCTCACAAAGGTGTGCAGATAGATGCTCTATCCTAAGGAGGCTGGTGGAGGGGACCAAGGATTTCTGTGAGAAGCATACCTTGGACAAAGGTTCTTTGACACTTCTAAGAAGGTGTGCTTTGCTTTGTCCCAGGCATGTCTCCATTATGGCCGCAGTATTAAAAAAAAATTACTGTAGCCCCTATGGAAATGGTGTATAAAAATGGGATTTCATGCTTTCTTTCTCTTATCTTCATATGGAAGTTGCTTTAAACCTTGATTTCAACAGAATCAAGATTTTATCCAAACTGTTTTCTTATTACATATAAACCATACATACATATAAACCTTTCACTAAATGGTTTCACTAAGGTCAGAGTCCCCTTCCCCTGTCTTCTGTCTCTACACTGTCCCCTTTTGCTTTTCTTCTGTTCCCAGCCCTCCTCATCCTAGAAATAAAATGTTTTCTTCTGGAGCTGAATTAGACCATGTTTCAGCTTACAAATCATGTACACTACTCTTGTTGACTAGCCAATTCCAAATTAAACTCATTTTCCACCTAGCTTAAACAGCTGAGGCAAAAGATGGAGGACTCAGAATTATCTTCCCTAATTTGTCAGTTATCTGCACCTGCATGTAGGCACTGAAATACCACAGTTAATGCCAAGACTCAGCTTATATCACTCTTTGAGGTACAGAAAAAAAAAGAAAATGACTATGTAACAAACACAAGCCAACTTTCCTGAGCTGCTAAAGGCTGTAGCTGGGAGTTCAGCAGAATTAGATCCCAGCCATTAGGCACTAGCTACACTTTTGCTTACATTAAGCCAACCAATGCTTTGGGAAGTAATACACTTCTATAAGTCATTCATAGCATCATAATGCCAGTAATTTAACTCCTCTGGGTCTTCTGTAAGATCTCTGCAAAGAGCAAGTGGAAGAAAGTCTATGGCTGCTGCCTTAGGCCTTCTGTGGGTGTTAAATGCATGTAGGCAAATAGCTGACAAACCACATATTCAAATTAGCATATGCATATTCATGTTTTACTCAGGTTTGTGTGGGACTGGTTTTAACTTGGTCAAGAAAAAGTGTTCTCCCTTCTCCCTCCTGTTAGTCCTGTCACTACCTATTGTAAGAAACCAGCACCCTAAACTAATCAGTGGATGTGGCCCAAAAAATGTCAAGACAGAGAGGGAATATCCATACCTGATGTGTGTAGATGCTGAAGGGTCAGATCCCCATCATGCCTCCTCTGCAGCTGGTGCTTTTTAGCCCACAAGAAGAGTATTGTGTCTGGCACCTCCATTACAGCATCTCTTTATTCCCACATTAAATCCTGTCGGTAAATCCTCTCAAATGCAGCGAAGATGAGTGGGCACTGCCAGCAGGATTGCAGCAGAATGGCAGTCTCTGCACTGGGATCTTTCCAGGAGAGATGGAAGAAAGGAGAGCTCCTGCACACCTGGATCCCTGCAGGAGTGGATGTAACCCTGAGATGGGAGAGGAGGACACAACTTCAGGAGCGAGCACACAAGGGACTGTGCTGTGGTCATGTCGTAGGGTCTCAGGCCATTTTTGTCATCTCCCTCCATACCCAAGGAATCAAGAAGAAGGCCAAAAGAACTTGAAACTACTAAAGTGTGCTTCTTGTGTTCCCATGTTCAGGAATCCTACCCAGAGTGAGAGCAAATGAAGGTGAAAGTTGATATTGTCCTACTGGAGAGAAGAAAAGAACTTTGGCTCATACTCTTCATTCTCACCTTTCCAGGAAGGTTTTAATTCACTACATATTTACCATTTGTGGTTTCTTATTTCAGCAAATATTCTGCCCTGGGTTTATTCCAGGAGCCAAGCAGCTCAATAAACAGGACTTGCGTATATTTGCCTCATTGGATTGTTTGCTGAGACAGGCACTGCAGGACACTCTGCTCATGCTTGTGTTGGACATGATCAACAGTTTTTCCAGCTCTCCAGGCTAGTGCTGACCTGTGCCACCTTGCTTCCTGCTGCAGTGGCAAGACCAGCTCCTGCCTCAGTTAGATTTAATCAAGTCAGACTCGTTCTTACCTCTCTGCCACTACTCCTTGGCTGCTCTCTCCTTCTGGTTGAGCCTGCCTGGTTGTGTTCATCTTCAGCGGGCACCTCCTCACAGTTCCCTTTTCCTTCTCTTCAGTTTCCAGCCCTTCCTTTCTCCAGTCCTCTCCTCTCCTACAATTCTGCTCCAAATTATAGTTTGCTGAGTCCATACAGAAATGAATACAGCACTTCATTCTGTCTACTCTTTGTCTTTTATCTATTCAAAGAGCGCTACTGAGTATTATGTGTAACACATAGGAGAACTTTTAACCCACAGAGGACATCTAAGCCATTGTATCCTCAAAATAAGATGTGACCTGCTGCTGCCTGTTTAATACAGTCAATTATTAGCATTTGATAATTATTGAGCACTTTTGACACTGGCATAATTTTATCCATATTTTTCTTCATCTTGTATACACATTCACATGCATGCACAAATAAACATGTGCACACATATCTAAATATATCTATAGCTATATCTCTACAGATATACAGGAAACCCAGGTCCAAACATTTTTTCCAGGTGCAGCCTCTTTGCTGAGTAGAAAATCAGTCCTCCTAGAGGGTCAAAGCTTATCCTTGGTTTCTGAGGAAATTTCCTAAGCTTGTATTTTTCAGTATCTCTTTCAACTCCTTAGATTAGTCATGAACATTTTTAGGCTTTCTAGATTTGATTCTTTAATTTGATATCTTCCCTGATATATTCACAGAACTTGCAGTGACTTTTGCTTTGAGTGGCTTTCCTGCTGTGTTCCTGGCTATAATTTCAGTGAGGACTGTTCAGCAGAGGTCCTCTCAGATCTGGAGAGTGTGCACAGCACTGAAGGTCTGCTGGGTACTTACTGCCTTGTACTGGCACCCAACCAGAACCTGTGGTGCTCACAGCTGCTGCACCTTTTTCGCCTGCAGCACATTCTGAATTAGCATGTACTGAAAATATTCACTTCACAGATGTTCAGCTTCAAATTCCACTGTTTAGAAGACAGACTTTATTAGGAAAAGAGCAGATTTTAAGGACAGAGTCTTCCCACGGACAAGTGGAACCGAAGTTTGCTCTTTGCTTTCTTTTTGGAGTAGTCTCCGCACAGCAAAATGTCAGTACCTGGGAAAGTTTATTTAATGCATATTAATTGTTGCTCTGTGTGTCTTAGGTTATGCTTACACCTAAACTTTTGTACCAGCCCTGAACTAATTAGATCAGCCACAGTAGGATCTGACCAGGGTTACCCACCTATGTTACAGCCCATATATTAAATGTAGGATAGCTGTGGTGGGATGACTACAGGTACATATATTTTGTATCTTCAGTTTTTTATGCCCCTCTGGTATAGAATCTTAAAATAACTGAATGAAATGGATTTCTGCCATCGATTTCAAGGGAATCAAGATTTCTAGTTTTTGTTTTGCCTTTGGTGCAAGACTACAAAATCTCAAAGTAGTCTGAAGATGTCTTTTTCCCTTCTGTAGTAAAGCATAAATTTCACTTTTACCTTCATCACCAGGACAGACATTACCAGAAGCTATCCTTTGGACAGAAGGAACATGAAAACTGCAAAATCCTAGTTTGATGAATGCTTGTGAGGAATATTTTCAAATGTGTTTTTCCTCAAGGTTGCTGCTTCTCTGTGCAATGGTTGTTCATTTAATTCAGACAGCACCTGTCTCTGATCATTATTTTTAGAGAGTTCTAGTAATCCATAAACTTAATCTGGAAAAGAAAACATACTGTTGCTAAAATAGTCTAGTAGAATCCCACTCCTGTTTTGATTACTAAGGTGCACATGCTGAAGCATTTTCTTCACTAGAGATATTTAGTCTCTTCTGTGCCTTGCTTTGGTCTCCTTTCTCCTAATTTTACATCCTTTTCTATCACTGCTTCAGGATTTCCTTACTGTTCTTATAGTAAAGGTTCCTCTAATATCACCAGCTGATCTGAACAGCCATCCCAGGAGCAGAAATTCCATGAGTCCTTATTGTTGTAGGCTGTAAGAAGTATCACAAAACCGTTGGCTAACATGATACCCTTCTAGTTAAGGCTCTATCCCAGCTCAGACTGCAGCTATAAATGCCACGAGGCATCGTGGATGGATAGGCACATAATGATGAACTTCCTCTCTGCCTGGAGTTAAAAATGGTTTATGTTAATGTCAGTCTTCCACTGGCAGTTTTCATGCTCTCCGTCCACATGTGCTACATATGCTGCTAATACTGGCACTATTTCCCAGCATTTTGGTGGTGAATATTTGCCAAGAAAAGGGCACTTGAATGCTCCAGAAAGGAAAAAAGCGACCACAAATCCTCTCTTTGTCTTTTAATTATGACTGCTGGTATGGATCTGTTGACCTCTGTTTTGTTCATCCTGCCTGTTGCGATTATTGCTGGAGTTAGGAGCTGGGTCCCTGCCTCAGCCATTCTGAATTAGCATCTCTCCAAAGGCAGTGGCCGGGCTTCCCCATCTCCTCTGGGACAGCATGTCCAGCGCCATCAGTGGGACAGAGGATCTTCTCTCACGAGCCTCATTGGCTTCCTTCTATTCTCTCTCTGTACTGGGAGAGGAGGCTGAGCAGGTTCTGGCTGGGTACCAGCCCACGGCAGTGGGTACACAGCAGACCTTGCAGACCTTGGAGCTGAGAGGCTCTTTGCTAATCCATCCTTAATGGAGGAATGGGCAGAAACACGAAAAGATGGCCTCTCAGAGCGAAAGTGCCTGCAGATAATATCAGAGAAGAGATTCAGCTAAAGAGGGACTGAATGAGGAGCTGTGAGGGTGTTTGGCTGTTGGCTGGGGTCAACCCACCAAAATGGTGGTATGAATAGCACCAAGGTGCTCATGCATGATGTGGGCGTAGTAAAAACAATTTTATGTATTGTCTCATTTGGGTTAAAGGAGAGTTTATTCCTTGGACTCTCTTCTCACAGAATTTATAATGGATTCCAAAAACTCATGGGAAAAAGAACAAAGGAAATCCTCTTATTATATCTGGAACAGCAACCCTTCAGCTGTGTTTCCATACATAACAAGATTCACTTATTTTGTTACTACCGCACCTTCAATTTTCAAGACAGAAGAGATGCAAGGCTCTGAGTAAAATATATTGTAATATATTACAAACTAGAACATTTTGACTGTGTGCTTTTAGAAAAGGCTTTAGTGTGCTCAGAAGTACCAAAGTTTCTGCTGTTAAATTGCTATGAACTGGCCAAATAACTACTGCAGACTGAAAAAAAAATTAACACACACACACACACACACACATATATACATACATATGCACATATATATATATATAGACATACATAGACACAAATATATACACATACACACATGTATATAATATACGTATACATATATATTTAAATATACATACACATGCACTGACAATTTTTCAAAGAAATGTCTCTTCCCTGCAGCTAATGAAAGAATAAAAAAGAGATGAAAATATTCCTTAATTAAGCAGAGTTATAAAACAATTAAAGAAATTGTTTTTATCAAATTTAGCAATTGGATGGCATTTTGCTTAGACTTATTGAGATCAGAAAGGAATTTTCCACCTGAGTAAAGAGCTGAATATTTAAGTTCTCACTTCAGAAACACAGCCCTCCCATAGCTGCAAATTGCTGAACTTCACTGCACTATTTGCAGCCTGAGACATTTTGGGAGAATTTCAGTGTAATGGCTCATTTTGCTGTCACCTGGAATAGCTAAGGAACAGGCTCACCTTCCTTTTTGCCACACCTCACACAACATGGTGTAATCTACAAGAGAAAGATGTGGTGGGCTGCTGGAAGTGGTAATGAAGTCACTGCATCCAAAAAGACCTTGCATCCAACTGTTAGAACACATCAAATTTCAGTGCTTAAGTTTCAGATCTGTAAGAAATGAGTGTCAGAAGCCCAGGGACAACAGTATTTCCTGAGCTCTTAATGTAATTTTCCTTTCAACACTCCTACAGTCCTGGCATTTGTAATGTTTCCTTTGGTACTGAAGTTGTGGATAGAAGAATGCAAGACTGTCTGTGAGTATTTAAGATACTAATCCCAGATTATTTTTAAAAGTCAGTGCTGAGGTAACATTAAAGAAGAAAGAACTGATGAAGTGGTTTGGTTTTGGTGTTTCTGGTCATGAACTAATCATGCAGCATTTGCATTTCTTAGGAATGGTGATTCTTTTCCAAAGGGCAGAGACAAAGTAATCTAATAATTTAAATATGAGATAATTTTATAGACTTAAGCTCTAATTTGCATGTAGCTCAAGTTCAGTATTTGTGTTGGCTGAAATGATGGGCTATGTACAGTATTAGCAAAAGCTTTGGAAAACAAAATGACCTACCAGCTTGCAGTACCTCTCTTATATGTTTTTGAGAATTAGGGTGCTTTTAAAACTCAGACCCCCAACAGGCTTGCAGCAGAAGTACAGAAGTACAACAGTACAAAAACAGAACAGCATCTATTTCATTGAATCCAGCCAAGAGCTGACTGCAATTAATTCCATTAATTCCATTAGCCTGCTGACAGGCTAATCCCTGGCAGCTTTCAAACTCCACAAATAAAAAGCATTAACTTATCTTCTGAAGCCTCTGAACTTGTCTCAAACCTGTTGCCTTGGCATTACCCAAGTGTGAGCATTTCTTGATGGCTTGCAGTGTCAGGAGTGCTGTACTGGATGCACTTAAGTGAAGCTGCAGGCACTGAGACATTCAAGAAAAGTTCCCCAATTTGGGGAAAGTGGTAGAGTTAATATTTCCTGAAATTATTTCCCCTTGACAGTCCATAAATGCAAAGGAGTCTATTCATCAGGGCAGTGTAAGGAGGTAACACCTCCTTCCATTGGGAGGATATAACATGATTTTTCCCTTCCTACTTCCATCACTTTCTGCATAACCACCTGTCTTTCCTCTCTGGAGGCCCAGGCACAAACATATAAGAATACTTTTAATTTTCTTTGGCCTCACTCCACTGTTTCAAGTCTTTTTGCAGGTGTTCTTGCCAAGCTCTCACTTGACTGATGTCTCTCCATCACTGATCTTCCTGCACGAAATGTGTTCCTGTAGATGTTGTTGGCAGGCACTGGGTGTTTGGATAGCTCTGAATTGTTTTATATGAGGGGTAGTGGGGATTAAACGTAATTAATCTCCCTCATCCATCAGTCTTTCCCTTTAACCCATCTAATTGCACTGGTGTTGCATTTGTGTAATTCAGTTACACAGTCCCTGCTATGTATCTTTGTAAGCCGGTGTCTGGATGGGGCACCACCAGAAAGGGCTGTTCAGTCAACCAGGAGGTGACAGTGGGAAATCATTGTCCCTGGCCAGACAAACAGATGTTGCAGCTCTGCCAACCACTGATGCTGACAAAGGTTCAGCTGGGTTATAGCAATTTTTGCCCTAATCAGGATGCTAACTCTAAGGTTTCCCTAGCAACAGGAGCCGTAAGTCCAAAGTGACATCTCATTTCTACTAATCTTTGATTTCATTTTCAGTAGGTAATTGCAGGTAAATCCTCCAGCAGCTGTTCCAAAGAAGGATGAAGAGGTCAATACTTTTCATTCTGCTGCCTACAAAACGAGTATATCAGGGAGCAGTGTCATCAAATTTTTATCTGAAACACTTAATCTGTGTATTAAATTGATAGGTTCTCTTTCTTTGCAAAATTATGGCATACACTAGCAATGAAATATCAACTTTTCCAATTATATTACTAAATAGAAGGGCAGCTCACATTACTGAGGCTTAGGTATATAATTTTGATAAAAGAATTGAAAATAAAATTCTTAGCATGTGTTTCAATAGCACTGTGGACTTCCCTATTACTTGAGTGGTTTCATTTCTATTACTAACAGCAGAAATAACAAAAGAAAAAGTGCTATATGATTCCCCTTTAATTTTTTTTTTTTTGCCAGCTGTAGCTAGCCAGAACCCTCAGTCTTTGAAAGATGAAAAAAAATTGGGAGGATCAGTTAACATTAGAGGGGAGATTTACAGAACGTTTGCAAACATCTGGCAATAATTGCAGGGGTGAATTGTTATAAAATAAAGCATGGCACTGCTCATTCCACATTAGATCAGCTCTCTGTCATGTTGTTGCTTTGCAAAAGGAGCACTTTGCAATATCTGCACTGGCTCTGGTGAGTTTCTGGGGAAGTCTCAAGTGGAGATTGGGAGAATGTGTCTTGCTCTCTGGGTGACAGCAAGGAGTTGTGATCAGCAGCTGTGCTAGGGCTAAACCCCTTAACACAGACATGTAAAAAGGGGGCAGAGTTTTTGCCCTGTGCTTTCCTGTTTCCTTAGAAAAGGAGCTCATGTTTCTTGCTAGGACTAACAGAGCTTGGTTTTGTCTGAGGTTTTTGGTAAGGTAGAGGAAGATTTAATGAGCAAATGACTAAAAAGATGCATGAAGGTCTGGTGTGAGAAGTTGTTGCTTTTCAAAGTATTGGATAAGTATTCTCTTTCTTTTAATGAGAGCCAGATTTGGTTTTGAAAGGGCAGGTGATTCTTGATAGACTTGATATTTCTCTTATAGTCTCACACTGTAGATTTTTCCAAGGAGTAGAAGCCTTGGTACAGTGATTTGAAAACAGAATATAAAGACCCAGGGAGAGAGAAAAGCAGGGTATATCTTAGTATTTATATTGCCACTGACTAAAATGAGGAGTTTGTCCAAAACTGATCTCTGCTAATTTAGTTAGCAAAAGACAAAAGCACAATTTCTCTGTTAGTAACTGGTTTGCCATTACAAATGAATTTTGAACTTCCTGAATGCTATTCAAAGGGACAGAGAAGGAGCAGGAAGAAGAGAAGAAAAGGCAGGGAATAAAGGACACAGAGCTTGTATTTCTGATCATCATGGTCTTCCAGGAATAGAAGTAGCACATTTCAAGCTGCTTGCCCTTTGCTTTCAGCAGTGGGAGTCCCCTCCAGCATTTATGTCTCAAACACTCCCTTTGGCTGCTCAGCCTGAGACTTAATAAGCAAGGACACAAGCGACTAACAAAAGAAGAAATGTTCCACTTATTATTCACTCTTAGAGCAGTACTTAGAGCACTTTCTTTGTTTATTTAACACAGGTAAATGTAGTGCAGGCAAAGCCAAAACAGAAGATACATCAATCTCAACTGCATAACAATTGCCCAATTTCCATCTGACTCTCAGGCTTATGCCTGGGTCCTTAGCATAACCAGTGAGTAGCTGCCTGGAGTCTGCCCTGCTAAGGGTTCAGACAGTCTGTTTGGTTTGTTTGAAGCTGTCCAGACTTCCTCTACCTTTTTTTCTCTAATTACTCTCTTTTTTTTGTTGTTGTTGTTGTTGTTGTTGTTGTTGTTGTTGTTGTTTTTCCCACCTACATGTTTGGATTCCCTTTACATATCTGCTTCCTGGTCAACTTAAGTGTCTAGAAAAGCATGCAAACCCAAACCATGGTTTTCCATCAAAGAGCACAGAACACACAAACATCACACTGGAAAGGACATAAAAAGTCATCTGGTCTTTCCCCCTACCCAAGGCAAGATCAGCTGCCATTTCTGACAGATCTTTCTCTGACTTGCTCCTGAAGATCTCCCAGGATATCTATTTGGAACACTGTCCTGTCAATGCATTCCTTATCCTTATAATTTCCAGACTTTTTCTTGTATTACATGTGAATTTTCTGATTGAAGTGGAATCCATTATTTCCCAGTATTTCCATCCTGTGGAAGCAGACGCTGTTTAACATATGTCTCAGTACTCTCTTCCGGCTGTCTCTTGTGGAAGCTAAGAATTATTCAGGTTAGTCTTTCCCATTTTCTAGACCTCTGATTATTCTTGTTGTTTTCCTCTGGACAGTCTCCACATGGCTTATCTCCTTCTTGAAGTTCAGTGCCCAGATCTCATAGTATTCTGAATAGAATGGTAAAAAAATCTCCATCAAGTTTTTTGGTGGCTTTTTGTTTTTTTGTTTTTTTTTTTTTTTTTTTAACAAGTGGAATGAAGAAACTTTCTCCCAGTTGCTTAAAATAATTTTTATTTGGAGGATGTTTCAGCTGCAGTCCAGTGGGAAGCAACCTGCAGGGTGAGGCACTCATAGACTTTGGTCTGTGGGGCCCTCTGCAGAATCTGACAGAGCCTGCAGGAGTCAGGTAGGCTGGATAATGATCCCTAACAGAGCCAGTGAAATTTCCTGCCTGATGTGTATACCAGCACTGATGCCAGGCTGTACTAGATTTACTCACGGCTTAACTGCGTCAGCTAGGCAACAATCACAGTAAGAGCAGAGTACATGCCTGTGATAGGCACACTGAGGAGGCAGAGCAGACGGGAAGTCAAGCATATTCCTTGTTTCTGAGCACTCCCAGGGACAGAATCTTGTACAGGGGAGCCTTTTTCCCCAGGGCAACTCATCCTGCTTAAAACCATGTGAAATTCAGGGATAAAATAACTGGTCCGTCAAGAAATTTAGCTAGTGGAAGCAGAGGCAAGCAGGTACCAAAGGACCTTTGTACTCTCTAAGGTCATCTGTAGAGTCAGACTTTTCTCACAAAATTGTTTGTACATCCATGTCTCATTTGGGCGGAAAAGGGAAACATTCCAGTCTGAAGGAACAAAGGCTTTATTTGATTTGCTGGTTGCTGTCTTGAAAGGCTCTTGTCAGCCTGACTTTTGCCTAGGGGGAGAGAATTGCCATGGTGTGAGGCTTGCAGGCAGATGGCTGGAAGCAAGCACCAGGCTCAGCGCCTCCCCGTCAGCCTGCCCAGCTGTAGCTCCCAGATTGGAAGGATCTCACGCTCTTTGCCTCTAGGTAGAAAACGTGAATGATAAGAGCCTGACAGAAATGTCAGCTTCCAGCTGCGTGACAATTCCTCTCCAACACAAATCTAAAATAAGAGTCAGGTAAAATTGAAAATTCTCAAAGAATTAGTATCTGATAGACAGTTATTAAAACAGCATTTTCCACAGGAAAAAAATGACATCTTTTCCTCTCTGACAGGAAACTGCCAACCATTTCCACTCACTGGTGCCTCAAAACCTTTCTGTTCTTTTTCAGATGCTCTTTTCTCATCCATGAGCAGTTGCCTCTGATTTCCTTTTGCAACCCCTCTCACATCATCTTCTATGAGCCTCACCCTGCTCACTTCACCTGCCCAATTCCTTCCTACCCTTCCCCCTGTAGTCAGTGCCCCTCTGTTTTTCCAAAAAGAACATCAAAGGGAGAAAGCAGCAGAACTTGCCAATCAGAGATATCTTGCTACTAGTACTTGGAAATTATAGCTCTGACTGCTTGGTGATGCCAGCTTTCATTCTTCTTTCTTAATTTTTTCACTCTATTCAGAGTTAAAATTTGTTAGGTCACTTCTACTCCCATAATTACAAAGTATATTGCATTACGATGTTTCAGCTTTAGCAGGAATCTCTAAATCTACACCTAGCTGAACTAAGGGAAAGCAGGGAGGGAAGGCAAAGAGAAGAAGGAACTGTAAGAAAGCTACACACCCTCCTGGACACTCACATCTACACCCTCCTGGGTACTCCATCTTGCATGGCTGTAATTTATTGTTGAAACCAGGACACCATATGAAACCTCTTGTCTGCTGTGTCACTGTTTACATCCATTGACTATTACTCACTGGCATTTAGGGAGATCCTGAACTCCAGTTCTGTCCAATCAGCTCACTGGGAACTCAGTTAACATCCCAAAATACTGCAAGATTCATTGCCTGTGCTCATGCATCTGCCGTCTGTATGTTGCAATGCTTTCCAGCACTATGGGTTCTGGGGTGTAACCTTTCTTTAGTGGGGTGACAAATAAAACCCCAGCCAACCTGTGGCTGCAGGCAGGGCAAGGTGCCACACTTTTCCTTCGGATTCCCTCTAAATTTAACCCAGCTTCTCTGGGCCCCCTGCTGACATCTTCAGTAGGAATTTTTAATGTGTGCACTGCAGGCCTCACCTTCTGCATTTCTACATCTGTATGTGTGTTTATGTGAGGTCAAGCAACGTGACATTCAACTGGGGATGCAACTGCTGGACACAAATAGCGTGTTGGCTCTTGCTGGGGGGTCAGAGGTGTGAGCAAAGCCAGCTCACAAGCATCTTTTCCTTCCCCTATACATCCAATTTCCCACAAAGAATCCACTGCAGAAGTCACTGCTTTCTGCCAGCTAGCAATACCCTGTTACGACTAATTGCAAAAGCCATTAATAAAAGAGGGGAGGGGGGGAAGCAAGACACAAAAGGGAATAAATACTGTACATAGCCAGAAGGCCTTTCCCTCCTACACATATGATTCACTGTTGTTCCTTGCCTCACATGGGAAAATGTTGTCCTGCTGAATACGTACCTTAAAGGCAACTCTGCCTCAGAGACATCGCATATGCATATTGATAACATGCACTTTGTAGTGCCTAGAGATGTTTTTAACGAGGCTTGCTGAAATGTACCAACAACTTTCTCTCTTCTCCTTCTGTGCGCCACAGATGATTTTTAAATGTGTTTCCTGGTGGTCTCCATTCCCTGTGAGAAAGCGAAAGGATAGCACAGACAATAATTCAGGATGGCAGGAGAGGTGAGAAATGGCTTTCCAGCCTCCGCAGCTGTGCAGGCTTGCATGAGCCTGGGGACCCCATTTCCCTTGAAACCTCCCTACAAGCTCTTGGGGTTTTTCACACCAGACTAGAGAGACCCATGAAGCACCACTTGGCCAGCCCTCAGGGACTAGGCCAGGTGAGAGGCCACCCTGCCAGCAGCAGCGTGGGTGCAGAACCACTCGTGCAGCTGACTCCATGGGGCTCACACACCATAAAACTGCACCTACCCCTGCTCTTCTAATTGACAGTGCTACATGGCTGGCAGAGGACAGGTGAAGTTTTCCTGCAATCTCAAAGCATTGGGAAGAGACTTGTACATTGAGTCCTTCCAAGCCTTAGCTTCTAGTCTTCTCTTGTGTAGCTGTTTTTATCTATCACTGTTTAATTAATGTAATTTATTTTCAACATCCACCTTATGGTGTCATGAACAATTAAAATGGAGATTTAGAGCCATTGGAAGCATGATTACAGAGACACAGATATCCCACATATTCTATTCTGTCCTCTGTGGGATGGCAGGTGCCATTGTACCCAGGAGATACTTTTTTTATCCCTTTCTACCACTGGAAAATGCCTATAATTGAAATTCTGCTGTATTCATGTTCCACAAAAGGTTACACAGATCCAGTGCCTGCTCCAGAGTGTGTGTCTGCAGAGCAAACCCACAGTGCCCACCAGCACTCCACTTGTGGACATTTGCTGTCCAAAGAGAATGATGCGCTTGGAAAGATGTGCAGGCAGCAGGTCCCACCTGGAAATGTGGGGTGCATGACTTTTCTTGCCCAGGACTGCATTTGAAGGAGGGCAAATGCATGGCATGATCCACCCCCGCTAATGACCAGCAGAGAGGTGGCTGCTGGTCATCTCCAGCAGTGCACCATGTGCTTCATCCACCCCTCTGCAGACCTAAACCAGACTGTGCAGCTGTACTCCACTTGGAAGCATTATGTAAGGATATATGGGCAAGATTTAAATAACTTTATTCAGGCATCAGGATCAGCTCTTTGAAGTGGAATAAATTCACAACAGTGTTGCTGTTGTCTGTCTCATCACCTGATTCAGCTCATTTAAAATTTGCTGCTGTGTCCCTCTGCTGGGGCAGCCAGGAAAGAGATGGAGGAGAGGTGGAGGAACTGCACTTGGCTTCACCTCTTCCTGGTCAAGGGAGGCAGTTTTACTAGGCAGTGCTAATGGGATGCTGTGAAGCCTCCATACTCTCTTTTTCACCCACAGAAAATTTGTGCCACACACTTTCTTAAAATCTTGGTCTCTTCTTGCTTTTAACTGCTGAACCAATGAAATGGGGAGGTGCTTTAAATATGACAACTGTTGTAGTGGCTGATGGGTTTTGATCCAATTCCTGGTTGGTGAGAGTTCCAGAATTTAAACATAACTAACTACTCTTTTCTGACATCTCCCCCACACCTTCTCCCCCACATTTCACCCCCACTTTAAGAAAAACAATTGCTATTCATTGTGGGCATAATCAGATTTATATGTCCATCACAGCAGGGTATTTTTATCTTATATGAGAAATCTTATTGAGCCAATTTAGAAATCTAGAAATTTTCAAACATAGTTTAAAATATTCCTGAAAGACAGTGTGCTTGTTTGCTTGCTTGCTTGCTTGCTTCTTTCTCTCTACTGAAATAAATTTTTGGATTTCCATTTTTATTGACATGTCACTGCAGATGACATAGTCTTCAAATCCATAGACTTCATTACTAAAATAAATGAAATTTTTAGGTAACCTCAGATAAATTATCATTGTCAGCATCATGAATGAACTCAGAATCATTATAATATGATTTTCACAGCAAAATGTCTTTGGGGAAAGCAGATCCTTGCTTGCAAAGAGCATACACAAGTGGGACACACACAGAGAGGCACGCTCTAGGCTTCACTGGTTGTGAAAGCACATAGACTGCTTCTAGGAAAAATACAAATAAATCTGCAAAATTTGGGGAAGTTTGTCAGGCATCACCCACCACACAGGTTTGATTACAGGAGACATCACCTCTCTGGGACAGGACTCTGAATAACTGTCTTGTTTTCTAGCGGGGAAGGATGCTCTGGCTGATGACACAAACAAAGATCTCCCTGGGAACCTGACAGTGGTGAGAATGAGTGAAGAAGTGGAGACAATGAAGTGCTTCACTTCAACCATCATGTCCAAGTACTCTCAGTGTGTACTCCCCACCTTGGTACACTTTCAAATGCCATTTGGCCCTAATTTTCTCTGCATAAGTTGAGCATTACAAAGGATGGTTTTCTCCATGATTTTGTTAAGAAGAGGTAGGAGCTTGCTTTCAGTTTTGGATATAGTCCTTTCATAGACTTTATTTCGTCTACACATATTCTGCAAAATGTGCTTCAGCTGTCATGGAACATTTGAGTGTTATCCAGCATCAGCTCGTTTATTTCCCTGCAGATATATGGAGAGTTTCCCAGCCTTTTTGAAAGCAAAAATTAAGAGACTAGAATTGGCAGCTATTGGTATTCATTTGGGTGGGAGCTTTTCCTGTTCCTCGCACAGGTCTATATTATTTTATCCTTTTAGAATTTATTCTTTAATTTTGGGGACTGCTGGAGGGGAAGCTGAGGAAGAAAAACAGAAGCCTTAAGGTAATGACTCAAGTAAGAGTGTTCACACCTTCATTTTCTATGTGTGTTAAAACAAGAAGGGAAGAATGAAGGCAGGCAAATGCAGCTAAGAGGCAAATGCATTTAAGGAAACCAAGCAATGCTCATTGAGAGCCACTGGCAGCAGAGATAAGAGGGGGGCAATGAGCTCCCTGCTGAGACACAAGCCCTTCCTTTCATGGCTGGGGTCACCAGTGGCTGTCACACAGGTCCAGTGACGGGGAAGGAGAGGGGTGAAGGGCTGTGTGTGTGTGTGTGTGTGTGTGTGTGTGTGACTGATGGCCCCCACAGGGAGCAAGTGCAGGGGCAGGGGCAGGGGGAAGGCAACCAAGAGGAGGACTCAAGGATGAAGAAGGAATTCCATTGAGAAGGATGGTCAGGGTATGGTGAAACAGAAGAAGGAAGAGTTATTGTAAACCAAAGTCTGTTGGTAAAGTGCAGGTGAGTGTAAGCTAGTCATGAATTAATTCAGGCTGGAAATGATGAGAAGTTTTCTAGTTTTTAGACCTGTAACCTCTGGAGCAAACTTCCAATTAGAGCAGCTACAGAAAAACTGGTTATCATAACTTTAGGAAAGTTTGACTTTAGGAAAAGTTGAAGTGCTGGGTAGAAAGTATTGCATTCTGTTGTTATGAGAGACAGTAAAGGACTGGGCTCTGTAGCCTACAAGATCCTTTGCTGGTCTGTGCTCCTAATTAAATGAAGTAGGGGTTCTTTGCTGTGTATTAAGCTGGGGGGATGTGAACAAACATCTCATAGGCACAGAAGCCTTTCTGTTCCTCCTAGAGCTTCCCTACCAGCAGTCTCCTTGACAGCGCAAACCTTGCTGTAAACAGTAAAATAAATGCAAGGCTTGAAGAACGAAAAACACAGCCAGGAAATTATGTTAAACAGTGAAGGTCTCAACTGCTTCTGTGCAGGTTAATAAGGAGGGCTATATTCTGACATCCTCACTCCTTGTCTACCAGAAAAAGCATTTATTCTGACATGGAAAACTATAACTTGGCGACAGAAGCTGACTTACTTACAAAATTCCTGTCAAATCATCAAACAGAAAGTACAAAAAGAACATATAAGGGTCATTGAACTGTGTTCCCAAGGGCTGGGCAGAGGTGGTGTAAGTCTAGACAGCATCATCTTACACTTTTTATTTCTAAGTCAAGCAGAGCCAAAATAATACTCACATTTTGGATAGATTTATCATAGCTTTTTAGCACAATTCCAGTGAGGTTTGATGCAGTTGAAATCCAGAGTGAGCCTGCAGGTTGATTTCTATTTTCTGAGGACTACTTCATCTTTTTGTAGAAAATATAATTGATCTCAGTGTAAATATTCAGAGTTATTGGAACTGCCTAATTATTATATTATTGAAATGAAGAACAGATTTTGGGAAGATTAACTGCAGCAGAATAAGCAACAGCAGAAGCTGCCTGATTGATAGAAAAAGTGTTTAGACTCTTTTCTTCTTTTTTTTTGTTTTTGTTTTTTAGCTTAATGTTAAGGTGGATGGGCATTCTGAAGCAAATGTAAAAGGCAAAGAGCCAGAGGGAAAGCAGAAATATAAATACACTGCAGTCAGAAATACCAGGGTGTGCGTGCATGGCTCCTGGGCTCAACTATGACCTGCACCCCAGGACAAGAGGCCATCCCAGGAATAGCCTTTGCTTGGAGCAGGCAGTGTCGGTGGCGAGGAACCGCATGTACCGTCCTGTGGTGCCAGGTTTTATTTTGATGGAGAAGCCAGGAGCCTGGCAGGGAAATGTATTTGTTTTCCTCACATACATGAGGTGGGGTCAGCTTTGCAACTGGAAATGTGGTCAGAGTACATTGGGGAAAGATAGAGTTTGCCCCTTGCTCTGGTTTTTTTTTTTTTTTTTTGACAGTGCCAAGTTGCTGCAGTGAAAGTCATTAATGCTAATTGCAACTCTTTGCTGGAGCTCTTAGGGATTTCTGTGTGCTTTTAAACACTCAGTGAGCAGAGGGGCAATAGCAAGTAAGCAAGAATGATGTGGCTGTTCTGATAAAAAAGATGTGAAAAGATGAGCTGTATGAGTCCCAGAGTATTCCAGCTATGATTTTGTGGGTTGGAAAATGCCAGAAAACTGGAAGCATCTTCAGTGAGCAGAGGAGGAGAGTCCTTCTGGGAATGGAGCTGTGGGATGCTGTATTGGAGCAGGAGGGGCTCCAAGGTGCTTGTGCAGGTGGGGGTGTTGAGAAGTAACAAGGGGAAAACCAAAGGAGAACAGGGTACCAGAAGCAGGCAGAAGAAGCCGTGGGAAGACAATATTCAAAACAGATCTATAACAGAATAATTACAAAATAGTGACAATACATCAGTCATCCTCATGTTAAGAAAGCTTCTCATTCACGTGGCTATCTGGCAGCCTCACTCCCAAGGCCAGAGATTTTCACTGCTGGGACAGAAGCCCCTCCACAGCAGGAGGCTCCAGTGACCCAATAGATCCCCACCTGACTCATCACACATCCCACTCACACAGTCAGACCAGGTTTCCTCGGCAGTCTGACCCCAGGTTTCCCATGGCAAAGTCCCAGCTGTCTCGTTCCATACAGCCATTTATTTATGGTGCAGTAGCACGGGAACAGCCAGAGCTGGGGCCTCTGAGGTGGGTTCCCAACCAAGGAACCCCTGGGCATTTATACCCTCACAGTCTCCAGAAGTCTCCTCTTCCTCTCAAGTCTTTGGCTCCTGCCCCCCTCTCTGTGCCCATCCACCTTGCTGGCTCACTGGTTTTCCTCTCCTTTATTACCCAAAAGGCTGCAATTCCCAGCTCTCCTGTGTTTCCCAGTGTCCATTCACCTGGCTGGTGTCACCCACCATCCTGCCCTGTGTTATCCCAAAGGCTGGCAGTCCACGGCCTCTCTTCTCAGGCTCCCACCTGGACCATCTCTGTCTACAGTTTGTGAGCTGGGTTACTTGGAGCCCATGTACTCCTCAACACTCTTACTCAAAATGCAGTAACACTGAAGAGGAACTTGTGCAGAACCTGCAGTGGAGCCAGCACAGAAACATTCTGTCAACTGATTAGCTGTTAGTCATTAAATGCAGTGCCTTTAACCACCAATCTGTTTTCACTTCACATATACCTTGGTGGGAAAGCCATGTCTCATCTGCGAATGATGATATTTTTCCTCTCTTTTGTTTTTGTTCACCGGTTCTTTGACAGATGAGGCACTTGGTGCAAGGGACAAGAATCTTCAAGCCTGTTTTTCTAGGCATGCTACAGCATACAGAGTTAACATTTTCTTCTCACATATCTCTTCTTGGGGAAAATAAAAAGAGAAGAACAAATACACCAAAGCAACCCCTGCCTCTCCCCTGTAACACCTTTGTGTGAAACAGAGAAAGCAACTGGTGTTGCCATAAGAGGGCACACTGCAGCTGTAGTTTCCACATAGTCCAGCAACCTCTCATAGGAATGAGAAGTGGCATTGCTTCCCCTCTGAGACTGTACAGCATTTGTACTGAAGAAAGTGCAGGAGGCTTCCTATTAAGTTTCCCAAGTGTCTGTTTGTCTGCTGCTTGTTTGCCTTCTCCCTCCCCACCCTGCCTTTTACCCTTCCAGCCTGTCTTGGGCTGCTTTCAAGGGAAATTTTCAAAGCTTGCAGAACTTGCTGTGCTTAAAGTTAGTATTCTTTGCCACAGTTTTGATGAATTTGTAATTTCTCTTGTTAAATGTATTACACCCAGGGAGCACACAACACTGCTTTGGAGAGAGTACTGCAGTAAGTGAGCAGAAGAGAGCAGGTGCATACAAAGGCATCCTGTCTTGGGGTGAAGAGATGCAGATCACTAACTATATGGGAACCAGATACCCTACCAGCAGCAATTTTTGCAATGAGTCCCAATCCTTACATAGCTAAAACACTTCTGACACTTCCAGTATCGGGGGGCAGACAAAAATAAGAAAATTGATCAATGGGCTGAAAGGGTCAACATGTACACCAAGAAGAGCAGGTGTTCTTTGGTTAAAATCACATTTAAAAAAACTCCACAAGATTTGAAGGCCACAAACTTATTGACAGAGAGAAACTATATAGCCTAATAGAAAGAGGGTTTAGGAAAACTGAAATAAGCAGAGGCTATGACAAATCTACTCCTTTTGGTGCAAGAACAGTTTTGTAGGTAGGGTAGAAAAGTATTAAACATAAAAGGTAGGAAAAATTTTCTCTCTGATAGAGGCCTACCTTGGATATGCTCAACATTTTTTCACTTACTAAGTGACTTGGATAAGTGTACAGGACAGAGAGTAAGGATAAATTACCTCTGTCTTCCAATGGTACTTGGCATAAAGATAAAAGACAACACCTGGTTTGATGTGATCCTTGCTATCCTGCTGCCTCTGCACTGTTCAGTTACCTCCAGTCCCCAGGGCTGTTTGTTTTATCACATTTCTAGCCAATAGCTCTCTAGTGTGAGTGCCAGGCTCCTGTGACAGAGCTCATACTTTGTTATGCTTGCACACTTTGTAGCAGAGTGAAGCCTTGACCTCTGGGTTATCACCCTATGGTAACTCCCAATGCTGACAGTCTGATCTGCTGGTATAGAATTACAAGTAATAAAAACTGATGAACATTTAGGACAAAGACCAAAACTCACAGCTTTCCTAAATGCATTGATTAGGCTGTAAGGCCACATCTCTGTTTGCTGGAAATGCCATAGCTCCTGTATATTGCTGTCAGCCTAGTTGCTGTCAAAAAGATGAAACTGCCTACTTCCAATTATTATGACACCACTTTTCTATACCATGGTCCCCTAAAAACACTTGGATAATGCTTGCTGCTTGCAGACATTGCATGCTGTTGGCACATGTTGGTTTTCTATCCAACTAAGCATGGAAATGGCCAGACATTCTCTCAAGAATGAGTCTAAGGCTTATGGGGTGTCACTGTCCCATTGCCCCTTTACTGCCTCCTGAACAAAGCTCCTAGGACTGATCACATGAATGATCTTCAAATGCATCTTCTGTCAGCTTGACATAAATAATTGTCATAGACTGCTAAAACAAAGCTGCTTTTCACTGAGGAGCTCTTTGCTCTTACCAAAGTTTTATGGGAGACAACTAATCCAGAATAAAGTGTCTGGTAGACTGTGCCTATGCTTGTGAGAAAACCAGTCACTGAAAAAAACCATGTTGACAATTTCTTCTCGAGATCCCACAGCCTTTCTCTGTGTCAATGATTAAAAACTTTTTCTTCTTCCAAGGAGATTGTATGCTTTATGGAGTACAGTCCAATGGGGTAACCGCAATTCTGGTAATGAGGACTTAAAGCACATCATCTCGTAATTTGAAAAGCTTATTTTTGCTATCACTGGACAGAATCCTGACTTAACCTCCCAGCACAACAGCATTGTTTCCATATATTAGTTTGACTGAGTGGGAGCAGCAGAAAAAGGAGATCCCATTTCTTAACAGAGATTAGAGCAATTTATTGTTGCATCTGGGACTTTGAGTTCATCTTCAAGTTGGCCTTACTAATTAGTAACATAAACTCCTGCTTCCTTTATGAGATTGGTTTGCAACTGGAATTTGACAGAAGCTATAAAGAACTGTTCTGAGAAATACTCAGGATGATAAATTGGAGAAAAAGCCCATAAATACAGAGCAATTCCTCATGTGAAACAACAAATATGAAATATTACTTGCTGTGAAATGCCTTTTGAAGTGTCTACTTTCATGGTCTTTATTTCACCATCTATTTTTACACAAATTTTATTCTTAGCAAAAACAATTTTCCCATAGTCTCTTTGAATTTATGTTAGCACTGTCACACTGCGCAGAAACACAAAACCACCACCACTGCAGCCTCTCTGGCAATTTTTGTTAACCATTGTCTGAGACAGCTTCCAAGCCACCTCCTACTATGCTGATCAAGACTTCTGTTTCCAACAGATCCAGCCCCATCCAGATTTTTTGAGCTCCCCTGCATTGCTGTGAGAAGCATCACCAACCTAATCCCCTGACAGCATTTAATCCCTGAGTCATTCCTAGTGGAGATACTTTGCATGCTTCATCTGCTACAGAAGCACAGCATCATTAAAAACAACTAACGACACAAATGTATAACATCATTGCTACTTGTGAAGTGTTTCATCAGCCTGTCTGTATTCTCATACCCTGGATTCTCAGATCATGATGTTTCCAGATCTCACAATTGTATTAGGTGATCACATGAGATGAGGGAAAAAAAAGTCAAACAAAATGTTTTTAATTTAAAACTCCTCTGAATTTAAAAGGAGAATGTTTTGATTCTGAATCTTACAGCAGAACTGATAATATTTTGGATTTCACACAACAGTTATTGTAAAGCTTTCCCAATGGTATTCCAAATTTGATTATTGTTGTTTTCACCAAACAGAGAGCACAAACTAAACCAGGACAAACCCTCCCTCCTATTTAACAGTAGCTGTGTCCCCTAAATGCTTACTAACAATCTCTTTCAACCCAAAACTCAAATCTGTGGGTCTAGAGTAGCTCAGTATCACAGATAACCTCCAGTAGCCTTGCCACGCAGGAGAGCTGGCAACAAGTGACAGGTGGAGGGAGTTCTGTCATCAACTAAAAACTTGAGACTGATTAAAAAACGGAAGAGAGAAATGTGTGTATTAGCTCTGCTGATATTCTGAAGTAGAGGATCTGGTAAAACCTGCAGTCATGACTGGAAAAAAACTGGCTGATCTTCAGGACTTCTGACCTGGATTGCATTCAAGAAAGTACAAAGCAGGTGAGAAAAACCCACAAAGTCTCTGCACAAGCAAGCTGTATTAAATTTACTCAGTGCAGGTGTAATGATTTGTTACTTAGAGACAGCATTCATAGCTGCATGTTAAATCAAACCACAAGGACAACACTGTCCATGTAACAACCATGAGAGCACACAAGGCTTCCTCTTTCCAGATTTATCTGCAACATAAACAATTTAGGTTGGCTGGAGAAATGTGAACATTTGTAAGAGAGAAAACACCAATGTTCAGAAAAGAAAGATGGGAGTCAGAGTGCCTGTTTAATCTTTCCTGTTAAAGTTTGCTTTTAAATCTGTGGGGTAACAAGGGTGCCTAAAGACTTATTAACCATAGGTTTTATACCTATATATATATTATTTACATGTACACATAGAGACATATATATATAAATATTACTTTATATACATATGTGTGTATATATAGTTATATATATATATAAAAATACATATGGCATTATTTATTTATTTATGACATTAAATATATAAATGTATTAATAAATATAAATATAATAATAAATATAAATATAAGTATATGACAGTATATATACACACGTTTGTAAATTTAAACATTGAATTACATATATACACATATATAAATGTAATAGTAAAGATAGTTTTGACCATTCCTAGAACTACAGGACTCAGTATTTGAACCCTGCTTTAGCTATAGAGTTTCCTTCTGACTCTGGAAAGCTTAGGCATTTCCCACCTTCTGACTGCAAACTGGAAATTGGTGTCTAGGTTTTCACCTCATGTTGTTAGGACTATACATTTCCCAGTTAACCTTGAAACCTGAGATGTTTTATTATTGATGATAGTTTGTGTTTGCAAGAATATAAAATGACAACTTTTCAGACTCCTTCCATCACCTAAGACTCCAGCACTGGAGAAGAATATAAGAAAAACAAGTTTTATTTAGGCAATTGTCTCAAATATGTAGGTTTAATGATAAATTCTAAATTATTAGAAAAATGTTGAGAAAATGGATTAAAGAGGGCTGAATTCAGAAAAAAAAACTTTGGTATATCATAAACAAGAGTTCATAGAAACTGTGTATTTTATTAAGGTATTTTGTTAAGAAAAATGCAATCTGAAATGAAAATGAAAAATCTGAATCACAAATTCAGATGCTTGGAGCTTCATTGTGAAAGCCTTTGCAGTTTCCGTAGGGTACCAAATACATTGAAGGGACAGCTGTCTGTGCAGGAAATATAGAGAAAAGGAGACCATACAATGGAGGGTGCCATCAGATCCTGCACAGCAAACATGTCAAACAGCCAGAAATGTTCAAGCATCCTTTTGACAAAGAAAGAAAAAAAAAAAAAAAGAAAATTAATTGTTCTACTTAATTCCATTCAATGTTGATGGATTCAACCTGTAGAAAAAATAAAGCGAAATATGGACAACCTGAAAAAACCAAAAATCCTGTAAGAAGAAGACCAAACTGCCCCCTCCCCCTAAAGCCCCCCAAACACACAGAACAATTTTTCTTACTGGGGGGATAATAAAATAATTTTGCTTTGACCTTTTCCTCACCACTCAGACACAATAGCAATAGCTGCTATATATAAACCTTAGATGCTCTTCAGCTTTGCTCTACCAAAGCATATTTATTTTAACTCAGGAAGGCTAGTGTTAAAAGAAGTTGGGGGATGTTTTATTTACACAATGATAAATTAACCTATGGATCTTTTCTCTAAGGGTACCTCTGGGAATGACTAGGATGCAGAGGGATCCAGATGGACTTTTTGACCTCTTTTGTTAAAGCTCCCTCCATGGCATTTGTTGGGCTTTTTCAAAGCTAAAAGGTTGGAGGACACAAAGCTTTATTCTCACATTTTAGTCTTGAGGCTAGAAAAGCTTCTGCATTCATGCCCTAGCAATGTTTGCCTCCAGTAAATCTGAAGCATGCTGGGCAGCTGTGGAAGGAGGGCGAAAAACAAAAAAGCCTTGTGTCTGAAACATTTGTGTTTGTGTGCATCCTACCCTGTACAGCTGGTCTGACTCAGCTCTGAGAAGATGCTGTGCAGCTGTTTCTCTGGAGCAATACCTGTGGGCAAACAACAGCACAGGCCAACATCTCTGTACATCTTCCTGATCTCCAGGGTTCATTTTGTCCCTGCTCTGTCATCTTTAATCATGAAGCATTAGGCTTATTTTTACTGGATATTCATGCACATATGTTCAGAACTTACAGGGACAATCAGCCATTGTTCCAGTTTTCCTATTGATGTTTTTCTTGCAAATCAGAGCCCAGGGACTGGCCACAAGCCCAAATCCCATCTTTTCAAAACTGATTACTTCTTTGCTGGGACACTGTTTGCTCTACTGCAATTGTCTAAGACTGGGTCTGGCTGGTGCAACCTACTTCATCTCTTCTGGAAGCGAAGGCAGGATTTACCCTATGTACTGTACAGCTCTGGCAAGTCAAAGCAGATGAAATGCCCCCCTTCCACGCTGGGGTAATTCTGCTGCTGGCTAAAAAAGTGGCCCCCAGTCCAAAGTGGCAGCAGCAGTTTGAAGAAGCTTGCAGAAAGGGATCTAGAGACGAAACCATCTCATTCCAGCTCTGATGAGCTCATTCAGCTGGAAAGGCAAAACAAAACAAAATATGCATGCATTCCTGTCTGAATATGGGACCACAAGGCAGCTAGGCACTGAGACACCATGCAAATGGAAATAATTAAGTACTGGAACAGAATAGCAGAGATATCACTAGGAACTATCAAAGGAAAATTTTGAGGAAAAATGAATGACTCTCCAATGCCCTGAGATTTTCTGTTCTACATTAATGAAACAATTCCCACAGAATAAATGAAATTAACACTAAGGTAGAGTGGAATAATGGCAAAATATTTTGCATGCTAAAAAATTACAAAATGTCTAAGGTAATTTTAAAATTAAAATCAATTTTTAAATGGTTGAAATGTGGGGAAAGAAAACCTTGTGGCAAATGAACTTTGGGAGGAAGAGCAGCAGAACCCAAATGGTTCCGTGGCAGTAGGAGATGGCCATGACCCCATCTCAAGCTGAAAACCATATGGCTCAGAAAAGAAGTGGAAATAAATAATCAAGTCATTAGTATCCCAGTGGGGCATGCAGCAATCCCAAATGGCAGCTGGTCTCCCACAGTTTTACCCACTGATCTTGCCCACTGCTGGGAAGAAGTAAACGCCATGGCTGTGCCATGTTGTGCCTCCCTGCACCTCTCACCCACAGGTGTGTGCACACACATGCACATATGTGCACATTTCAATAGAGACCTGTTTATTATCAAGAAACTCTCAGCATGCTGTGAATTCCAGATTTTTTTAATGAAGATTCATATCAGAAGGAAAATAGAGATGAAACATCACAGGAAGCTCATGGCTGTGCATGAGCAGAGAATAGCAGTTGGGAAAAATATCTGTTTGCAGGCATGGCCTCAGAAAACCTCTGCCTCTCCCCATCCCACATAGCAAGGTGAGAGACAAATAATACAAGCTCCTTTTGCTTTTCCAAAGAACACTGTGATAGCTTTTTTTTTGTCAGATTATGCCACAGCTCTTGTACTTGCAAAAGGATTGTTTTTCTAACGAGGCAAGAAAAGTCAAAAGAATTTAATGCCCAAGATAACAGTTATCAGTCTGATATAAATAAAGTAGCATATAACGTTTGCAATACACTACAATCTACAACTGATAAAGGAGTCTAAAGCCAAATGAGGTTTTAAAAGCAAGCTGATATTGGAAATATCTGCTAAGTTCTCTCTTTAAGCAGATGCCTGGGTCACATTTGCTGTTTGTAGCTGTCGCTGCTGAAGCAAGTGTTGCCACTGAAGCCTAGAGTAAGGACATTTCTCACTCAGCAGAGCTCAGTCTCTCCATGGGATCGAAAAAAGGCTCAGATGAGATCCAAAAGCTTCTCCCACATCCTCATACAATGGGGACCATGTTTTAATTCTGTACTGATACCTTCGTGCCAGTAATCCCCAGTAAGAAGTACACTACAAAGATCTCCCTTGTCCACGTGGCTGCTTCTGTGTTCTTCCCAGGACCCTTCATCTTAACACTGCAGACAGCTCCATCACTATGTGTTGACCTTTGTAACTCTCCAGACACCCATATTCCTGTTTTGTGCTTGTTTAAAAATGTCAGAATGTCTCCTTCCTCGTGTGATTGTGACACCAAAATAATTTTACTGGTTCTGCCTAAATTCCCTTGGGAGCCTGTTTCAGTAAGGTACAAACCATGTGTGTATTAAATCATATGCAACATACACACTCCCCCTAAGCCTCTTGGGAAGTGCCTCTGGAGCTTGAAGAAGCTGAAGGCAAGAGTTGAAGCAATGCAAGGGGTGAATATCAGGCAAGAACTTTTTCTACTGATTAGAAGCTATCCCAGGTGATGGATTCTCATATTAGTCATTTCCAGGATCCTAATTTACCTCCATTAATGTCATAGCAGCTAAACTTTGCATTCTAAGCAAAGAGCTAGACAACTAGAAATGTAAGTTCCCCAGGATCTGATTTCCATTTAAGATTGTCATGGGAGCTCGGTCTCACAAGCTGTTTTAGTGAAAGGGGTCTGAAGTGCCAGTATAATTTCTATCACTTTTCAAATCCTTGGCTCTCCACTAGTCCTATGAGTTTTTAATCCATTTGGCAAAATCAGTGATGTACATACATGACCTGGTTTCAGCTGGGATAGAGTTAATTTTTCCTCAGTAGCTGGTACAATGTTGTTGTTTTGGATTTGGCATGAGAATAATGTTGATAACACACTGATGTTTTGTGTTTTTTATATTACACTGCTCTTATCTCAACATACAAGTTTTGGTTTTGATTCTCCTCCCCATTCCACTGGACTGGGAGTGGGGGAGGTCAGGGAGTGGCTTTGTGGTGCTTAGTTCCCAGCTGGGATTAAACCATGACAACATACCAGCATAATTTTTGCTATAATTGGTTTAGCTCATTTCCTTAAAAAAAATAAAACATTTGCACAAGCAGCTCTCTTCTCTGATGAATATTTTTCCACAGGAAATCATTCATTCTCTGTTGCATACATTTCCAGACTCCTCTTAGACATGTTCCATGGGTTGGATTTGGGGTTTTTCCTTATATTTCAGTCCCGAGCTTTAGGATCATGAAATGTTTCCAATGATCAAAAGACACCCTTTTTTTTTGACACTTGTTTATTTGCAACAGTAGTGTGAGATACAGTAGAATACATGTGGGAACCAGATAATCATGTATTATTTTATAGTGAATTTTTCAGTAGATTATTCCAAATATTACATACGGAATTTTAAAGTTCTATTACATTAGTTCTGATATCATGGTGACTAAGCACTTAAACAATAAGCAGTCTTGTGGAAAAATCCATATACACAGTTTGCTTTACCTCATTTGTCCTAAATTTCAGACTGCAACAGGATGACTTAGATCATATAAGTGGGTAGCAAATACTGCAGTCTATATTTACATATTATCTATTCAGAAAGTCCTTGAGAAACTCAGATACACACAGGCTGAACTGAGATACAAAAAATTGTGCATGGTGTTTTTACCTCTCACCTTGAAAAGAAAGACTCACAATGTAAATTCTCACATATTTTAATAAGATTAAAAAGATTGGATGGTGTACAATATCCTGAATGTGTTACACAGCCAGCAGATAAGATGTTTCAGAGCACAGCAGCAGCTGCTCTGCCATCAAGCACTAGAAAGGTAGATGGCCATCGAGCTTTCTAAACACACACTGTGGTAATTACTAATAACCAGAAAAAAAGCACATTTTGAAAAACTGATATGCAAATACACGTGACAAACCTAAACACAGCATGAGATGAATCTCACTCCTACTTCCACTGAAAGGTGGAATGCTTGGACAGAAGGGTTATCATGACAACTTGGATGCTGCAGGGTTTCTTCTTCTTTTTTTTTTTTTTCCTGAGAATAGCTAGAATTTGGGTGATGAACTTCTCAGAGTACATGCAACCTAAAAGGTATTTGTGTGCTTCAATAGAATCACCCTTGGCTTCCATGCTTTCTTTTCTGAAACCCAGTGACTTAATATTATGAAGGTGCTTGTTAAAGTGCAAATATAGCATTGAAAACAATCCTGATACCATGGAGGAGTGAGACTCATCCTATTTTTGGGGCCCCAAAATGATGACAGACCTGCCAGTCTTTCCATCCACAATCATAAAAAAAACCATTTCCCACCAAAAGCAAGAAATGTTTTAAGAGGACATCAAGTATGTTATGAGATGCAGTGTAGAGCTGAAGAGCTTAAGAACACAAATCTCACTCAAACAGTATCAAAGTACATGTTTAAAAAGAATACTAAAGCAGAAGTATCTTGAATCCTTTAAAAGGTCATGCTAGTCTATTATTTAACCAAGCATGACTATTGTACAGTGATGATACCATTGCAAGACAGCTTAGAGGAACACGTATCCCTGTGCTAAACTAAGTCCTAATGGATGCTGAGGAGTGATGTTCCCTTATATGAATGTGGTGGGGCAGAACCACCTGTGGTTACAGCCACTGCTAAGGATTTACTGTAGGGTGGGTCATTAGCCACAAGTTGAATGCATCTTCTTCCAAAATTAAGCATATTGCTGAAAGCCTTGGATTTTAGAAAAAACACAGTGAAGTGTGTGAGAAAAGCCATCACTCCCCAAAAAAGTTCAGGATCATTTCCACTGTAGTCAATGACAAACTCCTCCACAAGTTTTAATCTGTGGGATCAGGAGCAGACCTACCACACATTGCTTACCTGCTAATGTCTAATGGCATGGCATCAACCTTTACTGCCTGCTGGCCTCTATTTTAGCATCCCTTCTTTTCCCTGATCTTTTCAGAAGTGTCAGGATCTTATCCTCAATAAGGAGCTCTGCTGGTTCTGGGGCTGGTTCTGAGTGTTTGCCACAGTTCATTAATACAGGAAAAAGATCCTCCTAACAGGGGTGGCTGGTGCTATGCTCACATTATGCTCACCTCAGTGGCAGAATCAGGCTGGGTGAGGAAAACACACATCAAGCCATTTGTGTAAAGGACCCTTAAGCATAAAGCAAATCACAGCTTCTTATTTAAATAACACAGTACCATGCAAAATTCACAAATTAAGGAGTGTCTTTAAGTAAAAAAAAATGCAAACCTTTGCTTAAAAATCCACCAATTTTATGTGTATTACTCTTTACTTTTTTAAGCCATGCAAAAGGTTTAACCAAAACGTCCCTTTAACAAATACAGATTGGAACCTCGTAAAAGAAAAAGCCCAACTTACTGCCTAGACAAATCCCCAACAAGTTTTGATCTTTCTTACTGAATTTCTTTATCATGGTATTCATCCATCTGAGCAGAGGTCTAACACCACATCTGGGCTGCCCTTCCCTTGGGACACAGTCCTTGCTGTGGGAAGGAGCCCTTATCTGCAATTTGACATTGCCCATTGCAGGTCCCCAGCCATGCTCAACTGCAAATGCATGAAGGAGTCATGAACCTCATGCTCAGTGCAGGGAACTTGCACCACACTAACAGGGACTAAGACAAGAAAAATGTGGAACTTGAAAAAGGACACGCTGGGACTACACAAGGCTGCAAGCTGGGACACTAGAATTGCCCTTGGAACATAGTGCACAGATTTGAGGGTTGTAGTGGTTTTATTATCTCATTAGAAACATCTAATTCCCTGTAATAAAGATTGCATGTAGAGTATGTCAAAGAACAGATGAGGCTAATACAGCCCACAGTCAGGACTAATACTTTTTTTTCCTCTCTTTTTGCTAAATAAGCAGGGATAGGTTTTCAATTTAAAAATAAAAACTATATAATTATGGTAATAATACCATGCTCCTGACTGCTCTGCAGCTGCATATTGTAAAACTCAAAGCCACTGATCAGAAACAAAAGCAGTAAGTCAGCAAAAGCTTTACAGAAATGTTCTGATGGGGTGATTTTGTCTGGCAAAATCCTCTATAGGGGAAAGACTGTTTACCAAACATATTTCATGTCCTTTTGCCCCTAAAACACCCTGCAAGCACTTGAGCCTTTTTCTAACAACAGATAAAGAAACCTTTGCCAGAGGTGTAGTTTATGACTATATGAACACAGGAACAAGCAGTGAACCTGTTCAAATAGTTAGGCATCAGTTACAACAAAAAGCCAGAAGCAGTCGTATTTTTATCATCTGTTATAAAAAAATATTTCCCAATCAGTGTCTCAATACAGTTAAAAGTTAAAACCCCTCTACATTACTAATAAATTAAAAAAAACACTATCTCCAACCTTCTTGTAAGAAAACAGGTGAGTAATTTAAACCTTTAGTTTACATAAATTAGCACAGAAATGTGTATTCAAACAAGTGCACTGAAAACAGATATGCCTTCTTTTCTTCTGATATCTCTTATTTAAGTTATTAAGTAACAGGAAAGCCTTTATATTCTTTGCATGACCTTGAGAGTCTGCTAACACTGAATGGTCAATAGTCAAACCCCAGGAGAATGTTTCACCAGATAGACAATGACAAGAGGGAGCAAGAAGTACAATCAACTGCTTTGCAGCCTTATTACCCTACACTTCAACATTCCATTTCAGCACATTTACTCTTGGGGATGAAGGTAATGTATTTATACAGTGAATCAGATGAGCGAAATTTGATGGGTTGATAGAATTTTTTTTCTTAAAAGCCTGTTAAAGTATCATTTTTTTCAGAGGTAGTCTGCAAGGCAATAGTGATGTACATGAGTGGAAACAATATTCCTTTGCTTGACTGTGGATAAAACTCTTAAATAGTGCTGGTGCTGTCTCCAAACCTCGCAGAGAAGGCTTAATGGGTAAGATGTTATAATCGGTGCTGACAACAGCCAATTAAGTGTCAGAAGAACAATCTGATAAGTAGGTCTTCATGTCTATAGGCATTTCCTGGTACGTCTTAACTGTCAATCTGGATGTTACACATCTCTATCTTTATCTCATTATTGACTGCTTTATTAAAGGAGAATGCTTTCATCTCCTTTTTTTTTTGACTTTGGGGTTGCTCCAGAAAGAAGGAAAGGAAAATACTAGGAACAAGTCTAAGTTTGGAATAATTGATGGGGAATCCTAATTATAGCAAAGTCCTAATCTTCCAACCAAGCAGGCGTATGGTTTGGTGACACCACTCCGTGCATGTGCCCACACCATACCTTTCAAGAAGTGGAAGGTGCTCAGTCTAGAGGAGATCTGTTTCTTTAACGGGTGGAAGGATATCTGTGGACGTGCTAGCAGGCCGCTCTCTGCTTTCAGTGCTTCTTGCTAGTCATACGGAAGACAACACCTCGCTGGATGGGTCTCTTCCCTTCTTGTCCTCACCCCTGTCGATATCAATCACATGAACTATGCCAGGCTTCAGGATCAGGTCATCGGTCTCTATGTGGCTCCTGTTGTCATCCACCTCGATGTACTTGCCCTTGGAGGGCTGGGTGGCCTTACCAAAGACGTCTTTGAAGCGGCGCTTGAGCTCAACGTCCGGGCAATAGACGTACTCGTACAGAGCACCGGCAAGGACGGCTCCGATTATCGGCCCCACCCAGTACACCTGCAAAAAAAGGGGTGGGGAAAAATCCCAGGCATTAAGCTTTTAAATTAACAGTGATAAGAAGGCTGACAAAGATGGCCCACTTCTCTGAAGTGAAATAATTTTGTCAAGTTTTATTGATCTATCAGGAAGTTAAATCAAGTTTTATTGATCTATCTTCTTTACAGGAAGCCTCTTCTAAACTTTTCATTCCTCACTGCCAGCTATAGACCAAAAGTATGGACTCTTTGCAAGAAGACACACAAAGGAAACATCGATGTAGAAAAGTGATTTTCTTCCTGCATTTTGAACCAAGATGACAATGAACTTTCAACTAGTGTACACACAAAGGCCCTTCCTAGTGTACACACAAAGAGTTCTGCTTTGGTATTTCAGACTTATGTTTCCAAAATATTTCAAATTTGGCATTTAATCCAACACAATACAACAGGCAGTCAACCACAACAGGCAGTCAACCACAACAGGCAATCTGATAATCTAATTTAAATAAGCAAATACAATGGACATAACACAACTTTGTAGGTACCTATCTATTTAATCATGACCAGCAGCAGTGCAGTGACATTAGCAGGTGCCAAAGCCCACAGGCTTCTGTCAATGGTATGCCAATGTCACTGCTCTGGAGGAAGAGAAAAGGCTGTCTTTCCAAGTGGCCAGGACAGTAACTAAGCTTCTCCTGCAAGTTTCTCCATGGTGCATTTGTTTATTTGTTTATTTGTTTATTGTTTATAGCTTTAGTTATAAATTACAGGCTTCCTCAGAGTATGGATAATTAATCTTGTGAAAAACTACAGCAGTTTTTCACATGAACAAGCCACTCACTGATAACTGGGTAAATCTGCCTCAATAGGATAACTCTTGGGAACAAAGTTACACATGGTATCGTGTTTGCAGAATTGAAGCCTTAGGGCCTGAAGACAATGCTATTTCTATTCTTAGCTGCAGTGGGAGCAATGTGGGCTTCATACTTTAAAAATCAAGAAAATCCTTATATGCACTGTAATATGCAGCTCTTCAGTCTGCACTGAGTGTGTCTCTAGAAGTGATTTCCCTCTCTATAATTAGGTGAGCTGTGATCCATCTTTCCCTTATAAAATATGAAATGTTTTTTTGTAAGTTGGATGCTATAGAAATTTACTGCATCATTCACAGCCTGCTTATAACATTATTTCCTGTGCAACTGCGCCTGACTAAGCTGACACTTTCAAACTGAAGCAGGTAACATCTGGCCTGGTCTGCAAATACCAGACTGCAACCTCTTCATCTCTCACTGCAGGCATTTGCCGAGGCAGGTTCTCCCCCAGGAACCAGATCACAGAGGGTCCCTGTTCTCATTTTATACATCTGCCCCAGTTTGCTGCAGAACCAGGTGAAATGTGAAGCTGACAGAATTACTTCCATAGCTCCTCACCAGCAGGACCAGAGGGGTTTGCAATCTGCCTTGGAGGATTTTTCTTTCCAGCAGTTCAATTCTTTCAGTCTCCTTGGGTCGCTTTTTTCATTTTTGTTTTGAACTTTTCCTATGATTTCTTTTCTACCCAAGCTATTACCTCCACAAAATGGCCCCTGAAATAGTAAGATGCTATTCCAAACATGCTGCATGCTGCACTGCAGTCCTAGATGAGGAGATGATGATGCCTAAGCTTGGGGCAGGTCAGTGCCTGTCTTCCTGGGGGATGGTCTCTATGGGATGCACTGGGAGCAAATGATGTATGAAAAATCCTGACCACTGTTTGTCACTATGGTAGAGGAAGTATGAAAGGAGAATTACCCATTGGTTTTCCCATCTTCCCATAATGACAGCAGGTCCAAATGATCGAGCTGGGTTCATGCTGGCACCGGTGTAATTGATCTAAAGCAGAGAGAAATGTTGCCTGTTATTAAAGTCTGGAAGGCAGTGATTTGATTTCTATGGGACCACCCTGGTTTTGTACAGCTCCTCCTCTTTACAACAGATATCATCACTCTCCTGAGTCTTAACACAAAGTTAAAAAAAGTCATCACATGAACAGCCCAAAGTTCTGGTGCAACACCCTACCCAAGGGGACACTCCTGAGACTCCAAAGGGCTTTGGCATGGGTCCATAAAGAATACAGCAGCTATATAGCTGTAATTGCTCTAAAGGTCACAAAAGTTTCCATTTACTTCTGAAGTAATCATAAAGGGTGAAGGGATCTATTTTTTTAAAGAGAAACCATTAACTTACAGCAAATAAGTGTCCAATTGCAACAGAAAATCCAATTGCTAAAGCTACTGAACCAGTGACATCACTTCGTTTTGAATCACAGCTAGCAAAAATAGTAAAAACCAGCTGGAATGTAATTATCAATTCCACCAGGAGTCCATGCCCAGCAGAAAGATCTCTGTGTACCTGGAAGAAGGCAAAGAAACACCAGAAATGAAGAAAAGGTGATTTTGTAAATCAGAAAGCTATCACATGCACAAATTGTATTTCAATGAATGGTATTTCTAAATAGTACAAAGTGAAAGACAACAATGAACTTTTAGAGGTACAGATTCCCCCCTTTTCACTCTTCTCCCTTTTTGTAAAAACTTTTAAATGGTTTTTTATTTTGAGAAACATGGAAAATCATTGCTGGACTGAGAACAGAAGGCTTAACAATAACATCCAACTGGAACTTCAAAGTTAGACTGCAGAACTATAGTTTATTTTTACACAGGGATTTGCAAATGCTGCACTTCGCTTTCACCATTTTTTTTTCTTGGGAGCACTGTAATTTACTATTCAATTATAAATTCATTAATTAGCCCTGACTTAATTAATTTAAATTTCAATTAAAAATTAAGCAGTGTGCGGCTCAAGTGCATTTTTAATAAGTCCTGCAACAGGCCTAACTGATGGCATTCCTTATTAGTTTAGAACAAAGCTGAAATCTAAGCCACCATCTATTTCAAAAGTGTGTCATTTTAAATTGATATTTTTTCAATCCCCATCATAATAGCATAGAATTAATTTCCCCCCTCCCCAGACCATATAAAAATGGCATTTCACGCATATATTATTTAAATTTTGTATGTAAATTAACATTACCTGCTGTCATCAGATTTGGGGAAGTTCTAGGAAAGAGAGCTTCTATAAAAAGATCAGCTATAACTATCACACTGCATAAACCCATCCTAAGGAGAGCTTTAAGCCCTGTCTGGGTGTGGTAAATAAACCAGCAAGCTGTTAAAAATCTGTACCTGAGCTGTCCTCATTATGTGTGACACTGATTCTATTTTCTCGGGGTCTGAGCTAGGCTAGTTCAAGAGGCAGAGGAGGAGAGATTACCGCAGTGACTCCCAGGCCTCCCACCACGCTGGGCGGTGTGACAAGGTAGAGGATGCCCGCGCCCACGATGGCTCCCAGGCACTGGGCAATGATGTAGAAGACGGACTTGGCAAGGCTGATCTTCCTGGTGCAGACCATGGCCACGGTCACGGCAGGGTTGATGTGGCCTCCGCTGATGTGCCCAAAGCACTGCACCATGGTGGCAATGCTGAGTCCAAAGCAGAGGGATATGAGGACCATGTCCACAGGCAGGGGCTTCTCTGCTCCACCCCAGTTGATCGTGGAGCCGAGGCTGAGGAGGACAAAAATGAGCATGGCCAAAAACTCCGCCGAAACGGCTTTCCAGAAGGGCTGAGTCCAGACTCCTTTAAATGCCACCATAATTCTCTCACACTTACACAGACGTGCACACTTACTGAAAAGGAAAGCAAATTTTCATCAGTAGCCAACAAATAAACCTTATGCTCTCCTGTTAGGGGCTGCTCTTTAGCCGACTTTGGAGAGAAGGCGGCAACACTGAGTGTCCTTGGGCTGGGACAACCACAGACTACCCTCTTAGAGCAGACTGCCCTTAAAACATGTCCAGAGTTGGAGTGTCTGCAGGACACAGGGTAATTAATCACTCCTT